>NC_092713.1:3982631-4582631 GCF_047496885.1 Scyliorhinus torazame
TTGCAGTAACTCACCAAGGTTCCTCAGACAGGCACCTTCCAAACCACGGACACTACCACCTAGAAGGACAAGAGCAGCAGATACCTGGGAACCCCACCACCTGGAGGTTCCCCTCCAACTCACTCACCGCCCTGACTTGGAAATATATCGCCGTTCCTTCGCTGTCGCTGGGGCAACATCCTGGAACTCCCTCCCTAACAGCACTGTGGGGTGTACCTACACCTCAGGGACTGGAGCGATTCAAGAAGGCAAATCACCACCACCTTGTAAAGGGCAACTGGGGATGGGCAATTAATGCTAGCCTAACCAGCGACCCCCACATCCCGCAAATTAACAAAAATAAATCACTACGTTCTGTGTTTAAATTAAAGTTTGTTTTCGAAATGAAAAATGAAATGAAAATGAAACGTAATTTACGTAAAAGATACCATTGGTTAGAGCATCACTCCTGGCGTGAAGAATCCTTTTCTCTGTTCTATAAATTGCAATTTGTCGGTATCCCAACATAAGTTGTGGACTGTTCCGGCATCCTATCAGGCTGAAACTCTCAATCCATTTCAAAGGAACCTGGATCTGGGTCTAAAGTGTGAAAGTGCTGGAGTCGGCAAGGCTGCGACCAGGTGCTGAAGTTGGCATTAAAACGAGGAGCTCGGTCTTATTGTCAGTTTTGGCCGGTGCAGAGACGATGAACTGAATGGCCTCTTTCTGCACCGGGACGTTCCTCAGCTGGTAGGGCTGACGGCCCTCGATACTGCAAAGCCTCTTGGCCCTGTAATATTCCACCAATAGTATTAGAACATAGAGCATACAGTGCACAAGGAGGCCATCAGCCCATCGAGTCTTCACTGACCCACTTAAGCCCTCACTTCCACCCTATCCCCGTAACCCAGTAAACCCACCTAACCTTTTTGGACACTAAGGGTAATTTATCATGGCCAATCCTGCACATCTTTGGACTGTGGGAGGAAA
The DNA here is from genome assembly GCF_047496885.1 of Scyliorhinus torazame. Lineage (NCBI taxonomy): Eukaryota > Metazoa > Chordata > Chondrichthyes > Carcharhiniformes > Scyliorhinidae > Scyliorhinus > Scyliorhinus torazame. The sequence goes on from NC_092713.1 coordinate 3,983,601, forward strand.
CCGGAGCACCCGGAGGAAACCCACGCACACACGGGAGAACGTGCAGACTCACAACAGACAGTGACCCAGCGGGGAATCGAACCTGGGGCCCCTGGCGCTGTGAGGCAGCAGTGCTAACCACTGTGCTACGGTGCTGCCCAAGACTTCTGCTCCAGGATTAGTCTCCAGCCAAGCTGTGACAGTTCAGACACAATGATAACACTGAGCTGGCAATGTGGGAAACTGTCCAGGTCGCACATGCTCCATTTGTACATTGATTTCACAATATTGATTGAAAGATAAATATTAACTGAGAATATTACAGCAAACATCCTCTGCTGTTCTTACAAAGGTTGCAAGGTGATCTCTCACATTCAGCTGAAATGTCAGAACAAACCGTGTCTAACATCTCACGGGAGATCTCCAAAAATACAGCACTCTCCCCACAACTCCCAGCAGCAAGGTGCTCCCACGGTACACCGGATCCGAGAGGCAGCACTCTCCCAGCACTGACCCTCTGACAGTGCGGCACTCCCTCAGTACTGACCCTCTGACAGTGCAGCACTCCCTCAGTACTGACCCTCTGACAGTGCGGCACTCCCTCAGTACTGACCCTCTGACAGTGCAGCACTCCCTCAGTACTGGCCCTCTGACAGTGAGCACTCCCTCAGTACTGACCCCTCTGACAGTACAGCACTCCCTCAGTACTGACCCTCTGACAGTGCAGCACTCCCTCAGTACTGGCCCTCTGACAGTGCGGCACTCCCTCAGTACTGACCCTCTGTCAGTGCGGAACTCCCTCAGTACTGACCCTCTGACAGTGCAGCACTCCCTCAGTACTGACCCTCTGACAGTGCGGCACTGCCCTCAGTACTGACCCTCTGACAGTGCAGCACTCCCTCAGTACTGACCCTCTGACAGTGCAGCACTCCCTCAGTACTGACCTCTCACAGTGCAGCACTCCCTCAGCACTGACCTCTGACAGTGCGGCTCCCCCAGCACTGACCCTCTGACAGTGCAGCACTCCCCCAGCACTGACCCTCTGACAGTGCAGCACTCTCTCAGTACTGACCCTCTGACAGTGCAGCACTCCCTCAGTACTGACCCTCTGACAGTGCAGCACACAATCAGTACTGACCCTCTGACAGTGCAGAACTCCATCAAAACTGACTCTTTGACAGTGCAGCACTCCCTCAGTACTGACTCTCTGACAGTGCAGCACTCCCTCAGTACTGACCCTCTTACAGTGCAGCACTCCCTCAGTACTGACCCTCTGACAGTGCAGCACTCCCTCAGTACTGACCCTCTAACAGTGCAGCACACAACCAGTACTGACCCTCTGACAGTGCAGCACTCCATCAGTACTGACTCTTTGACAGTGCAGCACTCCCTCAGTACTGACCCTCTGACAGTGCAGCACTCCCTCAGTACTAACCCTCCAACAGTGCAGCACTCCCTCAGTACTGACCCTCTGACAGTGCGGCACTCCCTCAGTACTGACCCTCTGACAGTGCAGCACTCGCCCTCAGTACTGACCCTCTGACAGTGCAGCACTCCCTCAGCACTGACCCTCTGACAGTGCAGCACTCCCTCAGTACTGACCCTCTGACAGTGCGGCACTCCCTCAGTACTGGCCCCCTGAGAGTGCATCACTCCCTCAGTACTGACCCCCTGACAGTGCAGCACTCCCACAGTACTGACCCTCTGACAGTGCATCATTCCCTCAGTACTGACCATCTGACAGTGCAGTGCTCCCTCAGTACTGACCCTCTGACAGTGCGGCATTCCCTCAGCACTGACCCTCTGACAGTGCAGCACTCCCTCAGTACTGACCCTCTGACAGTGCAGCACTCCCTCAGTACCTTTTCTCTGACAGTGCGGCACTCCCTCAGTACTGCCCCTCTGACAGTGCAGCACTCCGCTCAGTACTGACCCTCTGACAGTGCAGCACTCCCTCAGTACTGACCCTCTGACATTGCAGCACTCCCTCAGTACTGACCCTCTGACAGTGCAGCACTCCCTCAGTACTGACCCCCTGACAGTGCAGCACTCCCTCAGTACTGACCCTCTGACAGTGCACTCATTCCCTCAGTACTGACCCCCTGAGAGTGCATCATTCCCTCAGTACTGACCTTCTGACAGTGCAGCACTCCCTCAGTACTGACCTCTGACAGTGCGGCACTCCCTCAGTACTGACCCTCTGACAGTGCAGCACTCCCTCAGTACTGCCCCTCTGACAGTGCAGCACTCCCTCAGTACTGACCCTCTGACAGTGCAGCACTCCCTCAGTACTGACCCTCTGACATTGCAGCACTCCCCTCATACTGACCCTCTGACAGTGCAGCACTCCTCAGTACTGACCCCCTAGACAGTGCAGCACTCCCTCAGTACTGACCCCCTGAGAGTGCATCATTCCCTCAGTACTGACCCTCTGACAGTGCAGCACTCCCTCAGTACTGACCCCCTGACAGTGCAGCACTCCCTCAGAACTGACCCTCTGACAGTGCAGCACATCGCCTCAGACTGACCCTCTGACAGTGCAGCACTCCCTCAGTACTGACCACCCTGAGAGTGCATCATTCCCTCAGTACTGACCATTTGACAGTGCAGTGCTCCCTAGTACTGACCCTCTGACAGTGCGGCATTCCCTCAGCACTGACCCTCTGACAGTGCAGCACTCCCTCAGTACTGACCCTCTGACAGTGCAGCACTCGCTCAGTACCTACTCTCTGACAGTGCGGCACTCCCTCAGTACTGCCCCTCTGACAGTGCAGCACTCCCCTCAGTACTGACCCTCTGACAGTGCCGCACGTCCCTCAGTACTGACCCCCCTGACAGTGCAGCACTCCCTCAGTACTGACCCTCTGACAGTGCAGCACTCCCTCAGTACTGACCACCTGAGAGTGCATCATTCCCTCAGTACTGACCATCTGACCAGTGCGGCATTCCCTCAGCACTGACCCTCTGACAGTGCAGCACTCCCTCAGTACTGACCCTCTGACAGTGCAGCACTCCCTCAGTACCTACTCTCTGACAGTGCGGCACTCCTCAGTACTGCCCCTCTGACAGTGCAAGCACTCCCCTCAGTACTGACCCTCTGACAGTGCAGCACTCCCTCAGTACTGACCCTCTGACATTGCAGCACTCCCTCAGTATGACCCTCTGACAGTGCAGCACTCCCTCAGTACTGACCCCCTGACAGTGCAGCACTCCCTCAGTACTGACCATTTGACAGTGCAGTGCTCCCTCAGTACTGACCCTCTGACAGTGCGGCATTCCCTCAGCACTGACCCTCTGACAGTGCAGCACTCCCTCAGTACTGACCCTCTGACAGTGCAGCACTCCCTCAGTACTGACCCTCTGACAGTGCAGCACTCCCTCAGTACTGACCCCCTGACAGTGCAGCACTCCCTCAGTACTGACCCTCTGACAGTGCAGCACTCCCTCAGTACTGACCCCCTGACAGTGCATCATTCCCTCAGTACTGACCATCTGACAGTGCAGCACTCCCTCAGTACTGACCCTCTTACAGTGCAGCACTCCCTCAGTACTGACCCTCTGACAGTGCAGCACTCCCTGAGTACTGACCCTCCAACAGTGCAGCACACAATCAGTACTGACCCTCTGACAGTGCAGCACTCCATCAGTACTGACTCTTTGACAGTGCAGCACTCCCTCAGTACTGACCCTCTGACAGTGCAGCACTCCCTCAGTACTGACCCTCCAACAGTGCAGCACTCCCTCAGTACTGACCCTCTGACAGTGCGGCACTCCCTCAGTACTGACCCTCTGACAGTGCAGCACTCCCTCAGTACTGACCCTCTGACAGTGCAGCACTCCCTCAGTACTGACCCTCTGACAGTGCGGCACTCCCTCAGTACTGACCACCTGAGAGTGCATCATTATCTCAGTACTGACCCCTCTGACAGTGCAGCACTCCCTCAGTACCTACTCTCTGACAGTGCGGCACTCCCTCAGTACTGCCCCTCTGACAGTGCAGCACTCCCTCAGTACTGACCCTCTGACAGTGCAGCACTCCCTCAGTACTGACCCTCTGACATTGCAGCACTCCCTCAGTACTGACCCTCTGACAGTGCAGCACTCCCTCAGTACTGACCCCCTGACAGTGCAGCACTCCCTCAGTACTGACCCTCTGACAGTGCAGCACTCCCTCAGTACCTACTCTCTGACAGTGCGGCACTCCCTCAGTACTGCCCCTCTGACAGTGCATCATTCCCTCAGTACTGACCCCCTGAGAGTGCATCATTCCCTCAGTACTGACCCTCTGACAGTGCAGCACTCCCTCAGTACTGACCCCCTGACAGTGCAGCACTCCCTCAGTACTGACCCTCTGACAGTGCAGCACTCCCTCAGTACTGACCACCTGAGAGTGCATCATTCCCTCAGTACTGACCATTTGACAGTGCAGTGCTCCCTCAGTCCTGACCCTCTGACAGTGCGGCATTCCCTCACCACTGACCCTCTGACAGTGCAGCACTCCCTCAGTACTGACCCTCTGACAGTGCAGCACTCCCTCAGTACCTACTCTCTGACAGTGCGGCACTCCCTCAGTACTGCCCCTCTGACAGTGCAGCACTCCCTCAGTACTGACCCTCTGACAGTGCCGCACTCCCTCAGTACTGACCCCCTGACAGTGCAGCACTCCCTCAGTACTGACCCTCTGACAGTGCAGCACTCCCTCAGTACTGACCCCCTGACAGTGCATCATTCCCTCAGTACTGACCATCTGACAGTGCGGCACTCCCTCAGTACTGACCCTCTGACAGTGCAGCACTCCCTCAGTACCTACTCTCTGACAGTGCAGCATTCCCTCTGTACTGACCCCCTGAGAGTGCATCACTCCCTCAGTACTGACACTCTGACAGTGCAGCACTCCCTCAGTACTGACCCTCTGACAGTGCGGCACTCCCTCAGTACTGACAGTGCAGCACTCCCTCAGTACTGACCCTCTGACAGTGCAGCACTCCCTCAGTACTGACCCCCTGAGAGTGCCTCATTCCCTCAGTACTGACCATCTGACAGTGCAGCACTCCCTCAGTACTGACCCCCTGACAGTGCAGCACTCCCTCAGTACTGACCCTCTGACAGTGCAGCACTCCCTCAGTACTGACTCCCTGAGAGTGCATCATTCCCTCAGTACTGACCCTCTGACAGTGCAGCACTCCCTCAGTACTGACCCACTGACAGTGCAGCGCTCCCTCAGTACTGACCCTCTGACAGTGCGGCACTCCCTCAGTACTGACCCTCTGACAGTGCAGCACTCCCTCAGTACTGACCCTCTGACAGTGCGGCACTCCCTCAGTACTGACAGTGCAGCACTCCCTCAGTACTGACCCTCTGACAGTGCGGCACTCCCTCAGTACTGACCCTCTGACAGTGCAGCACTCCCTCAGTACTGACCCACTGACAGTGCAGCGCTCCCTCAGTACTGACCCTCTGACAGTGCGGCACTCCCTCAGTACTGACCCTCTGACAGTGCAGCACTCCCTCAGTACTGACCCTCTGACAGTGCGGCACTCCCTCAGTACTGACAGTGCAGCACTCCCGCAGTACTGACCCTCTGACAGTGCGGCGCTCCCTCAGTACTGACCCTCTGACAGTGCGGCACTCCCTCAGTACTGACCCTCTGACAGTGCAGCACTCCCTCAGTACTGACCCTCTGACAGTGCGGCACTCCCTCAGTACTGACAGTGCAGCACTCCCTCAGTACTGACCCTCTGACAGTGCGGCACTCCCTCAGTACTGACACTCTGACAGTGCGGCACTCCCTCAGTACTGACCCTCTGACAGTGCGGCACTCCCTCAGTACTGACCCTCTGACAGTGCAGCACTCCCTCAGTACTGACCCCCTGACAGTGCAGCACTCCCTCAGTACTGACCCTCTGACAGTGCGGCACTCCCTCAGTACTGACCCTCTGACAGTGCGGCACTCCCTCAGTACTGACACTCTGACAGTGCAGCATTTTCTCGTTACTCCACTGTCAGTGCGGTCATGATATGCAAACATGCAACCAATGAACACTCAGAATAGGACACAACCAATGGGCAGTCAGGACACTCAGAGGTGGCATCACCACAAGGGGGCAAGACATAAACACTGTAAAAGGGATGAGGCAGTCACACCCTGCCTCTTTCCACAGATAGACATCTAGTGAGTTAGACAGGGTTGATCAGCAGCATCACACCCCAGCACATGGCTTAGAGCAAGCTGGTACAGTTAGACTGAGTTACTACAGTTAGATTAGAACAAAGAACAAAGAAATGTACAGCACAGGAACAGGCCCTTCGGCCCTCCAAGCCCGCGCCGACCATACTGCCCGACTAAACTACAATCTTCTACACTTCCTGGGTCCGTATCCTTCTATTCCCATCCTATTCATATATTTGTCAAGATGCCCCTTAAATGTCCCTATCGTCCCTGCTTCCACTACCTCCTCCGGTAGCGAGTTCCAGGCACCCACTACCCTCTGCGTAAAAAACTTGCCTCGTACATCTACTCTAAACCTTGCCCCTCTCACCTTAAACCTATGCCCCCTAGTAATTGACCCCTCTACCCTGGGGAAAAGCCTCTGACTATCCACTCTGTCTATGCCCCTCATAATTTTGTAGACCTCTATCAGGTCGCCCCTCAACCTCCTTCGTTCCAGAGAGAACAGACCGAGTTTATTCAATCGCTCCTCATAGCTTATGCCCTCCATACCAGGCAACATTCTGGTAAATCTCTTCTGCACCCTCTCTAAAGCCTCCACATCCTTCTGGTAGTGTGGCGACCAGAATTGAACACTATACTCCAAGTGTGGCCTAACTAAGGTTCTATACAGCTGCAACATGACTTGCCAATTCTTATACTCAATGCCCCGTCCAATGAAGGCAAGCATGCCGTATGCCTTCTTGACTACCTTCTCCACCTGTGTTGCCCCTTTCAATGACCTGTGGACCTGTACTCCTAGATCTCTTTGACTTTCAATACTCTTGAGGGTTCGACCATTCACTGTATAATCCCTACCTGCATTAGCCCTTCCAAAATGCATTACCTCACATTTGTCCGGATTAAACTCCATCTGCCATCTCTCCGCCCAAGTCTCCAGACAATCTAAATCCTGCTGTATCCTCAGACAGTCCTCATCGCTATCCGCAATTCCACCAACCTTTGTGTCGTCTGCAAACTTACTAATCAGACCAGTTACATTTTCCTCCAAATCATTTATATATACTACAAACAGCAAAGGTCCCAGCACTGATCCCTGTGGAACACCACTGGTCACAGCCCTCCAATTAGAAAAGCATCCCTCCATTGCTACCCTCTGCCTTCTATGGCCTAGCCAGTTCTGAATCCACCTTGCCAGCTCACCCCTGATCCCGTGTGACTTCACCTTTTGTACTAGTCTACCATGAGGGACCTTGTCAAAGGCCTTACTGAAGTCCATGTAGACAACATCCACTGCCCTACCTGCATCAATCATCTTAGTGACCTCCTCGAAAAACTCTATCAAGTTAGTGAGACACGACCTCCCCTTCACAAAACCGTGCTGCCTCTCACTAATACGTCCATTTGCTTCCAAATGGGAGTAGATCCTGTCTCGAAGAATTCTCTCCAGTAATTTCCCTACCACTGACGTAAGGCTCACCGGCCTGTAGTTCCCGGGATTATCCTTGCTACCCTTCTTAAACAGAGGAACAACATTGGCTATTCTCCAGTCCTCCGGGACATCCCCTGAAGACAGCGAGGATCCAAAGATTTCTGTCAAGGCCTCAGCAATTTCCTCTCCAGCCTCCTTCAGTATTCTGGGGTAGATCCCATCAGGCCCTGGGGACTTATCTACCTTAATATTTTTTAAGACACCCAACACCTCGTCTTTTTGGATCACAATGTGACCCAGGCTATCTACACCCCCTTCTCCAGACTCAACATCTACCAATTTCTTCTCTTTGGTGAATACTGATGCAAAGTATTCATTTAGTACCTCGCCCATTTCCTCTGGCTCCACACATAGATTCCCTTGCCTATCCTTCAGTGGGCCAACCCTTTCCCTGGCTACCCTCTTGCTTTTTATGTACGTGTAGAAAGCCTTGGGATTTTCCTTAACCCTATTTGCCAATGACTTTTCATGACCCCTTCTAGCCCTCCTGACTCCTTGCTTAAGTTCCTTCCTACTTTCCTTATATGCCACACAGGCTTCGTCTGTTCCCAGCCTTTTAGCCCTGACAAATGCCTCCTTTTTCTTTTTGACGAGGCCTACAATATCACTCGTCATCCAAGGTTCCCGAAAATTGCCGTATTTATCTTTCTTCCTCACAGGAACATGCCTGTCCTGTATTCCTTTCAACTGACACTTGAAAGCCTCCCACATGTCAGATGTTGATTTGCCCTCAAACATCCGCCCCCAATCTATGTTCTTCAGTTCCCGCCTAATATTGTCATAATTAGCCTTCCCCCAATTTAGCACATTCATCCTCGGACCACTCTTATCCTTGTCCACCAGTACTTTAAAACTTACTGAATTGTGGTCACTGTTACCGAAATGCTCCCCTACTGAAACATCTACCACCTGGCCGGGCTCATTCCCCAATACCAGGTCCAGTACCGCCCCTTCCCTAGTTGGACTGTTTACATATTGTTTTAAGAAGCCCTCCTGGATGCTCCTTACAAACTCCGCCCCGTCTAAGCCCCTGGCACTAAGTGAGTCCCAGTCAATATTGGGGAAGTTGAAGTCTCCCATCACCACAACCCTGTTGTTTTTACTCTTTTCCAAAATCTGTCTACCTATCTGCTCCTCTATCTCCCGCTGGCTGTTGGGAGGCCTGTAGTATACCCCCAACATTGTGACTGCACCCTTCTTATTCCTGATCTCTACCCATATAGCCTCACTGCCCTCTGAGGTGTCCTCTCGCAGTATAGCTGTGATATTCTCCCGAACAAGTAGCGCAACTCCGCCTCCCCTTTTACATCCCCCTCTATCCCGCCTGAAACATCTAAATCCTGGAACGTTTAGCTGCCAATCCTGCCCTTCCCTCAACCAGGTCTCTGTAATGGCAATAACATCATAGTTCCAAGTAGTAATCCAAGCTCTAAGTTCATCTGCCTTACCCGTAATGCTCCTTGCATTAAAACATATGCACTTCAGGCCACCAGACCCGCTGTGTTCAGCAACTTTTCCCCGTCTGCTCTGCCTCAGAGCCACACTGTCCCTATTCCCTAGTTCTCCCTCAATGCTCTCACCTTCTGACCTACTGCTCCCGTACCCACCCCCCTGCCATACTAGTTTAAACCCTCCCGTGTGACACTAGCAAACCTCGCGGCCAGGATATTTATGCCTCTCCGGTTTAGATGCAACCCGTCCATCTTATACAGGTCACACCTGCCCCGGAAGAGCTCCCAGTGGTCCAGAAAACGGAAACCCTCCCTCCTACACCAGCTGTTTAGCCACGTGTTTGTCTGCTCTATCTTCCTATTTCTAGCCTCACTGGCACGTGGCACAGGGAGTAATCCCGAGATTACAACCCTCGAGGTCCTGTCCTTTAACTTTCTGCCAAGCTCCCTGAACTCCTGCTGCAGGACCTCATGCCCCTTCCTGCCTATGTCGTTAGTACCAATATGTACAACGACCTCTGCCTGTTTGCCCTCCCCCTTCAGGATTCCCTCTACCCGTTCGGAGACATCCTGGACCCTGGCACCAGGGAGGCAACATACCATCCTGGAGTCTCTTTCACGTCCACAGAAGCGCCTATCTGTGCCCCTGACTATAGAGTCCCCTATTACTATTACTCTTCTGCGCTTTGACCCTCCCTTCTGAACATCAGAGCCAGCCGTGGTGCCACTGCTCTGGCTGCTGCTGTTTTCCCCTGATAGGCTATCCCCCCCGACAGTATCCAAAGGGGTATATCTGTTCGAGAGGGGGACAACCACAGGGGATTCCTGCACTGACTGCCTGCCCTTTCTGGTGGTCACCCATTTCTCTGCCTGCATCTTGGGTGTGACCACATTTACATAACTGCGATCTATGACGCTTTCCGCCACCTGCATGCTCCTAAGTGCATCCAATTGCTGCTCCAACCGAACCATGCGGTCTGTGAGGAGCTCCAGTTGGGTGCACTTTCTGCAGATGAAGCCACCCGGGACGCTGGAAGCCTCCCGGACCTGCCACATCTCACAGTCAGAGCACAGCACCCCTCTAACTGACATTGCGTCAATTAATTAAAATTAAAATTTGTCTCTTTTTTTTTTTTTAATCCTTTTTTTTTAAATTGCAAAGTTACTGTCAACTATCTGTTTCCTAGCACTAGATTTCTAATAGAAATGCGATAGCTAACTATAATACTCTCCGATCTCTGGCTTAGATATCCTCTAAATTATAATTAAGTTATTATGTTTAATTAGTTCCCAAATACTCAAATATTTTTTAAATTTAGGTTAGAATCCCAACCAGCCACTCAGGTCACAGCTTTTCTGTGATGTCGCTTCAATTTCCCCCCCGACACACACAATTTGAAAAAAGGTATAAAAGTAAAAATCACTTACTTGCCTTCTGAGATGTTCTCAGGTTCTCTCGCTGACAGAGACTGCTCCTCCACCACCAATCCTTGACCTGCACAATGCTAATAATATAATAATATAATATGGCACTTACCTTACACCAATGGGTCTTATTATTAGGTTAGAGGAGGAGGGCGGGTGGGAGACACTACACGTGTAGTGTCTCGGGTTTCCTCTCCACCAGAATTTATTGGTTGGGGCGGGGGGGGGGGGGGGGGGGCACTTGCCAGCGGTAGAACTTCCGGTTCCCGCCTTATATAAAAACAAATAAAACTGAAAAGAAGAACAGACACGGGACCAGGCAAGGCTTTTTAAACTAACTACTCACCTCCAGAGATTCTAACTCATTTGAGAACTGTGTAATAGTTCAATAAACACGTTGAACTCATTTCAGAGTTTGGAGCATCCTTTAGTTAAGACTGCATCAAGTAGCAGCCTGTGTTATCCAAAGCAGCATAACACAACATGGTACCAGGTGTGACTGTTCAATCTAGTTAGTTCAACTCAGCAAGATCCGTGACAACCAGCTACTGAATACAGACACAATGGACAAGATTCAGGCTCCTCATCAGCTCAGGACCTCCGGCAATCTGAGTGCCAACTGGCGATCATTCAAGCAGAAATTTTAGCTATACGTGGAAGCATGCGACCTCAATGGCGCGACCGATGCTCGGAATATAGCTCTTCTACTCAGCACTGTGGGTGACCATGCGATAGAGATCTTTAACTCCTTTCACTTTTCCGAAGGGCAGGACAAAACCAAGTACCAAACCATCCTGGACAAATTCGACAGCCACTGCGAGTTGGACACCAACGAAATCTTCGAGCGCTACATCTTCAAGCAGAGGATGCAAGGTAAAGACGAATCCTTCAACTCCTATCTTGCTACCGGAGGAGGTGGTGGAAGCAGGGACGATAGTGACATTTAAGGGGCATCTTGACAAATACATGAATAGGATGGGAATAGAGGGATACGGACCCAGGAAGTGTAGAAGATTGTAGTTTAGTCGGGCAGCATGGTCGGCACGGGCTTGGAGGGCCGAAGGGCCTGTTCCTGTGCTGTACATTTCTTTGTTCTTTGTTTGTTCTATCTAACTAACCTTAGACTGCTAGCGCAATCCTGCAACTTCTTTGATATCACTGACTCCGTGATCAGAGACCAAATCATTTTTGGAGTCCACTCTGATCCTCTGCGAGAGCAATTGTTGAAAATCAAGCACATGACCCTGCCAGTGGCGATTGAAATGTGTACTGTGCATGAGCACTCTAAAAATCGCTATTCACAGTACAAAACGGCAGAAAGTGAAAAACAAGCCTCCCACGAGGTGGGGAGTGTTCAGGCCACCTCCCGGATGCAGCACCTCCACATGGACGAAAGCGGCTATTTCGCGCGCTCTTCCCGGGCAATGCGACCGGGAACACAAAGCGGCTGAAAACTGACGTCATGACGTGTGCGAACTGCGGCACTGCCAATTTTAAAAAAAATTGCCCTGCAAGAGGCAGACGCTGTTTAAACTGTGGGAAACCAAATTACTCTGCAGCCCTGTGCAGATCTGCACCACCAGTCAGGAGCCAGCGCTCCCAATTCCGACAGCGGCGCATCAGAAGTGTGCAACACCGAATGCATGACTCTGATCCAGGCAGTGCAACGGATCCAGATGATGAATACCTGGATTTGGTACTGGGTAATGGAGCAGGACAGGTGTTAGATTTGGAGGTAGGTGAGCACTTTGGTGATAGTGACCACAATTCAATTACGTTTACTTTAGTGATGGAAAGGGATAGGTATATACCGCAGGGCAAGAGTTTTATCTGGGGGAAAGGCAATTATGATGCGATAAGGCAAGACTTAGGATGCATCGGGTGGAGAGGAAAACTGCAGGGGATGGGCACAATGGAAATGTGGAGCTTGTTCAGGGAACAGCTACTGCATGTCCTTGATAAGTATATACCTGTCAGGCAGGGAGGAAGTGGTCGAGCAAGGGAACCGTGGTTTACTAAGGCAGTCAAAGCACTTGTCAAGAGGAAGAAGGAGGCTTATGTAAAGATGAGACATGAAGGTTCAGTAAGGGCGCTCGAGAGTTACAAGTTAGCTAGGAAGGACCTAAAGAGAGAGCTAAGAAGAGCCAAGAGGGGACATGAGAAGTCTTTGGCAGGTAGGATCAAGGATAACCCTAAAGCTTTCTATAGATATGTCAGGAATAAAAGAATGATTCGGGTAAGAGTAGGGCCAGTCAAGGACAGTAGTGGGAAGTTGTGCTTGGAGTCCGAGGAGATAGCAGAGGTGCTAAATGAATATTTTTCGTCAGTATTCACACAGGAAAAAGACAATGTTGTCGAGGAGAATACTGAGATTCAGGCTACTAGACTAGAAGGGCTTGAGGTTCATAAGGAGGAGGTGTTAACAATTCTGGAAAGGGTGAAAATAGATAAGTCCCCTGGGCCGGATGGGATTTATCCTAGGATTCTTTGGGAAGCTAGGGAGGAGATTGCTGAGCCTTTGGCCTTGATCTTTAAGTCATCTTTGTCAACAGGAATAGTGCCAGAAGACTGGAGGATAGCAAATGTTGTCCCATTGTTCAAGAAGGGGAGTAGAGACAACCCTGGTAACTATAGACCAGTGAGCCTTACTTCTGTTGTGGGCAAATTCTTGGAAAGGTTTATAAGAGATAGGGTGTATAATCATCTGGAAAGGAATAATTTGATTAGAGATAGTCAACACGGTTTCGTGAAGGGTAGGTCGTGCCTCACAAACCTCATTGAGTTCTTTGAGAAGGTGACCAAACAGGTGGATGAGGGTAAAGCAGTTGATGTGGTGTATATGGATTTCAGTAAAGCGTTTGATAAGGTTCCCCACGGTAGGCTACTGCAGAAAATACGAAAGCATGGGATTCAGGGAGATTTAGCAGTTTGGATCAGAAATTGGCTAGCTGGAAGAAGACAAAGGGTGGGGGTTGATGGGAAATGTTCAGACTGGAGTCCAGTTACTAGTGGTGTACCACAAGGATCTGTTTTGGGGCCACTGCTGTTTGTCATTTTTATAAATGACCTGGAGGAGGGCATAGAAGGATGGGTGAGTAAATTTGTAGATGACACTAAAGTCGGTGGAGTTGTGGACAGTGCGGAAGGATGTTACAAGTTACAGAGGGACATAGATAAGCTGCAGTGCTGGGCTGAGAGGTGGCAAATGGAGTTTAATGCAGAGAAGTGTGAGGTGATTCATTTTGGAAGGAATAACAGGAAGACTGAGTACTGGGCTAATGGTAAGATTCTTGGCAGTGTGGATGAGCAGAGAGATCTCGGTGTCCATGTACATAGATCTCTGAAAGTTGCCACTCAGGTTGAGAGGGTTGTTAAGAAGGCGTACGGTGTGTTAGCTTTTATTGGTAGAGGGATTGGGTTTCGGAGCCATGTGGTCATGTTGCAGCTGTACAAAACTCTGGTGCGGCCGCATTTAGAGTATTGCGTGCAATTCTGGTCACCGCATTATAGGAAGGATGTGGAAGCATTGGAAAGGGTGCAGAGGAGATTTACCAGAATGTTGCCTGGTATGGAGGGAAGATCTTATGAGGAAAGGCTGAGGGACTTGAGGCTGTTTTCGTTAGAGAGAAGAAGGTTAAGAGGTGACTTAATTGAGGTATACAAGATGATCAGAGGATTGGATAGGGTGGACAGTGAGAGCCTTTTTCCTCGGATGGTGATGTCTAGCACGAGGGGATGTAGCTTTAAGTTGAGGGGAGATAGATATAAGACAGACGTCAGAGGTAGGTTCTTTACTCAGAGAGTAGTAAGGGTGTGGAATGCCCTGCCTGCAACAGTAGTGGACTCACCAACAGTAAGGACATTCAAATGGTCATTGGATAGACATATGGACAATAAGGGAATAGTGTAGATGGGCTTTAGAGTGATTTCACAGGTCGGCGCAACATCGAGGGCCGGAGGGCCTGTACTGCGCAGTAATGTTCTATGTTCTATGTTCTAACACTTACCGAGTGGGCATTATTACGAAGTGCGAATATGCCACACCGGACACATCACGAGTTCAATCAATCCTGGCCGTGGATTCCGAGGACGAATGGCGAGCAGTGATGAAGGTCAACCATTGCCCCATCCAGTTCAAACTGGACACAGGTGCCTCCGCCAACCTGATTTTGCAGGTGGGCTTACCAAGAAGCCCCCCACAATCCTTCCAGCTGCCTGCAAACTCCTGGACTACAATGGAAATGCAATCAAGGCACTGGGGTCCTGCCATCTGCAGGTGTCCAGCCGACACACACAAGCAAGCTTACGCTTCGAGATTGTTAAACCAGACAGGGCGTCCCTGCTAGGTGCGCACACCTGCAAGCAACTGAACCTCATTCAAAGGGTCTACACCATGACGCCGTCCCATTCGGATCTTCAGGCCAGCATCGACGACATCCTAACCCAGTACCCAGACGTATTTAGCGGGATGGGCATGCTGCCGTACGAGTACAAGATTCTACTGCGGCCTGATGCCAAGCCAGTGGTCCACGCACCACGACGAGTCCCTGCTCCACTGAGAGAGCGCCTGAAGGCAGAGCTCACGAGTCTACAACAAAAAGGCATCATCTCCAAGGTCACTGAACCAACCGACTGGGTCAGCTCGATGGTGTGCGTAAAGAAGCCTTTGGCGACCTACACATCTGCATTGACCCTAAGGATCTAAACAAAAACATTATGCGGGAACATTACCCCATCCCGAAGAGGGAAGAAATCATGAGTGACATGGCACACGCGCGCTTCTTCACAAAATTGGATGCATCCCAAGGATTTTGACAAATCTGACTTGAAGAATCCAGCAGAAGGCTCTGCACCTTCAACACGCCTTTTGGTAGATTCTGCTACAACCGAATGCCATTTGGCAAAATCTCGGCATCAGAGATTTTCCATCGCATCATGGAACAGAAGATGGAGGGAATAGAAGGGGTTCGTGCCTACGTTAACGATATCATAATCTGGTCCACAACCCCAGAGGAACGTGTGTTGCTACTCAAGAAAGTATTCCGACGCATACATGAACATGGCCTCAAGCTAAACAGGTCCAAGTGCTGTTTTGGGACATCCACGCTGAAGTTCCTGGGCGATCAGATTTCGCGACACGGCGTGCGCCCGGACACAGACAAAATTAAAGCCATCGAGGCAATGAAAGTCCCCGAGGACAAGAAGGCAGTACTGCCCTTCCTGGGAATGGTCAATTTCCTTGGAAAGTTCATCCCGAATTTGGCCACACATACCACGGCCCTACGCAACCTGGTGAAAAAAATCAACCGCCTTTGAGTGGAAGGCGGAGCACCGAACAGAGTGGCTGGAGCTGAAAGCCAAGCTCACCACTGCACCCGCCCTGGCATTCTTTGACCAGACCGAGAGACCAAGATATCCACAGATGCGAGTCAGGATGGCATTGGGGCGGTGTTGCTTCAAAGAGACGACACGTCATCCTGGGTACCAGTAACATACACGTCACGGGCAATGACATCCACTGAGACCAGATATGCGCAGATTGAGAAGGAATGTTTAGGTCTTGTCACCGGCATCCTCAAATTTCATGATTATGTCTACGGTTTGCCAATATTTACTGTTGAGAAGGATCATAGGCCTCTGGTCCACATCACCCAAAAGGACCTGAACGACATGACGCCTCGTTTGCAGAGAATTCTGATCAAACTCCGGAGGTATGATTTCAATTTGGTGTACACACCTGGCAAGGAGCTCATCATCGCCGATGCATTGTCCCTCTCCGTCAACTCACCCAGCGAACCACTGGAGATCATCCAGCACATTGAATTGCAGGTACAACTGTGTGCAAGCACTCTCCCGGCAACAGCTGAGAAGATCGTTCTCATCCGAGAAGAGACGGCCAAAGACCCCCTGTTGCAGCGAGTCATCCACAACCTCAGCAATGGCTGGCAGAAAGGGCAATGCCCTCAATTCTACAACGTCAAAGATGACCTGACGCTGATCGACAGCATCCTGCTCAAGCTGGACAGGATAGTCATCCCGCTACGTCTCCAGAGCATGGTGCTGCGGCAGGTTCATGAGGGACACCTGGGTGTAGAGAAGTGCAGGCGCAGGGTCTGGCAAGCTGTCTACTGGCCCGGCATCAACCAGGACATCACGGACATGGTCCTGAACTGTGAAACCTGTCAGAGGTTCCAGCCAGCGCAGAGCAAGGAGACGCTCCAACCACATGACCTAGAGACCTCTCCGTGTTCCAAGGTTGGCATTGCCCTATTCCACGCGAATGGTCACGACTACATCTTAATCATCGATTATTTTTCGAGCTATCCGGAGGTGCTGAAGCTGCCAGACCTCACCTCACGGACCGTCATCAAAGCGTGTAAAGAGACATTCTCACGGCATGGCATCCCGAACACCATCATGAGCGACAATGGCCCGTGCGTCCACAGTCGAGAATGGTCCACGTTTGCCAAGAGCTACAATTTCAGGCATGTCACCTCCAGTCCGCACTATCCGCAGTCCAATGGCAAAGTCGAGAAAGGGGTGCCCATCGTTAAGCAGCTCACCCGCAAGGCCTCGGACTCCGCTTCCGACATACACCTTGCACTACTTGTGTACCGGGCGACTCCCTTGTCCACTGGCATGTCGCTCAACAGCTGATGAACAGGGACCTGCGGACGACACTTCCAGCCCTACACCTGCCCAACCTTGATCACCTCCCGGTGCTGCAGAAGATGCAGCAGCTTCGCGACAGCCAGAAGCAGGGCTATGATGCACATGCCACCGATCTGGACGTTCTATCCCCGGCAGACACGGTCAGGATCAAGATACCGGTTGGTGGGGCTCCAGCTGTCATTGTTTGACAGGCCGCGCCCAGATCCTATGTCATACGTATGGCTGATGGCTCCATTGTGCGAAGGAATCGAAGGGCACTGCGAAACGTTGCTTGCCCACAACCACTTTCCCCTCCATTTCCACATGTCGAATTGCCACCTCCAGACATCTCGAACCACGAGACCACCAGTCGTGCCTCCCACTCGCCTGTCAAGACACCGTCATCCCCTCCGCCACCTCTCCGGCGGTCGATGAGGATCAGACGCAAGCCTCAGAGGCTGGACTTCTGAGCATTTGTTTTGTTTGTTCTGTTCTGTATTCCTCAGTCAGTCACATTAGACAGACACATTCACATGTATATACATCTAAAAAAAAAGAAAAAAAAAGGGGGGGAGAGGTCATGATATGCAAACATGCAACCAATGAACACTCAGAATAGGACACAACCAATGGGCAGTCAGGACACTCAGAGGTGGCATCACCACAAGGGGGCATGACATAAACACTGTAAAAGGGATGAGGCACTCACACCCTGCCTCTTTCCACAGACAGACATCTAGAGAGTTAGACAGGGTTGATCAGCAGCATCACACCCCAGCACGTGGCTTAGAGCAAGCTGCTACAGTTAGACTGAGTTACTACAGTTAGATTAGCAGAGAGTAGGACTCATTTGAGAACTGTGTTAATAGTTCAATAAACATGTTGAACTAATTTCAGAGTCTGGTGCATTCTTTAGTTAAGACCGCATCAAGTAGCAGCCTGTGTTACCCGAAGCAGCATAACATAACAAGTGCCAGCCTGTGTTTTGTGATCTGGTCCCTGGAGTGGGTTTCAAACCCACGACGTTCCAATTCTGAAGCGAGTTTGTTGCCCAGAGAGTGAGAGCTGAGACTGAGGAGCGAATCTTTCTCTGATGTAACATTATTATTTCCATCTCCGTGTGTCAGTTAGAATCAGCTGCAGTTAATGTAATTGTGTGGATCATGGACAGAAACATTCCCGTTTATCTGTAATTGGGAATAAATTCAATAACAGCAACTTCCTCCCTGTCATCTCCCAAACCTTGTTGTAGTTACAGAACAGAACACTTTTATTAATCAGGTCCCTTTTCCTGACTCCATCAGCCAATCAATCCAATTAATCTCTCCTCTGTCTCAATGTGGGCGACACGGTAGCACAGTGGTTAGCACAGTTGCTTCACAGCACCAGGGTCCTGGGTTCGATTCCTGGCTTGGGTCACTGCCTGTGCGGAGTCTGCACGTTCTCCCCGTGTCTGCGTGGGTTTCCTCCGGGTGCTCTGGTTTCCTCCCACAATTCCCGAAAGACGTGCTGTTGGGTGAATTGGACATTCTGAATTCTGCCTCCGTGTACCCGAACAGGCGCCGGAATGTGGCGACTAGGGGCTTTCACAGTAACTTCATTGCAATGTTAATGTGAGCCTACTGGTGACAATAAAGATTATTATTATTGAAGGTTTTGCAATGCGATTAGCCAGTGAGACAGGGTAAGGAGGTTATTGTTTTCAAATCATCACATCAACCTGTCTGTCTCATATCGTTTGTCAATCTCTGAACAGGTACAATAATGAGGTGAAACACATCAAAATTATTTCCAGAGACTCGTCATTTCACATAGCAGAAAACAAGAGGTTCCATGGTTTAACCGTGAGTAATCTTCAAAAATAATTTTTAATTGATGTTATTCTCAGGACGTGGGATTCCCTGGATGGCCCAGAATTTACTGCCCATCCCTACTTCCCCTTCAGAAGGTGGGGGTGAGCTGCCCTCTTGAACCGCTGCACTCCCCGAGGTGTAGGTACACTCACAGTGCAAACAAAAGAGCTGGGGCGGGATTCTCCACAATCGGCACGATGTCCGCCGACCGGCGCCAAAAACGGCGCGAATCAGTCCGGCATCGCGCCGCCCCAAAGGTGCGGAATTCTCCGCATCTTGAGGGGCCGAGCCCTCACCTTGAGGGGCTAGGCCTGCGCCGGACTGATTTCCGCCCGCCAGCTGGCGGGAAAGGCCTTTGGTGCCCCGCCAGCTGGCGCGGAAATGACTTTGCCGGGCGGCGCATGCGCGGGAGTGTCAGCGGCCACTCACGGCATCCCCGCGCATGCGCAGTGGAGGGAGTCTCTTCCGCCTCCGTCATAGTGGAGATCATGGCGAAGGAGGAAGGAAAAGAGTGCCCCCACGGTACAGGCCCACCCGCCGATCGGTGGGCCCCGATCGCGGGCGAGGCCACCGTGGGGACACCCCACCGGGGCCAGATCGCCCCGCGCTCCCCCCAGGACCCCGGAGCCCGCCCGCGCTGCCTTGTCCCGCCGGTAAGAGAGGTGATTTGATTCTCGCCGGCGGGACAGGCATTCCAGCAGCGGGACTTCGGCCCATCGCGGGCCGGAGAATCGCTGGGGGGGGGGACCCGCCAACCGGCGCGGCGCGATTCCCGCCCCCGCCGAATATCCGGTGCCGGAGAATTGGGCCACCGGCGAGGGCGGGATTCACGCCAGCCCCCGGCGATTCTCCGACCCGGCGGGGCGTCGGAGAATCCCACCCCTGGTCATTGACTTCATGAGGCAATGTACTGTACACACTCCTGTCTGCATCAATGGGGCCGAGGTGGAGTTGGTTAGCAGCTTCAAATTCCTAAGGGTGCACATCACCAACAATCTGTCCTGATCCACTCACATCGACGCTATCAAGAAAGCACAACAGCGCCTATACTTCCTCAGGAAACTAAGGAAATTCGGCATGTCCACATTGACTCTTACCAACCTTGACAGATGCACCATAGAAAGCATCCTATCAGGCTCCATCACAGCCTGGTATGGCAACTGCTCGGCCCAGGACCGCAAGAAACTTCAGAGAGTCGTGAACATCGCCCAGTCCATCACACAAACCTGCCTCCCATCCATTGACTCCATCTACACCTCCCGCTGCCTGGGGAAAGTGGGCAGCATAATCAAAGACCCCTCCCACCCGGCTTACTCTCTCTTCCAACTTCTTCCATCGGGCAGGAGATACAGAGTCTGAGAACACGCATGAACAGACTCAAAAACAACTTCTTCCCCGCTGTTACCAGATTCCTGACTGACCCCCTTATAGACTGACCTGACCTCCCCACGCATCTTCTCTATTGAGCAGTACTACACTCCGATGTCTATGTATTTACATTATGTATTTATCTTATGTCCAATGTTTTTTTTCTTGTATGGAACGATCTGTCTGGACTGTACGCAGAACAATATCTATTGCCGGAATATTATCAGAGCCCATAGCCATTGCCCAGTGTCCAGTGTCTTCAGCCGTTTCATGATATCACGTGGAGTGAATCGTATTGGCTGAAGATTGACTGCTGTGATGCTGGGGACCTCCGGAGGAGACCGAAATACCTTCAGAATTAACGGTTAAAAAGTTCTTAGATAAAAGCAAAACATTAATTCACTCTCCATACTTGCCACTATCTAAATTCTAAATAAGCAATTCAGTACAGTTCAAAATGCACTCAGGAATAAAGTTGATGATCAAAGTCATTTTCTGCTTTCTGTCTAGACCTTTGGAGTGAGAGCCTTTCAGGAACAACCTGAAAATCCTTCTGACAATCCAAGCCCAAATCCTAGGGCATAGCTGCCAAAATGATGGACATATCTAGCTCCTCCCATTAATTACATCATCTGCATCCCACTATGATGTTCCATGTCCTGCTTAGCGAGGACTAAACACCACTCAGACATACCTCCCTTCTGTAAGTAATACTCTATTAGCCATCTATATGTAAACAGGTAAATGATCAGAAACAATGATAACCTCACTTTTACAACACCTTAATTATAACTTGAGCAGCCATACTGCTTATGCATTTTAAACCAGAGTTTTTAATAACATTACTGCCGCAATTATAAAATGTAATATATAAAAATTTCTTACATAAATTACAAGCCTCAACTACCAACTTAGGCAGTGAATTCCAGACTCCCATCGACTACTGAATAAAAAGGTTTTCTTCATGTCCCCTTTAATCCTTCTGACAAATCTGTGCACTCTGGTAATTGGCCCCGCAGCTCGGGGAAGCGAGTCTTTCCTGGCGACCCTGACTAGGCCTCTCATAATTTTGGTCACCCCTTACCTTTCGCTGTTCTAAGGAAAACAATCCCAGCCTACCCAATCTCTCCTCCTACCTGCAATTCCCAAATCCTGACAACCTCACCCAATAAAGGAAAGAATTCCAGCTACTTTCCTGACCACCTTGTCCACCTGTCCTGCCATCTTCTCAGACTTGTGGACATGCACTCCAAGATCTCTCACTTCCTCAACCCCTCTCAATATCGGTGGTGGAGGGAGTGAATGTTTGTGGGAGGAGGGGGAGAAATCAATTGCTATGTTTTCGCCCCCCCAAATGCATTACCTCACACTTTTCCAGATTGAATTACATTTGCCACTTCTCTGATCACTCCAATAAACCATTGCTATCATTCTGAAGATAGCAGTTATAGTCTTCACGATCAAGTACACGGCCAGTTTTTGTGTCCCCTGCAAATTTTCCAAACGTACCTCTCACATTTAAGTCTAATTCATGAATACAGATAACAAACAGCAATGGCCCCAACACTGAGCCCTGTGGAACACCACTGGAAACTGATTTCCATTCGCACAAACATTGACCGTTACCCTTTGGCTCCTGTCACTGAGCCGATTTTGGATCCAACATCTTGCCCTTTATCCTAGGATGTGGAGATGCCGGCGTTGGACTGGGGTGAGCACAGTAAGAAGTCTTACAACACCAGGTTAAAGTCCAACAGGTTTGTTTCTAATCACTAGCTTTCGGAGTGCTGCTCCTTCCTCAGGTGAATGAAGAGGTCTGTTCCAGAAACACATATATAGAGACAAATTCAAGGATGCCAAACAATGCTAGGAATGCGACCATTAGCAGGTGATTAAATCTTTACAGATCCAGAGATGGGGTAACCCCAGGTTAAAGAGGTGTGAATTGGGTCAAGCCAGGACAGTTGGTAGGATTTCGCAGGCCAGATGGTGGGGGATGAATGTAATGCGACATGAATCCCAGGTCCCGGTTGAGGCCGCACTCATGTGTGCGGAACTTGGCTATAAGTTTCTGCTCGGAGATTCTGCGTTGTCGCGCGTCCTGAAGGCCGCCTTGGAGAACGCTTACCCGGAGATCATTCTACCAAGAGATAGCTCAGAGCACAGAGCTCACAGCGTGCCACTCAGACATACACCATGTGCTGAGTGCCTCTCTAAGATAGGGCTAGGGCTGGGTCCACAGGTTAGCTGGTGAAGTACAAACCACAGCCAGAAGTTAACAGTAGTTATTGTACAGAATAATAAAACAGAGTTGTTCCATCAACAACCGTGTTGGTATTGGAACACCCAACTCGACATGGTACCAGGAGTGGGGTCATGGCCCGCAAGGCATCGGCGACCGGGGCCCAGGATGCAGTGTCGTCCCATTGCAGGAGTACCACCCCAATGCCGGACTGGTTTAGCTGGTTTAGCACACTGGGCTAAATCGCTGGCTTTTAAAGCAGACCAAGGCAGGCCAGCAGCACAGTTCAATTCCCGTACCAGACTCCCCGAACAGGCGCCAGAATGTGGCGACTAGGGGCTTTTCACAGTAACATCATTTGAAGCCTACTTGTACCAATAAGCGATTTTCATTTTCATTTCATCAGTCGAGATCTTTGTGTCTTGAGTAGTGTCGAAGAACGCCAATACCGGGGCGGTGGTGAGCTTGATCTTGAGCTCCTCCCATTCCTTCTGGTGTGCGGGCAGCCACTGGAATTCCGTTCTTCTTTACCAGGTGGCGAAGAGCCGTTGTGTGCGAGGCAAGGTTGGGAATAAACTTCCCCAGGAAGTTGACCATCCCGAGAAAGCATAGCACTGCCTTCTTGTCTGCCGGCTGCGGCATGGCTGCAATAGCTGCCACTTTGTCGGCATCCGGACGCACCCCTGACCGGGATATGTGGTCCCCCAGAAACTTTAGCTCAGTTTGGCCAAAAGAACACTTGGCTCGGTTGAGGCGCAGGCCGTGTTCTCGTATCCGTGCAAAGACGCGCTGGAGACGACTGATGTGCTCCTGTGGTGCGGTGGACCAGATGATGACGTCGTCAACATAGACGCGCACCCCTCCGATGCCCTCCATCATCTGTTCCATGATTCGATGAAACACCTCGGATGTCGAGATGATGCCAAACGGCATCCTATTGTAGCAGTATCTGCCAAAGGGAGTGTTGAAAGTGCACAGCTTCCTGCTGGACTGATCCAGCTGAATCTGCCAAAAACCCTTTGAGGCATCAAGCTTTGTAAAAATTTTAGCCCGGGCCATTTCACTCGTGATTTCTTCCCGTTTGGGTATGATGTTATTGTTCAGGTCTTTTGGGTCGATGCAGATCCGGAGCTCGCCAGTCAACCACTGGAGATCATCCAGCACATTGAATTGCAGGTACAACTGTGTGCAAGCACTCTCCCGGCAACAGCTGAGAAGATCGTTCTCATCCGAGAAGAGACGGCCAAAGACCCCCTGTTGCAGCGAGTCATCCACAACCTCAGCAATGGCTGGCAGAAAGGGCAATGCCCTCAATTCTGCAAAGTCAAAGATGACCTGACGCTGATCGACGGCACCCTGCTCAAGCTGGACAGGATCGCACACCATGGAGCTGACCCATGGCGCTGGCTCCGTGACCTGGGAAAGCACTCCTTAGTCCTGCAGATCCTGCTTGAGGCGGTCCTTGAGTGGTGCTGGGACTCTGTGAGGTGCGTGAATGACCGGGGTGGCGTCCGGTTTGAGCCGTATTCTGTAAGTGTAGGGCAGTGTGCCCATGCCCTCGAAAACCTCCTGGTTGTGGGCGAGGAGCGAGTGGAGCTGTGCCCTAAATTCTGCATCCGGGAAATCGGACGTGCCTTCTGGAGACAGAGTGTGTACCCGCTGAACGAGGTGGAGGATCTTGCACGCCTGTGCGCCGAGCAGAGAGTCCTTCGAGGATCCAACTATCTCAAACGACAGTGTGGCTGTGTATGAATTGTGTGCAACCTCGAGCTGGCAGGACCCCGTGGCCGGGATAACATTACCGCTGTAATCGACCAACTGACAGTGGGATGGCCGAATCGGTGGTTTGACCTTCAAGGTCTGGAAGGCTGACCATGCGAGGAGATTGGCAGAGGCACCAGTGTCTAAGCGGAATGTGATTGGTGATCGGTTGACCATTAGGGTGGCACACCATTCATCGCCCAGATCAACGCCGTGCACTGGCATCGGCTGGTGGGTCATACTTGAGGACATCCAATTTCTGTCTATTACCGCAACGCGGAAGGGTTCACGGTCGTCGGTATCACCGGTCTGTACGTCGTCAGGGTGTGACTTGGTGTATGGGGGCTGAATGGCCCGCACGTCCCTGCGAGGCTGGCGGAATTGCGGAGCGTTGGCAGGTTGAGCTGCTCGACAGAAGGCAGCGTAGTGGCCCATCCTGCCACAGCGGGGGTCTCGGATCGTGTTTTCCGGGTCCTTAGGGGGAGGGGGAGCAGCCCCAAGTCGTGGTCCACATTGGCACCAACGACATAGGTAGGAAAGGGGACAAGGATGTCAGGCAGGCTTTCAGGGAGCTAGGATGGAAGCTCAGAACTAGAACAAACAGAGTTGTTATCTCTGGGTTGTTGCCCGTGCCACGTGATAGTGAGATGAGGAATAGGGAGAGAGAGCATTTAAACACGTGGCTACAGGGATGGTGCAGGCGGGAGGGATTCAGATTTTTGGATAACTGGGGCTCTTTCTGGGGAAGGTGGGACCTCTACAGACAGGATGGTCTACATCTGAACCTGAGGGGCACAAATATCCTGGGGGGGAGATTTGTTAGTGCTCTTTGGGGGGGTTTAAACTAATGCAGCAGGGGCATGGGAACCTGGATTGTAGTTTTAGTGTAAGTGAGAATGAGAGTATAGAGGTCAGGAGCACAGATTTGACATCGCAGGAGGGGGCCAGTGTTCAGGTAGGTGGTTTGAAGTGTGTCTACTTCAATGCCAGGAGTATACGAAACAAGGTAGGGGAACTGGCAGCGTGGGTTGGTACCTGGGACTTTGATGTTGTGGCCATTTCGGAGACATGGATGGAGCAGGGACAGGAATGCATGTTGCAGGTTCCGGGGTTTAGGTGTTTTAGTAAGCTCAGAGAAGGAGGCAAAAGAGGGGGAGGTGTGGCGCTGCTAGTCAAGAGCAGTATTACGGTGGCGGAGAGGATGCTAGATGGGGACTCTTCTTCCGAGGTAGTATGGGCTGAAGTTAGAAACAGGAAAGGAGAGGTCACCATGTTGGGAGTTTTTTATAGGCCTCCTAATAGTTCTAGGGATGTAGAGGAAAGGATGGCGAAGATGATTCTGGATATGAGCGAAAGTAACAGGGTAGTTATTATGGGAGACTTTAACTTTCCAAATATTGACTGGAAAAGATATAGTTTGAGTACAATAGATGGGTCGTTTTTTGTACAGTGTGTGCTGGAGGGTTTCCTGAAACAATATGTTGACAGGCCAACAAGAGGCGAGGCCACGTTGGATTTGGTTTTGGGTAATGAACCAGGCCAGGTGTTGGATTTGGAGGTAGGAGAGCACTTTGGGGACAGTGACCACAATTCGGTGACGTTTACGTTAATGATGGAAAGGGATAAGTATACACCGCAGGGCAAGAGTTATAGCTGGGGGAAGGGCAATTATGATGCCATTAGACGTGACTTGGGGGGGATAAGGTGGAGAAGTAGGCTGCAAGTGTTGGGCACACTGGATAAGTGGGGCTTGTTCAAGGATCAGCTACTGCGTGTTCTTGATAAGTATGTACCGGTCAGACAGGGAGGAAGGCGTCGAGCGAGGGAACCGTGGTTTACCAAGGAAGTGGAATCTCTTGTTAAGAGGAAGAAGGAGGCCTATGTGAAGATGAGGTGTGAAGTTTCGGTTGGGGCGATGGATAGTTACAAGGTAGCGAGGAAGGATCTAAAGAGAGAGCTAAGACGAGCAAGGAGGGGACATGAGAAGTATTTGGCAGGAAGGATCAAGGAAAACCCAAAAGCTTTCTATAGGTATGTCAGGAATAAGCGAATGACTAGGGAAAGAGTAGGACCAGTCAAGGACAGGGATGGGAAATTGTGTGTGGAGTCTGAAGAGATAGGCGAGATACTAAATGAATATTTTTTGTCAGTATTCACTCAGGAAAAAGATAATGTTGTGGAGGAGAATGCTGAGCCCCAGGCTAATAGAATAGATGGCATTGAGGTACGTAGGGAAGAGGTGTTGGCAATTCTGGACAGGCTGAAAATAGATAAGTCCCCGGGACCTGATGGGATTTATCCTAGGATTCTCTGGGAGGCCAGGGAAGAGATTGCTGGACCTTTGGCTTTGATTTTTATGTCATCATTGGCTACAGGAATAGTGCCAGAGGAGGACAGCAAATGTGGTCCCTTTGTTCAAAAAGGGGAGCAGAGACAACCCCGGCAACTATAGACCGGTGAGCCTCACGTCTGTAGTGGGTAAAGTCTTGGAGGGGATTATAAGAGACAAGATTTATAATCATCTAGATAGGAATAATATGATCAGGGATAGTCAGCATGGCTTTGTGAAGGGTAGGTCATGCCTCACAAACCTTATTGAGTTCTTTGAGAAGGTGACTGAACAGGTAGACGAGGGTAGAGCAGTTGATGTGGTGTACATGGATTTCAGCAAAGCGTTTGATAAGGTTCCCCACGGTAGGCTATTGCAAAAAATACGGAGGCTGGGGATTGAGGGTGATTTAGAGATGTGGATCAGAAATTGGCTAGCTGAAAGAAGACAGAGGGTGGTGGTTGATGGGAAATGTTCAGAATGGAGTACAGTCACAAGTGGAGTACCACAAGGATCTGTTCTGGGGCCGTTGCTGTTTGTCATTTTTATCAATGACCTAGAGGAAGGCGCAGAAGGGTGGGTGAGTAAATTTGCAGACGATACTAAAGTCGGTGATGTTGTCGATAGTGTGGAAGGATGTAGCAGGTTACAGGATATAGATAAGCTGCAGAGCTGGGCTGAGAGGTGGCAAATGGAGTTTAATGTAGAGAAGTGTGAGGTGATTCACTTTGGAAGGAATAACAGGAATGCGGAATATTTGGCTAATGGTAAAGTTCTTGAAAGTGTGGATGAGCAGAGGGATCTCGGTGTCCATGTACATAGATCCCTGAAAGTTGCCACCCAGGTTGATAGGGTTGTGAAGAAGGCCTATGGAGTGTTGGCCTTTATTGGTAGAGGGATTGAGTTCCGGAGTCGGGAGGTCATGTTGCAGCTGTACAGAACTCTGGTACGGCCGCATTTGGAGTATTGCGTACAGTTCTGGTCACCGCATTATAGGAAGGACGTGGAAGCTTTGGAGCGGGTGCAGAGGAGATTTACCAGGATGTTGCCTGGTATGGAGGGAAAATCTTATGAGGAAAGGCTGATGGACTTGAGGTTGTTTTCGTTGGAGAGAAGAAGGTTAAGAGGAGACTTAATAGAGGCATACAAAATGATCAGGGGGTTGGATAGGGTGGACAGTGAGAGCCTTCTCCCGCGGATGGATATGGCTGGCACGAGGGGACATAACTTTAAACTGAGGGGTAATAGATATAGGACAGAGGTCAGAGGTAGGTTCTTTACGCAAAGAGTAGTGAGGCCGTGGAATGCCCTACCTGCTGCAGTAGTGAACTCGCCAACATTGAGGGCATTTAAAAGTTTATTGGATAAACATATGGATGATAATGGCATAGTGTAGGTTAGATGGCTTTTGTTTCGGTGCAACATCGTGGGCCGAAGGGCCTGTACTGCGCTGTATTGTTCTATGTTCTATGTTCTATTGTCGAGTTTTGGCTGGACATTGCTGCTTCGTATGGCTTCACACACGTGACGTCCAGCCCTTTGCATCTCCAGTCGAATGGCAAGGCGGAAAAGAGCGGCCATATCGTTAAGTGGCTCCTCTGCAAGGCTGCTGATGCCGGATCCGACTTCTATTTAGCCCTGCTGGCCTATCGCTTGGCCCCACTGTCCACGGGCCTCTCGCCAGCCCAGCTGTTGATGGGTCGCGCCCTCAGGACCACTGTGCCGTCCATTCATGTTCCTAAACCCGACCATGCTCCAGTACTGCAAAGGATGCGACAGCAGCGTGCTCAGCAGAAGGTGGCACATGATGCTCGGGCGACTGATCTTCCTGCCCTGGCGCCTGGAGACAACGTCCACATACACCTACCAGAGGGTGGCTGGTCGGCAACTGCTGAGGTTCTCTGCCACGTGGCTCCCCGCTCGTTCCTGGTTCGCATGCCTGTTGGCTCCATTCGCCGGCGTAATCGGCGGGCCCTTCGGCTGCTTCCGCGCTCGCTACGAGACCATGCACCGGTGCCTCGCCCTCCTGTTGTCCCTGATGTCGACTTCGTGGAGCTTCCTGCCACTCTGCCTATTCCCCTATCGCCCGTGGCCAGGCCCATTCCTCAGCCGGTGGATCCTGACCCACCCTTGAGGCGGTCAACCCAAATTCGTCGCCCACCTGAGAGACTGGACTTGGGAGCCTGTTAGCACATTGGACTCACTGAATTGTTTTGCAGACTGTTAACGTGTTTCTTTCTTGTCGTTCCAGAGGTTCTCTTTCGATGTTTGCTGATTGCACTTGTTTTGTTTGTGCTACAACCTCGTTGCTCTGTCGCACCCGACACCTTCCGATGTATATAGTTTAGCCTCATGTACATGTTGTAAATATTGCACACACATACTCAGCCTCACTCAGTACACACCAATATTTATTACCATGTAGGCACATATTCTTGTAAAAAGGGGGGATGTCATGATATCCATATTAACATATCATGGTGCGATCACACACACACTGATGGACAGGTAGTTGGACCAATCGACACACACACAACATCACAGCCAATCACCAGTGAGAGCACACGCACTATAAAACAGGGAACACCACAGTTCCCGCTCAGTCTACCAGGAGATAGCTCAGAGCACAGAGCTCACAGCGCGCCACTCAGACATACACCATGTGCTGAGTGCCTCACCAAGATAGTGATAGGGCTGGGTCCACAGGTTAACTGGTGAAGTACGAACCACAGCCAGAAGTTGTTATTATACAGAATAATAAAACAGAGTTGTACCATCTACAACCGTGTTGGTTCCTTTGTGTATCGGAACACCCAACACGACAGTGGGGAGGGGTGTGGGGGGGATGGGGGTGGTGGGGAGGGTGGTGTGGGGGATGAGCGTGTGGAGGGAATGGGGGACTGGGGCGTTGGGGTGATGGGGGTGATGGGGATGTGTGGGGGATGGAGGTAAGAGGGTGGGTGGGGGATGGAGGTAAGAGGGTGGGTGGGGGGATGGGGCTGGTGGGGTGGGGGCGCTGGGGCGTTGGGGTGATGGGGAGGGGGATGTGGGGGGACGGGGTGTGGGGGGGGTGTGGTGATGGGGTGGTGGGGAGGGGGGATGGGGTGGGGTGGGGGAATGGAGGGAATGTGGGGTGGGGGTGTGGGGTGTTGTGGCAATGAGCGTGGTGGGGGGATGTGGGGGATGGGGTGTTGGGGAGGGGGAAATGGGCGGATGGGGGGTGTGGGGGGGTGGGGTGTTGGGGTGATTGGGGTGTTGGGGAAGGGGGATGTGGGGGGGATGGGTGTGTGTTGGGGTGATGGGAATGGGGATGTGGGAGGGGGGATCTGGGTGGTGATGTGGGGGACGTGGGCTCAGTGTCATTGGGACATCACAGTTCACTGGGGGCTCAGTGGGACCCCGATGCCGAGCTCCGCCTGGGCGGCTGCCCCCTCTCCCACCCCACCAGCCATGTCCAACACCCTCTGCTCTGGGACGGTGAGGGGGCTGCAGGTCCGGCGGGCACCCACCTGGTCTTCTCCCGCTCCCGACAGTTGTGGGCTACCTTCTCCCGGGGGTGACAGACAATGGACAGGGTGAGACACTCGGACGTGGGCAGCACAGGGGGTCGGATGTGTCAGGGCAGCCGGCTGTGGCGGACGGTATGGGTGAAATGAAATGAAAATCACTTATTGTCACAAGTCGGCTTCAATGAAGTTACTGTGAAAAGCCCCTAGTCGCCACATTCCGGCGCCTGTTCGGGGAGGCTGGTACGAGAATTGAACCGTGCTGCTGGCCTGTCTTGGTCTGCTTTCAAAGCCAGCGATTTAGCCCAGTGTGCTAAACCAGCCCCAGTGTTGACATGTGCTGCAGAGACTAGGGGCTTTTCACAGTAACTTTGTTGCAGTGTTAATCTAAGCTTACTCATGACAATAATAAAGATTATTATTATAAAATATTTTTGGACACTGAGAGAAATTTATCACGGCCTTCCACCTAACCTCAACATTTTTGGATTGTGGGAGGAAACCGGAGCAGCCGGAGGAAACCCACGCAGACACGGGGTGAACGTGCAGACTCCGCACAGACAGTGACCCAAGGCCGGAGTTGACCCGATTTTCTGCCACTGTGAGGCAGCAGTGTTAACCCAGGTCTCTGGCACTGTCAGACAGCAGTGCGAACCCGGGTCCCTGGCACGGTGAGACAGCAGTGTTAACCCCTTGTAGCGCACAAAGACTCCGTGAGACGAATAGAGTGAAGTCGATGAGGCTTTATTAAGCGTGTCTGTTCCCCAGCAGCTCGATAGTAAACTGGCCTGCGGGGGAAGACTCCGGCTTTTTATACTCCGCCTTCAGGGCGGAGCTTGAGGTCAACGGCCAACCAGGACCCGGGATCTGTCAGCCAATGACATTAGGGCTTCCAGTCCCACATGACCCCCAATACATACTACCACATTCACCCCTTGTCAAAAATGAACCCGGCGGGGTGATGCTTCGTATGGTGGTAAGGGTTTACAGGGCTGGTCCTGGGAGGACAAAACATTCACATGGCAATACAGTATTGGACAATTTTGTCCTGTTGCAACTATTTACAGAGGGTATAGGAAGAAAAGCAAAATGTTCTTGTGAACAGTCCATATTTGTTTTACATCGACGCCACGAGTCGGTCGGGCGGTCTGGTCGTCCGTGTCGATCGCCTCGGCCCCGGCGGTGGTGGTGGTGCTTGTACCAGTGTTGTCGCCTCCAGGAGCCGTACGGTTTCAGCTCGGGCTTGATTCTTGGTCGGTGCTGAGGGGAGGGGGACCGATCCTCCTGGGAAGGGGGCGGTCGCGGGGTGCGGCGGTGGTAGGAAGGGGGGGGGTTGGGTTGAT
The DNA here is from genome assembly GCF_047496885.1 of Scyliorhinus torazame. Lineage (NCBI taxonomy): Eukaryota > Metazoa > Chordata > Chondrichthyes > Carcharhiniformes > Scyliorhinidae > Scyliorhinus > Scyliorhinus torazame. The sequence goes on from NC_092713.1 coordinate 4,015,170, forward strand.
GGTGTCGGGGGGGTGTGCGTGTTGCCGGCGGGTGCCAGATCCCGTAGGGAGACCGTGTCCTGTCGGCCGTCGGGGTACTCCACGTAGGCGTACTGGGGGTTCGCGTGGAGGAGGTGAACACTTTCGACCAACGGGTCCGCCTTATGTGCCCGCACATGCTTTCGGAGCAGGATGGGTCCTGGGGCCGCCAGCCAGGTCGGCAGCGACGTTCCAGAGGAGGACCTCCTAGGGAAGACAAGGAGACGCTCATGAGGCGTTTGATTAGTGCTCGTACATAATAACGACCGGATGGAATGGAGAGCGTCCGGGAGGACCTCCTGCCACCGTGAAACTGGGAGGTCCCTGGACCGTAGGGCCAGTAGGACGGCCTTCCAGACCGTGCCGTTCTCCTTTTCTACTTGCCCGTTCCCCCGGGGGTTGTAGCTGGTCGTCCTGCTTGAGGCTATGCCCTTGCTGAGCAGGAACTGGCGCAGCTCGTCACTCATGAAAGAGGACCCCCTGTCGCTGTGGACGTATGCGGGGTAACCGAACAGTGTGAAGATGCTGTTCAGGGCTTTAATGACTGTGGCCGCGGTCATGTCAGAACAGGGAATGGCAAAAGGGAAGCGGGAGTATTCGTCCACTACATTAAGGAAATATGCATTGCGGTCGGTGGAGGGGAGGGGCCCTTTGAAATCGAGACTGAGGCGTTCAAAGGGGCGGGAAGCCTTAATCAGGTGCGCTCCATCTGGCCTTAAAAAATGCGGCTTGCATTCCGCGCAGATGTGGCAGTCCCTTGTGACTGTACGGACCTCCTCTAAAGAGTATGGGAGATTGCGGGACTTGATGAAGTGGTAAAACCGAGTGACCCCCGGGTGGCAGAGGTCCTCGTGGAGGGTTTGGAGGCGGTTAATTTGTGCGTTGGCACATGTGCCGCGGGATAGGGCATCGGACGGCTCGTTCAGCTTTCCGGGACGATACAAAATCTCATAGTTGAAGGTGGAGAGCTCGATCCTCCACCTTAAGATTTTGTCGTTTTTTATTTTGCCCAGCTGTGCACTATCGAACATGAAGGCATGTTGGTCAGTGAGGAGAGTGAATCTCCTGCCGGCCAGGTAATGCCTCCAATGTCGCACAGCTTCCACTATGGCTTGGGCTTCCTTTTCTACTGAAGAATGGCGGATATCTGAGGCGTGGAGGGTCCGGGAGAAAAAGGCCACGGGTCTGCCCGCTTGGTTAAGGGTGGCCGCCAGAGCTACGTCGGAGGCGTCGCTCTCGACTTGGAAGGGGAGGGACTCGTCGATGGTGCGCATCGTGGCCTTTGCGATATCCGCTTTGATGCGGTGGAAGGCCTGGCAAGCCTCTGTCGACAGAGGGAAGGTCGTGGTCTGTATTAGGGGGCGGGCCTTGTCTGCGTACAGGGGGACCCACTGGGCGTAGTATCAAAAGAACCCCAAGCAGCGTTTCAGGGCTTTTGGGCAGTGCGGGAGGGGAAATTCCATGAGTGCGCGCATACGTTCGGGGTCGGGGCCTATTATCCCATTGCGCACTACGTAGCCCAGAATGGCTAGCCGGTCGGTGCTAAAAACGCACTTGTCCTCGTTGTACGTGAGGTTCAAGGGTTTGGCGGTCTGGAGGAATATTTGGAGGTTGGCGTCGTGGTCCTGCTGATCGTGGCCGCAGATGGTTACATTGTCGAGATACGGGAACGTGGCCCGTAACCCATGTTGATCAACCATTCGGTCCATTTCCCGTTGGAAGACTGAGACCCCGTTTGTGACGCCAAAAGGGACCCGTAGAAAATGGTATAATCGCCCGTCTGCCTCGAAGGCTGTGTACTTGCGGTCACTTGGGCGGATGGGGAGCTGATGGTAGGCGGACTTGAGGTCCACGGTGGAGAAGACTTTATATTGGGCCATCCGATTGACCATGTCGGATATGCGGGGGAGAGGGTACGCGTCTAGTTGTGTGTACCTGTTGATGGTCTGGTTATAGTCAATGACCATCCTTTGTTTCTCCCCGGTCTTTACTACTACCACCTGCGCTCTCCAGGGACTATTGCTGGCCTGGATTATGCCCTCCTTTAGTAGCCGCTGGACTTCGGACCGAATGAAGGTCCGGTCCTGGGCGCTGTACCGTCTGCTCCTAGTGGCGACGGGTTTGCAATCCGGGGTGAGGTTCGCAAACAAGGACGGGGGTTGCACCTTGAGGGTTGCGAGGCCGCAGATAGTGAGTGGGGGTATGGGGCCGCCGAATTTGAACGTAAGGCTCTTTAGATTGCATTGGAAGTCTAATCCCAGCAAGGTGGGGGCACAGAGTTGGGGAAGGACGTTAAGTTTGTAGTTTTTGAACTCCCTCCCCTGCACCGTTAGGGTAACTATGCAGAATCCCTGGATCTGTATAGAGTGGGATCCTGCAGCTAGGCAAATCTTTTGTGCGCTGGGATAGGTGGTTAAGGAACAGCGTCTTACCGTGTCGGGGTGTATAAAGCTTTCCGTGCTCCCGGAGTCGACTAGGCATGGCGTCTCGTGGCCGTTTATTAGTACCGTTGTCGTCGTCGTCTGGAGTGTCCGGGGCCGAGCTTGATCGAGCGTAACCGAAGCGAGCCGTGGTTGTAGTAGTGGAGTGGGGTCCGTTGTTGCCGTCCAAGATGGCGTCGGAGGTGAACAAAATGGCCGCCCCCATACATCGCACGTGGCTGGGGGGTCACAAGATGGCGGCGGGGGTGGACAAAATGGCCGCCCCCACGCGTCGTACACGTCTGGGGCGGTCCAAGATGGCGGCGCCCCTCCTCCCCTCGTGGTGGCCGGGACCCAAAATGGCGGCGTCTGCGGGTCGCACATCGGAGCCCCTCCTCCCCTCGTGGTGGCCGGGACCCAAAATGGCGGCGTCTGCGGGTCGCACATGGTGTGCTGGGGGGGCTGGGGAGCGCTAGGACCGCGTGGAGCTCCCTCACTGCGAGCGCTAGGACTGCGAGCGCTAGGACCGCGCGGAGCTCCCTCACCGGGGACAGTGGTGGTCGGGGCCCAAGTCAGCGGCGCCGGCGGGTCAGGCGTGGGGCCGCGAGCACTAGGACCGCGCGGAGCTCCCTCACCGGGGACAGCGGTGGTCGGGGCCCAAGTAGGTGCCGCCGGCGGGTCAGGCGTGGGGCGCGCGGTGGGGGTTAGGGTGGCGTTAGGGACGCGGAAAACTCCCTCCTCTCCGTGGAGAGTGTTGGCCGGGACCCAAAGCGGTAGCGCCGGCGGCGGGTCATACATGGGCTGCGGGGAGGGAGGTTGGGGGGCGTAGGTGGCATGCAGGGCTCCCAGTTCTCCCGGGACCGCGGTGGTCGGGACCCAGAGCGGCTGCGCCTGCGGGTCGTACATGGCGTGCTGGGGGGGTTGGGGCGCGTAAACTGCTTGTAGGGCTCCCTGTGGCCCCGGGAAAGCGGCGACCTCGCGGGACCGGCACACAACCGCATAATGGCCCTTTTTCCCGCAGCTTTTGCAGATTGCTGCGCGGGCCGGGCAGCGCTGCCGGGGGTGTTTCGCCTGGCCGCAGAAATAGCAGCGGGTGCCCCCGGTGCGACTCGGCGTATGGACCGCGCAAGCCTGTGGGGGGGGTAGGGGGTTTGCCGCGACGGGTACGTACAGGGCCCAATGGGTTGCCGCGCGGTCGGGGCCGTAGGCGCGGGTATACGCGCGGCCACGTCTTGAAGGCTGCTGCCGCGTTCACTGCGTGGGGGCTGATCCTCAGGCATTCCGGAATGATCCTGAGCTCCATAGTCCTTTTTAGGCACGCTTAATAAATTGTAGCGCACAAAGACTCCGTGAGACGAATAGAGTGAAGTCGATGAGGCTTTATTAAGCGTGTCTGTTCCCCCGCAGCTCGATAGTAAACTGGCCTGCGGGGGAAGACTCCGGCTTCTTATACTCCGCCTTCAGGGCGGAGCTTGAGGTCAACGGCCAACCAGGACCCGGGATCTGTCAGCCAATGACATTAGGGCTTCCATTCCCACATGACCCCCAATACATACTACCACACCCCTGTCCCTGGCTCTGTGAGGCAGCTGTGTTAATCCAGGTCCCTGGCACTGTGAGACAGCAGTGCTAACCCGGGTCCCTGGCACTGTGAGACAGCAGTGTTAATCCAGGTCCCTGGCACTGTGAGACAGCAGTGCTAACCCGGGTCCCTGGCACTGTGAGACAGCAGTGTTAACCAGGGTCATTGGCATTGTGATACAGCAGTGTTAAACCGGGTCCCTGTCACGGTGAGACAGCAGTGTTAACCCCGGTCCCTGGCCCTGTGAGACAGCCGTGTTAACCCGGGTCCCTAGCACTGAGATACAGCAGTGCTAACCCGGGTCCCTGGCACTGTGAGACAGCAGTGTTAACCAGGGTCATTGGCATTGTGAGACAGCAGTGTTAAACCGGGTCCCTGGCACTGTGAGACAGCAGTGTTAACCCGGGTCCCTGGCACTGTGAGACAGCAGTGTTAACCAGGGTCATTGGCACTGTGAGACAGCAGTGTTAAACCGGGTCCCTGGCACGGTGAGACAGCAGTGTTAACCCCGGTCCCTGGCCCTGTGAGACAGCCGTGTTAACCCGGGTCCCTAGCACTGAGATACAGCAGTGCTAACCCGGGTCCCTGGCACTGTGAGACAGCAGTGTTAACCCGGGTCCCTGGCACTGTGAGACAGCAGTGTTAACCAGGGTCATTGGCACTGTGAGACAGCAGTGTTAAACCGGGTCCCTGGCACGGTGAGACAGCAGTGTTAACCCGGGTCCCTGGCCCTGTGAGACAGCCGTGTTAACCCGGGTCCCTAGCACTGAGATACAGCAGTGTTAACCTGGGTCCCTGGCACTGTGAGACAGCATTGTTAACCCGAGTCCCTGGCACTGTGAGGCAGCAGTGTTAACCCGGTTCCCTGGCACTGTGAGACATCAGTGTTAACCCAGGTCACTGGCACTGTGAGGCAGCAGTGTTAACCCGGGTCCCTGGTACTGTGAGACAGCAGTGTTAATCCGCGTCCCTGGCACTGTGAGGCAGCAGTGTTAACGCGGGTCCCTGGCACTGTGAGACAGCAGTGTTAACCAGGGTCCCTGGCACTGTGAGACAGCAGTGTTAACTCGACTCCCTGGCACTGTGAGGCAGCAGTGTTAACCCAGGTCACTGGCACTGTGAGGCAGCAGTGTTAACCCGGGTCCCTGGCACTGTGAGACAGCAGTGTTAATCCGCGCCCCTGGCACTGTGAGACAGCAGTGTTAACCCGGGTCCCTGGCACTGTCAGACAGCAGTGCTAACCTGGGTCCCTGGCACTGTGAGACAGCAGTGTTAATCCGTGTCCCTGGCACTGTGAGGCAGCAGTGTTAATCCGGTCCCTGGCACTGTAAGACAGCAGTGTTAACCCGGGTCCCTGGCACTGTGAGGCAGCAGTGTTAACCCAATTTATTGGCGCTGTGATACAGCAGTGTTAACCCGGGTCCCTGGCACTGTGAGGCAGCAGTGTTAACCCGGATTATTGGCGCTGTGAGACAGCAGTGTTAACCCGACTCCCTGGCACTGTGAGGCAGCAGTGTTAACCCGGATTATTGGCGCTGTGATACAGCAGTGTTAACCCGGGTCCCTGGCACTGTGAGACAGCAGTGTTAAACCGGGTCCCTGGCACTGTGAGACAGCAGTGTTAACCCGGGTCCCTGGCACTGTGAGGCAGCAGTGTTAACCCGGATTATTGGCGCCGTGAGACAGCAGTGTTAACCCGGGTCCCTGGCACTGTGAGACAGCAGTGTTAACCCGGGTCCTTGACACTGTGAGACAGCAGTGTTAACCCGACTCCCTGGCACTGTGAGGCAGCAGTGTTAACCCGGGTCCCTGGCTCTGTGAGACAGCAGTGTTAACCCGGGTCCCTGGCACTGTGAGACAGCAGTGTTAACCCGGGTCCCTGGCACTGTGAGACAGCAGTGTTAACCCGGGTCCCTGGCACTGTGAGACAGCAGTGTTAACCCGGGTCCCTGACACTGTGAGACAGCAGTGTTAACCCGACTCCCTGGCACTGTGAGGCAGCAGTGTTAACCCGGGTCCCTGGCACTGTGAGACAGCAGTGTTAACCCGGGTCCCTGGCTCTGTGAGACAGCAGTGTTAACCCGGGTCCCTGGCACTGTGAGACAGCAGTGTTAACCCGGGTCCCTGACACTGTGAGACAGCAGTGTTAACCCGACTCCTGGCACTGTGAGGCAGCAGTGTTAACCCGACTCCCTGGCACTGTGTGACAGCAGTGTTAACCCGGGTCCCTGACACTGTGAGACAGCAGTGTTAACCCGACTCCCTGGCACTGTGAGGCAGCAGTGTTAACCCGGGTCCCTGGCTCTGTGAGGCAGCAGTGTTAACCCGGGTCCCTGGCACTGTGTGACAGCAGTGTTAACCCGGGTCCCTGACACTGTGAGACAGCAGTGTTAACCCGGGTCCCTGGCACTGTGAGACAGCAGTGTTAACCCGGGTCCCTGGCTCTGTGAGACAGCAGTGTTAACCCGGGTCCCAGGCTCTTTGAGACAGCAGTGTTAACCCGACTCCCTGGCACTGTGAGATAGGAGTGTTACCCCGAGTCCCTGGCACTGTGAAACAGCAGTGTGAACCCAGGTCCCTGGCACTGTGAGACAGCAATGTTAACCCGGGTCCCTGGCACCGTGAGACAGCAGTGTTAACCCGGGTCCCTGGCACTGTGAGACAGCAGTGTTAACCCGGGTCCCTGGCACTGTGAGACAGCACTGTTCACCCGGGTCCCTGACACTGTGAGACAGCAGTGTTAACCCGGCTCCCTGACACTGTGAGACAGCAGTGTTAACCCGACTCCCTGGCACTGTGAGGCAGCAGTGTCAACCCGACTCCCTGGCACTGTGAGGCAGCAGTGTTAACCAGGGTCCCTGGCACTGTGAGACAGCAGTGTTAACCCGGATTATTGGCGCCGTGAGACAGCAGTGTTAACCCGACTCCCTGGCACTGTGAGGCAGCAGTGTTAACCCGACTCCTGGCACTGTGAGGCAGCAGTGTTAACCCGACTCCCTGGCACTGTGTGACAGCAGTGTTAACCCGGGTCCCTGGCACTGTGAGACAGCAGTGTTAACCCGTGTCCCTGACACTGTGAGACAGCAGTGTTAGCCCGGGTCCCTGGCACTGTGAGACAGCAGTGTTAACCCGGGTCCCTGGCACTGTGAGACAGCAGTGTTAACCAGTGTCCCTGGCACTGTGAGACAGCAGTGTTAACCCGGGTCCCTGACACTGTGAGACAGCAGTGTTAACCCGACTCCCTGGCACTGTGAGGCAGCAGTGTTTACCCGACTCCCTGGCACTGTGTGACAGCAGTGTTAACCCGGGTCCCTGACACTGAGACAGCAGTGTTAACCAGTGTCCCTGGCACTGTGAGGCAGCAGTGTTAACCCGGGTCCCTGACACTGTGAGACAGCAGTGTTAACCCGACACCCTGGCACTGTGAGGCAGCAGTGTTAACCCGGGTCCCTGGCACTGTGAGGCAGCAGTGTTAACCCGGGTCCCTGGCACTGTGAGACGGCAGTGTTAACCCAGGTCCCTGACACTGTGAGACAGCAGTGTTAACCCGGGTCCCTGGCACCGTGAGACAGCAGTGTTAACCCGGTTCCCTGGCACTGTGAGACAGCAGTGTTAACCCGGGTCCCTGGCACTGCGTGACAGCAGTGTTAACCCGGGTTCCTGGCACTGTGAGACAGCAGTGTTAACCGGGTCCCAGGCACTGTGAGACAGCAGTGTTAACCGGGGTCCCTGGCACTGTGAGACAGCAGTGTTAACCCGGGTCCCTGGCACTGTGAGACAGCAGTGTTAACCCGGGTCCCTGGCACTGTGAGGCAGCAGTGTTAACCCGGTTCCCTGGCACTGTGAGACAGCAGTGTTAACCCGGGTCCCTGGCGCTGTGAGACAGCAGTGTTAACCCGGGTCCCTGGCGCTGTGAGACAGCAGTGTAAACCCGGGTCCCTGACTCTGTGAGACAGCAGTGTTAACCCGGGTCCCTGACACTGTGAGACAGCAGTGGTAACCCGGGTCCCTGGCACTGTGAGGCAGCAGTGTTAACCCGGGTCCCTGACACTGTGAGACAGCAGTGTTAAACCGGGTCCCTGACACTGTGAGACAGCAGTGTTAACCCGACTCCCAGGCACTGTGAGGCAGCAGTGTTAACCCGGGTCCCTGGCACTGTGAGGCAGCAGTGTTAACCCGGGTCCCGGGCCCTGTGAGACAGCAGTGTTTACCCGGGTCCCTGGCACTGTGAGACAGCAGTGTTAACCCGACTCCCTCGCACTGTGAGACAGCAGTGTTAACCCGACTCCCTGGCGCTGTGAGGCAGCAGTGTTAACCCGACTCCCTGGCACTGTGAGACAGCAGTGTTAACCCGGGTCCCTGGCACTGTGAGATAGGAGTGTTACCCCGAGTCCCTGGCACTGTGAGACAGCAGTGTTAACCCGGGTCCCTGGCACTGTGACACAGCAGTGTTAACCCGGGTCCCTGGCACTGTGAGACAGCAGTGTTAACCCGGGTCCCTGGCACCGTGAACAGCAGTGTTAAACCGGGTTCCTGGCACTGTGACACAGCAGTGTTAACCTGGGTCCCTGGCACTGTGAGACAGCAGTGTTAACCCGGGTCCCTGGCACTGTGAGACAGCAGTGTTAATCTGGGTCCCTGGCACTGTGAGACAGCAGTGTTAACCCGTTCCCTGGCACTGTGAGACAGCAGTGTTAAACCGGGTCCCTGGCACTGTGAGGCAGCAGTGTTAACCCGGGTCCCTGGCACTGTGAGATAGCAGTGTTAACCCGTGTCCCTGGCACTGAGAGACAGCAGTGTTAACCCGGGTCCCTGACACTGTGAGACAGCAGTGTTAACCCGACTCCCTGGCACTGTGAGGCAGCAGAGTTAACCCGGTTCCCTGGCACTGTGAGACAGCAGTGTTAACCCGGGTCACTTTTACTGTGAGACAGCAGTGTTAACCCGGGTCCCTGGCACTGTGAGACAGCAGTGTTAACCCGGGTCCCTGACACTGTGAGACAGCAGTGTTAACCCGACTCCCTGGCACTGTGAGGCAGCAGTGTTAACCCGGGTCCCTGACACTGTGAGACAGCAGTGTTAACCCGGGTCGCTGACACTGTGAGACAGCAGTGTTAATCCGGAGGTCTCTGGCAGTGTGAGAAAGCAGTGTTAACCCGACTCCCTGGCACTGTGAGGCAGCAGTGTTAACCCGGGTCCCTGACACTGTGAGACAGCAGTGTTAACCCGACACCCTGGCACTGTGAGACAGCAGTGTTAACCCGGGTCCCTGGCACTGTGAGGCAGCAGTGTTAACCCGGGTCCCTGGCACCGTGAGACAGCAGTGTTAACCCGGTTCCCTGGCACTGTGAGATAGCAGTGTTAACCCGGGTCCCTGGCACTGCGTGACAGCAGTGTTAACCCGGGTTCCTGGCACTGTGAGACAGCAGTGTTAACCGGGTCCCAGGCACTGTGAGACAGCAGTGTTAACCCGGGTCCATGGCACTGTGAGACAGCAGTGTTAACCCGGGTCCCTGGCACTGTGAGACAGCAGTGTTAACCCGGGTCCCTGGCACAGTGAGACAGCAGTGTTAACCCGGGTCCCTGGCACTGTGAGGCAGCAGTGTTAACCCGGTTCCCTGGCACTGTGAGACAGCAGTGTTAACCCGGGTCCCTGTCACTGTGAGACAGCAGTGTTAACCCGGGTCCCTGGCACTGTGAGACAGCAGTGTTAACCCGGGTCCCTGGCACTGTGAGACAGCAGTGTTAACCCTGGTCCCTGGCACTGTGAGACAGCAGTGTTAACCCGGGTCCCTGGCGCTGTGAGACAGCAGTGTTAACCCGGGTCCCTGACACTTTGAGACAGCAGTGGTAACCCGGGTCCCTGGCATTGTGAGGCAGCAGTGTTAACCCGGGTTCCTGACACTGTGAGACAGCAGTGTTAACCCGGGTCCCTGACACTGTGAGACAGCAGTGTTAACCCGACTCCCAGGCACTGTGAGGCAGCAGTGTTAACCCGGGTCCCTGGCACTGTGAGGCAGCAGTGTTAACCCGGGTCCCGGGCCCTGTGAGACAGCAGTGTTAACCCGGGTCCCTGGCACTGTGAGACAGCAGTGTTAACCCGACTCCCTCGCACTGTGAGACAGCAGTGTTAACCCGGGTCCCTGGCACTGTGAGACAGCAGTGTTAACCCGACTCGCTGGCGCTGTGAGGCAGCAGTGTTAACCCGACTCCCTGGCACTGTGAGACAGCAGTGTTAACCCGGGTCCCTGGCACTGTGAGATAGGAGTGTTACCCCGAGTCCCTGGCACTGTGAGACAGCAGTGTTAACCCGGGTCCCTGGCACTGTGAGACAGCAGTGTTAACCCGGGTCCCTGGCACTGTGAGATAGGGGTGTTAACCTGGGTCCCTGGCACTGTGAGACAGCAGTGTTAACCCGGGACCCTGGCACTGTGACACAGCAGTGTTAACCCGGGTCCCTGGCACTGTGAGACAGCAGTGTTAACCCGGGTCCCTGGCACCGTGAACAGCAGTGTTAACCCGGGTTCCTGGCACTGTGACACAGCAGTGTTAACCCGGGTCCCTGGCACTGTGAGACAGCAGTGTTAACCCGGGTCCCTGGCACTGTGAGACAGCAGTGTTAACCCGGGTCCCTGGCACTGTGAGACAGCAGTGTTACCCCGGGTCCCTGGCACTGTGAGACAGCAGTGTTAACCCGGGTCCCTGGCACTGTGAGGCAGCAGTGTTAACCCGGGTCCCTGGCACTGTGAGATAGCAGTGTTAACCCGTGTCCCTGGCACTGAGAGACAGCAGTGTTAACCCGGGTCCCTGGCACTGTGAGACAGCATTGTTAACCCGGCTCCCTGGCACTGTGAGACAGCAGTGTTAACCCAGTTCCCATGCACTGTGAGACAGCAGTGTTAACCCGGGTCCCTGGCACTGTGAGACAGCAGTGTTAACCCGGGTCCCTGACACTGTGAGACAGCAGTGTTAACCCGACTCCCTGGCACTGTGAGGCAGCAGTGTTAACCCGGGTCCCTGACACTGTGAGACAGCAGTGTTAACCCGGGTCGCTGACACTGTGAGACAGCAGTGTTAATCCGGAGGTCTCTGGCAGTGTGAGAAAGCAGTGTTAACCCGACTCCCTGGCACTGTGAGGCAGCAGTGTTAACCCGGGTCCCTGACACTGTGAGACAGCAGTGTTAACCCGACACCCTGGCACTGTGAGACAGCAGTGTTAACCCGGGTCCCTGGCACTGTGAGGCAGCAGTGTTAACCCGGGTCCCTGGCACCGTGAGACAGCAGTGTTAACCCGGTTCCCTGGCACTGTGAGATAGCAGTGTTAACCCGGGTCCCTGGCACTGCGTGACAGCAGTGTTAACCCGGGTTCCTGGCACTGTGAGACAGCAGTGTTAACCGGGTCCCAGGCACTGTGAGACAGCAGTGTTAACCCGGGTCCCTGGCACTGTGAGACAGCAGTGTTAACCCGGGTCCCTGGCACTGTGAGACAGCAGTGTTAACCCGGGTCCCTGGCACTGTGAGACAGCAGTGTTAACCCGGGTCCCTGGCACTGTGAGGCAGCAGTGTTAACCCGGTTCCCTGGCACTGTGAGACAGCAGTGTTAACCCGGGTCCCTGTCACTGTGAGACAGCAGTGTTAACCCGGGTCCCTGGCACTGTGAGACAGCAGTGTTAACCCGGGTCCCTGGCACTGTGAGACAGCAGTGTTAACCCTGGTCCCTGGCACTGTGAGACAGCAGTGTTAACCCGGGTCCCTGGCGCTGTGAGACAGCAGTGTTAACCCGGGTCCCTGACACTTTGAGACAGCAGTGGTAACCCGGGTCCCTGGCATTGTGAGGCAGCAGTGTTAACCCGGGTTCCTGACACTGTGAGACAGCAGTGTTAACCCGGGTCCCTGACACTGTGAGACAGCAGTGTTAACCCGACTCCCAGGCACTGTGAGGCAGCAGTGTTAACCCGGGTCCCTGGCACTGTGAGGCAGCAGTGTTAACCCGGGTCCCGGGCCCTGTGAGACAGCAGTGTTAACCCGGGTCCCTGGCACTGTGAGACAGCAGTGTTAACCCGACTCCCTCGCACTGTGAGACAGCAGTGTTAACCCGGGTCCCTGGCACTGTGAGACAGCAGTGTTAACCCGACTCGCTGGCGCTGTGAGGCAGCAGTGTTAACCCGACTCCCTGGCACTGTGAGACAGCAGTGTTAACCCGGGTCCCTGGCACTGTGAGATAGGAGTGTTACCCCGAGTCCCTGGCACTGTGAGACAGCAGTGTTAACCCGGGTCCCTGGCACTGTGAGACAGCAGTGTTAACCCGGGTCCCTGGCACTGTGAGATAGGGGTGTTAACCTGGGTCCCTGGCACTGTGAGACAGCAGTGTTAACCCGGGACCCTGGCACTGTGACACAGCAGTGTTAACCCGGGTCCCTGGCACTGTGAGACAGCAGTGTTAACCCGGGTCCCTGGCACCGTGAACAGCAGTGTTAACCCGGGTTCCTGGCACTGTGACACAGCAGTGTTAACCCGGGTCCCTGGCACTGTGAGACAGCAGTGTTAACCCGGGTCCCTGGCACTGCGTGACAGCAGTGTTAACCCGGGTTCCTGGCACTGTGAGACAGCAGTGTTAACCGGGTCCCAGGCACTGTGAGACAGCAGTGTTAACCCGGGTCCCTGGCACTGTGAGACAGCAGTGTTAACCCGGGTCCCTGGCACTGTGAGACAGCAGTGTTAACCCGGGTCCCTGGCACTGTGAGACAGCAGTGTTAACCCGGGTCCCTGGCACTGTGAGGCAGCAGTGTTAACCCGGTTCCCTGGCACTGTGAGACAGCAGTGTTAACCCGGGTCCCTGTCACTGTGAGACAGCAGTGTTAACCCGGGTCCCTGGCACTGTGAGACAGCAGTGTTAACCCTGGTCCCTGGCACTGTGAGACAGCAGTGTTAACCCTGGTCCCTGGCACTGTGAGACAGCAGTGTTAACCCGGGTCCCTGGCGCTGTGAGACAGCAGTGTTAACCCGGGTCCCTGACACTTTGAGACAGCAGTGGTAACCCGGGTCCCTGGCATTGTGAGGCAGCAGTGTTAACCCGGGTTCCTGACACTGTGAGACAGCAGTGTTAACCCGGGTCCCTGACACTGTGAGACAGCAGTGTTAACCCGACTCCCAGGCACTGTGAGGCAGCAGTGTTAACCCGGGTCCCTGGCACTGTGAGGCAGCAGTGTTAACCCGGGTCCCGGGCCCTGTGAGACAGCAGTGTTAACCCGGGTCCCTGGCACTGTGAGACAGCAGTGTTAACCCGACTCCCTCGCACTGTGAGACAGCAGTGTTAACCCGGGTCCCTGGCACTGTGAGACAGCAGTGTTAACCCGACTCGCTGGCGCTGTGAGGCAGCAGTGTTAACCCGACTCCCTGGCACTGTGAGACAGCAGTGTTAACCCGGGTCCCTGGCACTGTGAGATAGGAGTGTTACCCCGAGTCCCTGGCACTGTGAGACAGCAGTGTTAACCCGGGTCCCTGGCACTGTGAGACAGCAGTGTTAACCCGGGTCCCTGGCACTGTGAGATAGGGGTGTTAACCTGGGTCCCTGGCACTGTGAGACAGCAGTGTTAACCCGGGACCCTGGCACTGTGACACAGCAGTGTTAACCCGGGTCCCTGGCACTGTGAGACAGCAGTGTTAACCCGGGTCCCTGGCACCGTGAACAGCAGTGTTAACCCGGGTTCCTGGCACTGTGACACAGCAGTGTTAACCCGGGTCCCTGGCACTGTGAGACAGCAGTGTTAACCCGGGTCCCTGGCACTGTGAGACAGCAGTGTTAACCCGGGTCCCTGGCACTGTGAGACAGCAGTGTTACCCCGGGTCCCTGGCACTGTGAGACAGCAGTGTTAACCCGGGTCCCTGGCACTGTGAGACAGCAGTGTTAACCCGGGTCCCTGGCACTGTGAGATAGCAGTGTTAACCCGTGTCCCTGGCACTGAGAGACAGCAGTGTTAACCCGGGTCCCTGGCACTGTGAGGCAGCAGTGTTAACCCGGTTCCCTGGCACTGTGAGACAGCAGTGTTAACCCGGGTCCCTGTCACTGTGAGACAGCAGTGTTAACCCGGGTCCCTGGCACTGTGAGACAGCAGTGTTAACCCGGGTCCCTGGCACTGTGAGACAGCAGTGTTAACCCTGGTCCCTGGCACTGTGAGACAGCAGTGTTAACCCTGGTCCCTGGCGCTGTGAGACAGCAGTGTTAACCCGGGTCCCTGACACTTTGAGACAGCAGTGGTAACCCGGGTCCCTGGCATTGTGAGGCAGCAGTGTTAACCCGGGTTCCTGACACTGTGAGACAGCAGTGTTAACCCGGGTCCCTGACACTGTGAGACAGCAGTGTTAACCCGACTCCCAGGCACTGTGAGGCAGCAGTGTTAACCCGGGTCCCTGGCACTGTGAGGCAGCAGTGTTAACCCGGGTCCCGGGCCCTGTGAGACAGCAGTGTTAACCCGGGTCCCTGGCACTGTGAGACAGCAGTGTTAACCCGACTCCCTCGCACTGTGAGACAGCAGTGTTAACCCGGGTCCCTGGCACTGTGAGACAGCAGTGTTAACCCGACTCGCTGGCGCTGTGAGGCAGCAGTGTTAACCCGACTCCCTGGCACTGTGAGACAGCAGTGTTAACCCGGGTCCCTGGCACTGTGAGATAGGAGTGTTACCCCGAGTCCCTGGCACTGTGAGACAGCAGTGTTAACCCGGGTCCCTGGCACTGTGAGACAGCAGTGTTAACACGGGTCCCTGGCACTGTGAGATAGGGGTGTTAACCTGGGTCCCTGGCACTGTGAGACAGCAGTGTTAACCCGGGACCCTGGCACTGTGACACAGCAGTGTTAACCCGGGTCCCTGGCACTGTGAGACAGCAGTGTTAACCCGGGTCCCTGGCACCGTGAACAGCAGTGTTAACCCGGGTTCCTGGCACTGTGACACAGCAGTGTTAACCCGGGTCCCTGGCACTGTGAGACAGCAGTGTTAACCCGGGTCCCTGGCACTGTGAGACAGCAGTGTTAACCCGGGTCCCTGGCACTGTGAGACAGCAGTGTTACCCCGGGTCCCTGGCACTGTGAGACAGCAGTGTTAACCCGGGTCCCTGGCACTGTGAGGCAGCAGTGTTAACCCGGGTCCCTGGCACTGTGAGATAGCAGTGTTAACCCGTGTCCCTGGCACTGAGAGACAGCAGTGTTAACCCGGGTCCCTGGCACTGTGAGACAGCATTGTTAACCCGGCTCCCTGGCACTGTGAGACAGCAGTGTTAACCCAGTTCCCATGCACTGTGAGACAGCAGTGTTAACCCGGGTCCCTGGCACTGTGAGACAGCAGTGTTAACCCGGGTCCCTGACACTGTGAGACAGCAGTGTTAACCCGACTCCCTGGCACTGTGAGGCAGCAGTGTTAACCCGGGTCCCTGACACTGTGAGACAGCAGTGTTAACCCGGGTCGCTGACACTGTGAGACAGCAGTGTTAATCCGGAGGTCTCTGGCAGTGTGAGAAAGCAGTGTTAACCCGACTCCCTGGCACTGTGAGGCAGCAGTGTTAACCCGGGTCCCTGACACTGTGAGACAGCAGTGTTAACCCGACACCCTGGCACTGTGAGACAGCAGTGTTAACCCGGGTCCCTGGCACTGTGAGGCAGCAGTGTTAACCCGGGTCCCTGGCACCGTGAGACAGCAGTGTTAACCCGGTTCCCTGGCACTGTGAGACAGCAGTGTTAACCCGGGTCCCTGGCACTGCGTGACAGCAGTGTTAACCCGGGTTCCTGGCACTGTGAGACAGCAGTGTTAACCGGGTCCCAGGCACTGTGAGACAGCAGTGTTAACCCGGGTCCCTGGCACTGTGAGACAGCAGTGTTAACCCGGGTCCCTGGCACTGTGAGACAGCAGTGTTAACCCGGGTCCCTGGCACTGTGAGACAGCAGTGTTAACCCGGGTCCCTGGCACTGTGAGGCAGCAGTGTTAACCCGGTTCCCTGGCACTGTGAGACAGCAGTGTTAACCCGGGTCCCTGGCACTGTGAGACAGCAGTGTTAACCCGGGTCCCTGGCACTGTGAGACAGCAGTGTTAACCCGGGTCCCTGGCACTGTGAGACAGCAGTGTTAACCCTGGTCCCTGGCACTGTGAGACAGCAGTGTTAACCCGGGTCCCTGGCGCTGTGAGACAGCAGTGTTAACCCGGGTCCCTGACACTTTGAGACAGCAGTGGTAACCCGGGTCCCTGGCATTGTGAGGCAGCAGTGTTAACCCGGGTTCCTGACACTGTGAGACAGCAGTGTTAACCCGGGTCCCTGACACTGTGAGACAGCAGTGTTAACCCGACTCCCAGGCACTGTGAGGCAGCAGTGTTAACCCGGGTCCCTGGCACTGTGAGGCAGCAGTGTTAACCCGCGTCCTGGGCCCTGTGAGACAGCAGTGTTAACCCGGGTCCCTGGCACTGTGAGACAGCAGTGTTAACCCGACTCCCTCGCACTGTGAGACAGCAGTGTTAACCCGGGTCCCTGGCACTGTGAGACAGCAGTGTTAACCCGACTCCCTGGCGCTGTGAGGCAGCAGTGTTAACCCGACTCCCTGGCACTGTGAGACAGCAGTGTTAACCCGGGTCCCTGGCACTGTGAGATAGGAGTGTTACCCCGAATCCCTGGCACTGTGAGACAGCAGTGTTAACCCGGGTCCCTGGCACTGTGAGACAGCAGTGTTAACCCGGGTCCCTGGCACTGTGAGATAGGGGTGTTAACCCGGCTCCCTGGCACTGTGAGACAGCAGTGTTAACCCAGTTCCCATGCACTGTGAGACAGCAGTGTTAACCCGGGTCCCTGGAGCTGTGAGGCAGCAGTGTTAACCCGGGTCCCTGGCGCTGTGAGACAGCAGTGTTAACCCGGGTTCCTGGCACCGTGAACAGCAGTGTTAACCCGGGTTCCTGGCACTGTGACACAGCAGTGTTAACCCGGGTCCCTGGCACTGTGAGACAGCAGTGTTAACCCGGGTCCCTGGCACTGTGAGACAGCAGTGTTAACCCGGGTCCCTGGCACTGTGAGACAGCAGTGTTAACCCGGGTCCCTGGCACTGTGAGACAGCAGTGTTAACCCGGGTCCCTGGCACTGTGTGGCAGCAGTGTTAACCCGGGTCCCTGGCACTGTGAGACAGCAGGGTTAACCAGACTCCCTGGCACTGTGAGATAGGGGTGTTAACCCGGGCCCCTGGCACTGTGAGACAGCAGTGTTAACCCGGGACCCTGGCACTGTGACACAGCAGTGTTAACCCGGGTCCCTGGCACTGTGAGACAGCAGTGTTAACCCGGGTCCCTGGCACCATGAACAGCAGTGTTAACCCGGGTTCCTGGCACTGTGACACAGCAGTGTTAACCCGGGTCCCTGGCAATGTGAGACAGCAGTGTTAACCCGCGTCCCTGGCACTGTGAGACAGCAGTGTTAACCCGGGTCCCTGGCACTGTGAGACAGCAGTGTTAACCCGGGTCCCTGGCACTGTGAGACAGCAGTGTTAACCCGGGTCCCTGGCACTGTGAGGCAGCAGTGTTAACCCGGGTCCCTGGCACTGTGAGACAGCAGTGTTAACCCGGGTCCCTGGCACTGTGAGGCAGCAGTGTTAACCCGGGTCCCTGGCACTGTGAGGCAGCAGTGTTAACCCGGGTCCCTGGCACTGTGAGATAGCAGTGTTAACCCGTGTCCCTGGCACTTTGAGACAGCAGTGTTAACCCGGGTCCCTGGCACTGTGAGACAGCAGTGTTAACCCAGTTCCCGGGCACTGTGAGACAGCAGTGTTAACCGGGGTCCCTGGAGCTGTGAGGCAGCAGTGTTAACCCGGGTCCCTGGCGCTGTGAGACAGCAGTGTTAACCCGGGTTCCTGACTCTGTGAGACAGCAGTGTTAACCGGGTCCCTGGCGCTTTGAGACAGCAGTGTTAACCCGGGTCCCTGACTCTGTGAGACAGCAGTGTTAATCCGGGTCCCTGACACTGTGAGACAGCAGTGTTAACCAGACTCCCTGGCACTGTGAGACAGCAGTG
The DNA here is from genome assembly GCF_047496885.1 of Scyliorhinus torazame. Taxonomy (NCBI): domain Eukaryota; kingdom Metazoa; phylum Chordata; class Chondrichthyes; order Carcharhiniformes; family Scyliorhinidae; genus Scyliorhinus; species Scyliorhinus torazame. The sequence continues at coordinate 4,033,224 of NC_092713.1, forward strand.
TTAACCCGGGTCCCTGGCACTGTGAGACAGCAATGTTAACACAGGTCCCTGACACTGTGAGACAGCAGTGTTAACCCGGAGGTCCATGGCAGTGTGAGACAGCAGTGTTAACCCGGGTCCCTGGCACTGTGAGACAGCAGTGTTAACCCGGGTCCCTGGCTCTGTGAGGCAGCAGTGTTAACCCGGTTCCCTGGCACTGTGAGACAGCAGTGTTAACCCGGGTCCCTGGCACTGTGAGACAGCAGTGTTAACCCGGGTCCCTGGCACTGTGAGACAGCAGTGTTAACCCGGGTACCTGGCACTGTGAGACAGCAGTGTTAACCCAGGTCCCTGGCACTGTGAGAAAGCAGTGTTAACCCGGGTCACTGGCGCTGTTAGGCAGCAGTGTTAACCCGGGTCCCTGGCGCTGAGAGACAGCAGTGTTAACCCGTGTCCCTGGCGCTGTGAGACAGCAGTGTTAACCCGGGTCCCTGACTCTGTGAGACAGCAGTGTTAACCCGGGTCCCTGGCGCTGTGAGACAGCAGTGTTAACCCGGGTCCCTGGCGCTGTGAGACAGCAGTGTTAACCCGGGTCCCTGACTCTGTGAGACAGCAGTGTTAACCCGGGTCCCTGACACTGTGAGACAGCAGTGTTAACCCGGGTCCCTGACACTGTGAGACAGCAGTGGTAACCCGGGTCCCTGGCACTGCGAGGCAGCAGTGTTAACCCGGGTCCCTCACACTGTGAGACAGCAGTGTAAACCCGGGTCCCTGACACTGTGAGACAGCAGTGTTAACCCGACTCCCTGGCACTGTGAGGCAGCAGTGTTAACCCGGGTCCCTGGCACTGTGAGGCAGCAGTGTTAACCCGGGTCCCGGGCCCTGTGAGACAGCAGAGTTAACCCGGGTCCCTGGCACTGTGAGACAGCAGTGTTAACCCGACTCCCTCGCACTGTGAGACAGCAGTGTTAACCCGGGTCCCTGGCACTGTGAGACAGCAGTGTTAACCCGACTCCCTGGCGCTGTGAGGCAGCAGTGTTAACCTGACTCCCTGGCACTGTGAGACAGCAGTGTTAACCCGGGTCCCTGGCACAGTGAGATAGGAGTGTTACCCCGAGTCCCTGGCACTGTGAGACAGCAGTGTTAACCCGGGTCCCTGGCACTGTGAGACAGCAGTGTTAACCCGGGTCCCTGGCACTGTGAGATAGGGGTGTTAACCCGGGTCCCTGGCACTGTGAGACAGCAGTGATAACCCGGGACCCTGGCACTGTGACACAGCAGTGTTAACCCGGGTCCCTGGCACTGTGAGACAGCAGTGTTAACCCGGGTCCCTGGCACCGTGAACAGCAGTGTTAACCCGGATTCCTGGCACTGTGACACAGCAGTGTTAACCCGGGTCCCTGGCACTGTGAGACAGCAGTGTTAACCCGGGTCCCTGGCACTGTGAGACAGCAGTGTTAACCCGGGTCCCTGGCACTGTGAGACAGCAGTGTTAACCCGGGTCCCTGGCACTGTGAGGCAGCAGTGTTAACCCGGGTCCCTGGCACTGTGAGATAGCAGTGTTAACCCGTGTCCCTGGCACTTTGAGACAGCAGTGTTAACCCGGGTCCCTGGCACTGTGAGACAGCAGTGTTAACCCGGGTCCCTGGCACTGTGAGACAGCAGTGTTAACCCGGGTCCCTGGAGCTGTGAGGCAGCAGTGTTAACCCGGGTCCCTGGCGCTGTGAGACAGCAGTGTTAACCCGGGTTCCTGACTCTGTGAGACAGCAGTGTTAACCGGGTCCCTGGCGCTGTGAGACAGCAGTGTTAACCCGGGTCCCTGGCACTGTGAGACAGCAGTGTTAACCCGGGTCCCTGGCACTGTGAGGCAGCAGTGTTAACCCGGGTCCCTGGCACTGTGAGGCAGCAGTGTTAACCCGGGTCCCTGGCACTGTGAGATAGCAGTGTTAACCCGTGTCCCTGGCACTTTGAGACAGCAGTGTTAACCCGGGTCCCTGGCACTGTGAGACAGCAGTGTTAACCCAGTTCCCGGGCACTGTGAGACAGCAGTGTTAACCGGGGTCCCTGGAGCTGTGAGGCAGCAGTGTTAACCCGGGTCCCTGGCGCTGTGAGACAGCAGTGTTAACCCGGGTTCCTGACTCTGTGAGACAGCAGTGTTAACCGGGTCCCTGGCGCTTTGAGACAGCAGTGTTAACCCGGGTCCCTGACTCTGTGAGACAGCAGTGTTAATCCGGGTCCCTGACACTGTGAGACAGCAGTGTTAACCAGATTCCCTGGCACTGTGAGACAGCAGTGTTAACCCGGGTCCCTGGCACTGTGAGACAGCAATGTTAACACAGGTCCCTGACACTGTGAGACAGCAGTGTTAACCCGGAGGTCCATGGCAGTGTGAGACAGCAGTGTTAACCCGGGTCCCTGGCACTGTGAGACAGCAGTGTTAACCCGGGTCCCTGGCTCTGTGAGGCAGCAGTGTTAACCCGGTTCCCTGGCACTGTGAGACAGCAGTGTTAACCCGGGTCCCTGGCACTGTGAGACAGCAGTGTTAACCCGGGTCCCTGGCACTGTGAGACAGCAGTGTTAACCCGGGTCCCTGGCACTGTGAGACAGCAGTGTTAACCCAGGTCCCTGGCACTGTGAGAAAGCAGTGTTAACCCGGGTCACTGGCGCTGTTAGGCAGCAGTGTTAACCCGGGTCCCTGGCGCTGAGAGACAGCAGTGTTAACCCGTGTCCCTGGCGCTGTGAGACAGCAGTGTTAACCCGGGTCCCTGACTCTGTGAGACAGCAGTGTTAACCCGGGTCCCTGGCGCTGTGAGACAGCAGTGTTAACCCGGGTCCCTGGCGCTGTGAGACAGCAGTGTTAACCCGGGTCCCTGACTCTGTGAGACAGCAGTGTTAACCCGGGTCCCTGACACTGTGAGACAGCAGTGTTAACCCGGGTCCCTGACACTGTGAGACAGCAGTGGTAACCCGGGTCCCTGGCACTGTGAGGCAGCAGTGTTAACCCGGGTCCCTCACACTGTGAGACAGCAGTGTAAACCCGGGTCCCTGACACTGTGAGACAGCAGTGTTAACCCGACTCCCTGGCACTGTGAGGCAGCAGTGTTAACCCGGGTCCCTGGCACTGTGAGGCAGCAGTGTTAACCCGGGTCCCGGGCCCTGTGAGACAGCAGAGTTAACCCGGGTCCCTGGCACTGTGAGACAGCAGTGTTAACCCGACTCCCTCGCACTGTGAGACAGCAGTGTTAACCCGGGTCCCTGGCACTGTGAGACAGCAGTGTTAACCCGACTCCCTGGCGCTGTGAGGCAGCAGTGTTAACCTGACTCCCTGGCACTGTGAGACAGCAGTGTTAACCCGGGTCCCTGGCACAGTGAGATAGGAGTGTTACCCCGAGTCCCTGGCACTGTGAGACAGCAGTGTTAACCCGGGTCCCTGGCACTGTGAGACAGCAGTGTTAACCCGGGTCCCTGGCACTGTGAGATAGGGGTGTTAACCCGGGTCCCTGGCACTGTGAGACAGCAGTGATAACCCGGGACCCTGGCACTGTGACACAGCAGTGTTAACCCGGGTCCCTGGCACTGTGAGACAGCAGTGTTAACCCGGGTCCCTGGCACCGTGAACAGCAGTGTTAACCCGGATTCCTGGCACTGTGACACAGCAGTGTTAACCCGGGTCCCTGGCACTGTGAGACAGCAGTGTTAACCCGGGTCCCTGGCACTGTGAGACAGCAGTGAGAACCCGGGTCCATGGCACTGTGAGACAGCAGTGTTAACCCGGGTCCCTGGCACTGTGAGGCAGCGGTGTTAACCCGGGTCCCTGGCACTGTGAGATAGCAGTGTTAACCCGTGTCCCTGGCACTGTGAGACAGCAATGTTAACCCGGGTCCCTGGCACTGTGAGACAGCAGTGTTAACCCGTGTCCCTGGCACTGTGAGACAGCAGTGTTAACCCGTGTCCCTGGCACGGTGAGACAGCAGTGTTAACCCGGGTCGCTGGAGCTGTGAGGCAGCAGTGTTAACCCGGGTCCCTGGCGCTGTGAGACAGCAGTGTTAACCCGGGTTCCTGACTCTGTGAGACAGCAGTGTTAACCGGGTCCCTGGCGCTGTGAGACAGCAGTGTTAACCCGGGTCCCTGACTCTGTGAGACAGCAGTGTTAACCCAGGTCCCTGAACTGTGAGACAGCAGTGTTAATCCGGGTCCCTGACACTGTGAGACAGCAGTGTTAACCAGACTCCCTGGCACTCTGAGACAGCACTGTTAACCCGTGTCCCTGGAACTGTGAGACAGCAGTGTTAACCCAGAGGTCCATGGCAGTGTGAGACAGCAGTATTAACCCGACTCCCTGGCACTGTGAGGCAGCAGTGTTAACCCGGGTCCCTGACACTGTTAGACAGCAGTGTTAACCCGACTCCCTGGCACTGTGAGACAGCAGTGTTAACCTGGGTCCCTGGCACTGTGAGACAGCAGTGTTAACCCGGCTCCCTGGCACTGTGAGGCAGCAGTGTTAACCCGACTCCCTGGCACTGTGAGACAGCAGTGTTAACCCGGGTCCCTGGCACTGTGAGATAGGAGTGTTACCCCGAGTCCCTGGCACTGTGAGACAGCAGTGTTAACCCGGGTCCCTGGCACTGTGAGACAGCAGTGTTAACCCGGGTCCCTGGCACTGTGAGATAGGAGTGTTAACCCGGGTCCCTGGCACTGTGAGACAGCAGTGTTAACCCGGGTCCCTGGCACTGTGAGACGGCAGTGTTAACCCGGGTCCCTGGCACCGTGAGACAGCAGTGTTAACCCGGGTTCCTGGCACTGTGAGACAGCAGTGTTAACCCGGGTCGCTGGCACTGTGAGACAGCAGTGTTAACCCGGGTCCCTGGCACTGTGAGACAGCAGTGTTAACCCGGGTCCCTGGCACTGTGAGACAGCAGTGTTAACCCGGGTCCCTGGCACTGTGAGACAGCAGTGTTAACCCGGGTCCCTGGCACTGTGAGGCAGCAGTGTTAACCCGGGTCCCTGGCACTGTGAGACAGCAGTGTTAACCCCTGTTCCTGGCACTGTGAGACAGCATTGCTAACCCGGGTCCCTCGCACTGTGAGACAGCAGTGTTAACCCGGGTCCCTGGCACTGTGAGACAGCAGTGTTAACCCAGGTCCCTGGCACTGTGAGACAGCAGTGTTAAGCCGGGTCCCTGGCGCTGTGAGACAGCAGTATTGACCCGGGTCCCTGGCGCTGTGAGACAGCAGTGTTAATCCGGGTCCCTGACTCTGTGAGACAGCAGTGTTAACCCGGGTTCCTGGCGCTGTGCGACAGCAGTGTTAACCCGCGTCCCTGGCGCTGTGAGACAGCAGTGTTAACCCGGGTCCCTGACTCTGTGAGACAGCAGTGTTAACCCGGGTCCCTGAATCTGTGAGACAGCAGTGTTAACCCGGGTCCCTGACTCTGTGAGACAGCAGTGTTAACCCGTTCCCTGACTCTGTGAGACAGCAGTGTTAACCCGGGTACCTGGCACTGTGAGACAGCAGTGTTAACCCGGGTCCTTGATGCAGGTGGGATTTGCGCCGTTTTTGCCGCCGGTCGGCGGACTTGGCGCCGATAACGGAGAATTTCGCCCCCTATCTCTGCAATGTCCAGTAATATATCAGTCCTGGGTAATCCTATCTCTGCAATGTCCAGTAATATATCAGTCCTGGGTAATCCTATCTCTGCAATGTCCAGTAATATATCAGTCCTGGGTAATCCTATCTCTGCAATGTCCCGTGATATATCAGTCCTGAGTAATCCTATCTCTGCAATGTCCAGTAATATATCAGTCCCGGGTAATCCTATCTCTGCAATGTCCAGTAATATATCAGTCCTGGATAATCTCTGCAATGTCCAGTAATATATCAGTCCTGGGTAATCCTATCTCTGCAATGTCCAGTAATATATCAGTCCTGGGTAATGCTATCTCTGCACTGTCCAGTAATATATCAGTCTTGGGTAATCCTATCTCTGCAATGTCCAGTAATATATCAGTCCTGGGTAATCTCTGCAATGTCCAGTAATAAATCAGTCCTGGGTAACCCTATCTCTGCAAAGTCCAGTAATATATCAGTCGAGTGTAATCCTATCTCTGCACTGTCCAGTAATATATCAGTCCTTGGTAATCCTATCTCTGCAATGTCCAGTAATATATCAGTCCTGGGTAATCTCTGCAATGTCCAGTAATATATCAGTCCTGGGTAATCCTGTCTCTGCAATGTCCAGTAATATATCAGTCCTGGGTAATCCTATCTCTGCAATGTCCAGTAATATATCAGTCCTGGGTAATCCTATCCTGCAATGTCCAGTAATATATCAGTCCTGGGTAATCCTATCTCTGCAATGTCCAGTAATATATCAGTCCTGGGTAATCCTATCCTGCAATGTCCAGTAATATATCAGTCCTGGGTAATCCCTGCAATGTCCAGTAATATATCAGTCCTGGGTAATCCTATCTCTGCAATGTCCAGTAATATATCAGTCCTGGGTAATCCTATCCTGCAATGTCCAGTAATATATCAGTCCTGGGTAATCCCTGCAATGTCCAGTAATATATCAGTTCTGGGTAATCTCTGCAATGTCCAGTAATATATCAGTCCTGGGTAATCCTATCTCTGCAATGTCCAGTAATATATCAGTCCGGGGCAATCCTATCTCTGCAATGTCCAGTAATATATCAGTACTGGGTAATCCTATCTCTGCAATGTCCAGTAATATATCAGTCTTGGGTAATCCTATCTCTGCAAAGTCCAGTAATATATCAGTCCTGGGTAATCCTATCTCTGCAATATCCAGTAATATATCAGTCCTGGGTAATCCTATCTCTGCAAAGTCCAGTAATATATCAGTCCTGGGTAATCGTATCTCTGCAAAGTCCAGTAATATATCAGTCCTGGGTAATCCTATCTCTGCAATGTCCAGTAATATATCAGTCCTGGGTAATCCTATCTCTGCAATGTCCAGTAATATATCAGTCCTGGGTAATCCTATCTCTGCAATGACCATTAATATATCAGTCCTGGGTAATCTCTGCAATGTCCAGTAATATATCAGTCCTGGGTAATCCTATCTCTGCAATGTCCAGTAATATATCAGTCCTGGGTAATGCTATCTCTGCAATGCCCAGTAATATATCAGTCCTGGGTAATCTCTGCAAAGTCCAGTAATATATCAATCCTGGGTAATCCTATCTCTGCAATGTCCAGTAATATATCAGTCCTGGGTAATGCTATCTCTGCAATGTCCAGTAATATATCAGTCCTGGGTAAAGCTATCTCTGCAATGTCCAGTAATATATCAGTCCTGGGTAATCCTATCTATGCAATGTCCAGTAATATATCAGTCCTGGGTAATCTCTGCAATGTACAGTAATATATCAGTCCTGGGTAATCTCTGCAATGTACAGTAATATATCAGTCCTGGGTAATCTCTGCAATGTCCAGTAATATATCAGTCCTGGGTAATCCTATCTCTGCAATGTCCAGTAATATATCAGTCCTGGGTAATCCTATCTATGCAATGTCCAGTAATATATCAGTCCTGGGTAATCTCTGTAATGTCCAGTAATATATCAGGCCTGGGTAATCTCTGCAATGTCCAGTAATATATCAGTCCTGGGTAATCCTATCACTGCAATGTCCAGTAATATATCAGTCCTGGGTAATCCTATATCTGCAATGTCCAGTGATATATCAGTCCTGGGTAATCCTATCTCTGCAATATCCAGTAATATATCAGTCCTGGATAATCCTATCACTGCAATATCCAGTAATATATCAGTCCTGGGTAATCCTATCGCTGCAATGTCCAGTGATATATCAGTCCTGGGTAATCCTATCACTGCAATATCCAGTAATATATCAGTCCTGGGTAATCCTATCGCTGCAATGTCCAGTAATATATCAGTCCTGGGTAATCTCTGCAATGTCCAGTAATATATCAGTCCTGGGTAATCCTATCCTGCAATGTCCAGTAATATATCAGTCCTGGGTAATGCTATCTCTGCAATGTCCAGTAATATATCAGTCCTGGATAATCCTATCCTGCAATGTCCAGTAATATATCAGTCCTGTGTAATCTCTGCAATGTCCAGTAATATATCAGTCCTGGATAATCCTATCCTGCAATGTCCAGTAATTTATCAGTCCTGGGTAATCCTATCTCTGCAATGTCCAGTAATATATCAGTCCTGGGTAATCCTATCTCTGCAATGTCCAGTAATATATCAGTCCTGGGATTTCCTATCACTGAAATGTCCAGTAATATATCAGTCCTGGATCATCCTATCCTGCAATATCCAGTAATATATCAGTCCTGGGTAATCCTATCTCTGCAATGTCCAGTAATATATCGGTCCTGGGTAATCCTATCTCTGCAATGTCCAGTAATATATCAGTCCTGGGTAATCTCTGCAATGTCCAGTAATATATCAGCCCTGGGTAATCCTATCACTGCAATGTCCAGCAATATATCAGTCCTGGGTAATCCTATCTCTGCAATGTCCAGTAATATATCAGCCCTGGGTAATCCTATCACTGCAATGTCCAGTAATATATCAGCCCTGGGTAACCCAATCTCTGCAATGTCCAGTAATATATCAGTCCTGGGTAATCCGATCTCTGCAATGTCCAGTAATATATCAGCCCTGGGTAATCCTATCACTGCAATGTCCAGTAATATATCAGTCCTGGGTAATCCTATCTCTGCAATGTCCAGTAATATATCAATCCTGGGCAATCCTATCACTGCAATGACCAGTAATATATCAGTCCTGGGTAACCCAATCTCTGCAATGTCCAGTAATATATCAATCCTGGGCAATCCTATCACTGCAATGTCCAGTAATATATCAGTCCTGGGTAACCCAATCTCTGCAATGTCCAGTAATATATCAGTCCTGGGTAATCCTATCTCTGCAATGTCCAGTAATATATCAGTCCTAGGTAATCCTATCACTGCAATGTACAGTAATATGTTAGTCTTGGGTAATCCTATCTCTGCAATGTCCAGTAATATATCAGTCCTGGGTAATCCTATCACTGCAATGTCCAGTAATATATCAGTCCTGGGTAATCTCTGCAATGTCCAGTAATATATCAGTCCTGGGTAATCCTCTCTCTGCAATGTCCAGTAATATGTTAGTCTTGGGTAATCCTATCTCTGCAATGTCCAGTAATATATCAGTCCTGGGTAATCCTATCTCTGCAATGTCCAGTTATATATCAGTCCTGGGTAATTCTATCTCTGCAATGTCCAGTAATATATCAGTCCTGGGTAATCTCTGCAATGTCCAGTAATATATCAGTCCTGGGTAATCTCTGCAATGTCCAGTAATATATCAGTCCTGGGTAATCCTATCTCTGCAATGTCCAGTAATATATCAGTCCTGGGTAATCTCTGCAATGTCCAGTAATATATCAGTCCTGGATAATCCTATCTCTGCAATGTCCAGTAATATATCAGTCCTGGGTAATCTCTGCAATGTCCAGTAATATATCAGTCCTGGGTAATCCTATCTCTGCAATGTCCAGTAATATATCAGTCCTGGGTAATCTCTGCAATGTCCAGTAATATATCAGTCCTGGGTAATCTCTGCAATGTCCAGTAATATATCAGTCCTGGGTAACCCTATCTCTGCAAAGTCCAGTAATATATCAGTCGAGTGTAATCCTATTTCTGCACTGTCCAGTAATATATCAGTCCTTGGTAATCCTATCTCTGCAATGTCCAGTAATATATCAGTCCTGGGTAATCTCTGCAATGTCCAGTAATATATCAGTCCTGGGTAATCCTGTCTCTGCAATGTCCAGTAATATATCAGTCCTGGGTAATCCTATCTCTGCAATGTCCAGTAATATATCAGTCCTGGGTAATCCTATCCTGCAATGTCCAGTAATATATCAGTCCTGGGTAATCCTATCTCTGCAATGTCCAGTAATATATCAGTCCTGGGTAATCCTATCCTGCAATGTCCAGTAATATATCAGTCCTGGGTAATCCCTGCAATGTCCAGTAATATATCAGTCCTGGGTAATCCTATCTCTGCAATGTCCAGTAATATATCAGTCCTGGGTAATCCTATCCTGCAATGTCCAGTAATATATCAGTCCTGGGTAATCCCTGCAATGTCCAGTAATATATCAGTTCTGGGTAATCTCTGCAATGTCCAGTAATATATCAGTCCTGGGTAATCCTATCTCTGCAATGTCCAGTAATATATCAGTCCGGGGCAATCCTATCTCTGCAATGTCCAGTAATATATCAGTACTGGGTAATCCTATCTCTGCAATGTCCAGTAATATATCAGTCTTGGGTAATCCTATCTCTGCAAAGTCCAGTAATATATCAGTCCTGGGTAATCCTATCTCTGCAATATCCAGTAATATATCAGTCCTGGGTAATCCTATCTCTGCAAAGTCCAGTAATATATCAGTCCTGGGTAATCGTATCTCTGCAAAGTCCAGTAATATATCAGTCCTGGGTAATCCTATCTCTGCAATGTCCAGTAATATATCAGTCCTGGGTAATCCTATCTCTGCAATGTCCAGTAATATATCAGTCCTGGGTAATCCTATCTCTGCAATGACCATTAATATATCAGTCCTGGGTAATCTCTGCAATGTCCAGTAATATATCAGTCCTGGGTAATCCTATCTCTGCAATGTCCAGTAATATATCAGTCCTGGGTAATGCTATCTCTGCAATGCCCAGTAATATATCAGTCCTGGGTAATCTCTGCAAAGTCCAGTAATATATCAATCCTGGGTAATCCTATCTCTGCAATGTCCAGTAATATATCAGTCCTGGGTAATGCTATCTCTGCAATGTCCAGTAATATATCAGTCCTGGGTAAAGCTATCTCTGCAATGTCCAGTAATATATCAGTCCTGGGTAATCCTATCTATGCAATGTCCAGTAATATATCAGTCCTGGGTAATCTCTGCAATGTACAGTAATATATCAGTCCTGGGTAATCTCTGCAATGTACAGTAATATATCAGTCCTGGGTAATCTCTGCAATGTCCAGTAATATATCAGTCCTGGGTAATCCTATCTCTGCAATGTCCAGTAATATATCAGTCCTGGGTAATCCTATCTATGCAATGTCCAGTAATATATCAGTCCTGGGTAATCTCTGTAATGTCCAGTAATATATCAGGCCTGGGTAATCTCTGCAATGTCCAGTAATATATCAGTCCTGGGTAATCCTATCACTGCAATGTCCAGTAATATATCAGTCCTGGGTAATCCTATCTCTGCAATGTCCAGTAATATATCAGTCCTAAGTAATCCTATATCTGCAATGTCCAGTGATATATCAGTCCTGGGTAATCCTATCTCTGCAATATCCAGTAATATATCAGTCCTGGATAATCCTATCACTGCAATATCCAGTAATATATCAGTCCTGGGTAATCCTATCGCTGCAATGTCCAGTGATATATCAGTCCTGGGTAATCCTATCACTGCAATATCCAGTAATATATCAGTCCTGGGTAATCCTATCGCTGCAATGTCCAGTAATATATCAGTCCTGGGTAATCTCTGCAATGTCCAGTAATATATCAGTCCTGGGTAATCCTATCCTGCAATGTCCAGTAATATATCAGTCCTGGGTAATGCTATCTCTGCAATGTCCAGTGATATATCAGTCCTGGATAATCCTATCCTGCAATGTCCAGTAATATATCAGTCCTGTGTAATCTCTGCAATGTCCAGTAATATATCAGTCCTGGATAATCCTATCCTGCAATGTCCAGTAATTTATCAGTCCTGGGTAATCCTATCTCTGCAATGTCCAGTAATATATCAGTCCTGGGTAATGCTATCTCTGCAATGTCCAGTAATATATCAGTCCTGGGATTTCCTATCACTGAAATGTCCAGTAATATATCAGTCCTGGGTAATCCTATCTCTGCAATGTCCAGTAATATATCAGTCCTGGGATTTCCTATCACTGAAATGTCCAGTAATATATCAGTCCTGGATCATCCTATCCTGCAATATCCAGTAATATATCAGCCCTGGGTAATCCTATCTCTGCAATGTCCAGTAATATATCGGTCCTGGGTAATCCTATCTCTGCAATGTCCAGTAATATATCAGCCCTGGGTAATCCTATCACTGCAATGTCCAGTAATATATCAGTCCTGGGTAATCCTATCTCTGCAATGTCCAGTAATATATCAATCCTGGGCAATCCTATCACTGCAATGTCCAGTAATATATCAGTCCTGGGTAACCCAATCTCTGCAATGTCCAGTAATATATCAGTCCTGGGTAATCCTATCTCTGCAATGTCCAGTAATATATCAGCCCTGGGTAATCCTATCACTGCAATGTCCAGTAATATATCAGTCCTAGGTAATCCTATCACTGCAATGTACAGTAATATGTTAGTCTTGGGTAATCCTATCTCTGCAATGTCCAGTAATATATCAGTCCTGGGTAATCCTATCACTGCAATGTCCAGTAATATATCAGTCCTGGGTAATCTCTGCAATGTCCAGTAATATATCAGTCCTGGGTAATCCTCTCTCTGCAATGTCCAGTAATATGTTAGTCTTGGGTAATCCTATCTCTGCAATGTCCAGTAATATATCAGTCCTGGGTAATCCTATCTCTGCAATGTCCAGTTATATATCAGTCCTGGGTAATTCTATCTCTGCAATGTCCAGTAATATATCAGTCCTGGGTAATCTCTGCAATGTCCAGTAATATATCAGTCCTGGGTAATCTCTGCAATGTCCAGTAATATATCAGTCCTGGGTAATCCTATCTCTGCAATGTCCAGTAATATATCAGTCCTGGGTAATCTCTGCAATGTCCAGTAATATATCAGTCCTGGGTAATCCTATCTCTGCAATGTCCAGTAATATATCAGTCCTGGGTAATCTCTGCAATGTCCAGTAATATATCAGTCCTGGGTAATCCTATCTCTGCAATGTCCAGTAATATATCAGTCCTGGGTAATCTCTGCAATGTCCAGTAATATATCAGTCCTGGGTAATCCTATCTCTGCAATGTCCAGTAATATATCAGTCCTGGGTAATCTCTGCAATGTCCAGTAATATATCAGTCCTGGGTAATCTCTGCAATGTCCAGTAATATATCAGTCCTGGGGAATCCTATCTCTGCAATGTCCAGTAATATATCAGTCCTGGGTAATCTCTGCAATGTCCAGTAATATATCAGTCCTGGGTAATCTCTGCAATGTCCAGTAATATATCAGTCCTGGGGAATCCTATCTCTGCAATGTCCAGTAATATATCAGTCCTGGGTAATCCTATCTCTGCAATGTCCAGTAATATATCAGTCCTGGGTAATCTCTCCACTCTCCACTCTCCACTCGCGCTGTTTTCAATGTCCCGGCTCTCTCTCCTCCCGCGCTGTTTTCAATGTCCCGACTCTCTCTCCTCTCGTGCTGTTTTCAATGCGCCGGCTGTCTCTCCACTCGCGCTGTTTTCAATGTCCCGGCTCTCTCTCTTCCCGCACTGTTTTCAATGTCCCGGCTCTCTCCCCTCCCGCGCTGTTTTCAATGTCCCAGCTCACTCAGCTCCCGCACTGTTTTCAATGTCCCGGCTCTCTCCCCTCTCGCGCTGTTTTCAATGTCCCAGCTCACTCAGCTCCCGCACGGTTTTCAATGTCCCGGCTCTCTCTCCTCTCGCGCTGTTTTCACCGTCATGACTCTCTTTCCACTCACGCTGTTTTCAATGTCCTCGCTCTCTCTCCTCTCGCACTGTTTTCAATGTCCCGGCTCTCTCTCCTCCCGCGCTGTTTTCAATGTCCCGGCTCACACAGCTCTCGCGCTGTTTTCACTGTCCCGGCTCTCTCTCCTCCCGCGCTCTTTTCAATGTCCCGGCTCACTCACCTCCCGCGCTGTTTTCAATGTCCTGGCTCACAATCCTCCCGCGCTGTTCTCAATGTCCCGGCTCTCTCTCCACTCGCGCTGTTTTCAATGTCCCGACTCTCTTTCCACTCGCGCTGTTTTCACTGTCCCGGCTCTCTCTCCTCTCGCGCTGTTTTCAATGTCCCAGCTCACTCAGCTCCCGCACTGTTTTCAATGTCCCGGCTCTCTCTCCTCTCGCGCTATTTTCACTGTCCCGGCTCTCTCTCCACCCGCGCTGTTTTCAATGTCCCGACTCTCTCTCCTCTCGTGCTGTTTTCAATGCGCCAGCTGTCTCTCCACTCGCGCTGTTTTCCATGTCCCGGCTCTCTCTCCTCCCGCGCTGTTTTCACTGTCCCGGCTCTCTCTCCTCTCGCGCTGTTTTCACTGTCCCGGCTCTCTCACCTCCCGCGCTGTTTTCAATGTCCCGACTCTCTTTCCACTCGCGCTGTTTTCAATGTCCCGACTCTCTCTCCTCCCGCGCTGTTTTCAATGTCCCAGCTCACTCAGCTCCCGCACTGTTTTCAATGTCCCGGCTCTCTCTCCTCTCGCGCTGTTTTCAATGTCCCGGCTCTCTCTCCTCCCGCGCTGTTTTCACCGACATGACTCTCTTTCCACTCACGCTGTTTTCAATGTCCTCGCTCTCTCTCCTCTCGCACTGTTTTCAATGTCCCGGCTCTCTCTCCACTCGCGCTGTTTTCACTGTCCCGGCTCACTCTCCACTCGCGCTGTTTTCACTGTCCCGGCTCTCTCTCTCCTCCCGCGCTGTTTTCAATGTCCCGGCTCACACAGCTCTCGCGCTGTTTTCACTGTCCCGGCTCTCTCTCCTCCCGCGCTCTTTTCACTGTCCCGGCTCTCTCTCCTCCCGCGCTGTTTTCACTGTCCCGGCTCTCTCTCCTCCCGCGCTGTTTTCACTGTCCCGGCTCTCTCTCCTCTCGCGCTGTTTACACTGTCCCGGCTCTCTCTCTCCACTCGCGCTGTTTTCACTGGCCCGGCTCTCTCTCCTCTCGCGCTGTTTTCAATGTCCCGGCTCACTCACCTCCCGCGCTGTTTTCACTGTCCCGGCTCTCTCTCTCCACTCACGCTGTTTTCACTGTCCCGGCTCTCTCTCCTCCGGCGCTGTTTTCACTGTCCCGGCTCACTCACCTCTCGCGCTGTTTTCAATGTCCCGGCTATCTCTCTCCTCCGGCGCTGTTTTCACTGTCCCGGCACACTCTCCTCTCGCGCTGTTTTCACTGTCCCGGCTCTCTCTCCACTCGCGCTGTTTTCACTGTCCCGGCTCTCTCTCCACTCGCGCTGTTTTCACTGTCCCGGCTTTCTCTCCTCTCGCGCTGTTTTCAATGTCCCGGCTCTCTCTCCTCTCGTGCTGTTTTCACTGTCCCGGCTCACTCTCCTACCGCACTGTTTTCAATGTCCTGGCTCACTCTCCACTCGCTCTGTTTTCACTGTCCCGGCTCTCTCTCCTCCGGCGCTGTTTTCACTGTCCCGGCTCACTCACCTCTCGCGCTGTTTTCAATGTCCCGGCTATCTCTCTCCTCCGGCGCTGTTTTCACTGTCCCGGCACACTCTCCTCTCGCGCTGTTTTCACTGTCCCGGCTCTCTCTCCACTCGCGCTGTTTTCACTGTCCCGGCTCTCTCTCCACTCGCGCTGTTTTCACTGTCCCGGCTTTCTCTCCTCTCGCGCTGTTTTCAATGTCCCGGCTCTCTCTCCTCTCGTGCTGTTTTCACTGTCCCGGCTCACTCTCCTACCGCACTGTTTTCAATGTCCTGGCTCACTCTCCACTCGCTCTGTTTTCGATGTCCCGGCTCACTCCCCTCCCGCGCTGTTTTCAATGTCCCGGCTCTCTCTCCCCTCGAGCTGTTTTCAATGTCCCGGCTCTCTCTCCTCTCGCGCTGTTTTCACTGTCCCGGCTCTCTCTCCTCCCGCGCTGTTTTCACTGTCCCGGCTCTCTCTCCACTCGCGCTGTTTTCACTGTCCCGGCTCTCTCTCCTCTCGCGCTGTTTTCACTGTCCTGGCTCACTCTCCTCCCGCACTGTTTTCAATGTCCTGGCTCACTCTCCTCCCGCGCTGTTTTCAATGTCCCGGCTCTCTCTCCCCTCGAGCTGTTTTCAATGTCCCGGCTCTCTCTCCTCTCGCGCTGTTTTCACTGTCCCGGCTCTCTCTCCTCCCGCGCTGTTTTCACTGTCCCGGCTCTCTCTCCACTCGCGCTGTTTTCACTGTCCCGGCTCTCTCTCCTCTCGCGCTGTTTTCACTGTCCTGGCTCACTCTCCTCCCGCACTGTTTTCAATGTCCCGGCTCTCTCTTCACTCGCGCTGTTTTCAATGTCCCGGCTCTCTCTCCTCCCGCACTGTTTTCACTGTCCCGGCTCTCTCTCCACTCGCGCTGTTTTCACTGTCCCGGCTCTCTCTCCTCCCGCGCTGTTTTCACTGTCCCGGCTCTCTCTCCACCCGCGCTGTTTTCACTGTCCCGGCTCTCTCTCTCCACTCGCGCTGTTTTCAATGTCCCGACTGTCTCTCCTCTCGCACTGTTTTCAATGTCCCGACTCTCTCTCCCCTCGCGCTGCTTTCACTGTCCCGGCTCTCTCTCCTCTCGCGCTGTTTTCACAGTCCCGGCTCTCTCTCTCCTCCCGCGCTGTTTTCACTGTCCCGGCTCTCTCTCCTCTCGCGCTGTTTTCAATGTCCCGGATGTCTCTCCTCTCGCGCTATTTTCAATGTCCCGGCTCACTCACCTCCCGCGCTGTTTTCAACGTCCTGGCTCACTCTCCTCCCGCGCTGTTTTCAATGTCCCGGCTCACTCTCCACTCGCGCTGTTTTCAATGTCCCGGCTCACTCACCTCCCGCGCTGTTTTCAATGTCCTGGCTCACTCTCCTCCCGCGCTGTTTTCAATGTCCCGGCTCACTCTCCACTCGCGCTGTTTTCAATGTCCCGGCTCACTCTCCTCCCACGCTGTTTTCAATGTCCCGGCTCTCTCTCCTCCCGCGCTGTTTTCAATGTCCCGGCTCACTCCCCTCCCGTGCTGTTTTCACTGTCCCAGCTCTCTCTCCTCTCGCGCTGTTTTCACTGTCCCGGGTTTCTCTCCTCCCGCGCTCTTTTCACTATCCCGGCTCTCCCTCCTCCCGCGCTGTTTTCACTGTCCCGGCTCTCTCTCTCCACTCGCGCTGTTTTCACTGTCCCGGCTCACTCTCCTCTCGTGCTGTTTTCACTGTCCCGGCTCACTCTCCTCCCGCACTGTTTTCAATGTCCTGGCTCTCTCTCCTCTCGTGCTGTTTTCACTGTCCCGGCTGACTCTCCTCCCGCGCTGTTTTCAATGTCCCGGCTCACTCTCCACTCGCGCTGTTTTCGATGTCCCGGCTCACTCCCCTCCCGCGCTGTTTTCAATGTCCCGGCTCTATCTCCTCTCGATCTGTTTTCAATGTCCCGGCTCTCTCTCCTCTCACGCTGTTTTCACTGTCCCGGCTCTCTCTCCTCCCGCGCTGTTTTCACTGTCCCGGCTCTCTCTCCTCCCGCGCTGTTTTCACTGTCCCGGCTCTCTCTCCACTCGCGCTGTTTTCACTGTCCCGGCTCTCGCTCCTCTCGCGCTGTTTTCACTGTCCTGGCTCACTCTCCTCCCGCACTGTTTTCAATGTCCTGGCTCACTCTCCTCCCGCGCTGTTTTCAATGTCCCGGCTCTCTCTCCTCCCGCGCTGTTTTCACTGTCCCGGCTCTCTCTTACCCCGCGCTGTTTTCACTGTCCCGGCTCTCTCTTCACTCGCGCTGTTTTCAATGTCCCGGCTCTCTCTCCTCCCGCGCTGTTTTCACTGTCCCGGCTCACTCACCTCCCGCGCTGTTTTCAATGTCCCGGCTCTCACTCCTCTCGCGCTGTTTTCACTGTCCCGTCTCACTCTCCTCCCGCGCTGTTTTCACTGTCCCGGCTCTCTCTCCTCTCGCGCTGTTTTCACTGTCCCGGCTCACTCAGCTCCCGCGCTGTTTTCACTGTCCCGGCTCTCTCTCCACTCGCGCTGTTTTCACTGTCCCGGCTCACTCTCCACTCGCGCTGTTTTCACTGTCCCGGCTCTCTCTCTCCTCCCGCGCTGTTTTCAATGTCCCGGCTCACACAGCTCTCGCGCTGTTTTCAATGTCCCGGCTCTCTCTGCTCCCGCGCTCTTTTCACTGTCCCGGCTCTCTCTCCTCCCGTGCTGTTTTCACTGTCCCGGCTCTCTCTCCACCCGCGCTGTTTTCACTGTCCCGGCTCTCTCTCTCCACTCGCGCTGTTTTCAATGTCCCGACTGTCTCTCCTCTCGCGCTGTTTTCACTGTCCCGGCTCTCTCTCCCCTCGCGCTGCTTTCACTGTCCCGGCTCTCTCTCCTCCCGCGCTGTTTTCACAGTCCCGGCTCTCTCTCTCCTCCCGCGCTGTTTTCAATGTCCCGACTCTCTCTCCCCTCGCGCTGCTTTCACTGTCCCGGCTCTCTCTCCTCTCGCGCTGTTTTCACAGTCCCGGCTCTCTCTCTCCTCCCGCGCTGTTTTCACTGTCCCGGCTCTCTCTCCTCTCGCGCTATTTTCAATGTCCCGGCTCACTCACCTCCCGCGCTGTTTTCAACGTCCTGGCTCACTCTCCTCCCGCGCTGTTTTCAATGTCCCGGCTCACTCTCCACTCGCGCTGTTTTCAATGTCCCGGCTCACTCACCTCCCGCGCTGTTTTCAATGTCCTGGCTCACTCTCCTCCCGCGCTGTTTTCAATGTCCCGGCTCACTCTCCACTCGCGCTGTTTTCAATGTCCCGGCTCACTCTCCTCCCACGCTGTTTTCAATGTCCCGGCTCTCTCTCCTCCCGCGCTGTTTTCAATGTCCCGGCTCACTCCCCTCCCGTGCTGTTTTCACTGTCCCAGCTCTCTCTCCTCTCGCGCTGTTTTCACTGTCCCGGGTTTCTCTCCTCCCGCGCTCTTTTCACTATCCCGGCTCTCCCTCCTCCCGCGCTGTTTTCACTGTCCCGGTTCTCTCTCTCCACTCGCGCTGTTTTCACTGTCCCGGCTCACTCTCCTCTCGTGCTGTTTTCACTGTCCCGGCTCACTCTCCTCCCGCACTGTTTTCAATGTCCTGGCTCTCTCTCCTCTCGTGCTGTTTTCACTGTCACGGCTCACTCTCCTCCCGCGCTGTTTTCAATGTCCCGGCTCACTCTCCACTCGCGCTGTTTTCGATGTCCCAGCTCACTCCCCTACAGCGCTGTTTTCAATGTCCCGGCTCTATCTCCTCTCGATCTGTTTTCAATGTCCCGGCTCTCTCTCCTCTCACGCTGTTTTCACTGTCCCGGCTCTCTCTCCTCCCGCGCTGTTTTCACTGTCCCGGCTCTCTCTCCTCCCGCGCTGTTTTCACTGTCCCGGCTCTCTCTCCACTCGCGCTGTTTTCACTGTCCCGGCTCTCTCTCCTCTCGCGCTGTTTTCACTGTCCTGGCTCACTCTCCTCCCGCACTGTTTTCAATGTCCTGGCTCACTCTCCTCCCGCGCTGTTTTCAATGTCCCGGCTCTCTCTCCTCCCGCGCTGTTTTCACTGTCCCGGCTCTCTCTTACCCCGCGCTGTTTTCACTGTCCCGGCTCTCTCTTCACTCGCGCTGTTTTCAATGTCCCGGCTCTCTCTCCTCCCGCGCTGTTTTCACTGTCCCGGCTCACTCACCTCCCGCGCTGTTTTCAATGTCCCGGCTCTCTCTCCTCTCGCGCTGTTTTCACTGTCCCGTCTCACTCTCCTCCCGCGCTGTTTTCACTGTCCCGGCTCTCTCTCCTCTCGCGCTGTTTTCACTGTCCCGGCTCACTCAGCTCCCGCGCTGTTTTCACTGTCCCGGCTCTCTCTCCACTCGCGCTGTTTTCACTGTCCCGGCTCACTCTCCACTCGCGCTGTTTTCACTGTCCCGGCTCTCTCTCTCCTCCCGCGCTGTTTTCAATGTCCCGGCTCACACAGCTCTCGCGCTGTTTTCAATGTCCCGGCTCTCTCTGCTCCCGCGCTCTTTTCACTGTCCCGGCTCTCTCTCCTCCCGTGCTGTTTTCACTGTCCCGGCTCTCTCTCCACCCGCGCTGTTTTCACTGTCCCGGCTCTCTCTCTCCACTCGCGCTGTTTTCAATGTCCCGACTGTCTCTCCTCTCGCGCTGTTTTCACTGTCCCGGCTCTCTCTCCCCTCGCGCTGCTTTCACTGTCCCGGCTCTCTCTCCTCCCGCGCTGTTTTCACAGTCCCGGCTCTCTCTCTCCTCCCGCGCTGTTTTCAATGTCCCGACTCTCTCTCCCCTCGCGCTGCTTTCACTGTCCCGGCTCTCTCTCCTCTCGCGCTGTTTTCACAGTCCCAGCTCTCTCTCTCCTCCCGCGCTGTTTTCACTGTCCCGGCTCTCTCTCCTCTCGCGCTATTTTCAATGTCCCGGCTCACTCACCTCCCGCGCTGTTTTCAACGTCCTGGCTCACTCTCCTCCCGCGCTGTTTTCAATGTCCCGGCTCACTCTCCACTCGCGCTGTTTTCAATGTCCCGGCTCACTCACCTCCCGCGCTGTTTTCAATGTCCTGGCTCACTCTCCTCCCGCGCTGTTTTCAATGTCCCGGCTCACTCTCCACTCGCGCTGTTTTCAATGTCCCGGCTCACTCTCCTCCCACGCTGTTTTCAATGTCCCGGCTCTCTCTCCTCCCGCGCTGTTTTCAATGTCCCGGCTCACTCCCCTCCCGTGCTGTTTTCACTGTCCCAGCTCTCTCTCCTCTCGCGCTGTTTTCACTGTCCCGGGTTTCTCTCCTCACGCGCTCTTTTCACTATCCCGGCTCTCCCTCCTCCCGCGCTGTTTTCACTGTCCCGGTTCTCTCTCTCCACTCGCGCTGTTTTCACTGTCCCGGCTCACTCTCCTCTCGTGCTGTTTTCACTGTCCCGGCTCACTCTCCTCCCGCACTGTTTTCAATGTCCTGGCTCTCTCTCCTCTCGTGCTGTTTTCACTGTCACGGCTCACTCTCCTCCCGCGCTGTTTTCAATGTCCCGGCTCACTCTCCACTCGCGCTGTTTTCGATGTCCCGGCTCACTCCCCTCCCGCGCTGTTTTCATTGTCCCGGCTCTATCTCCTCTCGATCTGTTTTCAATGTCCCGGCTCTCTCTCTTTTCTCACGCTGTTTTCACTGTCCCGGCTCTCTCTCCTCCCGCGCTGTTTTCACTGTCCCGGCTCTCTCTCCACTCGCGCTGTTTTCACTGTCCCGGCTCTCTCTCCTCTCGCGCTGTTTCACTGTCCTGGCTCACTCTCCTCCCGCGCTGTTTTCAATGTCCCGGCTCTCTCTCCACTCGCGCTGTTTTCACTGTCCCGGCTCTCTCTCTCCACTCGCGCTGTTTTCACTGTCCCCACTCTCGCTCCTCTCGCGCTGTTTTCATTGTCCCCGCTCTCGCTCCTCTCGCGCTGTTTTCAATGTCCTGGCTCACTCTCCACTCACGCTGTTTTCACTGTCCCCACTCTCGCTCCTCTCGCGCTGTTTTCAATGTCCCCGCTCTCGCTCCTCTCGTGCTGTTTTCGATGTCCCGGCTCACTCCCCTCCCGCGCTGTTTTCAATGTCCCAGCTCTCTAAGCTCCCGCGCTTTTTTCACTGTCCCGGCTCTCTCTCCTCTCGCGCTGTTTTCAATGTCCCGGCTCTGTCTCCTCTCGAGCTGTTTTCAATGTCCCGGCTCTCTCTCCTCTCACGCTGTTTTCACTGTCCCGGCTCTCTCTCCACTCGCGCTGTTTTCACTGTCCCGGCTCTCTCACCTCCCGCGCTGTTTTCACTGTCCCGGCTCTCTCTCCTCCTGCGCTGTTTTCAATGTCCCGATTCTCTCTCGTCCCGCGCTGTTTTCAATGACCCGGCTCTCTCTCCTCTCGCGCTGTTTTCAATGTCCTGGCTCTCTCTCCACTCGCGCTGTTTTCAATGTCCCGGTTCTCACTCCTCTCGCGCTGTTTTCACTGTCCCGGCTCACTCTCCTCCCGTGCTGTTTTCACTGTCCCGGCTCTCTCTCTCCACCCGCGCTGTTTTCAATGTCCCGGTTGTCTCTCGTCCCGCGCTGTTTTCAATGTCCCGGCTCTCTCTCCTCCCGCGCTGTTTACACTGTCCCGTATCTCTCTCCTCTCGTGCTGTTTTCAATGTCCCGGCTCACTCTCCTCTCGCGCTGTTTTCAATGTCCCGGCTCTCTCTGCTCTCGCGCTGTTTTCAATGTCCCGGCTCTCTCTCCACTCGCGCTGTTTTCACTGTCCTGGCTCTCTCTCCACTCGCGCTGTTTTCAATGTCCCGACTCTCTCTCCTCTCGCGCTGTTTTCAATGACCCGGCTCTCTCTCCTCTCGCGCTGTTTTCACTGTCCTGGCTCTCTCTCCACTCGCGCTGTTTTCACAGTCCCGGCTCTCTCTCCTCTCGCGCTGTTTTCACTGTCCCGGCTCACTCACCTCCCGCGCTGTTTTCACTGTCCCGGCTCACTCAGCTCCCGCGCTGTTTTCACTGTCCCGGCTCACTCAGCTCCCGCGCTGTTTTCAATGTCCCGGCTCACTCTCCTCTCGTGCTGTTTTCAATGTCCCGGATCACTCCCCTCCCGCGCTGTTTTCACTGTCCCGGCTCTCTCTCCTCCCGCGCTGTTTTCACTGTCCTGGCTCACTCTCCTCTCGCGCTGTTTTCACTGTCCTGGCTCTCTCTCCTCCCGCGCTGTTTTCACTGTCCCGGCTCTCTCTCCTCCTGCGCTGTTTTCAATGTCCCGGCTCTCTCTCCTCCCGCGCTGTTTTCACTGTCGCGGCTCTCTCTCCTCCCGCGCTGTTTTCACTGTCCTGGCTCACTCTCCTCTCGCGCTGTTTTCACTGTCCCGGCTCTCTCTCCTCCCGCGCTGTTTTCAATGTCCTGGCTGTCTCTCCTCCCGCGCTGTTTTCACTGTCCTGGCTCACTCTCCTCTCGCGCTGTTTTCACTGTCCCGGCTCACTCACCTCCCGCGCTGTTTTCACTGTCCCGGCTCACCCTCCTCTCGCGCTGTTTTCACTGTCCCGGCTCTCTCTCCTCCCGCGCTGTTTTCACTGTACCGGCTCACTCTCCTCTCGCGCTGTTTTCACTGTCCCGGCTCTCTCTCTCCACTCGCGCTGTTTTCACTGTCCCGGCTCTCTCTCCACTCGCGCTGTTTTCACTGTCCCGGCTCTCTCTCCACTCGCGCTGTTTTCACTGTCCCGGCTCTCTCTCCTCCCGCGCTGTTTTCACTGTCCTGGCTCTCTCTCCACCCGCGCTGTTTTCAATGTCCCGGCTCTCTCTCCACTCGCGCTGTTTTCACTGTCCCGACTCTCTCTCCTCCCGCGCTGTTTTCAATGTCCCGGTTCTCTCTCCTCTCGCGCTTTTTTCACTGTCCCGGCTCTCTCTCTCCTCCCGCGCTGTTTTCTATGTCCCGGTTCTCTCTCGTTCCGCGCTGTTTTCAATGTCCCGGCTCTCTCTCCTCTCGCGCTGTTTTCACTGTCCCGGCTCTCTCTCCTCTCGCGCTGTTTTCACTGTCCCGGCTCACTCACCTCCCGCGCTGTTTTCACTGTCCCGGCTCACTCAGCTCCCGCGCTGTTTTCACTGTCCCGGCTCACTCAGCTCCCGCGCTGTTTTCAATGTCCCGGCTCACTCTCCTCTCGTGCTGTTTTCAATGTCCCGGCTCACTCCCCTCCCGCGCTGATTTCACTGTCCCGGCTCTCTCTCCTCCCGCGCTGTTTTCACTGTCCTGGCTCACTCTCCTCTCGCGCTGTTTTCACTGTCCTGGCTCTCTCTCCTCCCGCGCTGTTTTCACTGTCCCGGCTCTCTCTCCTCCTGCGCTGTTTTCAATGTCCCGGCTCTCTCTCCTCCCGCGCTGTTTTCACTGTCGCGGCTCTCTCTCCTCCCGCGCTGTTTTCACTGTCCTGGCTCACTCTCCTCTCGCGCTGTTTTCACTGTCTCGGCTCTCTCTCCTCCCGCGCTGTTTTCAATGTCCTGGCTGTCTCTCCTCCCGCGCTGTTTTCACTGTCGTGGCTCACTCTCCTCTCGCGCTGTTTTCACTGTCCCGGCTCACTCACCTCCCGCGCTGTTTTCACTGTCCCGGCTCACCCTCCTCTCGCGCTGTTTTCACTGTCCCGGCTCTCTCTCCTCCCGCGCTGTTTTCACTGTACCGGCTCACTCTCCTCTCGCGCTGTTTTCACTGTCCCGGCTCTCTCTCTCCACTCGCGCTGTTTTCACTGTCCCGGCTCTCTCTCCACTCGCGCTGTTTTCACTGTCCCGGCTCTCTCTCCACTCGCGCTGTTTTCACTGTCCTGGCTCTCTCTCCTCCCGCGCTGTTTTCAATGTCCCGGCTCTCTCTCCACTCGCGCTGTTTTCACTGTCCCGACTCTCTCTCCTCCCGCGCTGTTTTCAATGTCCCGGTTCTCTCTCCTCTCGCGCTTTTTTCACTGTCCCGGCTCTCTCTCTCCTCCCGCGCTGTTTTCTATGTCCCGGTTCTCTCTCGTCCCGCGCTGTTTTCAATGTCCCGGCTCTGTCTCCACTCGCGCTGTTTTCACTGTCCCGGCTCTCTCTCCTCTCGCGCTGTTTTCACTGTCCCGGCTCTCTCTCCTCTCGCGCTGTTTTCACTGTCCCGGCTCTCTCTCCTCTCGCGCTGTTTTCACTGTCCCGGCTCTCTCTCCTCTCGCGCTGTTTTCACTGTCCCGGCTCTCTCTCCACCCGCGCTGTTTTCAATGTCCCGGCTCACTCACCTCCCGCGCTGTTTTCACTGTCCCGGTTGTCTCTCGTCCCGCTCTGTTTTCACTGTCCCGGCTCACTCACTTCTCGCGCTGTTTTCAATGTCCCGGCTCACTCTCCTCCCGCGCTGTTTTCACTGTCCCGGATCTCTCTACTCTCGTGCTGTTTTCAATGTCCCGGCTCGCTCTCCTCTCGCGCTGTTTTCAATGTACCGACTCTCTTTCCACTCGGGCTGTTTTCAATGTCCCGGCTCTCTATCCTCTCGCGCTGTTTTCAATGACCCGGCTCTCTCTCCTCTCGCGCTGTTTTCACTGTCCCGGCTCACTCACCTCCCGCGCTGTTTTCACTGTCCCGGCTCACTCAGCTCCCGCGCTGTTTTCAATGTCCCGGCTCTCTCTCCTCCCGCGCTGTTTTCACTGTCCCGGCTCTCTCTCCTCCCGCGTTGTTTTCACTGTCCTGGCTCACTCTCCTCTCGCGCTGTTTTCACTGTCCCGGCTCTCTCTCCTCCCGCGCTGTTTTCACTGTCCTGGCTGTCTCTCCTCCCGCGCTGTTTTCAATGTCCCGGCTCTCTCTCCACTCGCGCTGTTTTCACTGTCCTGGCTCACTCTCCTCTCGCGCTGTTTTCACTGTCCCGGCTCTCTCTCCTCCCGCGCTGTTTTCAATGTCCTGGCTGTCTCTCCTCTTGCGCTGTTTTCATTGTCCCGGCTCACTCAGCTCTCGCGCTGTTTTCACTGTCCCGACTCACTCACCTCCCGCGTTGTTTTCACTGTCACGGCTCTCTCTCCTCCCGCGCTGTTTTCACTATCCCGGCTCTCTCTCTCCACCCGTGCTGTTTTCACTGTCCCGGCTCTCTCTCTCCACTCGCGCTGTTTTCACTGTCCCGACGCTCTCTCCTCCCGCGCTGTTTTCACTATCCCGGCTCTCCCTCCTCCCGCGCTGTTTTCACTGTCCCAGCTCTCTCTCCTCCCGCGCTGTTTTCACTGTCCCAGCTCACTCCCCTCCCGAGCTGTTTTCAATGTCCCGGCTCACTCTCCTCCCGCGCTGTTTTCACTGTCCCGGATCTCTCTCCTCTCGTGCTGTTTTCAATGTCCCGGCTCTCTCTCCTCTCGCGCTGTTTTCACTGTCCCGGCTCACTCACCTCCCGCGCTGTTTTCAATGTCCCGGCTCTCTGTCCACTCGCGCGGTTTTCAATGTCCCGACTCTCTTTCCACTTGCGCTGTTTTCAATGTCCAGGCTCACTCCCCGCCCGCGCTGTTTTCACTGACCCGGCTCTCTCTCCTCCCGCGCTGTTTTCACTGTCCCGGCTCACTCTCCTCTCGCGCTGTTTTCACTGTCCCGGCTCACTCTCCACTCGCGCTGTTTTCAATGTCCTGGCTCTCTCTCCTCTCGCGCTGTTTTCAATGTCCCGGCTCTCTCTCCACTCGCGCTGTTTTCAATGTCCCGGCTCTCTCTCCACTCGCACTGTTTTCAATGTCCCGGTTCTCTCTCCTCTCGCGCTGTTTTCACTGTCCCGGCTCACTCTCCTCCCGCGCTGTTTTTGCTGTCCCGGCTATCTCTCTCCTCCCGCGCTGTTTTCAATGTCCCGGTTCTCTCTCCTCTCGCGCTGTTTTCACTGTCCCGGCTCACTCTCCTCCCGCGCTGTTTTCAATGTCCCGACTGTCTCTCCTCTCGCGCTGTTTTTGCTGTCCCGGCTATCTCTCTCCTCCCGCGCTGTTTTTGCTGTCCCGGATATCTCTCTCGTCCCGCGCTGTTTTCACTGTCCCGGCTCACTCACCTCCCGCGCTGTTTTCACTGTCCCGGCTCACTCTCCTCCCGCGCTGTTTTCACTGTCCCGGCTCACTCAGCTCCCGCGCTGTTTTCACTGTCCCGGCTCTCTCTCCTCCCGCGCGGTTTTCACTGTCCAGGCTCTCTCTCCTCTCGCGCTGTTTTCAATATCCCGGCTCTCTCTCCACTCGCGCTGTTTTCAATGTCCCTGCTCTCTCTCCACTCGCGCTGTTTTCAATGTCCCGGCTCTCTCTCCACTCGCGCTGTTTTCAATGTCCTGGCTCTCTCTCCTCTCGCGCTGTTTTCAATGTCCCGGCTCTCTCTCCTCTCGCGCTGTTTTCAATGTCCCGGCTCACTCTCCTCCCGCGCTGTTTTCAATGTCCCGGCTCTCTCTCCTCTCGCGCTGTTTTCAATGTCCCGGCTCTCTCTCCTCCCGCGCTGTTTTCAATGTCCCGCCTCTCTCTCCTCTCGCGCGGTTTTCAATACCCCGGCTCACTCTCCTCCCGCGTTGTTTTCACTGTCCCAGCTCTCTCTCCTCTCGCGCTGTTTTCAATGTCCCGGCTCTCTCTCCACTCGCGCTGTTTTCACTGTCCCGGCTCACTCTCCTCTCGCGCTGTTTTCACTATCCCGGCTCTCTCTCCTCCCGCGCTGTTTTCACTGTCCCGGCTCACTCACGTCTCGCGCTGTTTTCAATGTCCCGGCTCACTCCCCTCCCGCGCTGTTTTCACTGTCCCGGCTCTCTCGCCTCCCGCGCTGTTTTCACTGTCCCGGCTCTCTCTCCTCCCGCGCTGTTTTCACTGTCCCGGCTCTCTCTCCTCCCGCGCTGTTTTCACTGTCCTGGCTCACTCTCCTCTCGCGCTGTTTTCACTGTCCCGGCTCTCTCTCCTCCCGCGCTGTTTTCAATGTCCTGGCTGTCTCTCCTCCCGCGCTGTTTTCAATGTCCCGGCTCTCTCTCCACTCGCGCTGTTTTCACTGTCCTGGCTCACTCTCCCCTCGCGCTGTTTTCACTGTCCCGGCTCTCTCTCCTCCCGCGCTGTTTTCAATGTCCTGGCTGTCTCTCCTCTTGCGCTGTTTTCAATGTCCTGGCTGTCTCTCCTCTTGCGCTGTTTTCATTGTCCCGGCTCACTCAGCTCTCGCGCTGTTTTCACTGTCCCGACTCACTCACCTCCCGCGTTGTTTTCACTGTTACGGCTCTCCCTCCTCTCGCCCTGTTTTCAATGTCCCGGCTCTCTCTCCTCTCGCGCTGTTTTTAATGTCCCGGCTCTCTCTCCTCCCGCGCTGTTTTCACTGGCCCGGCTCTCTCTCCTCTCGCGCTGTTTTCAATGTCCCTGCTCTCTCTCCTCCCGCGCTGTTTTCACTGTCCCGGCTCACTCTCCACTCGCGCTGTTTTCAATGTCCCGGCTCACACAGCTCTCACGCTGTTTTCAATGTCCCGGTTCTCTCTCCTCCCGCGCTGTTTTCACTGTCACGGCTCTCTCTCCTCCCGCGCTGTTTTCACTGTCCCGGCTCACTCTCCTCCCGCGCTGTTTTCAATGTCCCGGCTCTCTCTCTCCACCCGTGCTGTTTTCACTGTCCCGGCTCTCTCTCTCAACTCGCGCTGTTTTCACTGTCCCGACGCTCTCTCCTCCCGCGCTGTTTTCACTATCCCGGCTCTCCCTCCTCCCGCGCTGTTTTCACTGTCCCGGCTCTCTCTCCTCCCGCGCTGTTTTCACTGTCCCGGCTCACTCCCCTCCCGCGCTGTTTTCAATGTCCCGGCTCTCTCTCCTCCCGCGCTGTTTTCAATGTCCCGGCGCTCTCTCCACTCGCGCTGTTTCAATGTCGCGGCTCACTCACCTCCCGCGCTGTTTTCACTGGCCCGGCTCACTCTCCTCCCGCGCTGTTTTCAATGTCCCGGCTCACTCTCCACTCGCGCTGTTTTCAATGTCATGGCTCACTCACCTCTCGCGCTGTTTTCACTGTCCCGACGCTCTCTCCTCCCGCGCTGTTTTCACTATCCCGGCTCTCCCTCCTCCCGCGCTGTTTTCATTGTCCCGGCTCTCTCTCCTCCCGCGCTGTTTTCACTGTCCCGGCTCACTCCCCTCCCGCGCTGTTTTCAATGTCCCGGCTCTCTCTCCTCCCGCGCTGTTTTCAATGTCCCGGCGCTCTCTCCACTCGCGCTGTTTCAATGTCACGGCTCACTCACCTCCCGCGCTGTTTTCACTGGCCCGGCTCACTCTCCTCCCGCGCTGTTTTCAATGTCCCGGCACACTCTCCTCCCGCGCTGTTTTCAATGTCCCGGCTCACTCTCCTCCCGCGCTGTTTTCACTGTCCCGGATCTCTCTCCTCTCGTGCTGTTTTCAATGTCCCGGCTCTCTCTCCTCTCGCGCTGTTTTCACTGTCCCGGCTCTCTCTCCTCTCGCGCTGTTTTCAATGTCCTGGCTCTCTCTCCACTCGCGCTGTTTTCAATGTCCCGGCTCACACAGCTCTCGCGCTGTTTTCAATGTCCCGGCTCTCTCTCCTCCCGCGCTGTTTTCACTGTCCCGGCTCTCTCTCCTCCCGCGCTGTTTTCACTGTCCCGGCTCTCTCTCCTCTCGCGCTGTTTTCAATGTCCCGGCTCACTCCCCTCCCGCGCTGTTTTCACTGTCCTGGCTCACTCACCTCCCACGCTGTTTTCAATGTCCCGGCTCACTCTCCTCCCGCGCTGTTTTTGCTGTCCCGGCTATCTCTCTCCTCCCGCGCTGTTTTTGCTGTCCCGGCTATCTCTCTCGTCCCGCGCTGTTTTCACTGTCCCTGCTCACTCACCTCCCGCGCTGTTTTCACTGTCCCGGCTCACTCTCCTCCCGTGCTGTTTTCACTGTCCCGGCTCACTCAGCTCCCGCGCTGTTTTCAATGTCCCGGCTCTCACTCCTCTCGCGCGGTTTTCACTGTCCCGGCTCTCTCTCTACCCGCGTTGTTTTCACTGTCCCTGCTCTCTCTCCACTCGCGCTGTTTTCAATGTCCCGGCTCACACAGCTCCCGCGCTGTTTTCAATGTCCAGGCTCTCTCTCCTCTCGCGCTGTTTTCAATGTCCCGGCTCACACAGCTCCCGCGCTGTTTTCAATGTCCCGGCTCTCTCTCTACCCGCGTTGTTTTCACTGTCCCTGCTCTCTCTCCACTCGCGCTGTTTTCAATGTCCCGGCTCTCTCTCCACTCGCGCTGTTTTCAATGTCCTGGCTCTCTCTCCTCTCGCGCTGTTTTCAATGTCCCGGCTCTCTCTCCACTCGCGCTGTTTTCAATGTCCTGGCTCTCTCTCCTCTCGCGCGGTTTTCAATATCCCGGCTCACTCTCCTCCCGCGTTGTTTTCACTGTCCCAGCTCTCTCTCCTCTCGCGCTGTTTTCAATGTCCCGGCTCTCTCTCCACTCGCGCTGTTTTCACTGTCCCGGCTCACTCTCCTCTCGCGCTGTTTTCACTATCCCGGCTCTCTCTCCTCCCGCGCTGTTTTCACTGTCCCGGCTCACTCACGTCTCGCGCTGTTTTCAATGTCCCGGCTCACTCACCTCCCGCGCAGTTTTCACTGTCCCGGCTCACTCAGCTCCCGCGCTGTTTTCAATGTCCCGGCTCACTCTCCTCTCGTGCTGTTTTCAATGTC
The DNA here is from genome assembly GCF_047496885.1 of Scyliorhinus torazame. Classification (NCBI taxonomy): domain Eukaryota; kingdom Metazoa; phylum Chordata; class Chondrichthyes; order Carcharhiniformes; family Scyliorhinidae; genus Scyliorhinus; species Scyliorhinus torazame. The sequence goes on from NC_092713.1 coordinate 4,063,132, forward strand.
CCGGCTCACTCCCCTCCCGCGCTGTTTTCACTGTCCCGGCTCTCTCGCCTCCCGCGCTGTTTTCACTGTCCTGGCTCACTCTCCTCTCGCGCTGTTTTCACTGTCCCGGCTCTCTCTCCTCCCGCGCTGTTTTCAATGTCCTGGCTGTCTCTCCTCCCGCGCTGTTTTCAATGTCTCGGCTCTCTCTCCACTCGCGCTGTTTTCACTGTCCTGGCTCACTCTCCCCTTGCGCTGTTTTCACTGTCCCGGCTCTCTCTCCTCCCGCGCTGTTTTCAATGTCCTGGCTGTCTCTCCTCTTGCGCTGTTTTCATTGTCCCGGCTCACTCAGCTCTCGCGCTGTTTTCACTGTCACGGCTCTCCCTCCTCTTGCCCTGTTTTCAATGTCCCGGCTCTCTCTCATCTCGCGCTGTTTTTAATGTCCCGGCTCTCTCTCCTCCCGCGCTGTTTTCACTGTCCCGGCTCTCTCTCCTCTCGCGCTGTTTTCAATGTCCCGGCTCTCTCTCCTCCCGCGCTGTTTTCACTGTCCCGGCTCACTCTCCACTCGCGCTGTTTTCAATGTCCCGGCTCACACAGCTCTCACGCTGTTTTCAATGTCCCGGTTCTCTCTCCTCCCGCGCTGTTTTCACTGTCACGGCTCTCTCTCCTCCCGCGCTGTTTTCACTATCCCGGCTCTCTCTCTCCACCCGTGCTGTTTTCACTGTCCCGGCTCTCTCTCTCAACTCGCGCTGTTTTCACTGTCCCGACGCTCTCTCCTCCCGCGCTGTTTTCACTATCCCGGCTCTCCCTCCTCCCGCGCTGTTTTCACTGTCCCGGCTCTCTCTCCTCCCGCGCTGTTTTCACTGTCCCGGCTCACTCCCCTCCCGCGCTGTTTTCAATGTCCCGGCTCTCTCTCCTCCCACGCTGTTTTCAATGTCCCGGCGCTCTCTCCACTCGCGCTGTTTCAATGTCACGGCTCACTCACCTCCCGCGCTGTTTTCACTGGCCCGGCTCACTCTCCTCCCGCGCTGTTTTCAATGTCCCGGCTCACTCTCCACTCGCGCTGTTTTCAATGTCATGGCTCACTCACCTCCCGCGCTGTTTTCACTGGCCCGGCTCACTCTCCTCCCGCGCTGTTTTCAATGTCCCGGCACACTCTCCTCCCGCGCTGTTTTCAATGTCCCGGCTCACTCTCCTCCCGCGCTGTTTTCACTGTCCCGGATCTCTCTCCTCTCGTGCTGTTTTCAATGTCCCGGCTCTCTCTCCTCTCGCGCTGTTTTCACTGTCACGGCTCACTCACCTCCCGCGCTGTTTTCAATGTCCCGGCTCTCTCTCCACTCGCGCGGTTTTCAATGTCCCGACTGTCTCTCCTCTCGCGCTGTTTTCAATGTCCCGACTCTCTTTCCACTTGCGCTGTTTTCAATGTCCAGGCTCACTCCCCTCCCGCGCTGTTTTCACTGTCCCGGCTCTCCCTCCTCCCACGCTGTTTTCAATGTCCCGGCTCACTCTCCTCTCGCGCTGTTTTCACTGTCCCGGCTCACTCTCCACTCGCGCTGTTTTCACTGTCCCGGCTCACTCTCCTCCCGCGCTGTTTTCAATGTCCCGGCTCACTCTCCTCCCGCGCTGTTTTCAATGTCCCGGCTCACACAGCTCTCGCGCTGTTTTCAATGTCCCGGCTCTCTCTCCTCCCGCGCTGTTTTCACTGTCCCGGCTCTCTCTCTCCACTCGCGCTGTTTTCACAGTCCCGGCGCTCTCTCCTCCCGCGCTGTTTTCACTATCCCGGCTCTCCCTCCTCCCGCGCTGTTTTCACTGTCCCGGCTCTCTCTCCTCTCGCGCTGTTTTCAATGTCCAGCCTCTCTCTCCTCTCGCGCTGTTTTCAATGTCCAGCCTCTCTCTCCTCTCGCGCTGTTTTCACTGTCCCGGCTCACTCACCTCCCGCGCTGTTTTCACTTTCCCGGCTCACCCTCCTCTCGCGCTGTTTTCACTGTCCCGGCTCTCTCTCCTCCCGCGCTGTTTTCACTGTACCGGCTCACTCTCCTCTCGCGCTGTTTTCACTGTCCCGGCTCTCTCTCTCCACTCGCGCTGTTTTCACTGTCCCGGCTCTCTCTCCACTCGCGCTGTTTTCACTGTCCCTGCTCTCTCTCCACTCGCGCTGTTTTCACTGTCCCGGCTCTCTCTCCTCCCGCGCTGTTTTCACTGTCCTGGCTCTCTTTCCTCCCGCGCTGTTTTCAATGTCCCGGCTCTCTCTCCACTTGCGCTGTTTTCACTGTCCCGACTCTCTCTCCTCCCGCGCTGTTTTCAATGTCCCGGTTCTCTCTCCTCTCGCGCTTTTTTCACTGTCCCGGCTCTCTCTCTCCTCCCGCGCTGTTTTCTATGTCCCGGTTCTCTCTCGTCCTGCGCTGTTTTCAATGTCCCGGCTCTCTCTCCACTCGCGCTGTTTTCACTGTCCCCGCTCTCGCTCCTCTCGCGCTGTTTTCATTGTCCTGGTTCTCTCTCTCCTCTCGCGCTGTTTTCACTGTCCCGGCTCTCTCTCCTCTCGCGCTGTTTTCACTGTCCCGGCTCTCTCTCCACCCGCGCTGTTTTCAATGTCCCGGCTCACTCACCTCCCGCGCTGTTTTCCATGTCCCAGTTGTCTCTCGTCGCGCTCTGTTTTCACTGTCCCGGCTCACTCACTTCTCGCGCTGTTTTCAATGTCCCGGCTCACTCTCCTCCCGCGCTGTTTTCACTGTCCCGGATCTCTCTCCTCTCGTGCTGTTTTCAATGTCCCGGCTCGCTCTCCTCTCGCGCTGTTTTCAATGTACCGACTCTCTTTCCACTCGGGCTGTTTTCAATGTCCCGGCTATCTCTCCTCTCGCGCTGTTTTCAATGACCCGGCTCTCCCTACTCTCGCGCTGTTTTCACTGTCCTGGCTCTCTCTCCTCTCGCGCTGTTTTCACTGTCCCGGTTCACTCACCTCCCGCGCTGTTTTCACTGTCCCGGCTCACTCAGCTCCCGCGCTGTTTTCAATGTCCCGGCTCACTCTCCTCTCGTGCTGTTTTCAATGTCCCGGCTCACTCCCCTCCCGCGCTGTTTTCACTGTCCCGGCTCTCACGCCTCCTGCGCTGTTTTCACTGTCCCGGCTCACTCACCTCCCGCGCTGTTTTCACTGTCCCGGCTCACTCAGCTCCCGCGCTGTTTTCAATGTCCCGGCTCTCTCTCCTCCCGCGCTGTTTTCACTGTCCCGGCTCTCTCTCCTCCCGCGCTGTTTTCACTGTCCTGGCTCACTCTCCTCTCGCGCTGTTTTCACTGTCCCGGCTCTCTCTCCTCCCGCGCTGTTTTCACTGTCCCGGCTCTCTCTCCACTCGCGCTGTTTTCACTGTCCTGGCTCACTCTCCTCTCGCGCTGTTTTCACTGTCCCGGCTCTCTCTCCTCCCGCGCTGTTTTCAATGTCCTGGCTGTCTCTCCTCTTGCGCTGTTTTCATTGTCCCGGCTCACTCAGCTCTCGCGCTGTTTTCACTGTCCCGACTCACTCACCTCCCGCGTTGTTTTCACTGTCACGGCTCTCTCTCCTCCCGCGCTGTTTTCACTATCCCGGCTCTCTCTCTCCACCCGTGCTGTTTTCACTGTCCCGGCTCTCTCTCTCCCGCGCTGTTTTCAATGTCCCGGCTCACTCTCCTCCCGCGCTGTTTTCACTGTCCCGGATCTCTCTCCTCTCGTGCTGTTTTCAATGTCCCGGCTCTCTCTCCTCTCGCGCTGTTTTCACTGTCCCGGCTCACTCACCTCCCGCGCTGTTTTCAATGTCCCGGCTCTCTGTCCACTCGCGCGGTTTTCAATGTCCCGACTCTCTTTCCACTTGCGCTGTTTTCAATGTCCAGGCTCACTCCCCTCCCGCGCTGTTTTCACTGTCCCGGCTCTCTCTCCTCCCGCGCTGTTTTCACTGTCCCGGCTCACTCTCCTCTCGCGCTGTTTTCAATGTCCCGGCTCACTCACCTCTCGCGCTGTTTTCACTGTCCCGGCTCACTCTCCACTCGCGCTGTTTTCAATGTCCTGGCTCTCTCTCCTCTCGCGCTGTTTTCAATGTCCTGGCTCTCTCTCCACTCACGCTGTTTTCAATGTCCCGGCTCACACAGCTCTCGCGCTGTTTTCAATGTCCCGGCTCTCTCTCCTCCCGCGCTGTTTTCACTGTCCCGGCTCTCTCTCCTCCCGCGCTGTTTTCACTGTCCCGGCTCTCTCTCCTCTCGCGCTGTTTTCAATGTCCCGGCTCACTCCCCTCCCGCGCTGTTTTCACTGTCCTGGCTCACTCACCTCCCACGCTGTTTTCAATGTCCCGGCTCTCTCTCCACTCGCGCTGTTTTCAATGTCCCGGCTCTCTCTCCTCTTGCGCTGTTTTCACTGTCCCGGCTCTCTCTCCTCCCGCGCTGTTTTCACTGTCCCGGATCTATCTCTCCACTCGCGCTGTTTTCACTGTCCCGGCTCACTCACCTCCCGCGCTGTTTTCACTGTCCGGGCTCTCTCTCACCTCCCGCGCTGTTTTCAATGTCCCGGCTCTCTGTCCACTCGCGCGGTTTTCAATGTCCCGACTCTCTTTCCACTTGCGCTGTTTTCAATGTCCAGGCTCACTCCCCTCCCGCGCTGTTTTCACTGTCCCGGCTCTCTCTCCTCCCGCGCTGTTTTCACTGTCCCGGCTCACTCTCCACTCGCGCTGTTTTCAATGTCCTGGCTCTCTCTCCTCTCGCGCTGTTTTCAATGTCCTGGCTCTCTCTCCACTCGCGCTGTTTTCAATGTCCCGGCTCACACAGCTCTCGCGCTGTTTTCAATGTCCCGGCTCTCTCTCCTCCCGCGCTGTTTTCACTGTCCCGGCTCTCTCTCCTCCCGCGCTGTTTTCACTGTCCCGGCTCTCTCTCCTCTCGCGCTGTTTTCACTGTCCCGGCTCACTCTCCTCCCGCGCTGTTTTCAATGTCCCGGCTCACACAGCTCTCGCGCTGTTTTCACTGTCCCGGCTCTCTCTCCTCCCGCGCTGTTTTCACTGTCCCGGCTCTCTCTCCTCTCGCGCTGTTTTCACTGTCCTGGCTCACTCACCTCCCACGCTGTTTTCACTGTCCCAGCTCACTCCCCTCCCGCGCTGTTTTCAATGTCCCGGCTCACTCTCCTCCCGCGCTGTTTTCACTGTCCCGGATCTCTCTCCTCTCGTGCTGTTTTCAATGTCCCGGCTCTCTCTCCTCTCGCGCTGTTTTCACTGTCCCGGCTCACTCACCTCCCGCGCTGTTTTCAATGTCCCGGCTCTCTGTCCACTCGCGCGGTTTTCAATGTCCCGACTCTCTTTCCACTTGCGCTGTTTTCAATGTCCAGGCTCACTCGCCTCCCGCGCTGTTTTCACTGTCCCGGCTCTCTCTCCTCCCGCGCTGTTTTCACTGTCCCGGCTCACTCTCCTCTCGCGCTGTTTTCAATGTCCCGGCTCACTCACCTCTCGCGCTGTTTTCACTGTCCCGGCTCTCTCTCCACTCGCGCTGTTTTCACTGTCCCGGCTCACTCACCTCCCGCGCTGTTTTCACTGTCCCGGCTCTCTCTCCTCCCGCGCTGTTTTCACTGTCCCGGCTCTCTCTCCTCCCGCACTGTTTTCAATGTCCCGGCTCACTCTCCACTCGCGCTGTTTTCAATGTCCCGGCTCTCTCTCCTCTCGCGCTGTTTTCAATGTCCTGGCTCTCTCTCCACTCGCGCTGTTTTCAATGTCCCGGCTCACACAGCTCTCGCGCTGTTTTCAATGTCCCGGCTCTCTCTCCTCCCGCGCTGTTTTCACTGTCCCGGCTCTCTCTCCTCCCGCGCTGTTTTCACTGTCCCGGCTCTCTCTCCTCTCGCGCTGTTTTCAATGTCCCGGCTCACTCCCCTCCCGCGCTGTTTTCACTGTCCTGGCTCACTCACCTCCCACGCTGTTTTCAATGTCCCGGCTCTCTCTCCACTCGCGCTGTTTTCAATGTCCCGGCTCTCTCTCCTCTTGCGCTGTTTTCACTGTCCCGGCTCTCTCTCCTCCCGCGCTGTTTTCACTGTCCCGGATCTCTCTCTCCACTCGCGCTGTTTTCACTGTCCCGGCTCACTCACCTCCCGCGCTGTTTTCACTGTCCTGGCTCTCTCTCTCCTCCCGCGCTGTTTTCACTGTCCCGATTCTCTCTCGTCCCGCGCTGTTTTCAATGTCCCGGCTCTCTCTCCACTCGCGCTGTTTTCAATGTCCCGGTTCTCTCTCCTCTCGCGCTGTTTTCACTGTCCCGGCTCACTCTCCTCCCGCGCTGTTTTTGCTGTCCCGGCTATCTCTCTCCTCCCGCGCTGTTTTTGCTGTCCCGGCTATCTCTCTCCTCCCGCGCTGTTTTCAATGTCCCGGTTCTCTCTCCTCTCGCGCTGTTTTCACTGTCCCGGCTCACTCTCCTCCCGCGCTGTTTTTGCTGTCCCGGCTATCTCTCTCCTCCCGCGCTGTTTTTGCTGTCCCGGCTATCTCTCTCGTCCCGCGCAGTTTTCACTGTCCCGGCTCACTCACCTCCCGCGCTGTTTTCACTGTCCCGGCTCACTCTCCTCCCGTGCTGTTTTCACTGTCCCGGCTCACTCAGCTCCCGCGCTGTTTTCAATGTCCAGGCTCTCTCTCCTCTCGCGCTGTTTTCAATGTCCCGGCTCTCTCTCTACCCGCGTTGTTTTCACTGTCCCTGCTCTCTCTCCACTCGCGCTGTTTTCAATGTCCCGGCTCACTCTCCTCCCGCGCTGTTTTCAATGTCCCGGCTCTCTCTCCTCTCGCGCTGTTTTCAATGTCCCGGCTCTCTCTCCTCCCGCGCTGTTTTCAATGTCCTGGCTCTCTCTCCACTCGCGCTGTTTTCAATGTCCCGGCTCACACAGCTCTCGCGCTGTTTTCAATGTCCCGGCTCTCTCTCCTCCCGCGCTGTTTTCACTGTCCCGGCTCTCTCTCCTCCCGCGCTGTTTTCACTGTCCCGGCTCACTCCCCTCCCGCGCTGTTTTCACTGTCCTGGCTCACTCACCTCCCACGCTGTTTTCAATGTCCCGGCTCTCTCTCCACTCGCGCTGTTTTCAATGTCCCGGCTCTCTCTCCTCTTGCGCTGTTTTCACTGTCCCGGCTCTCTCTCCTCCCGCGCTGTTTTCACTGTCCCGGATCTCTCTCTCCACTCGCGCTGTTTTCACTGTCCCGGCTCACTCACCTCCCGCGCTGTTTTCACTGTCCTGGCTCTCTCTCTCCTCCCGCGCTGTTTTCACTGTCCCGATTCTCTCTCGTCCCGCGCTGTTTTCAATGTCCCGGCTCTCTCTCCACTCGCGCTGTTTTCAATGTCCCGGTTCTCTCTCCTCTCGCGCTGTTTTCACTGTCCCGGCTCACTCTCCTCCCGCGCTGTTTTTGCTGTCCCGGCTATCTCTCTCCTCCCGCGCTGTTTTTGCTGTCCCGGCTATCTCTCTCCTCCCGCGCTGTTTTCAATGTCCCGGTTCTCTCTCCTCTCGCGCTGTTTTCACTGTCCCGGCTCACTCTCCTCCCGCGCTGTTTTTGCTGTCCCGGCTATCTCTCTCCTCCCGCGCTGTTTTTGCTGTCCCGGCTATCTCTCTCGTCCCGCGCAGTTTTCACTGTCCCGGCTCACTCACCTCCCGCGCTGTTTTCACTGTCCCGGCTCACTCTCCTCCCGTGCTGTTTTCACTGTCCCGGCTCACTCAGCTCCCGCGCTGTTTTCAATGTCCAGGCTCTCTCTCCTCTCGCGCTGTTTTCAATGTCCCGGCTCTCTCTCTACCCGCGTTGTTTTCACTGTCCCTGCTCTCTCTCCACTCGCGCTGTTTTCAATGTCCCGGCTCTCTCTCCACTCGCGCTGTTTTCAATGTCCTGGCTCTCTCTCCTCTCGCGCTGTTTTCAATGTCCCGGCTCTCTCTCCTCTCGCGCTGTTTTCAATGTCCCGGCTCACTCTCCTCCCGCGCTGTTTTCAATGTCCCGGCTCTCTCTCCTCTCGCGCTGTTTTCAATGTCCCGGCTCTCTCTCCTCCCGCGCTGTTTTCAATGTCCCGCCTCTCTCTCCTCTCGCGCGGTTTTCAATATCCCGGCTCACTCTCCTCCCGCGTTGTTTTCACTGTCCCAGCTCTCTCTCCTCTCGCGCTGTTTTCAATGTCCCGGCTCTTTCTCCACTCGCGCTGTTTTCACTGTCCCGGCTCACTCTCCTCTCGCGCTGTTTTCACTATCCCGGCTCTCTCTCCTCCCGCGCTGTTTTCACTGTCCCGGCTCACTCACGTCTCGCGCTGTTTTCAATGTCCCGGCTCACTCACCTCCCGCGCTGTTTTCACTGTCCCGGCTCACTCAGCTCCCGCGCTGTTTTCAATGTCCCGGCTCACTCTCCTCTCGTGCTGTTTTCAATGTCCCGGCTCACTCCCCTCCCGCGCTGTTTTCACTGTCCCGGCTCTCTCGCCTCCCGCGCTGTTTTCACTGTCCCGGCTCTCTCTCCACCCGCGCTGTTTTCACTGTCCCGGCACTCTCTCCTCCCGCGCTGTTTTCACTGTCCTGGCTCACTCTCCTCTCGCGCTGTTTTCACTGTCCCGGCTCTCTCTCCTCCCGCGCTGTTTTCAATGTCCTGGCTGTCTCTCCTCCCGCGCTGTTTTCAAAGTCCCGGCTCTCTCTCCACTCGCGCTGTTTTCACTGTCCTGGCTCACTCTCCCCTCGCGCTGTTTTCACTGTCCCGGCTCTCTCTCCTCCCGCGCTGTTTTCAATGTCCTGGCTGTCTCTCCTCTTGCGCTGTTTTCATTGTCCCGGCTCACTCAGCTCTCGCGCTGTTTTCACTGTCCCGACTCACTCACCTCCCGCGTTGTTTTCACTGTCACGGCTCTCCCTCCTCTCGCCCTGTTTTCAATGTCCCGGCTCTCTCTCCTCTCGCGCTGTTTTTAATGTCCCGGCTCTCTCTCCTCCCGCGCTGTTTTCACTGTCCCGGCTCTCTCTCCTCTCGCGCTGTTTTCAATGTCCCGGCTCTCTCTCCTCCCGCGCTGTTTTCACTGTCCCGGCTCACTCTCCACTCGCGCTGTTTTCAATGTCCCGGCTCACACAGCTCTCACGCTGTTTTCAATGTCCCGGTTCTCTCTCCTCCCGCGCTGTTTTCACTGTCACGGCTCTCTCTCCTCCCGCGCTGTTTTCACTATCCCGGCTCTCTCTCTCCACCCGTGCTGTTTTCACTGTCCCGGCTCTCTCTCTCAACTCGCGCTGTTTTCACTGTCCCGACGCTCTCTCCTCCCGCGCTGTTTTCACTATCCCGGCTCTCCCTCCTCCCGCGCTGTTTTCACTGTCCCGGCTCTCTCTCCTCCCGCGCTGTTTTCACTGTCCCGGCTCACTCCCCTCCCGCGCTGTTTTCAATGTCCCGGCTCTCTTTCCTCCCGCGCTGTTTTCAATGTCCCGGCGCTCTCTCCACTCGCGCTGTTTCAATGTCACGGCTCACTCAACTCCCGCGCTGTTTTCACTGGCCCGGCTCACTCTCCTCCCGCGCTGTTTTCAATGTCCCGGCTCACTCTCCACTCGCGCTGTTTTCAATGTCATGGCTCACTCACCTCCCGCGCTGTTTTCACTGGCCCGGCTCACTCTCCTCCCGCGCTGTTTTCAATGTCCCGGCACACTCTCCTCCCGCGCTGTTTTCAATGTCCCGGCTCACTCTCCTCCCGCGCTGTTTTCACTGTCCCGGATCTCTCTCCTCTCGTGCTGTTTTCAATGTCCCGGCTCTCTCTCCTCTCGCGCTGTTTTCACTGTCCCGGCTCACTCACCTCCCGCGCTGTTTTCAATGTCCCGGCTCTCTCTCCACTCGCGCGGTTTTCAATGTCCCGACTGTCTCTCCTCTCGCGCTGTTTTCAATGTCCCGACTCTCTTTCCACTTGCGCTGTTTTCAATGTCCAGGCTCACTCCCCTCCCGCGCTGTTTTCACTGTCCCGGCTCTCCCTCCTCCCACGCTGTTTTCAATGTCCCGGCTCACTCTCCTCTCGCGCTGTTTTCACTGTCCCGGCTCACTCTCCACTCGCGCTGTTTTCACTGTCCCGGCTCTCTCTCCTCCCGCGCTGTTTTCAATGTCCCGGCTCACTCTCCTCCCGCGCTGTTTTCAATGTCCCGGCTCACACAGCTCTCGCGCTGTTTTCAATGTCCCGGCTCTCTCTCCTCCCGCGCTGTTTTCACTGTCCCGGCTCTCTCTCCTCCCGCGCTGTTTTCACTGTCCCGGCTCTCTCTCTCCACTCGCGCTGTTTTCACAGTCCCGGCGCTCTCTCCTCCCGCGCTGTTTTCACTATCCCGGCTCTCCCTCCTCCCGCGCTGTTTTCACTGTCCCGGCTCTCTCTCCTCTCGCGCTGTTTTCAATGTCCAGCCTCTCTCTCCTCTCGCGCTGTTTTCACTGTCCCGGCTCACTCACCTCCCGCGCTGTTTTCACTGTCCCGGCTCACCCTCCTCTCGCGCTGTTTTCACTGTCCCGGCTCTCTCTCCTCCCGCGCTGTTTTCACTGTACCGGCTCACTCTCCTCTCGCGCTGTTTTCACTGTCCCGGCTCTCTCTCTCCACTCGCGCTGTTTTCACTGTCCCGGCTCTCTCTCCACTCGCGCTGTTTTCACTGTCCCGGCTCTCTCTCCTCCCGCGCTGTTTTCACTGTCCTGGCTCTCTCTCCTCCCGCGCTGTTTTCAATGTCCCGGCTCTGTCTCCACTTGCGCTGTTTTCACTGTCCCGACTCTCTCTCCTCCCGCGCTGTTTTCAATGTCCCGGTTCTCTCTCCTCTCGCGCTTTTTTCACTGTCCCGGCTCTCTCTCTCCTCCCGCGCTGTTTTCTATGTCCCGGTTCTCTCTCGTCCCGCGCTGTTTTCAATGTCCCGGCTCTCTCTCCACTCGCGCTGTTTTCACTGTCCCCGCTCTCGCTCCTCTCGCGCTGTTTTCATTGTCCTGGTTCTCTCTCTCCTCTCGCGCTGTTTTCACTGTCCCGGCTCTCTCTCCTCTCGCGCTGTTTTCACTGTCCCGGCTCTCTCTCCACCCGCGCTGTTTTCAATGTCCCGGCTCACTCACCTCCCGCGCTGTTTTCCATGTCCCGGTTGTCTCTCGTCCCGCTCTGTTTTCACTGTCCCGGCTCACTCACTTCTCGCGCTGTTTTCAATGTCCCGGCTCACTCTCCTCCCGCGCTGTTTTCACTGTCCCGGCTCTCTCTCCTCTCGTGCTGTTTTCAATGTCCCGGCTCGCTCTCCTCTCGCGCTGTTTTCAATGTCCCGGCTCACTCTCCTCCCGCGCTGTTTTCACTGTCCCGGATCTCTCTCCTCTCGTGCTGTTTTCAATGTCCCGGCTCGCTCTCCTCTCGCGCTGTTTTCAATGTACCGACTCTCTTTCCACTCGGGCTGTTTTCACTGTCCTGGCTCTCTCTCCTCTCGCGCTGTTTTCACTGTCCCGGCTCACTCAGCTCCCGCGCTGTTTTCAATGTCCCGGCTCTCTCTCCTCTCGCGCTGTTTTCAATGACCCGGCTCTCCCTACTCTCGCGCTGTTTTCACTGTCCCGGCTCTCTCTCCTCTCGCGCTGTTTTCACTGTCCCGGCTCACTCACCTCCCGCGCTGTTTTCACTGTCCCGGCTCACTCAGCTCCCGCGCTGTTTTCAATGTCCCGGCTCACTCTCCTCTCGTGCTGTTTTCAATGTCCCGGCTCACTCCCCTCCCGCGCTGTTTTCACTGTCCCGGCTCTCACGCCTCCTGCGCTGTTTTCAATGTCCCGGCTCTCTCTCCTCCCGCGCTGTTTTCACTGTCCCGGCTCTCTCTCCTCCCGCGCTGTTTTCACTGTCCTGGCTCACTCTCCTCTCGCGCTGTTTTCACTGTCCCGGCTCTCTCTCCTCCCGCGCTGTTTTCAATGTCCCGGCTCTCTCTCCACTCGCGCTGTTTTCACTGTCCTGGCTCACTCTCCTCTCGCGCTGTTTTCACTGTCCCGGCTCTCTCTCCTCCCGCGCTGTTTTCAATGTCCTGGCTGTCTCTCCTCTTGCGCTGTTTTCATTGTCCCGGCTCACTCAGCTCTCGCGCTGTTTTTACTGTCCCGACTCACTCACCTCCCGCGTTGTTTTCACTGTCACGGCTCTCTCTCCTCCCGCGCTGTTTTCACTATCCCGGCTCTCTCTCTCCACTCGCGCTGTTTTCACTGTCCCGACGCTCTCTCCTCCCGCGCTGTTTTCACTATCCCGGCTCTCCCTCCTCCCGCGCTGTTTTCACTGTCCCGGCTCACTCAGCTCCCGCGCTGTTTTCAATGTCCCGGCTCACTCTCCTCTCGTGCTGTTTTCAATGTCCCGGCTCACTCCCCTCCCGCGCTGTTTTCACTGTCCCGGCTCTCACGCCTCCTGCGCTGTTTTCAATGTCCCGGCTCTCTCTCCTCCCGCGCTGTTTTCACTGTCCCGGCTCTCTCTCCTCCCGCGCTGTTTTCACTGTCCTGGCTCACTCTCCTCTCGCGCTGTTTTCACTGTCCCGGCTCTCTCTCCTCCCGCGCTGTTTTCAATGTCCTGGCTGTCTCTCCTCTTGCGCTGTTTTCATTGTCCCGGCTCACTCAGCTCTCGCGCTGTTTTCACTGTCCCGACTCACTCACCTCCCGCGTTGTTCTCACTGTCACGGCTCTCTCTCCTCCCGCGCTGTTTTCACTATCCCGGCTCTCTCTCTCCACTCGCGCTGTTTTCACTGTCCCGACGCTCTCTCCTCCCGCGCTGTTTTCACTATCCCGGCGATCCCTCCTCCCGCGCTGTTTTCACTGTCCCGGCTCTCTCTCCTCCCGCGCTTTTTTCACTGTCCCAGCTCACTCCCCTCCCGCGCTGTTTTCAATGTCCCGGCTCACTCTCCTCCCGCGCTGTTTTTAATGAACCGGCGCTCTCTCCACTCGCGCTGTTTTCACCGTCCCGGCTCTCTCTCCACCCGCGCTGTTTTCACTGTCCCGGATCTCTCTCTCCACTCGCGCTGTTTTCACTGGCCCGGCTCTCTCTCCTCTCGCGCTGTTTTCAATGTCCCGGCTCACTCTCCTCCCGCGCTGTTTTCAATGTCCCGGCTCACTCTCCTCCCGCGCTGTTTTCACTGTCCCGGATCTCTCTCCTCTCGTGCTGTTTTCAATGTCCCGGCTCTCTCTCCTCTCGCGCTGTTTTCACTGTCCCGGCTCACTCACCTCCCGCGCTGTTTTCAATGTCCCGGCTCTCTCTCCACTCGCGCGGTTTTCAATGTCCCGACTCTCTTTCCACTTGCGCTGTTTTCAATGTCCAGGCTCACTCCCCTCCCGCGCTGTTTTCACTGTCCCGGCTCTCTCTCCTCCCGCGCTGTTTTCAATGTCCTGGCTGTCTCTCCTCCCGCGCTGTTTTCAATGTCCCGGCTCTCTCTCCACTCGCGCTGTTTTCACTGTCCTGGCTCACTCTCCTCTCGCGCTGTTTTCACTGTCCCGGCTCACTCTCCTCTCGCGCTGTTTTCACTGTCCCGGCTCACACAGCTCTCGCGCTGTTTTCAATGTCCCGGCTCACTCTCCACTCGCGCTGTTTTCACTGTCCCGGCTCACTCAGCTCTCGTGCTGTTTTCAATGTCCCGGCTCTCTCTCCTCCCGCGCTGTTTTCAATGTCCTGGCTCTCTCTCCTCCCGCGCTGTTTTCAATGTCCTGGCTCTCTCTCCACTCGCGCTGTTTTCAATGTCCCGGCTCACACAGCTCTCGCGCTGTTTTCAATGTCCCGGCTCTCTCTCCTCCCGCGCTGTTTTCACTGTCCCGGCTCTCTCTCCTCCCGCGCTGTTTTCACTGTCACGGCTCTCTCTCCACCCGTGCTGTTTTCACTGTCCCGGCTCTCTCTCTCCACTCGCGCTGTTTTCACAGTCCCGGCGCTCTCTCCTCCCGCGCTGTTTTCACTATCCCGGATCTCCCTCCTCCCGCGCTGTTTTCACTGTCCCGGCTCTCTCTCCTCTCGCGCTGTTTTCAATGTCCCGGCTCACTCCCCTCCCGCGCTGTTTTCACTGGCCCGGCTCACTCACCTCCCGCGCTGTTTTCAATGTCCCGGCTCTCTCTCCACTCGCGCTGTTTTCAATGTCCCGGCTCTCTCTCCTCTCGCGCTGTTTTCACTGTCCCGGCTCTCTCTCCTCCCGCGCTGTTTTCACTGTCCCGGATCTCTCTCTCCACTCGCGCTGTTTTCACTGTCCCGGCTCTCTCTCCACTCGCGCTGTTTTCACTGTCCCGGCTCTCTCTCCACTCGCGCTGTTTTCAATGTCCCGGCTCTCTCTCCACTCGCGCTGTTTTCACTGTCCCGGCTCTCTCTCCTCTCGCGCTGTTTTCTCTGTCCTGGCTCTATCTCTCCTCCCGCGCTGTTTTCAATGTCCCGATTCTCTCTCCTCTCGCGCTGTTTTCACTGTCCCAGCTCTCTCTCGTCCCGCGCTGTTTTCAATGTCCCGGCTCTCTCTCCACTCGCACTGTTTTCAATGTCCCGGTTCTCTCTCCTCTCGCGCTGTTTTCACTGTCCCGGCTCACTCTCCTCCCGCGCTGTTTTCGCTGTCCCGGCTCTCTCTCTCCTCCCGCGCTGTTTTCAATGTCCCGCTTGTCTCTCGTCCCGCGCTGTTTTCAATGTCCCGGCTCTCTCTCCTCTCGCGCTGTTTTCACTGTCCCGGCTCACTCTCCTCCCGCGCTGTTTTTGCTGTCCCGGCTATCTCTCTCGTCCCGCGCTGTTTTCAATGTCCCGCTTGTCTCTCGTCCCGCGCTGATTTCAATGTCCCGGCTCTCTCTCCTCTCGCGCTGTTTTCACTGTCCCGGCTCACTCACCTCCCGCGCTGTTTTCACTGTCCCGGCTCACTCTCCTCCCGTGCTGTTTTCACTGTCCCGGCTCACTCAGCTCCCGCGCTGTTTTCAATGTCCAGGCTCTCTCTCCTCTCGCGCTGTTTTCAATGTCCCGGCTCTCTCTCTACCCGCCTTGTTTTCACTGTCCCTGCTCTCTCTCCTCCCGTGCTGTTTTCACTGTCCCGGCTCACTCACCTCCCGCGTTGTTTTCAATGTCCTGGCTCTCTCTCCTCTCGCGCTGTTTTCAATGTCCCGGCTCTCTCTCCTCTCGCGCTGTTTTCAATGTCCCGGCTCACTCTCCTTCCGCGCTGTTTTCACTGTCCCGGCTCTCTCTCCTCTCGCGCTGTTTTCAATGTCCCGGCTCTCTCTCCTCCCGCGCTGTTTTCAATGTCCCGCCTCTCTCCTCTCGCGCGGTTTTCAATATCCCGGCTCACTCACCTCCCGCGTTGTTTTCACTGTCCCAGCTCTCTCTCTTCTCGCGCTGTTTTCAATTTCCCGGCTCTCTCTCCACTCGAGCTGTTTTCAATTTCCCGGCTCTCTCTCCACTCGAGCTGTTTTCAATGTCCCGGCTCTCTCTCCTCTCGCACTGTTTTTACTGTCCCGGCTCACTCACTTCTCGCGCTGTTTTCAATGTCCCAGCTCACTCTCCTCTCGCGCTGTTTTCACTGTCCCGGCTCTCTCTCCACTCGTGCTGTTTTCAATGTACCGACTCTCTCTCCACTCGAGCTGTTTTCAATGTCCCGGCTCTCTCTCCTCTCGCGCTGTTTTCACTGTCCCGGCTCTCTCTCCTCTCGTGCTGTTTTCAATGTCCCGGCTCTCTCTCCTCTCGTGCTGTTTTCAATGTCCCGGCTCTCTCTCCTCTCGCGCTGTTTTCACTGTCCCGGCTCTCTCTCCTCTCGTGCTGTTTTCAATGTCCCGGCTCTCTCTCCTCTCGCGCTGTTTTTAATGTCCCGGCTCTCTCTCCTCGTGCGCTGTTTTCACTGTCCCGGCTCTGTGCTGCACTGTCAGAGGGTCAGTACTGAGGGAGTGCTGCACTGTCAGAGGGTCAGTACTGAGGGAGTGATGCACTTTCAGAGGGTCAGTACTGTGGGAGTACTGCACCATCAGAGGGTCAGTACTGAGGGAGGGCTGCACTGTCAGAGGGTCAGTACTGAGGGAGTGCCGCACTGTCAGAGGGTCAGTACTGAGGGAGTGATGCACTTTCAGAGGGTCAGTTCTGTGGGAGTACTGCACCATCAGAGGGTCAGTACTGAGGGAGGGCTGCACTGTCAGAGGGTCAGTACTGAGGGAGTGCTGCATTGTCAGAGGGTTAATACTGAGGGAGTGCCGCTCTGTCAGAGGGTCAGTACTGAGGGAGTGCCGCACTGTCAGAGGGTCAGTACTGAGGGAGTGCCGCATTGTCAGAGGGTTAATACTGAGGGAGTGCCGCTCTGTCAGAGGGTCAGTACTGAGGGAGTGCTGCATTGTCAGACGGTCAGTTCTGAGGGAGTGCCGCATTGTCAGAGGGTCAGTACTGAGGGAATGTTGCACTGTCAGAGGGTCAGTACTGAGGGAGTGCCGCACTTTCAGAGGGTCAGTACTGAGGGAGTGCTGCACTGTCAGAGGGTCAGAACTGAGGGAGTGCCGCACTGTCAGAGGGTCAGTACTGAGGGAGTGCCGCATTGTCAGAGGGTCAGTACTGAGGGAATGTTGCACTGTCAGAGGGTCAGTACTGAGGGAGTGCTGCACTGTCAGAGGGTCAGTACTGAGGGAGTGCTGCACTGCCAGCGGGTCAGTACTGAGGGAGTGCTGCACTGTCAGAGAATCAGTACTGAGGGAGTGCTGCACTGTCAGGGGGTCAGTACTGAGGGAGTGCTGCACTGTCAGAGGGTTAGTACTGAGGGAGTGCTGCACTGTCAGAGGGTCAGTACTGAGGGAGTGCCGCACTGTCAGAGGGTCAGTACTGAGGGAGTGCTGCACTGTCAGAGAATCAGTACTGAGGTGGTGCTGCACTGTCAGAGGGTCAGTACTGAGGGAGTGCCGCACTGTCAGAGGGTCAGTACTGAGGGAGTGCTGCACTGTCAGAGGGTCAGTACTGAGGGAGTGCTGCACTGCCAGAGGGTCAGTACTGAGCGAGTGCTGCACTGTCAGAGGGTTAATACTGAGGGAGTGCCGCTCTGTCAGAGGGTCAGTGCTGAGGGAGTGCTGCACTGTCAGAGAATCAGTACTGAGGGAGTGCTGCACTGTCAGAGGGTCAATACTGAGGGAGTGCCGCACTGTCAGAGGGTCAGTACTGAGGGAGTGCTGCACAGTCAGAGGGTCAGTACTGAGGGAGTGCCGCACTGTCAGAGGGTCAGTACTGAGGGAGTGCTGCACTGTCAGAGGGTCAGTACTGAGGGAGTGCTGCACTGTCAGAGGGTCAGTACTGAGGGAGTGCTGCACTGTCAGAGGGTCAGTATTGAGGGAGTGCGCCACTGTCAGTGGGTCAGTACTGAGGGAGTGCTGCACTGTCAGAGGGTCAGTACTGAGGGAGTGCCGCACTGTCAGAGGGTCAGTACTGAGGGAGTGCTACACTGTCAGAGGGTCAGTACTGAGGGAGCGCTGCACTGTCAGAGGGTCAGTACTGAGGGAGTGCCGCACTGTCAGAGGGTCAGTACTGAGGGAGTGCCGCACTGTCAGAGGGTCAGTACTGAGGGAGTGCCGCACTGTCAGAGGGTCAGTACTGAGGGAGTGCTACACTGTCAGAGGGTCATACTGAGGGAGTGCTGCACTGTCAGAGGGTCAGTACTGAGGGAGTGCTGCACTGTCAGTGGGTCAGTACTGAGGGAGTGCTGCACTGTCAGAGGGTCAGTACTGAGGGAGTGCTGCACTGTCAGAGGGTCAGTACTGAGAGGGTCAGTACTGAGGGGAGCTGCAGTGGTGGAGTTGCTGGGGTGAATTGTCTGACGTTGGGGATTCTCCGTTGCAGCGGCAGTACAGGGCCGTGGATTTCCCAGCGGAGTGATGTGGCTACAATGGGAAATCCCATTGGCCAGCGGTTGGAACAGAGAAGCAGCCAGTGACAGAGCGTCACCAAGAATCCCCCGGCTGGGGCGGTGGACAATGCATCCGTGTAAATTACCGGTAATCGATCCAAATCCTTTCCCTTGACCTTCCTGTTAAATGTGAACTGTTTGGGATGGAATTTCCTGACCCTTACTGTTCACTGGTTCCTGGGGGGGGCTTCAAGGGAAATCCCATCGACATGCAACGGGAATATCGAATCCCGCTGCTAGCGATCGGCGCACACGCGGCTGGGCCTCCGGAGATTCCAGTTCCTGTGAGACTATCTGGGGATCAGCAGAGAAATCCATTCTGAGGCCAATATTCATCCTCAATCCGTAACCACGGGAACACATTGTCTGCTCATTATCACATTGCTGCCTGTGGGATCTTGCTGTGTACAAACCCGTTGCTGCGTTTCCTACATCACAACAAAGACTACACCGTACATGTACCTCATTGCCTGTAAAACACTCGGGATGTCCTGAGGATGGGAAGGGCGCTATAGAAATGCAAGAGCTTCATTTCATTCATTGCTTTTCAATCTCTGTTTTCAGACTCACATCAAACACATTGTTTAAATCTGCTAAATCTTTACAACCCCATAAATATTTTTATTGTCCATCTAAATCCTCACATAAAGACATTCCGAATATTCCAGTCCAACATCCCAGTGTGTGAATGAATATTGTTCAGTTTGTGTCACTCATTACACAGCCCAGTGACTGAGTGCACATCGCTGTGTTTCTCTCTCACTATACACCATGATCTTTACAATGTACTCTCATTAACCATCATTGTCTGGAACTTGCACTCAGAGAAATAAAACATTTATCATGGAATTCTGGAAAACAGTGGGGATTATCCAATAGGTAATGATTGTGTCATGTGAGGGTCCCTTTAAAAAAAGTGCATTAATCAAATAGCTGCAGTGATGTCATTGTGTGGGCAGAGCGGAGCTGTTTTTCGAATTTTTACTTTCGGTTTGAGCTGAAAGCTGTTTTCTTGGCTCTGAGTTTTAATTTCATTTTCAGTTGGGGAGCTGCATTCAAACCAAGGAGGTGTTTAGGTCTCTCTCTCTGCCTACTAAAGAATGTCTCCAGATCACTTGATAATTTCAAAATAATACCTGTTTCTGTAAGGAATGCAAACCTACTGTCGTTGTTAAAAAGGGGTTTTGACTCATGGATGTTGTTAGGAAAGTTATTAAGGGTTACCTGTAGAGTATTGTATTTGTGTGGATTATCAGTGTTGGTAGTTGATAAGATGTTTCCTGTGTGTTTATAAAATGTTATCTGGATTCATAGAATAAGCATTGTTTTTTTTTTAAACATTCTGTAGATCTCCGTTGCATCACATGTGTAAAATGGGCCCTTGTGGTCCCATAACCAAAATCGATTAAAGGTTGTGGGTCAGGTGAACTCCATGAAATACTTTGGGGTTCTCTAAAACCTGGCCCATAATAAATTGGGGGCTCGTGGGGTAAAAGTCTATCTTTCGTGATTGGGTTGGCTTTAGTGAACTTAAAGACAGTGAGGGGTGAGCATATTTGTGTTTGCTTTTCAGGTGTGGTATTCCAGTTTAAGTAGGGAGTGTGCAGTGGACAAAGGCTCTTTCAGAGGCTCGGAGGTTTTTGGGGGTGGAGAAGGTCACACGCAGTACCTTACGAACAGACTAAAAAAAGGCTTTTACATTTGGCAAAAATATTACAGTTAACGTTACCTGAGAGCACACGAAAAGAAGAGGTACTTATGGCAGAAGCTGAGCATTTTAAATCACCTGAGATACAGTCTGATTCATTAGAAATGGCAAAAATTCAGTTACAGATTTCACAACTTGAACATGAAAAATAATTAAAGCAGCTTGAATACGAAATGAGGGAAAGAGAAAGAATAAACCTAGCAGAACAACAAGAGAAAGGGAGGTACAGATCAGGGAAAAAGAAAAAGAGAGAGATAGAGAGGAAAAAGAAAAAAAGAGAGGAAGAGATAGGAAAGGAAAAAAGAGAGAGAGGAAAGGGAAAAAGAGAGAGTTTGAACTTCAGAAACATGACGGTCAGTTAAAATTGGCGGAGGTAAAGGGAAATGTCCAGTTTGAGGATAGTGATGGGGATAAAGAGAAAGAGCATCATATTCAAAGACTTGGTTGGGATCTATTTAAATATGTCCAAGCATTGCCAAGGGTTGATGAGAAGGAGGTAGAAGCCTTTTTCATTTCATTTGAGAAGGTAGCTAATCAAATGAAATGGCCACAGGACATGTGGGTATTACTGATTCAAAAAAAAAGCTGGTAGGTAGGGCTAGTGAAGTATTTGCATCACTACCAGAGGAGGTATCTGGAACATATGAGGAGGTGAAAAAATCCATCTTAGTTGCATATGAACTAGTGCCTGAAGCCTACAGACAAAGGTTTAGAAATTTAAGGAAAGAATTTGATCAAACATACATGGAGTTTGAAAGGCTCAAACAGAGTAATTTTGATAAGTGGATAAGGACTTTGAAAATAGACCAAACGTCTATTTATATACTTTTGAAGGAGTTTAAAAGTTCAATTCCTGATGTAGTGAGAACTCATGTGGAAGAGCAGAGGGTTCAAACTGTGAGGCTAGCAGCAGAAATGGCAGATGATTTTGAATTTGTTCATCAATCAAAGTTTGTTTTCGGACATCAGTTTCAGCCGGTGAGGGATAGAAACTGGGGACATGAGAAATACTCAAGGGGTAAAAGTAAAGGTGATCTGATGGGAGATAATAAGGAGAGTGTACCTCAGATTAAAAAATAAATCCAGGAGTGTGGAAGATAATGAAAAGTTTCAAATGTTTTCACTGAAATAATAATAATAATTGCTATTGTCACAAGTAGGCTTTAATGAAGTTACTGTGAAAAGCCCCTAGTCGCCACGTTCCGCTGCCCGTTCGGGGAGGCTGGTGCGGGAATTGAACCGTGCTGCTGGCGTTGTTCTGAATTACAAGCCAGCTGTAATAAACTAGGCCAATTAAAATCACAGTGTTTGTGGTTGAAGAAAAGCACTGGGAAGGCTGATGTGATAAAACAGGATAGAATCATAGAATCATAGAAGTTTACAGCATGGAAACAGGCCCTTCGGCCCAACCAGTCCATGCCGCCCAGTTTTTTACCATTAAGCTAGTCCCAGTTGCCCGCACTTGGCCCATAACCCTCTATACCCATCTTACCCATGTAACCATCTAAATGCTTTTTGAAAGACACAATTGTGCCCGCTTCTACTACTACCTCTGGCAGCCCATTCCAGACACTCACTACCCTCTGAGTGAAGAAATTGCCCCTCTGGGCCCTTCTGAATCTCTCCCCTCTCACCTTAAACCTATGCCCTCTAGTTTTAGACTCCCCTACCTTTGGGAAAAGATGTTGACTATCTACCTTATCTATGCCCCTCATTATTTTATAGACCTCTATAAGATCACCCCTAAGCCTCCTACGCTCCAGGGAAAAAAGTCCCAGTCTATCCAGCCTCTCCTTATAACTCAAACCATCAAGTCCCGGCAACATCCTAGTAAATCTTTTCTGCACTCTTTCTAGTTTAATAATATCCTTTCTATAATAGGGTGACCAGAACTGCACACAGTATTCCAAGTGTGGCCGTACCAATGTCTTGTCCAACTTCAACAAGACGTCCCAACTCCTATATTCAATGTTCTGACCAATGAAACCAAGCATGCCGAATGCCTTCTTCACCACCCTGTCCACCTGCGACTCCACCTTCAAGGAGCTATGAACCTGTACTCCTAGATCTCTTTGTTCTATAACTCTCCCCAACGCCATACCATTAACTGAGTAGGTCCTGGCCTGATTCGATCTGCCAAAATGCATCACCTCACATTTATCTAAATTAAACTCCATCTGCCATTCGTCGGCCCACTGGCCTAATTGATCAAGATCCCGTTGCAATCCTAGATAACCTTCTTCACTATCCACTGTGCCACCAATCTTGGTGTCATCTGCAAACTTACTAACCATGCCTCCTAAATTCTCATCCAAATCATTAATATAAATCACAAATAACAGTGGACCCAGTACCGATCCCTGAGGCACACCACTGGTCACAGGCCTCCAGTTTGAAAAACAACCCTCTACAACCACCCTCTGCCTTCTGTCGTCCAGCCAATTTTGAATCCAATTGGCAACCTCACCCTGGATCCCGTGAGCTTTAACCTTCTGCAACAACCTACCATGCGGTACCTTGTCAAAGGCTTTGCTAAAGTCCATGTAGACAACGTCTACTGCACTACCCTCATCTACCTTCTTGGTCACCCCCTCAAAAAACTCAATCAAATTTGTGAGACATGATTTTCCACGCACAAAGCCATGCTGACTGCCCCGAATCAGTCCTTGCCTCTCTAAATGCTTGTAGATCCTGTCTCTCAGAATACCTTCTAGCAACTTACCTACTACAGACGTTAGGCTCACCGGTCTGTAGTTCCCAGGCTTTTCCCTGCTGCCCTTCTTAAACAAGGGCACAACATTCGCCACTCTCCAATCTTCAGGCACCTCACCTGTGGCTGCCGATGATTCAAATATCTCGGTTAGGGGACCCGCAATTTCCTCCCTAGCCTCCCACAACATCCTGGGATACATTTCATCAGGTCCCGGGGATTTATCTACCTTGATGCGCTTTAAGACTTCCAGCACCTCCTCCTCTGTAATATGCACACTTCTCAAGACATCACTATTTATTTCCCTTAGTTTCCTAACATCCATGCCTTTCTCCACCGTGAATACCGATGAGAAATATTCATTCAGGATCTCACCCAACTCTTGTGGCTCTGCACATAGATGCCCTTGTTGATCCTTAAGAGGCCCTACTCTGTCCCTAGTTACTCTTTTCCCTTTTATGTATCTGTAGAATCTCTTTGGATTCTCCCTTGCATTATTTGCCAAAGCAATTTCATGTCCCCTTTTTGCCCTCCTGATTTCCCTCTTAACTCTATTTCGACAATCTCTATACTCTTCAAGGGATCTACTTGATCCCAGTTGCTTATGTACGTCATATGCCTCCTTCTTCTTTTTGACCAGAGTCTCAATATCTCGAGTCATCCAGGGTTCCCTACTTCTACCAGCCTTGCCCTTCACTCTAAAGGGAATGTGCTTACCCTGCACCCTGGTTAACACATTTTTAAAAGCCTCCCATTTACCAGCCGTCCCTTTGTCTGCCAATAGTCTCCCCCAATCTACCTCTGCAAGTTCCTGTCTGATACCATCAAAATTGGCCTTGCCCCAATTAAGAATTTTAACTCTTGGGCCAGACCTATCATTCTCCATAGCTATCTTAAAACTAATGGAATTATGGTCACTTGTCCCAAAGTGATCCCTCACTAGCACTTCTATCACTTGCCCTTCCTTATTTCCCAAGACGAGGTCAAGTTTTGCCCCCTCTCTAGTCGGTCCATCCACATACTGAATGAGAAATTCCTCCTGAATACACTCAACAAATTTCCCTCCATCCAAGCCCCTAATGCTATGGCTGTCCCAGTCAATGTTGGGAAAGTTAAAGTCCCCTACTACTACCACCCTATTATTCTTGCAGCTATCTGTAATCTCCTTACATATTTGCTCCTCAATTTCCCGCTGACTATTTGGGGGCCTGTAGTACAGTCCTACCAAGGTGATCTCTCCCTTCTTATTTTTCAGTTCCACCCATATAGACTCAGTGGGCGAACCCTCGGATATATCCCCTCTAAGTACTGCCGTGATGTTGTCCCTAATCAAAAACGCCACTCCCCCTCCTCTCTTACCTCCTGTTCTATCCTTTCTATAGCATCTGTACCACGGAACATTGAGCTGCCAGTCCTGCCCCTTCCTTAGCCATGTTTCAGTCATAGCTATAATATCCCAGTCCCATGTGCCCGTCCATGCCCTGATAAGTCAGTGCGGTTTGTTAAAGTGGTAAAGGAAAGCCCAAGTGAAGTGAAGGAGGTGCAAAAGATTGTACAGCCTGACCAAGAGGTGATTGGTAAGAAGGTGCCAGATCACTTTAAAGAATTTACTTGTGTGGGTAAAGTTTACTCATGTGTACCAGAAGGACCATAAGACCATAAGACATCGGAGCAGAATTAGGCCACTCGGCCCATCGAGTCTGCTCCGCCATTCAATCATGGCTGATATTTTCTCATCCCCATTCTCCTGCCCTCTCCCCATAACCCCTGACCCCCTTATTAATCAAGAACCTATCTATCTCTGTCTTAAAGACACTCAGTGATTTGGCCTTCACAGCCTTCTGCGGCAAAGAGTTCCACAGATTCACCATCTCAGAAGGAGTAGGTAAAGAAGTCACAATTTTAAGAGATACAGGAGCTAGTCAATCTTTGATGGTAAGAGATAAGGAGTTATGTAGTTTGGTAGGAATTTGCCAGAAAAGGTGGTAATATGTGGAATTCAGGGTGAGAGGAGTATCGTTCCATTATATAAGGTAAGGTTGGAAAGTCCAGTGAAGAGTGGTGAAGTGGTAGTAGGAGTAATAGATAAACTATCTTGTTCAGGAATACAGTTTATCTCGGGTAATGATATAGCTGGATCGCAGGTGGGAGTGATGCCTATGGTGGTTGATAAGCCAGTGGAAAATCAGACAACTGAAGGGTTGAAGGACGAATATCCTGGGATTTCTCTGGATTGTGTAGTAACAAGGTTGCAAAGTCACAGGTTAAGACAAGAGGAGAAATCAAAGAGTGAAGATGAAGTTGAAGTGCAATTATCAGAAACGATTTTTGATCAGATGGTTGGAAAAGAACAAGAACAGGTGGAGGATGAGGCGGATATTTTTAGTTCAGGAAAATTGGCGGAGTTACAACAGAAAGATATGGAAATAAAACGGATGTATCAGAAAGCATACATGGAAGTGAATCTGTGTATACCAGAGTGTTATTACCGTAAAAATGATGTCTTGATGAGAAAATGGAGACCTGTACATATGCAGGCGGATGAAAAGTGGGCAGAAGTTCATCACATCAAGCAGTATTGCCGGTAGGGTATAGAAAGGAGGTGTTGTGAGTTTCACATGAGGTACCAGTGGGAGGTCATTTGGGAATAAGGAAAACTCAAGCTAAAATCCAAAAACATTTTTATTGGCCTGGACTACATAAAGATGTAGTTAAAGTTTGTCAATCATGTCACACATGTCAAGTGATCAGGAAACCTCAAGCAGTGATAAAACCATCGCCCTTAATACTCATTCCAGCATTTGAGGAACCTCTTACAAGGGTCCTAATCGATTGTGTAGGACCGCTTCCTAAAACAAAAAGTGGTAATCAATATCTTTTGACTATAATGGATGTGTCTACTAGGTTTCCAGAGGTCATTCCAGTACGTAATATTACAGCTAAAAGGATTGTGGAGGAGTTACTTAAATTCTTTACTAGATATGGGCTACCCACAGAAATCAAGGATCAAATTTTACCTCCAGGTTATTCAAAGAAGTTATGGATAGCTTATGAATAAAAGTATTGAAATCAACTGCGTACCATCCAGAATCGCAGGGAGCGTTAGAAAGGTGGCATCAGACATTAAAGACAATGTTGAGGGCGTATTGTCAAGATTATCCAGAGGATTGGGATAAAGGAATTCCATTCATACTGTTTGCAATTAGGGATGCATCAACCTAATGAGTCAACCAAATTCAATCCTTTTGAACTAATTTTTGATCATGAGGTAAGAGGACCACTTAAATTGATTGAGGAAAAATTGGTGAGTGAGCAGTCGGACCTTAAATTATTGGATTACGTGTCAAATTTTAGGGAACGAGTAAATAGAGCAGGTGAATTGGCTCGACAACATTTAAAGGTTGCACAACATGTGATGAAACGGGTAGCAGACAAGAAAGCAAAAGTTTGTAGTTTTGCCAGTAGAGATAAAGTTTTAGTATTGTTACCAGTGGTAGGTGAACCTTTAAAAGCTAGGTTTTGTGGACCTTATCAGATTGAAAGGAAATTAAGTGAGGTGAATTATGTGGTATGAACGCCAGATCGAAGGAAAACTCACTGAGTGTGTCATGTGAATATGCTTAAAAGGTACTTTGAAAGGGAAGGAGAGAAAAAGAAGGAGGTTTTAATGATTCTATCTCAAAGTGAAGAACCGAATCCAGATGACTTTGAATTTGACATACCTCAAATTAAATTGGAAAACGAGGATGTTCTTTAAAAATTGGGATAAATTGTTGAGTTACTTTCCAGAGGAAGAATGAACTGACCTGAAAGAGTTATTGATATCACATGGGCAAGTTTGTGGAGATAAGTTGGGAAGTACTAAAATAGTTATACATGATGTAGATGTGGGAAATGCTGTTCCAATCAAACAACATCCATACAGACTTAACCCTTTAAAATTGGCACAGGTTAACAAGGAAATTGAAAGTATGCTTAAAAATGGCATAATTGAAGTGGAGCTCACCCATAGTGATGGTACTGAAACCGGACGGTACAAAATGGTTGTGTGTGGACTATAGAAAGGTTAATGCAGTTACAAGAACAGACTCTTATCCTATCCCACGTTTGGAGGATTGCATTGAGAAGGTGGGACAATCAGCTATTATTTCCAAACTGGATTTACTTAAAGGTTACTGGCAGGTACCTTTACCTGAAAGGGCAAAGGAGATTTCAGCTTTTGTGACTCCAGATGGTATGCACCAATTCAAAGTTGTGCCATTTGGCATGAAAAACGCCCCGGCCACATTTCAACGGTTAACTAACAAAGTCATTTCAGGATTACCCAATTGTGCGGTTTCCATCGACGATCTGGTAATTCAGACATGGAAAGAACATTTAAAGCATCTGATGGAGTTATTCGATCGACTTCAGGGGGCGGGTTTGGTGATAAACCTAGCCAAAAGGGAATTTGGAAAAGCCCAAGTCACTTTCCTTGGCCAAACAATCGGACAGGGTCGACTGGTCCCACGGGATGTGAAAACAAAAGTTATTGGGAAGTTTCTGATACCCTCGACACGACGGGAAATGATGCGATTTCTTGGCATGAGTGGATTTTACCGGAACTTTGTACCGAATTTTAGCCGTGCGGTCGCTCCACTGACGGACTTGCTCAAGAAGCGTAACAAATTCCAGTGGACAGCGGAGTGTCAACAGGCATTTGATGGCCTGAAGGCTGTGTTAACCACTGCTCCTGTGTTAGTCATCCCAAATTATACCAGACCATTCAAAGTGGTTGTTGATGCGAGTGATGTGGGCGTAGGTGCGGTGCTTCTACAGGACGACGACGAAGGACTAGAGCGGCCTGTTGGTTATTTTTCAAAGAAATTAAATAAGCACCAGAGGAAGTATTCGACGATTGAGAAGGAGATTTTGAGTTGGTGTTGGCTTTGCATTTTCAAATTTGTATTACCAGCAATTCATCTGAAACAATTATATATACTGATCACAGGGCAGCACGGTGGCACAGTGGTTAGCCCTGCAGTCTCACGGCGCTGAGATCCCAGGTTCGATCCCGGCTCTGGGTCACTGTCCGTGTGGAGTTTGCACATTCTCTCCCTGTTTGCGTGGGTTTCGCCCCCACAACCCAAAGATGTGCAGGGTAGGTGGATTGGCCGCGCTAAATTGCCCCTTAATTGGAAAAAATTAATTGGGTTGATAGCTCATCTCTATGGGGGCGGGGGTGAGGACACTAATAAAGCAAACCCATCACTAGCAGCTCCTGCAAGAGACAAGACAAGGTGCATGATTAGACCGCGGGCCGGGGATGGTGGGTGTGAGGGTGGGTGTGTAGGTGTCAGGGTGGTGTGGGTGGGAGGTTTGTGTGGGAGGGGGGGGGTGGGTTGACACATGTGTTGCCGTTGTTGCCCACGGCGCTCACGGCCTCTGCCACCTGCGCCCAGGCACAGGGAACCCTGTGGGTGGGCCACCCTGTACCCTAGCAGCCTCCTTCCTGAGCCAGGGTACAGGGTGGCCCGCCTCTCCTCCACAGTGTTCAGGAGGGTCTCCAGCTCGGTATCTGTAAAACCGAGCGCTGTTCTCTTCACTGCCATCTTGTTGTCTGGGATGAGTCTGTGTGGGGAGTGCAGTGTGGGTGGGGAGTGTAATGTGTATCTGCGGCTGGGATGAGTGTGTGTGGGTGTGTGTGTGGGTGGGGAGTGTAATGTGTATCTGCGGCTGCAGCTTGTCAGCCTCCCGAGTGTCCGGACACGTCCAATCCGGCACCGTTTCCTATTGCAATCAATGGTGTTCCCTGTGGCTCCGGCACCAGGCCATGTGAATCGCTGAATCGCTCCAGGTGCGGCGCCAGTTTTACTGTCCTGGAACTCCACGGATCCTGTCCCGGCATTCGCACTTATGACTGGATTCTTCGATCGCCGACACCGGAATCACTTTCGGCGATTGGCCGGAGAATGTGTTTTAGGCTGGAATCGGGCGCGCGGCGTTTTTCCGATGCTCTGACCCCTCAAAAATGGCATGGGGCCGGCCTCAGGACGTCACCTGAGACCCTGCCCCCCCCCCCCCCCGTGCTCCGCCCCGATGGGCCGGATCCCCGATGGTATTGCTCGCGTGTCCTCACAACTTTGTCCAGCGGGGGGCGGGGGTCCGTTCCGGAGACAGGGGGGGCTTCAGCAGGTGCTGGGGGACTGGTGGGGGGTGGTCCGGGGGTGGCGAGGCTGGATACAGGGGGAGGGCGGGTCTGTGCGTGGCCGGCGCCATGTTGCACGGCACAGTCGCCGACGAACCCACGCACAGCCACGGACCCGGCCATTCACCGGCCCTGTCCGCAGGTCAAGCCAGCCCACTGCGTCCCAGAAATGGAGAATCCCGCACTGTGATTTCCGACTTCCTCATATTGAAATGTTAGTTTGAGTGGATTGGATTTGTGTAGATTCTGTTCAATAACAAGGGAGCTGCTGTTGGGATATTCACCATTCACACTGAATATCAATGTGGAGATTCCCAATGGATATTCAGCAGAAATTAACCTTCACAGACCTGATGCATAATTCCTGGGACTCGGGCAATTTCAGAGTGAGAGATTTTTCCTCTTTTACTGTTCACAGAGAAACTCCCGAGGGAGGAAGAGCTGAGCTTCCAGTCTATTCAAACCAATCCCCACATTGTTCACAATCAAAAGGAATTGTATAAATCCCAACCCTCTTTCTGAAATGAACAAATGTGGAAAACACAAGAACCTTCGGAGAGCAAAGTAATCTCTGGATAATAAAGCTTCCCGTTAATAACGGGGACGGTTAGAATCTCTCCCAAGGCTGCATCCCTCCTCTCAGAATCTCACTCCGGTAACACAGGGAGACAGAGAGAGCCCAGAGCATTCCTTTGGGATTCTGGCGGGGGGACTGCATTTCCATGGGGAATGGGGATGGATTTTCACCATAATTTCTTTGAGCAGCTCATGGAAACACCAATCAGAGAAGTCATAGCGGCATCGAGCCACACAGCACAGAAAAGGCCATTCGGTCCATCTCGTCTGCACTGGTCAAAAACAACCAGCTCACTATTCTAATCCAATTCCCACACACTTGGCCCATTGCCTCGTCTGCCCTGGAATCACAAATGCACATCTAAATACTTCTCAAATGTTATGAAGGTCTCTGCCTCGGTAATGTTCTTGTAGGATGGCCTGATTTATATTTGAAGAACACTTGTAGCTAAAGCTGTAAACGATTGAGAACATTAACTGTGGCTCCGGTTTCCTCCCACAAGTCCCGAAAGACGTGCTGTTAGGTGAATTGGACATTCTGAATTCTCCCTCTGTGTACCCGAACAGGCGCCGGAATGTGGCGACTCGGGGATTTTCACAGTAACTTCACTGATTCAGAACTGCAGTGTTAATGTAAGCCGACTTGTGACAATAAGGATTATTATTATTAGGAAAAGGGCTATTTGGGGGATAAGCTGGCTGACCATGGCACTGTGGTCCAGGAGGCCATTTAAGCGGGAGAGCAAAAGGACAAGTGGTATTTGCAGGGGATTCTATAATTAGGGAGATTAATAGCATCCTTGGTAAGTAGGATTGAGAATTCTGCATGGTGTGTTGCCTGCCTGGTGCCAGGGTGAGGGACATCTCTGACTGGCTTGAAAGGATATTGGAGCGGGAGGGGGAGAATCCAGTTGTGTGATCCACGTTGGGACAAACAATGTTGGCAAGACTCGGAAAGAGGACCTGTTTGGGGATTATCAGGAACTACGAACAAAATTAAAGAACAAGTCCTCAAGGATCATGGACTCATAGAATTTACAGTGCAGAAGGAGGCCATTCAGCCCATCGAGTCTGCACCAGCCCTTGAAAAGAGCACCCTACTTAAGCCCACACCTCCACCCTATCCCTGTAACACAGTAACCCCACCTAACCTTTTGGACACTAAGGGCAATTTAGCATGGCCAATCCACCTAACCTGCACATCTTTGGACTGTGGGAGGAAACCGGAGCACCCGGAGGAAACCCACGCACACACGGGGAGGATGTGCAGACTCCACACAGACAGTGACCCAAGCGGGGAATTGAATCTGGGACCGTGGAGATGTGAAGTAACAGTTCTAACCACTGTGCTACCGCATTGCCCCGGATCTCTGGATCACGATCAACATGCAAATTGGCATCGGGATGAGAAAATTAGGGAAGTAAACATGTGGCTAAAGGAGTGGTGCAGGAGAGAGAGGGATTGTTGTGCTGGGTGATTTTAACTTTCCCAATATTCACTTAGTGCCAGGGGCTTAGACGGGGCGGAGTTTGTAAGGAGCATCCAGGAGGGCTTCTTAAAACAATATGTAGACAGTCCAACTCGGGAAGGGGCGGTACTGGACCTGGTATTGGGGAATGAGCCCGGCCAGGTGGGGCGCACTTCAGGAACAGTGACAATAATTCTGTACGGTTTAAGGTACTGATGGATAAGGATAAGAGTGATCCTCAGGTGAATGTGCTAAATTGGGGGAAGGCGAATTGTAACAATATTAGGCAGGAACTGAAGAACCTAGATTGGGGGCGGATATTTGAGGGCAAAACAACAATTGAGATGTGGGAGACTTTCAAATGTCAGTTGAAAGGAATTCAGGACCGGCATGTTCCTGTGAGGAAGAAGGATAAATACATCAAGATTCGGGAACCTTGGATAACAAAGGATATTGTGATCCTCGTCAAAAAGAAAAAGGAGGCATTTGTAAGGGCGAGAAGGCTGGGAACAGATGAAGCCTTTGAGGAATAAGGAAAGTAGGAAGGAACTTAAGCAAGGAGTCAGGAGGGCTACAAGGTGTCATGAAAAGTAATTGGCAGCAGGATAATCCCAAGGCTTTTGACACGTATATAAAGAGCAAGAGGGTAGCCAGGGAAAGGGTTGTCCCACTCAAGGACAGAGGAAGGAATCTCTGCGTGGAACCAGAGGAAACAGGCGAGGTACTAAATGAGTACTCAATATTCACCAAAGAGAAGGACTTGGTGGATGATGAGTCTGGGGAAGGGTGTGTAGATAGTTTGGATCATGTAGATATCAAAAAGGAGGTGGCAAAGAGACAAAGAATTATCAAACTCGAAACGTTTGCTCTTTTCTCTCCCTACAGATGCTGCCAGACCTGCTGAGATTTTCCAGCATTTTCTCTTTCGTTTCAGATTCCAGCATCCGCAGAAATTTGCTTTTAAAAAGGAGGAGGTGTTGGGAGTCTGAAAGGCATTAAGGTAGATAAGTCCCCAGGACCTGATGGGGTCTACCCCAGAATACGGAGGGAGGCAAGAGAGGAAATAGCTGAGGCCTTGACAGGAATCCTTGTCTCCTCATTGGCTGCAGGTGAGTCCCAGAGGACTGGAGAATAGCCAATGTTGTTCCTTTGTTTAAGAATGGTAGCAAGGATAATCCAGGAAATTACAGGCCGGTGAGCCTTAGGTCAGTGGCAGGGAAATTATTGAAAAAGATACTTTGGGACAGGATTTACTCACGTTTGGAAACAAATGGACGTATTAGTGAGAGGCAACACGGTTTTGTAAAGGGGAAGTCGTGTCTCACTAATTTGATCGAGTTTTTCGAGGAAGTGATGAAGATAGGGCAGTGGATGTTGTATATATGGATTTAAGTAAAGCCTTTGACAAGGTGCGTCATGGCAGACTGGTACAAAAGGTGAAGTCACAGGGGATCAGAGGTGAGCTGGCAAGGTGGTACCGAACTGGCTAGGTCATAGAAGGCAGAGGGTAGCAGTGGAAGGGTGCGGCCCTGGAGCTCACACCAGCATTGCTGGCAGTTCCACAATGGAGGAATCTCTCTCACGCCCAGAGTACACAGGCAGCACGGTAGCACAGTGGTTAGCACTGTTGCTTCACAGCACCAGCGTCCCAGGTTCGATTCCCCGCTGGGTCACTGTCTGTGCGGATTCTGCATGTTCTCCCCATGTCCCCGTGCCCTCCGGATGCTCCGGTTTCCTCCCACAGTCCAAAGACGTACAGGTTAGGTGGATTGGCGGATAAATTGCCCTTAAGTGTCCAAAAAGGTTCGGAGGGTTTATTGGGTTACGGGGATAGGGTGCAGGCTCGATGGGCCGAATGGTCTCCTTCTGCACTGTATGTTCTAGTACGTGACGCAGTGTATGACCTGCTCTCTGCCCCCACTTCGGAGAGCAGAGTCCATCGATTTTAAACAATCTGCTCCTGGGTCAGGGCACTGCCAGCAGGAGGGGGCAGCTGGCCTCGCTGGACTCGAAGCCTGCACACTGCTGAGGGGACGCACATTTTTGAAAGCCGGTTGCATCCAGGGGATATTTTTCCCCGCGATTCGGAACGCCACGACCGATGACCACGTGACCCCCCCCAACACTCACCTGTGACCCCCCCCAACACTCACCTGTGACCCCCCCCCCCAACACTCACCTGTGACCCCCCCCCCCAACACTCACCTGTGACCCCCCCCCCCAACACTCACCTGTGACCCCCCCCCCCAACACTCACCTGTGACCCCCCCCCCCAAACACTCACCCTGTGACCCCCCCCCCAACACTCACCTGTGACCCCCCCCCCAACACTCACCTGTGACCCCCCCCCCCCCAAACACTCACCTGTGACCCCCCCCCCCCCCAAACACTCACCTGTGACCCCCCCCCCAAACACTCACCTGTGACCCCCCCCCCAAACACTCACCTGTGACCCCCCCCCCCAAACACTCACCTGTGACCCCCCCCCCCCCCCCCCCCCCACCCCCCAAACACTCACCTGTGACCCCCCCCCCCCCCCCCCCCCCCAAACACTCACCTGTGACCCATCCACGGGTCGTGGCCCTGAATTTGTAAATGACAGGTTTAGGTAATTGGTTGGGAAGGTGCTGTCTGAGCCTTGGTGAGATGTTGGAGTTGACGAGCCTCCTGAACAGCAGCAATGTGGAGCTGGCTGAACAGAGACCAGGAATTAAAGCCATTCACAGCCAATTGTGGTCTTAATCTGATCCCCTGATCCTGTTGTGTCCATCGCTCCATTTATATTAAACAGCTGTGTGTTCAGCAGCTGATAGATGACAGCTCAGAGACAGTTCAATGTTATTCTACTGTTTTACTCTGAGACCAGCGCTGACCTTCAATAATCTGTTTAAAAGCTTCTAGTTAAACGGAACAACACAGACATGTTAACATTTTCTTTCAAAAAGAAATTGCCTCTGGCAGCTAATTAAAACCTGAACTCCCAAACAGCTCCTAATCTGTGGGGCCCGCAACTCTCCCTTTGATGCTCAGTTCTGCTTCCAGTCCACATTTGACTAATAGTGATCTGTTCCTGCAATAATTAATTTCTAATTGTGTTGCATCAGATTTAGTGGAACACTCACTGACCCTCAGATCCTCAAACAGTGTGTGACCAGGAAGATCAGAGACATTAAACTGCACCAAACTTTAACCCTTTCTCACTTTCCCCTTCTGCCTGATCTTGTTGGAGATCAATTGATGTGATTGAACCCAGGCCAGGCCGTCAGATAAACGACACAATTCCACTCAGTAATCTGGTCATTGATTTCAGGCAGCTCCCTATTGGGGGAATGAGTTGTGCTGATTCACAAAGGGGACAGAGTGTGGAACAGGAACTGACTGTGTCGGGGCCACCATCTCTACTGCTCAGTCTGTCTCTGAGAGGTGGCAATCTCACAGTTAACCAGATTGGCAGCTAACTCCTGTCAGCAAAGACAGAGATGGCGAGGGGGCAATGGGATCAGGCTCAAAGCACAGAGAACTTTCTGGAGCCGAGAGAGAGAGAGAGAGAGAGAGAGAGAGCAGCGAGATTGAAGCCCTCATTAAAATGCAGACACAATTCTCCAGATATTGACAGTTCCCCAGCCGAGGATAATTGATTTGGGGGCGGAGAGAGACAGAGTTTCTCTGGCAGTGAGGTTAGACAGTGATATGGAGTTAGTGCCCTGAATTGTACCCTGTGCCCGATTGATGGTTGAAAGTTCCTGTGGGCAGCGTTGACCGTCTCTCGGGGCCTTGTTATTGTTCTATTTACAGCTGAGAATGATCTTACTGCCCCACATCACAGAGTTATTGCTCCATTAGCTGCCTGGCCCCGCACTTTGCCAGTATAACCTTGCTGACTCTGAATATCCAGTCAGCTCATTACAGACCACAATCTATTCAACAAGTCACAGAAAATAAAACCATTCACATTTAAAGGAAGAATCTGACTAATTTTCTCAAATCTCCATCCAGCACATGTTCAAAAACAACAACCTGCATTTATATAGCCCCTTTTACATCCCACAGTGATTCACAAGAGGAAAATGAGGCAAAGAAATTGTGTCTGAGTCACAGATAGATATTGGAACAGGTGACCAAATGCTCAGAGAGGGAGGGTTCACGGAGAAACTTAAAGGAACAGTGATAGAGAGATGGAGAGGGTTAGCGAGGGGATTACAGAGCTCAGAGACCAGGATCATAGAATCCCTACAGTGCAGAAGGAGGCCATTCAGCCCATCGGGTCTGCACCGATCCTCTGAAAGAGGACTCCACCTGTCAGAATACGCACCCATGCACATCATGGGTAAAAAACAGGTAGTGACAGACACCCAGGTGAGCCAATCAACATACAGGAAAGAACACAACCAATCACCAGTCAGAACACCAGAGAGGGGCTTCCAACTATAAAAACACATGAGGCATCAGCACTCCGCCTCTTTCCACTGGTGACAACTGTAGTGACAGTCAGGGTGTATATATCAGTTTGCACCTTCTACACACGGCTCAGAGCTAGCCTGGTATAGTTAGTTAGAGTTAGTTTACTTAGAGTAGTAGAGAGTCCACCCACAGCCAGCTGTCTGCATAGTTATGGAAGTTCAATAAATCGTATTGAACCAACGCCTACGTTTGGTGTTTGCTTTACAGTTTATCTGCATCCTGTTGCAGTCCGTGTTGCCCCAGGGTGAATAACGCGACATGATACCCGGACCGCTTCTCTGTCCTTATCCCAATAACAATCATGTGATTGCTTGACTGAAGGAAATCTCGGATGTTCAATGGACCAGATTTATCATAGATTATCATAGAATTTACAGTGCAGAAGGAGGCCATTCGGCCCATCGAGTCTGCACCGGCTCTTGGAAAGAGCACCCTACCCAAGGTCAACACCTCCACCCGATCCCCATAACCCAGTAACCCCACCCAACACTAAGGGCAATTTTGGACACTAAGGGCAATTTATCATGGCCAATCCACCTAACCTGCACATCTTTGGACTGTGGGAGGAAACCGGAGCACCCGGAGGAAACCCACGCACACACGGGGAGGATGTGCAGACTCCACACATTCAGTGACCCAAGTGTAGCCACCTAAATTGGCCAGCTCCCAATTTAAAATGGCGAACGGCAAAGGCTGATGGGAAAGTTAGCCAACACAGGCAGAATCCAGCAGCTGCAGGTTTTGTTGCTCTTTTTAACCTTAGTTTATTTGCTCTGATTACGTCACCTTTGCTCATGAGTCGCCAGGTATCTTTCTGATACCGCCACGTGGTTCAAGTTCAGGTTATGATTAATAATACAGCACACCGCTTAGTAAGAGTTAAATCAACGGTCATTTATTATATACAACAAGCAATATTAATACCCTAATACTACTTTCTATATAATAAACCTATCACTACTGGCCAATACTTAACTTAGGAAGAGCCCACCAGGTCAGGGAAACGAATGGCTTGTCCAATCAGATCTGGCCCGCGGGATTCAAAAGGCTGCTACAGGTCGGTGGCTAGGTGTCTCTACTGGATAGTGATCGCTGGATTCAAACTTACAGTTGCCGGTGGCTGGTCTTGCGAAGGTCTCAAACAGGCGAAGAGGAGAGAGAGAGAGATCTGAACTTGGCCCCTCACTTTTATAGGGCCCAGGGGCTTCCCGCCTCCCGGAGCGGCCCTTGACCCTGAG
This sequence comes from Scyliorhinus torazame, assembly GCF_047496885.1. Classification (NCBI taxonomy): domain Eukaryota; kingdom Metazoa; phylum Chordata; class Chondrichthyes; order Carcharhiniformes; family Scyliorhinidae; genus Scyliorhinus; species Scyliorhinus torazame. Next base: position 4,099,220 of record NC_092713.1, read on the forward strand.
TCCCAAGTGATTGGACTTGTTTCCAATCACTGGGTTCGATATGCTCCAATAATGGGGCGATTCCTCGATCGGGGGGTGGTCGCTCACCTGTCTTTGTTTCGGCCACTGCAGGCGCCGACAGGTCTGGCCCGGTATTCAATTGCTAATATGTTGCAATTGTTCGCGGGGATAGCCGATTAAACTGCAGATGTCTGAATAGATGGGCTGCAAACAGTCCTGAATGCAACTGCAAATACCTGGGTTGATGGGCTTTTGATAGCCCTGAGTATCGATCTGGGCTAACTTCCCAGAGCCGAATATGCAATACTGTCTGCAGCTGCCTGCTTGTGTCTTGTTAGCTGCTTTTCCCAGCAGTCTTTCGGGTTAGCCGTTTCAAACTGGGTTTTGGCCAGATTAATCGGAACGCAGCCATTTTACGTGGCTACAGTTTGCTGTGTATTTAACTCTGCAAAAGGCCAGACCACATCGATACCAGCGACCATCAGCATAACAAAGTAAACAGCCATCTGCATACTGATGAGCAATCCCCGGGAACAATAAGCAACATTTTGGACACACAAAGCAAAGCCAGACTCCTCCCAGCAGGAGCCAACACAAAGGAGGTGAACGAGCACCTCAAGACCGCCCATCGAACAGGGAACCGCTCCAGTATTGGAGAAAATCGAACCAAGCGATTGGGACAAAGTCCAATCACTTGGGACCAGGTACAGGGTCCGCCCCGAAAGGCGGGAAGCCCCTGGGGACTATAAGAGTTAAGCCCCAAGTTCAAATCGCTTCTCTCTCTTCGTCCTGCCCGGGTCACCCAGCAACACGAACCAACATTGACCGTGACCGGTGCAGTGACCGCCGAACGAAGTAAGTCTTAAGTCAACGCTCGCTACGAGATAGGCGCTCCTAGCTACCGATCCGTACCAACTTCGAATCCCGCAGACTCAGAACCCGAACGAAAGGCCATTTGTTCCCCTGACCTGGTGGGCCAGTCCGAAGTTAAGTATAGGCCTGTTAGTTGTAGAAGTAGCTTAGACGTAGAATTTGTGCATGAATAGCGATTACTGTGCATAATAAATGTGCTTTGATTTAAATCTTACTAATCGGTGTATTAGATCATTGATCATTACTCGGACTTGAACCTCGTGGCGGTATCATAAAGATACCTGGCGACTCGAGAGCAAAGGTAATAAAACAGAGCAATTGAACCAACCGGAAAGTTAGCAACATTATTTGGTGACATCCTGACGGGACCCGATCTAGAAGTGGCATTTCCACTCCGGCAGAACCCAGAATTTGAATTAGAGATCCAATTGGGAACAGAAAACCACCAGCGTTCAAGCAGTTCTGATCAATACTGTAAGGCTGAGGAAACAAGGTTCAGACAGGGCATTGGAGGGATACAAGATAGCCAGGAGGGAACTGAAGAAAGGGATTAGGAGAGCTAAGAGAGGGCATGAGCAATCTTTGGCGGGTAGGATCAAGGAAAACCCCAAGGCCTTTTACACATATGTGAGGAATATGAGAATGACTAGAGCGAGGGTAGGTCCGATCAAGGACAGTAGCGGGAGATTGTGTATTGAGTCTGAAGAGATAGGAGAGGTCTTGAATGAGTACTTTTCTTCTGTATTTACAAATGAGAGGGGCGATATTGTTGGAGAGGACAGTGTGAAACAGACTGGTAAGCTCGAGGAAATACTTGTTCGGAAGGAAGATGTGTTGGGCATTTTGAAAAACTTGAGGATAGACAAGTCCCCCGGGCCTAACGGGATATATCCAAGGATTCTATGGGAAGCAAGAGATGAAATTGCAGAGCCATTGGCAATTATCTTTTCGTCCTCACTGTCAACAGGGGTGGTACCAGGGGATTGGAGAGTGGCGAATGTTGTGCCCCTGTTCAAAAAAGGAACTAGGGATAACCCCGGGAATTACAGGCCAGTTAGTCTTACTTCGGTGGTAGGCAAAGTAATGGAAAGGGTACTGAAGGATAGGATTTCTGAGCATCTGGAAAGACACTGCTTGATTAGGGATAGTCAGCACGGATTTGTGAGGGGTAGGTCTTGCCTTACAAATCTTATTGAATTCTTTGAGGAGGTGACCAAGCATGTGGATGAAGGTAAAGCAGTGGATGTAGTGTACATGGATTTTAGTAAGGAATTTGATAAGGTTCCCCATGGTAGGCTTCTGCAGAAAGTAAGGAGGCATGGGATAGTGGGAAATTTGGCCAGTTGGATAACGAACTGGCTAACCGATAGAAGTCAGAGAGTGGTAGTGGATGGCAAATATTCAGCCTGGATCCCAGTTACCAGTGGCGTACTGCAGGGATCAGTTCTGGGTCCTCTGCTGTTTGTGATTTTCATTAATGACTTGGATGAGGGAGTTGAAGGGTGGGTCAGTAAATTTGCAGATGATACGAAGATTGGTGGAGTTGTGGATAGTGAGGTGGGCTGTTGTCGGCTGCAAAGAGACATAGATAGGATGCAGAGCTGGGCTGAGAAGTGACAGATGGAGTTTAACCCTGAAAAGTGTGAGGTTGTCCATTTTTGAAGGACAAATATGAATGTGGAATACAGGGTTAACGGTAGAGTTCTTGGCAATGTGGAGGAGCAGAGAGATCTTGTGGTCTATATTCATACATCTTTGAAAGTTGCCACTCAAGTGGATAGAGCTGTGAAGAAGGCCTATGGTGTGCTCGCGTTCATTAACAGAGGGATTGAATTTAAGAGCCGTGAGGTGATGATGCAGCTGTACAAAACTTTGGTAAGGCCACATTTGGAGTACTGTGTACAGTTCTGGTCGCCTCATTTTAGGAAGGATGTGGAAGCTTTGGAAAAGGTGCAAAGAAGATTTACCAGGATGTTGCCTGGAATGGAGAGTAGGTCTTACGAGGAAAGGTTGAGGGTGCTAGGCCTTTTCTCATTAGAACGGAGAAGGATGAGGGGCGACTTGATAGAGGTTTATAAGATGATCAGGGGAATAGATAGAGTAGACAGTCAGAGACTTTTTCCCCGGGTGGAACAAACCACTACAAGGGGACATAAATTTAAGGTGAAAGGTGGAAGATATAGGAGGGATATCAGAGGTAGGTTCTTCACCCAGAGAGTAGTGGGGGCATGGAATGCACTGCCTGTGGAAGTAGTTGAGTCGGAAACATTAGGGACCTTCAAGCAGCTATTGGATAGGTACATGGTTTACGGTAAAATGATATAGTGTAGATTTATTTGTTCTTAAGGACAGCACGGTAGCATTGTGGATAGCACAATTGCTTCACAGCTCCAGGGTCCCAGGTTCGATTCCGGCTTGGGTCACTGTCTGTGCGGAGTCTGCACGTCCTCCCCGTGTCTGCGTGGGTTTCCTCCGGGTGCTCCGGTTTCCTCCCACAGATCAAAGATGTGCGGGTTAGGTGGATTGGCCATGATAAATTGCCCTTAGTGTCCAAAATTGCCCTTGGTGTTGGGTGGAGGTGTTGAGTTTGGGTAGGGTGCTCTTTCCAAGAGCAGGTGCAGACTCAAAGGGCCGAATGGCCTCCTTCTGCACTGTAAATTCAATGATAATCTATGATTAATCTAGGACAAAGGTTCGGCACAACGTTGTGGGCCGAAGGGCCTGTTCTGTGCTGTATTTTCTATGTTCTATGTTCTATGTACGCAAAAAAGGCTCAGCTCAGTCACACCCGACCCGTTAATGGCCCCTGGACTAACCTCCAGATTGATTTTATAGGACCATTGCCCCCTTGCAGGAATGGCTATAAATATGTATTCGTGGTGATAGACATGTTTACAAAATGGGTGGAAGCATTCCCAGCCCGCACAAACACGGCAAAGACCACAGCCAAAGTTTTGGCCCACCACATCATCATGCAGAACGTCCTCATGATATGTGGCATCACCCAAAAATTCCACATAGCATACCACCCCCAGTCGAGTGGTATCGTGGAGCGCATGAATCGAACCCTAAAATCCACCCTCAGAAAAATGGTCCAGCAGAACAACACCACTTGGGACTCAGTCCTCCCCTTTTGCGCTGATGTTTTTGCGTAATACAGTTTCAACTTCCACAGGTTACACCCCACACCCTCATGACCGGACGCCCCATGAAAGGCCCAGAATTTTTATTAGGTTTAGACTTGACCAGCTCCGTAGTGACGGCCCTCGCACACGAGAAAGCAGTAGAGCAATTATTGGATAATGTTAAAACGGCTCAGCTAGCAGCCGCAGTGAAATTGGGCACAAGGAAGAAACAAAGCAAGGCTTGTTTCGACAGGACAGTGCATGCGACTGAGTACAGTGTAGGACAGCAATTCATGCTCTGCGTATACAACCCCAGCACATTCCTGTCACCAAAGTATTCGTGTCCGTACTCCATTGCGGACAAAGTAAGCCCTTCCGTCTACAAGATAAAGTATCCCAACGGTAAGACTGCGAGGTTCCATATCAACCAGCTGAAGGCATATCGAACACAGTCTAACCACGCACACCACGTCATGCTCGACGCAGCACACCACACCCTGCCCACAGCCAACGTAACCCTACCCTCCCACAACAAGTCCAGCCCAGCCACGGACTCAACCTTGACTCCACCCCCGAAATATACACTCCGCCCCGGAAAGCCCACAGACTGCAGCAGCAGAGACAGCGACTGTGACCGGACGATAGCCACAGCACGTCTCCCTACTATCCCCATGCAACAGGACCCACACCCAGGGAATCTGACCACGATTCGAGTGATCCCTTCCTGATCACTTTCCTAAACAAAACCCACCACCGACCACCGACCCACAATGACGACCCCGATTCCGTCCCCACACTAGACACCACCTATTGGCACAGAGACAATTCGTTCAGACTCGTCCGGAATGACGAGAGCGACCCCACCTCACACCAAGCAGCCCCATCAGCCCTGATACACTCAAGAGTTTGGCACCCAGGAGAAGATGACGACCTTGCGTCTGACTCCCAAACCGAGAACCCCTTTGCGACCCTGTTCGCAACCGAGAACTTAGGTGTCCAGATGATGTTTTAAAAGGAACCGCTTGGGAGAAACGGTGTCCTTTCTGATGGAACCTGCAGCATGTTTTATGTTGTTTGTAGTGTTTGTTAAATGTTGTATGTCAGACCGGAAAACAAAAATTTCACGGCCCCACGCCTTTTCGGCCGAAACCTCGGAGGACTTGCCCATAGAGACTTGCTATTGGCCAGACGCTAGTTCAGAGGAACTAGTTTGGCTGCAGAGACTTGTTAAGGTCCCAGACGCCAGTTCAGCAGAACTCGTCTGTCGACGGAAACCCAGACCCCCGTTCGTAACTGCCCTTCTGGTTCAAGGGTAGAACCAATACGGCAACCCCCACGATGACTACATTTCTTGCCCGTTCTTGTCGGTTGCTCAGGCAGTGGAGAAACGGCTTGGGACCCGCCCTGCCTGGGAACCCCCCTCTGGTCAACTACACTCGGGTAGGGCACACATGGCATTGGTCGCCGTCCTACCCGGGGACTCCATCCAACTCTTACCCGTCGCGGCCCATACGCACCTCATTTTCGAAAGTTTTAGTTCAAAGTTTTGTTTCAGGTAACCCTTAGGTTGCCTACCACATGCTATTTACATCCTGAAACATTTGGAGGGTAAATTGCACAGTCTGCGAGACGGCTCGCACTGGTTCAGTATTTGTACGTGTGTCTTGTCCTAAAATTCGGTTTTTGGGAGAAAAATATGTTTTTTTAATGAGGGAGTCACACATAGTGACCAATTATAAAGGGAGTAATTGGCACTAAAGGACAGGCATACGAGATGTTAAACAAGATAGTAACAGACACTATGCTTGTTTCCACAGAACCCCAGAAGCTCCAGGACCAGAGAAGAGAAGAGAAAAGAGAGCGAAGAAGAACCATGAGGACATCCTCCGTGTTGCTCATCACCATAATGGACCCACTGACCCCAAACCACCCCCCCCCAGCCGTTAATGATTCACTTCCCCACAGTACCCAGAGCCCAGTCACAAGTGACACCGCACCATCTTGGTGTGACAGGTTTATAACCTGGTACTCCCTGTCCTACTTGATAGAATCCCTATTGGTATTGGCGACACTCTGCTGCATCGTGCAGACTATCCGTCTGAGGGAATGGAGAAGGAGAGCCTACTGCACTCGCACCCCGGTCCCGGTACATAGGATCAGATCCCCTATTTTCGGTTATGACCAGACCCCCGGCCCCCGCGATCTATAATAAAGAGCATTCGTTTGCGTTTTTGTTGTAAATAAAGAAATGTTCATGAGCAATTGTACGATCCTGAGCTTGACCGCCAAGCCAGGAAACATGTGTATAAACTGCTATGATTTTGTTTGTATGGTTGAGGAAGTTAGAGTGATGAAATGTTTAAGTGAGTGTAGTGTATTAAGGATAGTACGAAGTCTTACAACACCAGGTTAAAGTCCAACAGGTTTGTTTCGATGTCACTAGCTTTCGGAGCGCTGCTCCTTCCTCAGGTGAATTAAGGATAGTTAGAGGTTCCCATTTTCTTGTTTTGTAATGCATGGCCCTGTTTGACATAGCGCCCCTTAGAATTGTCAGTTAAAATTTTTTTGCATAGTTATGGTCAGTGTAGAGGCCATGAAAGAAGTGCTCACCGGGTCAGGAAATGAAAGCAACGTAGTTATGTGATCCTTCACGCTTCGCGTTAGGATCACAAGGAAGGAGTGTAGCCACCTAAATTGGCCAACTCCCGATTTAAAATGGCGAACGGCAAAGGCTAATGGGAAAGTCAGCCAACAAGACAGAAACCAGCAGCTGCAGGTTTGCTGTGTATTTAACTCTGCAAAAGGCCAGACAACGTCGATACCAGCAACCATCAGCATAACAATGTAGCAGCCATCTGCATACTGATGAGCAATCCCCGGGAACAATAAGTAACATTTTGGACACACAAAGCAAAGCCAGACTCCTCGGCGCCAGCAGGAGCCAACACAAAGGAGGTGAACGAGCACTTCAAGACCGCCCATCGATCAGGGAACCACTCCAGTATTGGAGAAATCGAACCAAGCGATTGGGACAAAATCCAATCACTTGGGACCAGGTACAGGGTCCGCCCCGAAAGGCGGGAAGCCCCTGGGGACTATAAGAGTTAAGCCCCAAGTTCAAATCGCTCTCGCTCTCATCGTCCTGCCCGGGTCACCCAGCAACACGAACCAACATTGACCGTGACCGGTGCAGTGACCGCCGAACGAAGTAAGTCTTAATTCAACGCTCGCTACGAGATAGGCGCTCCGAGCTACCAGTCCGTACCAACTTCGAATCCCGCAGACTCAGAACCCGAACGAAAGGCCATTTGTTCCCCTGACCTGGTGGGCCAGTCCGAAGTTAAGTATAGGCCTGTTAGTTGTAGAAATAGCTTAGACGTAGAATTTGTGCATGAATAGCGATTACTGTGTATAATAAATGTGCTTTGATTTGAATCTTACTAATCGGTGTATTGGATTATTGATCATTACTTGGACTTGAACCTCGTGGCGGTATCATAAAGATACCTGGCGACTCGAGAGCAAAGGTTATAAAACAGGGCAATTGAACCAACCGGAAAGTTAGCAACACAAGCCGGAATCGAACCTGGGACCCTGGAGCTGTGAAGCAATTGAGCTATCCACATTAGAGGAGGTTACAGAGATTGGGGAGTGTGTAGGAGCTGGAGCAGGTTGCAGAGATAGGTAGGGGTGCAGGGTCTGCAGGGGGTTACAGAGATAGGGAGGGGTGCAGTGTCTGGAGGGGGTTACAGTGATCGGGAGGGGTGTAGGGTCTGGAGGGGGTTACAGAGATAGGGAGGGGGTGTAGGGTCTGGAGGGGTTAACGGAGATAAGGAGAGGTGCAGGGTCTGGAGGAGGTTACAGAGATAGGGAGGGGGTATAGGGTCTGGAGGGGTTAGCAGAGATAGGGAGGGGGTGTAGGTTCTGGAGGGGATTACAAAGATAGGGAGGGGTGTAGGGTCTGGAGGAGGTTACAGCGATAGGGAGGGGTGTAGGGTCTGGAGGAGGTTACAGAGATAGGGAGGGGGTGTAGGGTCTGGAGGGGGTTACAGAGATAGGGAGGGGTGTAGGGTCTGGAGGGGGTTACAGAGATAGGGAGGGGTTTAGGGTCTGGAGGGGGTTATAGAGATAGTGAGGGGGTGTAGGGTCTGGAGGGGGTTACTGAGATAGGGAGGGGGTGTAGGGTCTGGAGGGGGTTACTGAGATAGGGAGGGGAATGTTGTGAAAACTCGGAAGAATATGACATTTGAAACATGAAAATAACACTAAGAATGCCTGAGGCTTTTAAATGAAAAGGAGAAGTCCCACAAGGGGTTAACAGCAGCAGCCTTTTTTGAAAGCAGACAACTTCACAGAGGGCAGAGAACAGATAGGAGCTTCATTTTAATTCACAAAGTTAGAAAAGACATTTGATCGACTTAAAAACTCTTAAAGTTATATGAAAGGGAACAGTATCTCACAAATCTTTAGTAAGGAGTTATTTAATTGAACAATTAGGAAAAGCAGCCAGAATCTAAAGTATAAGATAAGGAACAACTGTTAAAGTGTGAAAAGTAATAAAATGAAACAACTGATTAATAAATTGAGGAAACTAGAAGGTGACAAAGTAACATTATAACGTACATCGCATTTGAAGTTAAAACCTTTTGAAGCTGGCCAAAGCGGATAAAGTTAGACTCAGGGGATAACACTAACGTGACATTAGCTTAACCTGAAGATGACCCGAGTCGAATCTGAGAAAAAGTACATCAGAAAAGACATGAAACCAAAAGAGTGCGAACTAAGGCACATAAATTTATGACATGTCAAGCAAAGCGAGAAAAATGCAGTCAAGGATGGCGAGCTAGGGAGGATGAAACTGCACGATCGCTGTAGAAGCAACACCACGCCATTAAACTGCTAAAATGTAGCCTACCAAATGTCATGCAGGCAGTCTGAAGGGTGCCAGGTGCAAAGGTTAAGGGGCCCCAAATGGCTATAAAAACTGGGGATAACGAGCAGATAATCAGAGAATCTTCCTCGGTGATGGGCCGAGCAGCATCGACAGACCGAGCAGCCCAGAGAAGGCAGCAGAAGACCAAAAGCTAAAGAAACCTGATTGTCAAGAGAGACTTGAAAGTCTGCAACTGGTCCCAACAAGAAAAGGTCTTTCTCCCTTTCTGTAAAAGTAGTTATTCTCTTTTAGCTTGAAAATAAAGTTAAGTTCAAATTGATAACCTGAAAGAGTGGTTATTATTATTCTCTTTAAAGTTTACTTTACTTCACTTAGCAAGCTGGACCCGTGTGTAAGTTACTAAGTGGTAAGTAGATAAAATTCCTCTACGAAGATACGGGTTTTACCGGGGGATAACTTGAAACACTAGTTTGACCCGAATAGCTCCCGCCTAAGTCTGCGTGGAGTCGGGGAGTGAGAATCCCTGCTCACCATTTAGAATAAATCGGCCCTTTTTGGTATAGGGGGAATTCTAAGAACAGTGGTGAGGTAAAAACTACAGGGTGTAGGGTCTGGAGGGGGTTACAGAGATAGGGAGGGGGTGTTGGGTCTGGAGGGGGTTACAGAGATAGGGAGGGGTGTAGGGTCTGGAGGGGGTTACAGAGATAGGGAGGGGGTGTAGGGTCTGGAGGGGGTTGTCATGATATCCACATCAGCATATCATGGTGCGATCACACACACACTGATGGACAGGCAGTTGGACCAACCAACACACACACAACATCGCAGCCAATCACCAGTGAGAGCACACGCACTATAAAACAAGGAACACCACAGTTCCCGCTCATTCTACCAGGAGATAGCTCAGAGCACAGAGCTCACAGCGCGCCACTCAGACATAGACCATGTGCTGAGTGCCTCACGAAGATATTGATAGGGCTGGGTCCACGGGTTAGCTGGTGAAGCACGTACCCAAGCCAGTAGTTAGTTGTTACCGTTGATTAGACAATAAAACAGAGCTGTACCATCTACAGCCGTGTTGGATCATTTGTGCATCGGAACACCCAACACGACATGATACCAGTAGTGGACGCTAACCAGCGACTGTGAGACCTACCTGCACCCTTTCAGAAATCCACCATCCTGCTCCATGGAAACCATCAGCCCGCCGCAGCCGCTCCGAATCGCTGGTAATCTCGGCGTAAACTGGAAGCTGCTTAAACAGCGCTTCCAGCTCTTCCTAGAAGCCACAGACAGGGAGAATGCATCAGACACCAAGAAGATCGCCCTCCTCCTCTCCACGGCGGGGCAACACGCCATCCACATCTACAACTCCCTGGCATTCGCGGAAGGCGAGGACAAAACAAAATATAAGACGGTGCTTCTGAAGTTCGAGGAACACTTCAGCGTGGAAGTTAATGAGAGCTTCGAGAGGTACCTCTTCCAGCAGCGCCTGCAGGGTATGGATGAGCCTTTCCAATCGTACCTGACACACCTCCGTGTCCTCGCGCAGTCCTGCGGCTATGGGGCCACCTCCGACTCCATGATACGGGATCAGAGTTTTTGGGGTCACCTCGGACACCCTACGCCAGCAGCTCCTCAAAATAAAGCGCCTCACCCTAGCGACTGCCATCGAGACCTGCGTCCTCCATGAAAACGCGACCAGCCGGCACTCCCAATTCCAGGCGGCCGAAACGGCACGGCACAGGTCCTACGAGGCGGAGCGGGTCCAGTCGATCGAGTTCCTCCCGACCCCCGGCCCGGATGAGGGCGGCCATTTCGCGCGCTTTCCGAGGCCTCCCGCGCTTGTACGCGCCAAAAGAGGGCACGTTGACGCAGGCGCGCTCTACGCAGGACCGCACCGCGCATGCGCGGTGGCGCAACGAACGCCATGACATCACGACGTGTGGCAACTGTGGCTCCGCGCACTTAAAGCGGCAATGTCCAGCCAAAGCGCGACAATGCCTCCGCTGTGGCAGGATGGGCCACTATGCTGCCTGCTGTCGAGCAGCTCAACCTGCCAACTCCCAACAATTACGCCAGCCTCGCAGGGATGTGCGGGCGATTCAGCCCCCCTACACTGAGTCATATCCAGACAGTATGCAGACCCGCGATACCGAAGACACGGAGCCCTTCCGCGTTGCGGTAATCCACAAGAACCGGATGTCCCCAAGTCGGAACCACCAGCCGCTGCCAGTGCACAGCATTGATCCGGGCGATGAGTGGTGTGCCACCCTAACGGTCAGCCGATCACAGATCACATTTCACCTGGACACTGGTGCCTCTGCCAATCTCCTCGCATGGTCAGCCTTCCAGACCTTGAAGGTTAAACCACCGATTCTGCCATCCCACTGTCAGCTGGTTGATTATAACGGAAACGTTATCCCGGCCACGGGGTCCTGCCAGCTCGAGGTTACACACAACTCACATACAGCCACATTATCGTTTGAAATCGTTGGATCCTCGAAGGACTCTCTGCTAGGCGCAGAGGCGTGCAAGATCCTCCACCTCGTTCAGTGGGTACACACTCTGTCTCCAGAAGGCACGTCCGATTTCCCGGATGCAGACTTTAGGGCGCAGCTCCACTCCTCGCGCACAAACAGGAGGTTTTTGAGGGCATGGGCACACTGCCCTACACGTACAGAATACGGCTCAAACCGGACGCCACCCCGGTCATTCACGCACCTCGTAGAGTCCCAGCACCACTCAAGGACCGCCTCAAGCAGGATCTGCAGGACCAAGGAGTGCTTTCCCAGGTCACGGAGCCAACGCCATGGGTCAGCTCCATGGTGTGCGTCAAGAAGCCCTCCGGCGAGCTCCGGATCTGTATCGACCCAAAAGATTTGAATCACAACATTGTGAGGGACAACTACCCCATCCCAAACGAGAAGAAATCACGAACAAAATGGCTCAGGCAAAAATATTCACCAAGCTTGATGCCTCAAAGGGCTTTTGGCAGATTCAACTGGATCAGTCCAGCAGGAAGCTGTGCACTTTCAACAGTCCATTTAGCAGATACTGCTACAATAGGATGCCGTTTGGCATCATCTCGGCATCCAAGGTGTTTCATCGAATCATGGAACAGATGATGGAGGGCATCGAAGGGGTGCGCGTCTACGTAGACGACGTTATCATCTGGTCCACCACACCACAGGAGCACATCAGTCATCTCCAGCGTGTCTTTGCACGGATACGAGATCAGGGCCTGCACCTCAACCAAGCCAAGTGCTCTAGGGGCTGGTTAGCACAGGGCTAAATCGCTGGCTTTGAAAGCAGACCAAGGCAGGCCAGCAGCACGGTTCAATTCCCGTACCAGCCTCCCCGAACAGGTGCCAGAATGTGGTGACTAGGGGCTTTTCACAGTAACTTCATTTGAAGCATACTTGTGACAATAAGCGATTTTCATTTTTCATTTTGGCCAGACTGAGCTGAGGTTTTTGGGAGACCACATATCCCGGTCAGGGGTGCGGCCGGATGCTGACAAAGTGGCAGCCATCGCAGCCATGCATCAGCCGTCAGACAAGAAGGCAGTGCTGCGCTTTCTCGGGATGGTCAACTTCCTGGGGAAGTTCATTCCTAACCTTGCCTCGCACACAACGGCTCTTCGCCACCTGGTCAAGAAGACAATGGAATTCCAGTGGCTGCCCACAGAGTGAATGGGAGGAGCTCAAGGTCAAGCTCACCACCGCCCCGGTACTGGCGTTTTTCGATACCACACGGGAAACAAAGATCTCAACTGATGCCAGCCAGTCCGGCATTGGGGCGGTACTCCTGCAACGGGACGACACCGCATCATGGGCCCCGGTCGCCTATGCGTCGCGGGCCATGACCCCCACCGAACAGCGCTATGCGCAGATTGAGAAGGAGTACCTAGGCCTGTTGACTGGCATCGACAAGTTTCACGATTATGTGTATGGTCTTCCGCAGTTCACTGTGGAGACCGACCATCGCCCTCTGGTCGGCATCATTCAGAAGGACCTCAACGATATGACCCCTCGCCTCCAGCGCATTCTGCTCAAGCTCCGGAGGTATGACTTCCAACTTGTCTACACCCCGGGAAAGGACCTCATCATCGCGGATGCTCTGTTCAGGGCGGTGAACACACCTCCCGACTCGGAGGAGTTCGTTTGTCAGGTCGACACACAGGTAGTCTTCACATCGGCCAATCTGCCGGCCACTGATGCACGTCTGGCCCACATTCGCCGTGAGACTGCGGCTGACCCCCTTCTACAGCGTGTAATGCGCCACATGACGGAAGGGTGGGTCAATGGGCAGTGCCCACAATTCTACAATGTCCGGGACGACTTGGCCGTCATTGATGGTGTCCTCTTGAAGTTGGACCAGATCGTGATCCCACACAGCATGCACCGGCTTGTCCTCGAACAACTGCACGAAGGCCATCTCGGGGTTGAAAAGTGCAGGCGGAGGGCCCGAGAGGCTGTGTACTGGCCGGGCATCAGCGACGACATCGCCAACATGGTGCTCAACTGCCCCACCTGCCAAAGGTTTCAGCCGGCGCAACCCCCTGAGACCCTTCAGCCCCATGAGTTGGTCACCTCCCCCGGGCGAAGGTGGGTGTGGACCTCTTTCATGCGCTCGGCAGGGACTACATTATTCTGATTGACTACTTCTCAAGTTATCCGGAGGTCATACGCCTGCACGACACGACGTCATCAGCTGTCATCCGGGCATGCAAAGAAACCTTTGCTCGCCATGGAATTCCGCTCACCGTCATGTCTGACAACGGGCCTTGCTTTGCGAGCCAAGAATGGTCTTCCTTTGCCACTTCATACAACTTCACACACGTGACGTCCAGTCCTTTGCATCCCCAGTCGAATGGCAAGGCGGAAAAGGGCGTCCACATTGTGAAGCGGCTCCTCTGCAAGGCTGCTGATGCCGGATCTGACTTCTGTTTAGCCCTGCTGGCCTATCGCTCGGCCCCACTGTCCACGGGCCTCTCGCCAGCCCAGCTGTTGATGGGTCGCACCCTCAGGACCGCTGTGCCGTCCATTCATGTTCCTGACCCCGACCGTGCTCCAGTACTGCAAAGGATGCGACAGCAGCGTGCTCAGCAGAAGGTGGCACATGACGCTCGGGCGACTGATCTTCCTGCCCTGGCGCCTGGAGACAACGTCCACATACACCTACCAGAGGGTGGCTGGTCGGCAACCGCTGAGGTTCTCCACCACGTGGCTCCCCGCTCGTTCCTGGTTCGCATGCCTGATGGCTCCATTCGCTGGCGTAATCGGCGGGCCCTTCGGCTGCTTCCGCGCTCGCTACGAGACCATGCAATTGGTGCCACGCCCTCCTGTTGTCCCTGATGTCGACTTTGTTGAGCTTCCTGCCACTCTGCCTATTCCCCTATCGCCCGTGGCCAGGCCCATTCCTCAGCCGGTGGATCCTGACCCACCCTTGAGGCGGTCAACCCAAATTCGTCGCCCACCTGAGAGACTGGACTTGGGAGCCTGTTAGCACATTGGACTCACTGAATTGTTTTACAGTACTGTTAACGAGTTTCTTTTCTTGTCGTTCATTGTTCCAGAAGTTTTCTCTCGTCGTTTGCTGATTGCATTTGTTCTGTTATTGGTACAACCTCGTTGCTCTGTTGCACCCGACACCTTCCTCTGTATATAGTTTAGCCTCATGTACATGTTGTAAGTATTGAACACACATATTCAGGTGCACTCAGTACACACCAATATTTATTACCATGTGGGCACATATCCTTTGTGAAAAGGGGGGATGTCATGATATCCATATTAACATATCATGGTGCAATCACACACACACACTGATGGACAGGCAGACGGACCAATCAACACACACACACAACATCGCAGCCAATCACCAGTGAGAGCACACGCACTATAAAACAGGGAACACCACAGTTCCCGCTCAGTCTACCAGGAGATAGCTCAGAGCACAGAGCTCACAGTGTGCCACTCAGACATAGACCATGTGCTGAGTGCCTCACTAAGATAGTGATACGGCTGGGTCCACGGGTTAGCTGGTGAAGCACGTACCCAAGCCAGCAGTTAGTTGTTACTATTGTTTAGACAATAAAACAGAGTTGTACCATCTACAGCCGTGTTGGATCATTTGTGCATCAGAACCCCCAACACGACAGGGGGTACAGGGATTGGGAGGGGGTGTAGGGTCTGGAGGGCGTTACAGGGATAGGGAGGGGGTGTAGGGTCTGGAGGGGGTTACAGAGATAGGGAGGGGGTGTAGGGTCTGGAGGGGGTTACAGGGATGACGGGTGTAGGGTCTGGAGGGGGTAACAGGGATAGGGAGGGGGTGTAAGGTTGGGAGGGGGTTACAGAGATAGGGAGAGGTGTAATGTCTGGAGGGGGTTACAGGGATAGGGAGGGGGTGTAAGGTTGGGAGGGGGTTACAGAGATAGGGAGGGGTGTAATGTCTGGAGGGGGTTACAGGGATGGGGGGTGTAGGGTCTGGAGGGGTTTACAGAGATGATTTACAGGTTTAGATTTCTAGAGGCTAGAAATAGGAAGATAGAGCAGATAAACACGTGGCTAAACAGCTGGTGTAGGAGGGAGGGTTTCCATTATCTGGACCACTGGGAGCTCTTCTGGGGCAGATCTGACCTGTATAAGAAGGACGGGTTGCATCTAAACCGGAGAGGCATAAATATCCTGGCTGCGAGGTTTGCTAGTGTCACACGGGAGGGTTTAAACTAGTATGGCAGGGGGGTGGGCACGGGAGCAATAGGTCAGAAGGTGAGAGCATTGAGGGAGAACTAGGGAATAGGGACAGTGTGGCTCTGAGGCAGAGCAGACGGGGAGAAGTTGCTGAACACAGCGGGTCTGGTGGCCTGAAGTGCATATGTTTTAATGCAAGGAGCATTACGGGTAAGGCAGATGAACTTAGAGCTTGGATTAGTACTTGGAACTATGATGTTGTGGCCATTACAGAGACCTGGTTGAGGGAAGGGCAGGATTGGCAGCTAAACGTTCCAGGATTTAGATGTTTCAGGCGGGATAGAGGGGGATGTAAAAGGGGAGGTGGAGTTGCGCTACTTGTTCGGGAGAATATCACAGCTGTACTGCGAGAGGACACCTCAGAGGGCAGTGAGGCTATATGGGTAGAGATCAGGAATAAGAAGGGTGCAGTCACAATGTTGGGGGTATACTACAGGCCTCCCAACAGCCAGCGGGAGATAGAGGAGCAGATAGGTAGACAGATTTTGGAAAAGAGTAAAAACAACAGGGTTGTGGTGATGGGAGACTTCAACTTCCCCAATATTGACTGGGACTCACTTAGTGCCAGGGGCTTAGACGGGGCGGAGTTTGTAAGGAGCATCCAGGAGGGCTTCTTAAAACAATATGTAGACAGTCCAACTAGGGAAGGGGCGGTACTGGACCTGGTATTGGGGAATGAGCCCGGCCAGGTGGTAGATGTTTCAGTAGGGGAGCATTTCGGTAACAGTGACCACAATTCAGTAGGTTTTAAAGTACTGGTGGACAAGGATAAGAGTGGTCCGAGGATGAATGTGCTCAATTGGGGGAAGGCTAATTATAACAATATTAGGCGGGAACTGAAGAACATAGATTGGGGGCGGATGTTTGAGGGCAAATCAACATCTGACATGTGGGAGGCGTTCAAGTGGCAGTTGAAAGGAATACAGGACCGGCATGTTCCTGTGAGGAAGAAAGATAAATACGGCAATTTTCGGGAACCTTGGATGACGAGTGATATTGTAGGCCTCGTCAAAAAGAAAAAGGAGGCATTTGTCAGGGCTAAAAGGCTGGGAACAGACGAAGCCTGCGTGGAATATAAGGAAAGTAGGAAGGAACTTAAGCAAGGAGTCAGGAGGGCTAGAAGGGGTCACGAAAAGTCATTGGCAAATAGGGTTAAGGAAAATCCCAAGGCTTTTTACTCGTACATAAAAAGCAAGAGGGTAGCCAGGGAAAGGGTTGGCCCACTGAAAGATAGGCAAGGGAATCTATGTGTGGAGCCAGAGGAAATGGGCGAGGTACTAAATGAATACTTTGCATCAGTATTCACCAAAGAGAAGAAATTGGTAGATGTTGAGTCTGGAGAAGGGTGTGTAGATAGCCTGGGTCACATTGAGATCCAAAAAGACAAGGTGTTGGGTGTCTTAAAAAATATTAAGGTAGATAAGTCCCCAGGGCCTGATGGGATCTACCCCAGAATACTGAAGGAGGCTGGAGAGGAAATTGCTGAGGCCTTGACAGAAATCTTTGGATCCTCACTGTCTTCAGGGGATGTCCCGGAGGACTGGAGAATAGCCAATGTTGTTCCTCTGTTTAAGAAGGGTAGCAAGGATAATCCCGGGAACTACAGGCCGGTGAGCCTTACTTCAGTGGTAGGGAAATTACTGGAGAGAATTCTTCGAGACAGGATCTACTCCCATTTGGAAGCAAATGGACGTATTAGTGAGAGGCAGCATGGTTTTGTGAAGGGGAGGTCGTGTCTCACTAACTTGATAGAGTTTTTCGAGGAGGTCACTAAGATGATTGATGCAGGTAGGGTAGTAGATGTTCTCTATATGGACTTCAGTAAGGCCTTTGACAAGGTCCCTCATGGTAGACTAGTACAAAAGGTGAAGTCACACGGGATCAGGGGTGAGCTGGCAAGGAGGATACAGAACTGGCTAGGCCATAGAAGGCAGAGAGTAGCAATGGAGGGATGCATTTCTAATTGGAGGGCTGTGACCAGTGGTGTTCCACAGGGATCAGTGCTGGGACCTTTGCTCTTTGTAGTATATATAAATGATTTGGAGGAAAATGTAACTGGTCTGATTAGTAGGTTTGCAGACGACACAAAGGTTGGTGGAATTGCGGATAGCGATGAGGACTGTCGGAGGATACAGCAGGATTTAGATTGTCTGGAGACTTGGGCGGAGAGATGGCAGATGGAGTTTAATCCGGACAAATGTGAGGTAATGCATTTTGGAAGGTCTAATGCAGGTAGGAAATGTACAGTGAATGGTAGAACCCTCAAGAGTATTGAAAGTCATAGAGATCTAGGAGTACAGGTCCACAGGTCATTGAAAGGGGCAACACAGGTGGAGAAGGTAGTCAAGAAGGCATACGGCATGCTTGCCTTCATTGGCCGGGGCATTGAGTATAAGAATTGGCAAGTCATGTTGCAGCTGTATAGAACCTTAGTTAGGCCACACTTGGAGTATAGTGTTCAATTCTGGTCGCCACACTACCAGAAGGATGTGGAGGCTTTAGAGAAGGTGCAGAAGAGATTTACCAGAATGATGCCTGGTATGGAGGGCATTAGCTATGAGGAGCGATTGAATAAACTCGGTTTGTTCTCACTGGAACGAAGGAGGTTGAGGGGAGACCTGATAGAGGTATATAAAATTATGAGGGGCATAGACAGAGTGGATAGTCAGAGGTTTTTCCCCAGGGTAGAGGGGTCAATTACTAGGGGCATAGGTTTAAGGTGAGAGGGGCAAGGTTTAGAGTAGATGTACGAGGCAAGTTTTTTACGCAGAAGGTAGTGGGTGCCTGGAACTCGCTACCGGAGGAGGTAGTGGAAGCAGGGACGATAGGGACATTTAAGGGGCATCTTGACAAATATATGAATAGGATGGGAATAGAAGGATACGGACCCAGGAAGTGTAGAAGATTGTAGTTTAGTCGGGCAGCATGGTCGGCACGGGCTTGGAGGGCCGAAGGGCCTGTTCCTGTGCTGTACATTTCTTTGTTCTTTGTTCTTTGAGATAGGGAAGGGGTGTAGGGTCTGGAGGGGATTACAGACATAGGGAGGGGGTGTAGGGTCTGGAGGGGGTTACAGAGATAGGGAGGGGCTGTAGGGTCTGGAGGGGGTTACAGAGATAGGGAGGGGCTGTTGTGTCTGGAGGGGGACACAGGGATAGGGAGGGGGTGTAGGGTTGGGAGGGGTTACAGGGATAGTGAGGGGGTGTATGTTTGGGAGGGGGTTACAGGGATAGGGAGGGGGTGTAGGTTTGCAAGGGGTTTACAGGGATAGGGAGGGGGTGTAGGGTCTGGAGGGGGTCACAGGGATAGGGAGGGGGTGTAGGGTTGGGAGGGGGTTACAGGGATAGGGAGGGGGTGTAGGGTTGGGAGGGGGTTGCAGGGATAGGGAGGGGGTATAGGGTCTGCAGGGGGTTACAGGGATAGGGAGGAGGTGTAGGGTCTGGAGGGGGTCACAGGGATAGGGAGGGGGTGTAGGGTCTGGAGGTGGTCACAGGGATAGGGAGGGGGTGTAGGGTCTGGAGGGGGTCACAGGGATAGGGAGGGGGTGTAGGGTTGGGAGGGGGTTACAGGGATAGGGAGGGGGTGTATGTTTGGGAGGGGGTTACAAGAATAGGGAGGGGGTGTAGGTTCGCAAGGGGTTTACAGGGATAGGGAGGGGGTGTAGGGTTGGGAGGGGGTTACAGAGATAGGGAGGGGCTGTAGGGTCTGGAGGGGGTTACAGAGATAGGGAGGGGCTGTAGGGTCTGGAGGGGGACACAGGGATAGGGAGGGGGTGTAGGGTTGGGAGGGGTTACAGGGATAGTGAGGGGGTGTATGTTTGGGAGGGGGTTACAGGGATAGGGAGGGGGTGTAGGTTTGCAAGGGGTTTACAGGGATAGGGAGGGGGTGTAGGGTCTGGAGGGGGTCACAGGGATAGGGAGGGGGTGTAGGGTTGGGAGGGGGTTACACGGATAGGGAGGGGGTGTAGGGTTGGGAGGGGGTTGCAGGGATAGGGAGAGGGTGTAGGGTCTGCAGGGGGTTACAGGTATAGGGAGGAGGTGTAGGGTTTGGAGGGGGTTAAAGGGATAGGGAGGGGGTGTCGTGTCTGGAGGGGTTTACAGAGACAGGGAGGGGGTATAGGGTCTGGAGGGGGTTACAGGGATAGGGAGGGGGTGTAGGGTTGGGAGGGGGTTACAGAGATAGGGAGGGGGTGTAGGGTCTGGAGGGGGTCACAGGGATAGGGAGGGGGTGTAAGGTTGGGAGGGTGTTACAGGGATAGGGAGGGTGTGTAGGGTTGGGAGGGGGTTGCAGGGATAGGGAGGGGGTGTAGGGTCTGCGGGGGGTTACAGGGATAGGGAGAGGGTGTTGGGTCTGGAGGGGGTCACAGGGATGGGGCGGGGGTGTAGGGTTGGGAGGGGGTTGCAGGGATAGGGAGGGGGTGTAGGGTTGGGAGGGGGTTACAGATATAGGGAGGGGGTGTAGGGTCTGGAGGGGGTTACAGGGATAGGGAGGGGGAGTAGGGTTGGGAGGGGGTTACAGAGATCGGGAGGGGGTGTAGGATCTGGAGGGGTTGACAGAGATAGGGAGGGGGTGTAGGGTCTGGAGGGGGATACAGAGATAGTGAGGGGGTGTAGGGTTGGGAGGGGGTTACAGGGATAGGGAGGGGGTTACAGGGATAGGGAGGGGGTGTAGGATTGGGAGGGGGTTACAGGGATAGGGAGGGGGTGTAGGGTATGGAGGGTGTTACAGGGATAGGGAGGGGTTGTAGGGTCTGGAGGGGGTTACAGAGATAGGGAGGGGTGTAGGGTTGGGAGGGGGTTGCAGGGATAGGGAGGGGGTGTAGGGTCTGGAGGGGGTTACAGAGATAGGGAGGGGGTGTAGGGTTGGGAGGGGGTTGCAGGGATAGGGAGGGGGTGTAGGGTTGGGAGGGGGTTACAGAGATAGGGAGGGGGTGTAGGGTCTGCAGGAGGTTACAGGGATAGGGAGGGGGTGTAGGGTTGGGAGGGGGTTACAGGGATAGGGAGGTGGTGTAGGATTGGGAGGGGGTTACAGGGATAGGGAGGGGGTGTAGGGTTGGGAGGGGGTTACAGGGATAGGGAGGGGTGTAGGGTCTGGAGGGGGTTACAGAGATGGGGGGGGGGTGTAGGGTCTGGAGGGGTTTTCAGGGATAGGGAGGGGGTGTAGTGTTGGGAGGGGGTTACAGAGATAGGGAGGGGGTGTAGGGTTGGGAGGGGGTTACAGAGATAGGGGGGGTTGTAGGGTCTGGAGGGGGTTACAGGGATAGGGAGGGGGTGTAGGGTCTGGAGGGGATTACAGACATAGCGAGGGAGTGTAGGTCTGGAGGGGGTCACAGGGATAGGGAGGGGGTGTAGGGTCTGGAGGGGATTACAGACATAGCGAGGGAGTGTAGGGTCTGGAGGGGGTTACAGATATAGGGAGGGTGTGTAGGGTCTGGAGGGGGTTACAGGGATAGGGAGGGTGTGTAGGGTTGGGAGGGGGTTACAGGGATAGGGAGGGGGTGTCGGGTTGGGAGGGGGTTACAGAGATAGGAAGGGGTGTAATGTCTGGAGGGGTTTGCAGGGATGGGGTGTGTAGGGTCTGGAGGGCTTTAACAGAGATAGGGAGGGGGTGTAGGGTCTTGAGGGGGTTACAGAGATAGGGAGGGGCTGTAGGGTCTGGAGGGGGACACAGGGATAGGGAGGGTGTGTATGGTTGGGAGGGGTTACAGGGATAGTGAGGGGGTGTATGTTTGGGAGGGGGTTACAGGGATAGGGAGGGGTGTAGGGTTGGGAGGGTGTTACAGGGATAGGGAGGGGGTGTAGGGTCTGGAGGGGGTTACAGGGATAGGGAGGGGGTGTAGGGTTGGGAGGGGGTTGCAGGGATAGGGAGGGGGTGTAGGGTCTGGAGGTGGTTACAGGGATAGGGAGGCGGTGTAGGGTTGGGAGGGGGTTGCAGGGATAGGGAGGGGGTGTAGGGTCTGGAGGGGGTTACAGGGATAGGGAGGGGGTGTAGGGTTGGGAGCGGGTTGCAGGGATAGGGAGGGGGTGTAGGGTCTGGGGGTGGTTACAGGGATAGGGAGGTGGTGTAGGGTTGGGAGGGGGTTGCAGGGATAGGGAGGGGGTGTAGGGTCTGGAGGGGGTTACAGGGATAGGGAGGGAGTGTAGGGTTGGGAGGGGGTTGCAGTGATAGGGAGGGCGTGTATGGTTGGGAGGGGGTTAGAGGGATAGGGAGGGGGTGTAGGGCCTGCAGGGGGTTACAGGGATAGGGAGGGGGTGTAGGGTTGGGAGGGAGTTACAGGGATAGGGAGGTGGTGTAGGGTTGGGTGGGGGTTACAGGGATAGGGAGGGGGTGTAGGGTTGGGAGGGGGTTACAGAGATAGGGAGGGGGCGTAGGGTCTGCAGGGGGTTACAGGGATAGGGAGGGGGTGTAGGGTTGGGAGGGGGTTACAGAGATAGGGAGGGGGTGTAGGGTCTGCAGGGGGTTACAGGGA
This sequence comes from Scyliorhinus torazame, assembly GCF_047496885.1. Lineage (NCBI taxonomy): Eukaryota > Metazoa > Chordata > Chondrichthyes > Carcharhiniformes > Scyliorhinidae > Scyliorhinus > Scyliorhinus torazame. The sequence goes on from NC_092713.1 coordinate 4,121,336, forward strand.
TAGGGAAGGGGTGTAGGGTCTGGAGGGGGTTACAGGGATAGGGAGGGGGTGTAGGGTCTGGAGGGAGTTGCAGGGATAGGGAGGGGGTGTAGGGTTGGGAGGGTGTTACAGGGATAGGGAGGGGGTGTAGGGTTGGGAGGGGGTTACAGAGATAGGGAGGGGGTGTAGGGTCTGGAGGGGGTTGCAGGGATAGGGAGGGGGTGTAGGGTTGGGAGGGGGTTGCAGGGATAGGGAGGGGGTGTAGGGTTGGGAGGGGGTTACAGGGATAGGGAGGGGGTGTAGGGTCTGGAGGGGGTTGCAGGGATAGGGAGGGGGTGTAGGGTTGGGAGGGGGTTACAGAGTTAGGGAGGGGGTGTAGGGTCTGGAGGGGGTTACAGGGATAGGGAGGGGGTGTAGGGTTGGGAGGGGGTTGCAGGGATAGGGAGGGTTGTAGGGTTGGGAGGGGGTTGCAGGGATAGGGAGGGGTGTAGGGTTGGGATGACATAAGGATTCCCTCAATCTCTCTTCACTGAAGCCGTTCTCTTCATTCGAGCAGTTTATGTGTAACAATCCGATGGCCTCCAGCTACACAGTGAGCAGCTGGCTGCAGGAATCTGGGAGTTTAATATAAAATTGAAGGGTTGTGATGTCTGGAGCCACAGGAATAAATGGCTCAACTGCTGTTTATTGGTTTATTACAATCTGGAAGATCGCCCTGGTAACAACACACAGACAGTAAAGATATAATGTAGCTCGGAATCAATCAGAACAGAAAGAACATTCCGGAAGATGAGATCGATGGCTTTGTGCATTCTTAGAAATATCGAATCGTACAGCACAGAGAGAGTCCACTCGGCCTATCGGGCCTGTGCTGGCCCTGTGAATGGACAATCCTTTTATAACCGCAGTTCCCCCTTCCTCCCAAACCCTGGTTCCTTCCCCATTATCCTGGGAAGATTAGGGCAGCACGGTAGCATTGTGGATAGCACAATTGCTTCACTGCTCCAGCGTTCCAGGTTCGATTCCGGCTTGGGTCACTGTCTGTGCGGAGTCTGCCAGTTCTCCCCGTGTCTGCGTGGGTTTCCTCCGGGTGCTCCGGTTTCCTCCCACAGTCCAAAGATGTGCAGGTTAGGTGGATTGGCCATGATAAATTGCCCTTAGTGTCCAAAATTGCCCTTAGTGTTGGGTGGAGGTGTTGACCTTGGGTAAGGTGCTCGTTCCAAGAGCTGGTGCAGACTCGATGGGCCGAATGGCCTCCTTCTGCACTGTAAATTCTATGATTCTATGAAGATTCCCTTTCCCAGTATTTATCCAATCCCTTTGGAAAGTTATTATTGTATCTTTCAGGCAGCACCTTCCAGATCACAACAACTCGCTGTGTAAAAAACATCCTCCTCATCTCCCCCTCTGCCTCACAACAACTCGCTGTGTAAAAAACATCCTCCTCATCTCCCCCTCTGCTCCTCAACAACTCGCTGTGTAAAAAACATCCTCCTCATCTCCCCCTCTGCCTCACAACAACTCGCTGTGTAAAAAACATCCTCCTCATCTCCCCCTCTGCCTCACAACAACTCGCTGTGTAAAAAACATTCTCCTCATCTCCCCCTCTGCCTCACAACAACTCGCTGTGTAAAAAACATCCTCCTCATCTCCCCCTCTGCCTCACAACAACTCGCTGTGTAAAAAACATTCTCCTCATCTCCCCCTCTGCCTCACAACAACTCGCTGTGTAAAAAACATCCTCCTCATCTCCCCCTCTGCTTCACAACAACTCGCTGTGTAAAAAACATCCTCCTCATCTCCCCCTCTGCCTCACAACAACTCGCGGTGTAAAAAACATCCTCCTCATCTCCCCCTCTGCCTCACAACAACTCGCTGTGTAAAAAACATCCTCCTCATCTCCCCCTCTGCCTCACAACAACTCGCTGTGTAAAAAACATCCTCCTCATCTCCCCCTCTGCTTCTTTTCCCGATTCTCTTCAATCTGTGTCCCTCTGGTTACCCTCCCTCCTGTCACTGAAACACTTTTTCCTCATTTACTCCATCAAAACTCTTGCTGATTTCGTTATGTGGAGAGAACAGACAAACTGGGATTGTTCCCAGTGAGGCAGAGAAGACACAGCCAGAGTGAGACACTTCAAAGAGTCAGTTTGGGAGTTTGAAGCGAGGTGGGAATTTGAAGCTAGGTGGGGAGGAGGGGCTTTTTATCTCCTGATTTGTTACACTCAAATTTCCAGTGAGTGGCCTTGCCCTGCTGCAGGTGACTACAAGGGGGAGAGCTGATTAGTGAGTCGCAGGTAAGACCTTCAAATCGGGAGCGGAGTTGAGCGGGAGAAATCGGGATTCCAGTCTGGGACGGTAAGTGTTAGTTGTGTCTGTGTCTGTGCCTTTGAGCGGGAGAAATGGGGACGGCAGACTGAGGGGGTAATTGGTATTTGTGTCTGTGTCTCTGAGCGGGGGAAATGGGGACTGCAGACTGAGGGGGTAAGTGGTATTTGTGTCTGTGTCTCTGAGCGGGGGAAATGGGGACTGCAGACTGAGGGGGTAAGTGGTATTTGTGTCTGTGTCTCTGAGCGTGGGAAATGGGGACTGCAGACTGAGGGGGTAAGTGGTATCTGTGTCTGTGTCTGTGTCTCTGAGCGGGGGAAATGGGGACTGCAGACTGAGGGGGTAAGTGGTATTTGTGTCTGTGTCTCTGAGCGTGGGAAATGGGGACTGCAGACTGAGGGGGTAAGTGGTATCTGTGTCTGTGTCTGTGTCTCTGAGCGGGGGAAATGGGGACTGCAGACTGAGGGGGTAAGTGGTATTTGTGTCTGTGTCTCTGAGCGGGGGAAATGGGGACGGCAGACTGAGGGGGTAAGTGGTATTTGTGCCTGTGTCTCTGAGCGGGGGAAATGGGGACTGCAGACTGAGGGGGTAAGTGGTATTTGTGTCTGTGTCTCTGAGCGGGGGAAATGGGGACTGCAGACTGAGGGGGTAAGTGGTATTTGTGTCTGTGTCTCTGAGCGGGGGAAATGGGGACTGCAGACTGAGGGGGTAAGTGGTATTTGTGTCTGTGTCTCTGAGCGGGGGAAATGGGGACTGCAGACTGAGGGGGTAAGTGGTATTTGTGTCTGTGTCTCTGAGCGGGGGAAATGGGGACTGCAGACTGAGGGGGTAAGTGGTATTTGTGTCTGTGTCTCTGAGCGGGGGAAATGGGGACTGCAGACTGAGGGGGTAAGTGGTATTTGTGTCTGTGTCTCTGAGCGGGGGAAATGGGGACTGCAGACTGAGGGGGTAAGTGGTATTTGTGTCTGTGTCTCTGAGCGGGGGAAATGGGGACTGCAGACTGAGGGGGTAAGTGGTATTTGTGTCTGTGTCTCTGAGCGGGGGAAAAGGGGACTGCAGACTGAGGGGGTAAGTGGTATTTGTGTCTGTGTCTCTGAGCGGGGGAAATGGGGACTGCAGACTGAGGGGGTAAGTGGTATTTGTGTCTGTGTCTCTGAGCGTGGGAAATGGGGACTGCAGACTGAGGGGGTAAGTGGTATTTGTGTCTGTGTCTCTGAGCGGGGGAAATGGGGACGGCAGACTGAGGGGGTAAGTGGTATCTGTGTCTGTGTCTCTGAGCGGGGGAAATGGGGACTGCAGACTGAGGGGGTAAGTGGTATTTGTGTCTGTGTCTCTGAGCGGGGGAAATGGGGACTGCAGACTGAGGGGGTAAGTGGTATTTGTGTCTGTGTCTCTGAGCGGGGGAAAAGGGGACTGCAGACTGAGGGGGTAAGTGGTATTTGTGTCTGTGTCTCTGAGCGGGGGAAATGGGGACTGCAGACTGAGGGGGTAAGTGGTATTTGTGTCTGTGTCTCTGAGCGTGGGAAATGGGGACTGCAGACTGAGGGGGTAAGTGGTATCTGTGTCTGTGTCTGTGTCTCTGAGCGGGGGAAATGGGGACTGCAGACTGAGGGGGTAAGTGGTATTTGTGTCTGTGTCTCTGAGCGGGGGAAATGGGGACGGCAGACTGAGGGGGTAAGTGGTATTTGTGCCTGTGTCTCTGAGCGGGGGAAATGGGGACTGCAGACTGAGAGGGTAAGTGGTATTTGTGCCTGTGTCTCTGAGCGGGGGAAATGGGGACTGCAGACTGAGGGGGTAAGTGGTATTTGTGTCTGTGTCTCTGAGCGGGGGAAATGGGGACTGCAGACTGAGGGGGTAAGTGGTATTTGTGTCTGTGTCTCTGAGCGGGGGGAATGGGGACGGCAGTGTGAGGGGGTAAGTGGTATTTGTGTCTGTGTCTGTGTCTCTGAGTGAGGGAAATGGGGACTGCAGACTGAGGGGGTAAGTGGTATTTGTGTCTGTGTCTGTGTCTCTGAGTGAGGGAAATGGGGACTGCAGACTGAGGGGGTAAGTGGTATTTGTGTCTGTGTCTGTGTCTCTGAGTGAGGGAAATGGGGACGGCAGACTGAGGGGGTAATTGGTATTTGTGTCTGTGTCTCTGAGCGGGGGAAATGGGGACTGCAGACTGAGGGGGTAAGTGGTATTTGTGTCTGTGTCTCTGAGCGGGGGAAATGGGGACTGCAGACTGAGGGGGTAAGTGGTATTTGTGTCTGTGTCTCTGAGCGAGGGAAATGGGGACGGCAGACTGAGGGGGTAAGTGGTATCTGTGTCTGTGTCTCTGAGCGAGGGAAATGGGGACGGCAGACTGAGGGGGTAAGTGGTATTTGTGTCTGTGTCTCTGAGTGAGGGAAATGGGGACTGCAGACTGAGGGGGTAAGTGGTATTTGTGTCTGTGTCTCTGAGCGAGAGAAATGGGGACTGCAGACTGAGGGAGTAAGTGGTATTTGTGTCTCTGTGTTTTCAAAGTGTGGGGGAAAACAAAGTGAGATCATAGTAAAGCTGTGACTGATTGGCTGGTAAGGAATCTGTGTTTAATTTGAAATTAAAACTAATTAAAACTGATCTCTAAACGAGGTAGAGGAGTAACTAAACCAGATGGCAGAGATTAGTATTTAGCTTTTAAATTTTACAGGGACAATCTGGTGCCAGGGACCACATTGTTAATCGGAACTTATCTAATGACGATTTGAATTATTAATTTTACTTAATTAACTAGTGCTTAAATGTCACTGAGCGGGGTGCAGTAACCTAACTGTGAGATGTGGCAGAAGTGTGATGCTTCCAGCATTCCGGTCGACTACGTCTGCAGCAAGTGTAACCAATGGCAGCTCCTCACAGACCATGTGGTTCGGTTGGAGCAGCAGTTGGACGCACTTCGGAGCATGCAGGTGGGGGAAAGTGTCATAGATAGGAGTTATAGAGATGTGGTCACACCCAAGGTGCAGGCAGAGAGATTGGTGACCGCTCAAAAGGGCAGTCAGTCAGTGCAGGAATCTCCTGTGGCTGTCCCCCTCTCTGACAGGTATACCATTTTGGATACTGTTTGGGGGATACCCTATCAGGGGAAAACAACAGCAGCCAGAACAGTGGCACCACAACTGGCTCTGTTGCTCAGTAGGGGAGGGCAAAGTGCAGGAGAGCGATAGTTATAGGGGACTCTATAGTAAGGGGCACAGATCGGCGCTTCTGTGTACGTGGTGCCTCCCTGGTGCCAGGGTCAAGGATGTCTCTTGTCATGTGAGAGTAATGGGTGTTTATCAGTGATGTCAGAGTGAGGGTGGAGCTGGGCTGTCTGTCAGCTTTTTACTTTCGTTTTAGGCTGTTTGCTGCAGGATGTGTTTTAGTTTCGTTTTCAGTGTTGGAGCTGAAGCCAGACAGAGCAGGTGTACGGTTGATCTCTCTGCCATGAAAAGACTATCTCTTGATCATTTGGTGAATTCAGAATTATAAATGTTTTCAGACGTGACTTTAACCTGATGTGCCTCTGTTAAATTCTTTTTTAAAGTCGTATGGATATTTAAAAGATTACTTTGTGTTGTAGTCTTTGGGGTTGTATTTGAATTAATGGTTACTGAGATGTTCACTGTATGTTTTTAAAAGGTTAACTTGAGCTCATAGAATAAACATTGTTTTGCTTTAAAAAATACTTTTCCATTTCTGCTGTACCACACCTGTAGAGTGGGCCGTGTGCTCCCCATACCACATACCACGAAAGTAGGAAGGAACTTAAGCAAGGAGTCAGGAGGGTGAGAAAGGGTCACGAAACGTCATTGGCAAATAGGGTTAAGGAAAATCCAAAGGCTTTTTATATGTACATAAAAAGCAAGGGGTAGCCAGGGAAAGGGTTGGCCCACTGAAGGATAGGCAAGGGAATCTATGTGTGGAGCCAGAGGAAATGGGCGAGGTACTAAATGAATACTTTGCATCAGTGTTCACCAAAGAGAAGGGATTGGTAGATGTTGAGTCTGGAGAAGGGTGTGTAGATAGCCTGGGTCACATTGTGATCCAAAAAGACGAGGTGTTGGGCGTCTTAAAAAATATTAAGGTAGATAAGTCCCCAGGGCCTGATGGGATCTACCCCAGAATACTGAAGGAGGCTGGAGAGGAAATTGCTGAGGCCTTGACAGAAATCTTTGGATCCTCACTGTCTTCAGGTGATGTCCCGGAGGACTGGAGAATAGCCAATGTTGTTCCTCTGTTTAAGAAGGGTAGCAAGGATAATCCGGGTAACTACAGGCCGGTGAGCCTTACGTCAGTGGTAGGGAAATTACTGGAGAGAATTCTTCGAGACTGAATCTACTCCCATTTGGAAGCAAGTGGACATATTAGTGAGAGGCAGCACGGTTTTGTGAAGGGGAGGTCGTGTCTCACTAACTTGACAGAGTTTTTCGAGCAAGTCACAAAGATTATTGATGCAGGTAGGGCAGTGGATGTTGTCTATATGGACTTCAGTAAGGCCTTTGAAATAAAATGAAATGAAAATCGCTTATTGTCACAAGTAGGCTTCAAATGAAGTTACTGTGAAAAGTCCCTAGTCGCCACATTCCGCCGCCTGTTCGGGGAGGCTGGTACGGGAATTGAACCGTGCTGCTGGCCTGCCTTGGTCTGCTTTAAAAGCCAGTGATTTAGCCCAGTGAGCTAAACCAGCCCCTTTGACAAGGTCCCTCATGGTAGACTGGTGCAAAAGGTGAAGTCACACGGAATCAGAGGTGAGGTGGTAAGATGGATACAGAACTGGCTCGGTCACAGAAGGCAAAGGGTAGCAATAGAAGGTGTTTTTCTGAATGGAAGGTTGTGACGAGTGGTGTTCCACAGGGATCGGTGCTGGGACCTCTGTTGTTTGTGGTGTACATAAACGATTTGGAGGAAAATGTCGCCGGTCTGATTAGTAAGTTCGGGGATGACACCGAGGTTGGTGGAGTGGCAGAGAGTGTTGAGGATTGTCAGAGGATACAGCAGGACATCGATAGGTTGGAGACTTGGGCAGAGAAATGGCAAATGGAGTTTAATCCGGACAAATGTGAGGTAATGCATTTTGGTAGGTTTAACAGAGAGGGGAAATATACCGTAAATGGTAAAACTCTTCGGAATGTAGAAAGTCAGAGAGATCTGGACGCGCAGGTCCACAGATCTTTGAAAGTGGCAACACAAGTGGACAAGGTAGTCAAGAAAGCAGACGGAATGCTTGCCTTCATTGGACGGGGCATTGAGTATAGAAACTGGCAAGTCATGCTGCAGTTGTATAGAACCTTGGTAAGGCCCCACTTGGAATGTTGCGAACAATTCTGGTCGCCACACTACCAGAAGGATGTGGAGGCTTTGGAGAGGGTGCAGAGGAGGTTTACCAGGATGTTGCCTGGTCTGGAGGGTGTTAGCTATGTGGAGAGGCTGAATAGACTCGAACTATTTTCATTAGAAAGATGGAGGTTGGGGGTGACCTACACGATTATGAGGGGCATGGATAGAGTGGTTGGGCAGGCACTCTTTCCCAGGGTGGAGGGGTCAGTCACCAGGGGGCAGAGGTTTAAGGTCCGTGGGGCAAAGTTTCGAGGAGATGTGCGAGGCAGGTTTTTTACACAGAGGGTAGTGAGTGCCTGGAACGCGTTGCCAGGGGAGGTTGTGGAAACAGATACATTAACGGCGTTCAAAAGGCATCTTGACAAACACATGGATAGGATGGGAATAGAGGGATACGGCACAAGGAAGTGCTGAGGGTTTTGGCAAAGGTTGGTTTTATGACCGGTACAGGTTTGGAGGGCCGAAGGGCCTGTTCCTGTGCTGTATTGTTCTTTGTTCCTGTGCTGGATTGTTCTTTGTTCTCCCTCAAGCAGGGAATGATAAACGGAGATTTAATAGAGGTTCAAAATCAGGAAGGTGAGAATTATTCTATCAATAATGTAATATCATAGAATTTACAGAGCAGAAGGAGGCCATTCAGCCCATCGAGTCTGCACCGGCTCTTGGAAAGAGCACCCTACCCAAGGTCAACACCGCCACCCTATCCCCATAACCCAGTAACCCCACCCAACACTAAGGGCAATTTTGGACACTAAGGGCAATTTATCATGGCCAATCCACCTAACCCGCACATCTTTGGACTGTGGGAGGAAACCGGAGCACCCGGAGGAAACCCATGCACACACGGGGAGGATGTGCAGACTCCGCACAGACAGTGACCCAAGCCAGAATCGAATCTGGGACCCTGGAGCTGTGAAGCAATTGTGCTATCCACAAGGCTACCGTGCTGCCCCTGTAATGATAATGATGATGACCCAATCCTCTGACCGTGCGAATAGAGTCTCCCCAACTCCCTGAATCCTTATCAGATCCAACAAACTTTCCTGTGTCACCTCATTTTGAAATTGCAAATCTACCATCTCCACCGTTTCCGCTTTCTCCTTCCCGTTTGTTACATCCTCAAAAAACTGGACTGGATTTGACAAATCTGATGAACATTTCACAAAACCCTGCTGTCTCTGCCGAATCATATTATCATTAAGAAACATAAACTATGGTTGGATTGTGGCTCCTGGAGGCTCTGTGAGGGAGGGACACGTGTAGAGATTGAAGTCGAGATCTATTAACTGAACGAGTCTCAGAAATGTCAAGTGTTCCTCAGAGAAAATGGTTAATGATCCATTTCACTCACAAGTGTCTCCTTATTCAGTGAGGACGAGGAGCTGGTGGAGTTTCTCCGAGACAGAGAGAAGGTGGGAATGGAAGGGAAGTGCTGGGTGATCAAAGACAGAGTGAAGGAAGAGGTTTAAAGAATGAGTTTGGAAAGATCTCCGAGTGTCTGGAATGGGGAGGATGTGATTGGTTTATTCCAGGAAGGGTGAGTAACTGAGCTCCCAATGACTGCTCTCCATATTGTCATCTCTCCCACTCCGGCACAGGGAGATCCCAATCCCTAAAGCTCTATCTCCCACTCCGGCACAGGAAGATCCCAATCCCTGAAGTTCTGTGTCTCTGTCTTCAGGAACATTGTTCTGAGGGAAGAGCTGAGAGAGAAAACAAGGTCTGGATTGTTCATTGTTGAGAGATTTCCCAGTTCTCAGACTCTGATAAGAAGGGAATATGGAGCGGGATGTGGGAACAGAGTTGGAATAGGATTCTGTGTCGACTGATCCAATGGAAGAGTTAGCACCGGAGCAGGACAATGGGCTGAATGGCCTACTCTGTACTGAGTCTATCATGGAGCTGCTGAAACAGCAGTGACAGAATCTATTGAAATGATTGGGGTTGAGCTCAGGATTAGGGGAGCTGTGTTGTGACCATCACAGGAATTGCTGTGTTCAGGAGTTTAACCCCAGCATTGTTCGAAAGAAAGAAGTTGCATTTAAATAGCACCTTTCACCACCTCAGGATGTCCCAATGTACATTCCAGCCAATGACGTATTTTTGAAGTGCAGTCACTGTTGTAATGTGGGAAACTTGGCAGCCAATCTGCACAGCAAGATCCCACACACAGCGAGGTGGTATTGAGCAGATCATCGTGTTTTGAGGTGTTAATTGAGGGATAAATATTTTCCAGGACATGGGGGAATTCCCTGATCTTCGAGATGGTTTCCTGGGATCCTTTACAACACCTGGAGGACCGGCTGTACAACTGACACTGGGCTGCATTATCTCTTAAATTGGAGATTCCTGAGACAGGGACAGAGCTTCGGGGGAACAGGTGAGAATTGATGAAGCTCTAGACAGAGACTGGAGGACAGTGAGACAGACACAGAGACTGAAATCCTTCAGGATCTCTGCTGAGTGGAGGCAGTGGGAGGGGAAGATACTGGGTAACCAGTCATTTGTTATGGGCCAGGGTTTAGAGAACACCAAAGTATACCATGGAGTTCACCTGATCCACAACTGTTTATAGATTTTGTTCATGGGGAGCACAAGGGCCCACTTTTCAGGTGTTATTCAACAGAGGCCAAAAGCACTTTGAATCAAAACAAAGTTTATTCTACTAATTCAGTTAACATTTTATAAACACACTCAGTAAGCATTTTTATCAACTACAAACATAAGTCCCCCAGACAGCTACAGTAATCTATATATATATTTATAACCCTTAATAACTTCCCTTTCTGCTGTTTCAACTTGACAACAACATCCAATACCAGAAAAAAACTTTTAACCAAAACAGTAGGTTTGAATTCTTTCCCAGAAAACAGATATCACTGTTAAATAATCAAGTGACCTGGACACCTTTTAACATACAGAGAGAGAGAGAGAGAGAGAAGCCGTCTTTGTCTGAATCCAGCTTCCAACTGTGTAAACCGAAAGTAAAACTCAGAGCCACAGCCCAGCTCCCAGCTCAAAGTGAAAGTAAAATCCAGAGACACAGCCCAGCTCCACCCATGCAATGACATCACTGAAGCCATTTGATAAACACACATTTCTTAAAGGGACATTCAGAAGACAGGAGGGAGAAAGGAAATGAAAGATATGTAGATAGGGTGAGACGGAGAGGGGGTGGGGATTGTCAATGGGGAACAGAAGCACCAGCAAGGACTAGATAGGCCGAATGGCCAGATTGTGTCTGGACATTTTGTGCCTATGTTATTGGGGAAAAGGTAATTGTGAATTCTGAACCCACTGACACGAGGTTTAGTATCACTCATTGTCTCGCTGGACACCCTCAGAGGGCAGTTCATGGGCAAGCACTTTGCGTGGATTATTAGCCCAGTAACAGAACCACTCCATTGACACAAATCTCCCCCAACATCACTGTGAAGGAGCAGAATCTCCACCAGAGTCAATCTGCCTTCCAGTGATTACAAACACTAAAAGATCGCTCTCATCTTTGTTCAATTCTGAAACTCTGTTTGTCTCTGGAAGTTGTAGTGATTTAAGATTCCTTTCCACCAACCTGACCACAATGTCCAAACTGGGGGCTTTTTGCTGCATTTTATCGGCCTGTTTATTCTTCCCTCTTCATTTGTGTTGGGATCGGGTTCCATCAGGAAATCTCGCTCCTCAATGACAGCCGTTTTCAAGGTTATCCCAGGGACAGTTCATGGAAAATTCATGTTGTGATTATTCTTCAAACATTGAAGAGATTAAATGCCACCCCCTGGGGTTTGTGTCTCAATCGACAGTTTGTCTCGACTGAAGGCAACGTGGAAATAAAAATGATGGCAGGAAGTGAGGAGGGGAAATTAATGCTGGAATAATTGCCACACAAGATGTGAGGGGGGTGTGGGGGAATTGGGGACATTCTCTAAGGGTTGAGGTGACAGTGGATTCATGTCTCTAATCTCCAGAAAACCCTCTCTGGCGACAAGTTCCTCATTTCAGAGTCTGCCCCCCTCCTCTGGGCTGAATAACCTCTTTCTGTGCTGGAAGATTCCCTGAGCCTAGACTGGTGGTGGCATGAGTTTTCATTTACTTTGTTTAACTGAAAGGCTGGGACCACGTTTTCTCCCTGTGCTGTTCCGCTTACTGTGTCATCACAAAGCTCTGAGATATGGAGTTTTGTGTTGATGTGATGCTGATGTAATGAGTGTAGAAATTGTCATATATTGTAATTTATATCTGTTGCAATAATGTTATTAAAAGCCTGGGTTAAGGTATATATTTGGTGCAGTAATATTATTAAAGAACCTATGTTCAGGTATCCAGACTGTGTCCAGTAAAGCTGTAATTAAGGAGTCATAAAAGCTAAGGTATTGATTGATTACTTGTTTGCAGAGAAATGGCTAATGAGATATTGGTTTGATTGCTGGAGATTCCCTGGAGAGTAGATAATTACTGAGGGATTGTATTTAGTCTTAGCTCAGCAGATGATGGGACATCTTAGTAGGAAATAGATGATGTAACTAATCGGAGGAGCCAGGTCTGTCTACAGATTGCAGTTTTACCAAATGCTGTTGGGTTGAGCAGAAGGATCTGACAAGACAGAAGGATTTTCAGATTGTTCCTGAAAAGGGTCTCTCTCTCTGAAGTCTTCACAGATAAACCAACAACCTGTTACCATAGAACCACAGAATCCCTACAGTGCAAAAGGAGGCCATTTGGCCCAACAAGTCTGCACCGACCTCCTGAAAGATCACCATACCTAGGCTCACTCCTCTGCCCATTCCCTGCAACCTCACCTAACCTCCACATCTTTGGACAGTGGGAGGAAACCGGAGCACCCGGAAGAAACCCACGCAGACACGGGGAGAACGTGCAAACTCCACACAGATAGTCACCAAGGCAGGAATTGAACACAGGCCCCTGGTGCTATTAGGCAGCAGTACTAGCCACTGTGCCGCTCCTTTTGTTAACTTTATTTTAACTTTATTTATAAGTGGCATTTGAACATATTTGGATACTTAATTGGAATTAGTGTATGGTGTGGATAGCAAGTTAAAGTTTTCCTTTTTGGTCAAAAACTGTTTAACTGTAATTTGTAAAGCGGGCACGGTGGCACAGTGGTTAGCACTGCTGCTCACACGCCGAGGTCCCAGGTTCGATCCCGACCCCGGGTCACTGTCCGTGTGGAGTTTGCACATTCTCCCCGTGTTTGTGAGGGTCTCACCTCCACAACCCAAAGATTATCATAGAATTTACAGTGCAGAAGGAGACCATTCGGCCCATCGAGTCTGCACTGGCTCTTGGAAAGAGCACCCTACCCAAGGTCAACACCTCCACCCTATCCCCATAACCCAGCAACCCCACCCAACATTAAGGACAATTTTGGACACTAAGGTCAATTTATCAAGGCCAATCCACCTAACCTGCACATCTTTGGACTGTGGGAGGAAACCGGAGCACCCGGAGGAAACCCACGCACACACGGGGAGGATGTGCAGACTCCGCACAGACAGTGACCCAAGCCGGAATCGAACCTGGGACCCTGGAGCTGTGAAGCAATTGTGCTATCCACAATGCTACCGTGCTGCCCACTAAAGATGTGCAGGGTAAGTGAATTGGCCACGCTAAATTGTCCCTGAATGGGATAAAAATAATTGGGTACTTTAAATTTATTTTTAAAAGGAATAAAATTAAATTACCTGTAAATTGTTAAGCTATTTCTTTGATGTTAATGTGATTGATTCTTTGCTGAAATTAAAATTTGTTTCAACATAAAATATACCGATTAGTCAGAGTCATCACTCCTGGGGTGAAGCGCGGCCACGGATCCGGCAATTCTTCGGAGCATAGCGGCAGCTAGAGCTGGGTGCTCCACGCTGTTGTCCTGCTAGCCCCCAGCAAAACTGGGAATCGGTTGCCGTTTTGCGCCAGTTTTTCTGGTGTAAAACGCAACCATTCACACACGCCGTCATGGGGACATATCTCCAGAGTCGGAAAATTCAGCCTCTGGTATTGCGCAGTGAGATAGGATTAATGAATGACCTCATAGTGAAGACACCCCTAGGTAGTAGCGATCATAATATGATTGAATTTTAAATTCAGTTTGAGGGAGAGAAGAGTGCACCCAAGACTAGTATTTTAAACTTAAATAAGAGCAATTATGAATTCCGAGCTAGCTGAAGTAAACTGGCAAATATGCTCAAGGGATCGGTCAACATCCATGACAGACATTTAAAGGGATATTTCAGAATTTACAGAATAGACACATTCCAATGAGAAATAAAAATTCGAAGAGGAGGGCCCCTCATCTGTGATTAACTAAAAAAAGTTACATGCCGTATTAAATGGAAAGAAAAATGAATTTGTGTAAAGGTGAATAGCAGATAAGAAGTTTGGAAAGAATATTAAAAAGTCCAAGAATGACAAAACACTGGCGTACGAGAGACAGCAAACCAACAATTCAAATATGGTTACTAAGAGTTCCGATAGATGTATGGATATGAAAAGAGTTAAACTGAGCATTGGTCCTACAGAAAGTGTGTCTGGGGAATTAACCATGGAAATCAGGGCTCTGTGAACGAATTGAACAGATATTTTGTATTGGTCGCTGCTACAGAGAACACAAGTAACATCGTGGAAATAGCTGTAAATCAGGAAATGGAAGGGGCGGAGAACTCAGGAAAATTATAATCACCAGGAAAGTGGCATTGCGAAAATACAAAGGGTTGCTCGATCAAAGATGGTGATCGGGTGGCTGACAATTCCCAGTTCCAGGTGGACTTCACTCTCGGGTTTTGAAAGAAATGGCTAATCAGAGAATTGATGCATTGGTTTTAATTTCCCAAAATTTCCTGGATGCTGGGAAGGTTCCACTAGATTGGAAGAGAGAATTTTTTACTCCATAATTGAAAAAAATTATTTGCATTTGTCTTCACAATGGAAGACACTGATAACATTCCAAAAATACTAAAAATATCAAGGTGCAAAAAGGGGGAGGAAATTGATAGAGAGGTAATGAAGCCTCTGGTCATCTGGGATTAGGGCGACTTGACCTTTACTGCACTGGTAGTAATCTTCCAATGAACCTTAAATTCTGGAAAAATCCCAGCGGATTGGAAAACTGCCAATGTAACACACATATTCAAAAAAGGAGGGAGGCAAGAAACAAATATCTATAGGCCAGTTAGCTTAACAACCATTATTGGGAAAATGTTAGAGTCCATTAGAAAGAATGTAATAGCAGAGCATTTAGAAATACATAATGTAATCAAGCTTAGAAGCTTTAGAAATCTCTTGGTCGAGGGAGAGAGAGAGCCGCAGAGAGAGAGGGCCTTCCAGCTATGACCTGGCTGTGACCTTCTCAGAAATTAAGACAAAATGGAGCTCCGCAGAAGATCCACCTTCTTTTCTGAAGTTTCTGACTGGCTTCACCAATCACAGGCAATGATAGGAGAAGGATGAAAGTTCTACATTCACCAACTGACTGTTTATCAAGTCGATCAAATCGACATTACAGGTTCTGCTACAGAATCTGAAAAGACATCTTAGCCTGACGGGGATGTCCAATTTCGAAAGCCTGAAATCTTAAACTGAAATTCCAAAGAGGGCTGTTGTCGCAGTTAACCAGAAGACTGTAGATCAAAGCAGGCCACAGGACGGGGATAAAAGGGGAACACAGGACAGACAAAAGCTTTTACAACAATATCCTAACATACCTCCCCCTTAAAGGAGTGAACATCAGAACATGGACATTTCATTATGAGGTATGCAAGACACACAACACCCACACATACCAGCCTAAATGTGTCCCAATATAAATCACCTGCCCGCTTTGGCATTAATGGCAATTTGACTTTCAATATTCACAATGAGCTACTTGCACTCACATTATTGCCTGCAGGAATTATGTACACAGTCTTCACAATGCACAATTACAGTAGTTAACAGCGCAGTAAAGTCCAGGCTGGCCAGCACCGTTCCACCCTCCAACATGGAAGGTAAGGAATTCTTAAGTTCCTCTAAGAGAATGACCTCTCTCAGAGCCTCATAGGTAGTCTCAACTCCCAATGCTCGGACCCATCTATTAAAATGGTTCTGTTTAACCCTCTGAATCCCTGCATAAGTCTGTCCCGCAGTCTCTTCAAATCCCAAGATCTTTGCCTATATGCTTCGGGAACCAATTCATCTGTAGCCAGAGTGGCCATTTTCACCAAGGCGTAATCTCTAGAGTCTTCATCTGACAAGGTGCCATGAACTTCCTGTGCCTGCCCCGTCAACTTACTCTGCAGGGGTAAGGTCCACTTCTCTGTTGGCCACTCCAATTGGGTCGCTATTTTCTCGAAAGCCCTAAAGAACATCTCCACTTCTTTCACTTCAGATTTTGGGAGAACCTGTATAAATTAAATATATCACCACTAAGTTGTATTCTGGGGCCAGGCTTCCTTTCACGCCCTGGAAGCTTTGCAACCCTTTGCAGTACCTTAAGCTGCAATTCTAATTCGAGCTTCCTCATTTCCATCTCCATTTCTCCTTCCTTTTCTTTTCTCTCATTCTCTCTTTCCTCCCTCTTCATTTCCATTTCCCTCTGTTTTTGCTGCATTTCAAGCTGTTTCATCTGCAACTGGATCTTAGCCAATTCTACTGACTGTGGATCTGGCCAAGGCGGCATTGCCTTCAAATTTAAGTGTTGAGCAATTGTGTCAATTACGTCCATATTCATAGGTCTAGCAGGTACAGCCAGTTTTAATTCCCTTGCCAATTCGATGAGCGGCTCTTTGCGAAGCTCCTGCAAATAAACTAGGGTATGTCGTCCATGTGGAGACGTTTCATAGCAGCTTCCATCGCTATCTTGTCATATTACAACAAACCTGGTGTCTCTTAATAATTTACTAATTTACTCTGTACCCCAAATTCGCTATCTAACATTTCCAAACCGGGACAAGTCCCAAATCTATGTTACGACACCCTGGGCGAGTGCGCAATCAATTCCAGCCCCACAAACCCCAGAGTCCCAATATAAGTGAATTAACCAATAAATTGCATTTTCCAAAGATCATTACCCCTTGACTGCTCCAAGAGTTACAGACACCAGGGGCAGATTCTCTCAGCCCACGCCAGTTCGGAGAATCGCCGGGCCGGGCGCGATTCGCGCAACGCCGCCCCGACGACGGTCCGCCAATTCTCCGCCTGGGGTGGACCGAGTGGCCGGACAAAAGAAGCCCGAGTCCCGCTTGCGCCATTCACATCTGGTTTTACCCGGTGGGATCTCGGCGTCCATCCTGTTGGGGGCGGCTTGGTGGGGGGGTTCGACCCCGGGATGGGCCTCCACAGTGGCTTGGCCGGCGATCGGGGCCTGCCGATCGACGGGCCGGTCTCTCCTACTGGGGGCCTCTTTTACTCCGCGCCGGCCCGTGTAGCTCTCCGCCATGTTGCGTCGGGGCCGGCGTGGAGAAGGAAGCTACCACGCATGTGCGAGTTCGCGCCGGTCGCAGCGCGCATGCGCAGACTCGCGGAAACTTTTGACGCCGGTATCAGCAGCTGGAGAGGTGTGGGTCGCTCCAGTGCCATGCCGGCCCCGTGTAGGGCAGACGATCGCTACACTTAGTGGTCCGATGAAGCTGTCGTTAAACTCTCCAGTTTTTACGACAGCATCAACACTCTGCCGTCAGATGGGAGAATCCCGCCCCAGATTGATAAGTGAAATGTCAACAAACTTTACGAATATAAAAAGGAAAAGATAAACATTGAGAAAAGTAACAGGATAATGGTCTAGCAGGCTGCCAATTCCGAAGACCCCTGCCCACCCTCCACCCAGACACACACAAGGCAGACATAAGGTAAGGGCTGGCGAGGAATATAAAAAACGGGGAGGAAAGGGTAAGTTTGACATGAGTGTTCACAGCTGTGGTTATCGCTGCTGGGAAATAGATTTGCTCAAGCGGTTCAGGTTGGCAAAATTTCACCCTCCGACCACAAGACAGCAGTTCACCCGAGTACTGGGTCAGGGCAATACCACATTTGTACCACCAGATGGAGATGGGCACAGTGTGTTCAAATCAGTGACATTCTCATTCCCGGCCATCAGATGGTGCTGTTCACAGGATGCTCAGGTCAGTGCACATCTGCCTTTCTACCACCAGACGGAGCTTTCTCCTCTCTGGGAGATTATTACAGCCTTCCTGAATGAACATTGCATTTATTTCCTTTGTCTGAACTCAGCATAGGAACACAGGCCGTACTTTAAGGAATATGTCAGTTTAAGCTTCAATCATGCATTCTTCCCAGCCACCGAAGCACACAGTTCAAAGGTTACTGATCTCTGGGATAACAGTTTGCACTCTAACATTCCAGAACTCCCTCCCAGTTCTGAGGATGTCCTTTTAAATAAGAACGTCTCCACAGATTTAGCTAGTATGCCTCTCTCTTTAGCAGTACTGAGGGAGTGCCGCACTGTCAGAGGGTCAGTACTGAGGGAGTGCCGCACTGTCAGAGGGTCAGGACTGAGGGTATGCTGTACTGTCAGAGGGTCAGTACTGAGGGAGTGCTGCACTGTCAGAGGGTCAGTACTGAGGGAGTGCCACACTGTCAGAGGGTCAGTACTGAGGGAGTGCCGCACTGTCAGAGGGTCAGTACTGAGGGAGTGCTGCACTGTCAGAGGGTCAGTACTGAGGGAGTGCTGCACTGTCAGAGGGTCAGTACTGAGGGAGTGCTGCACTGTCAGAGGGTCAGTACTGAGGGAGTGCCGCACTGTCAGAGGGTCAGTACTGAGGGTATGCTGTACTATCAGAGGGTCAGTACTGAGGGAGTGCTGCACTGTCAGAGGGTCAGTACTGAGGGAGTGCCACACTGTCAGAGGGTCAGTACTGAGGGAGTGCCGCACTGTCAGAGGGTCAGTACTGAGGGAGTGCTGCACTGTCAGAGGGTCAGTACTGAGGGTGTGCTGCACTGTCAGAGGGTCAGTACTGAGGGAGAGCTGCACTGTCAGAAAGTCAGTACTGAGGGAGTGCCGCACTGTCAGAGGGTCAGTACTGAGGGAGTGCTGCACTGTCAGAGGGTCAGTACTGAGGGAGTGCCACACTGTCAGAGGGTCAGCACTGAAGGAGTGCCGCACTGTCAGAGGGTCAGTACTGAGGGAGTGCTGCACTGTCAGAGGGTCAGTACTGAGGGAGTGCTGCACTGTCAGAGGGTCAGTACTGAGGGAGTGCTGCGCTGTCAGAGGGTCAGTACTGAGGGAGTGCTGCACTGTCAGAGGGTCAGTACTGAGGGAGTGCCACACTGTCAGAGGGTCAGCACTGAAGGAGTGCCGCACTGTCAGAGGGTCAGTACTGAGGGAGTGCCGCACTGTCAGAGGGTCAGTACTGAGGGCATGCTGCACTGTAAGAGGGTCAGTACTGAGGGAGTGCTGCACTGTCAGAGGATCAGTACTGAGGGAGTGCTGCACTGTCAGAAGGTCCGTACTGAGGGAGTGCTGCACTGTCAGAGGGTCAGTACTGTGGAAGCGCTGCACTGTCAGAGGGTCAGTACTGAGGGTGTGCCGCACTGTCAGAGGGTCAGTACTGAGGGCATGCTGCACTGTCAGAGGGTCAGTACTGAGGGAGTGCTGCACTGTCAGAGGATCAGTACTGAGGGAGTGCTGCACTGTCAGAGGGTCAGTACTGAGGGAGTGCTGCACTGTCAGAGAGTCAGTACTGAGGGAGTGCCGCACTGTCAGAGGGTCAATACTGAGGGAGTGCCGCACTGTCAGAGGGTCAGTACTGAGGGAGTGCCGCACTGTCAGAGGGTCAATGCTGAAGGAGTGCCGCACTGTCAGAGGGTCAGTACTGAGGGAGTGCCGCACTGTCAGAGGATCAGTACTGAGGGAGTGCTGCACTGTCAGAGGGTCAGTACTGAGGGAGTGCCGCACTGTCAGAGGGTCAGTACTGAGGGAGTGTTGCACTGTCAGAGGGTCAGTGCTGAGGATGTGCTGCACTGTCAGAGGGTCAGTACTGAGGGAGTGCCGCACTGTCAGAGGGTCAGTACTGAGGGAGTGCCGCACTGTCAGAGGGTCAGTACTGAGGGAGTGCCGCACTGTCAGAGGGTCAGTTACTGCCTGCCTTCTCTGGGCTCCAATATCTTTTGGATGAAGATAGCTTCTTTCCTCTTTTTTTCCCCTCTTTTTTTTCTTAGAAACATAGAAAATTGGAGCAGGACGAGGCCATTCGGCCCCTCGAGCCCCATTCCGCCATTCATTATGATCATGGCTGATCTTCCAATTCAATAGGCTAATCCCGCTTCCCC
The DNA here is from genome assembly GCF_047496885.1 of Scyliorhinus torazame. Classification (NCBI taxonomy): domain Eukaryota; kingdom Metazoa; phylum Chordata; class Chondrichthyes; order Carcharhiniformes; family Scyliorhinidae; genus Scyliorhinus; species Scyliorhinus torazame. The sequence goes on from NC_092713.1 coordinate 4,141,256, forward strand.
CCATATCCATCGATCCCCTTCACCCTAAGTGCGATATCTAACTGCTTCTGGAAAACATAATGTTTTGGCCTCAACTACTTTCTGTGGTAACGAATTCCACAGGCCGACCACTCTCTGGGCGAAGAAATGTCTCCTCATCTCTGTCCTTAATGTCTGCCCTGTGTCCTCAGACTCTGAACCCTGGTCCTGGACACCCCCACCATCAGGAACCTCCTTCCTGCATCGACCCTGTCCAGTCCGGTTAGAATGTTTTTGTCTCTCTGAGATCCCCCCTCATTCTTCTGAACTCCAGCGAGAACAATCCCAACCTAGTCAATCTCTCCTCGTACGTCAGTCCCGCCATCCCTGGGATCAGTCTGGTAAACCTTCGCTGCACTCCCTTGAGAGCAAGAACATCCTCCCTCAGAGAAGGAGACCAAAACTGCCCACAATACTCCAGGTGTGGCCTCACCAAGGCCCTGTACAATTGCAGCAACACATCCCTGCTTCTATACTCGAAACCTCTCGCAATGAAGGCCAACATACCATTAGCCTTCTTTACCGCCTGCTGCACCTGCATGCTTACCTTCAGCGACTGGTGCACAAGGACACCCAGGTCTCGTTGCAAGTTCCCCTCTCCTAAGTTATGGCAATTCAGATAATAATCTACCTTCTTGCATTTCTCCAAATTATACTGTATCTGCCATTCATTTGCCCACTCACTCAACTTGTCCAAATCACACTGAAGGATCTCTGTATCCTCCGCACAGCTCACCCTCCCACCCAACTTGGTGTCATCTGCAAATTTGTAAAAAATTACATTTTGTTCCCTCATCTAAATCATTGATATATATTGTGAATAGCTGGGGTCCCAGCACCGATCCCTGTGGTCCCCCACTCATCAGTGCCTGCCAATTGGAAAAAGATCCGTTAATTCCTACTCTTTGTTTCCTCTCTGCCAACCAGTTTTTTATCCATCTCAATACACTCCCCCTAATCCCATGCGCTTTAATTTTACACACTAATCTTTAATGTGCGACTTTGTCAAAAACCTTCTAAAAGTCCAAATAAACCACATCCACTGACTCCCCCTCATCAACTCTACTGGATACATCCTCAAAGGATTCCAGTAGATTTGTCAAGCATGATTTCCCCTTTATCAATCCGTGCTGACTCTGTCTGATCCTGCCACTGTTTTCTAAGCGCTCTCCTATAAAATCTTTGATAATGGATTCTAAAATTTTCCCCACTGCCAACGCCAGCCTTACTGGTCTATAATTCCCTGCTTTCTTCTACCTCCCTTTTTAAATAGTGGAGTTACATCAGCCACCCTCCAATCTGCAGGAACTTTTCCAGAGTCTATAGAATCCTGGAAGGTGACCACCAATGCATCCACTATTTCTACAGCCACTTCCTTCAGTACCCTGGGATGTAGATTCTCAGGCCCTGGGGATTTATCAGCCTTCAATCCCATCAATTTCCCCAACACCATTTCTCTACTGATATTGATCTCCTTCAGTTCCTCCCTCTCACTGAACCCTGCGTTCCCCAACATTTCTGGTATCTGATTGGTGTCCTCATTTGTGAAGACAGAACCAAAATATGTGTTTAGTTGCTCAGCCATTTCTTTGTCCCCTATATTACAGTCCCTTGTTTCTGACTGTAAGGGACCTACATTTGTCTTCTTCAATCTTTTTCTCTTCACGTACCGATAGAAACTTTGCCATTTTAGGTTAAACCCTCCCCAGCCACTCTAGCAAATACTCCCCCACGGACATCAGTCCCGGTCCTGCCCAGGTGTAATGTGTCCAGTTTGTCCTGGTCCCGTCTCCTGCAGAACTGGTCCCAATGCCCCAGGAATCTGAAACCCTCCCCCTGACACCATCTCTTCAGCCACGTATTTATCCGATGCGTCCTGTCATTTCTACTCTGACTAGCACGTGGCACCGGTAGTAATCCTAAGATTACTACCTTCGAGGTCCGATTTCTTTACTTCCTTCCTAACTCCCGATATTTGACTTTTAAAACCTCATCCCTTTTTCTACCTGTGTCGTTGGTACCGATGTGTACCACGACCACCGGCTGTTCACCCTTCCCCTCCAGAATGTCCTGTACCCGCTCCGAGACATCCTTGACCCTAGCACCAGGGAGGCAACACACCATCCTGGAGTCTCGTTTGCGGCCACAGAAACACCTGTCTATTCCCCTTACAATTGAATCCCCGATAACTATTGCACTGTCACACTTATCCCCCCTCCCCTCTGCAGCAGAACTAACCGCGGTGCCACAAGTTTGGCTGTTGCTGTTTTCCCCTGAGAGGCCATTCCCCTCAACAGTATCCAAAGCGGTATATCTAATGCGGGGGAATGGCCACATGGTTTTATGCACTGCCCGCCTCGCTCTCTTCCTCGGTCTGGTGGTCACCTATTCCCTTCCTGCGGAGTCTGAGCCTGCGGTGTGACCACCTCTCTCTACCTGCTCTCCACAATGCTCTCCGACTCGCGGATGCTCCACATTGTCCCCAGCCGTCCCTCCTGCTCTGAAATCCAGGTTTCCAGGATCTGGAGCTGGAGGCACTTCCTGCGCACAGGGTGGTCCTGTGTACTGGAAATGCTCCTGGCTTCCCACATGCAGCAAGAGAAGCAAACCAAGGCCTCCTGCCATGACCTAACCCTCTAAACTAAACCTTTCAAAGATGCTTAATATCAGATTATAACCAGTCTCTCGGGTCCTTCTTTCCTTGTCCTCATGACTACCAATTTGTAGATTATGAACCATTTTCAAACCATAAAGGTGATGGAAGTTGTAAAGAGTTGCCAACCTCACCCAGTACTTGCCAATCAGCTCTCTTTTGTAGCCCCTTCTCCCAGTTCCACTTAACTCCCTGTTAACTCCCTGTTTCCACCCAACAGCAAGAGCATTCTCACCCAGCCACCCAGCACTCAGCGCAGACAAGTCAGCACCTCGAGAGCTTTTCTAAGTTTCAGGTTACAATGCTCTGGAACTGGCTAGAACCAGCGGCACAATTCATAGGATTTACAGTGCAGAAGGAGGCCATTCGGCCCATCGAGTCTGCACCGGCTCTTGGAAAGAGCACCCTACCCAAACCCACACCTCCACCCTTTCCCCATAACCCAACCCAACTTGAAGGGCAATTTTGGACACTAAGGGACAATTTAGCATGGCCAATCCACCTAAACTGCACATCTTTGGACTGTGGGAGGAAACCGGAGCACCCGGAGGAAACCCACGCACACACGGGGAGAACGTGCAGACTCCGCACAGACAGTGACCCAAGCCGGGAATCGAACCAGGGACCCTGGAGCTGTGAAGCAATTATGCTAACCACTGTGCTACTGTGCTGCCCTATTAACCTGCCAGAGGTAAAGTTGAGGGCAACTCAGCAGTCCCCTGTTTCAGGAATGCAACTGACTAAAGTGCAGCTTTTAATTACCCAATAAAGAAGTCTTTAGTTAACCCGGAAGGCAAGTTTAATTACTACCTACCTCCTCATAACTCACCACTTGAACTCCCTGTTTCCACCTAACTCCAAAAGCACTCTATAGTCAGGGGCACAGATAGGCACTTCTGTGGACGTGAAAGAGACTCCAGGATGGTATGTTGCCTCCCTGGTGCCAGGGTCCAGGATGTCTCCGAACGGGTAGAGGGCATCCTGAAGGGGGAGGGCAAACAGGCAGAGGTTGTTGTACATATTGGTACTAACGACATAGGCAGGAAGGGGCATGAGGTCCTGCAGCAGGAGTTCAGGGAGCTAGGCAGAAAGTTAAAAGACAGGACCTCTAGGGTTGTAATCTCGGGATTACTCCCTGTGCCACGTGCCAGTGAGGCTAGAAATAGGAAGATAGAGCAGCTAAACACGTGGCTAAACAGCTGGCGTAGGAGGGAGGGTTTCCATTATCTGGACCACTGGGAGCTCTTCCGGGGCAGGTGTGACCTGTATAAGAAGGACGGGTTGCATCTAAACCGGAGAGGCATAAATATCCCGGCCGCGAGGTTTGCTAGTGTCCCACGGGAGGGTTTAAACTAGTATGGCAGGGGGGTGGGCACGGGAGCAATAGGTCAGAAGGTGAGAGCATTGAGGGAGAACTAGGGAATAGGGACAGTGTGGCTCTGAGGCAGAGCAGACAGGGAGAAGTTGCTGAACACAGCGGGTCTGGTGGCCTGAAGTGCATATGTTTTAATGCAAGGAGCATTACGGGTAAGGCAGATGAACTTAGAGCTTGGATTAGTACTTGGAACTATGATGTTGTTGCCATTACAGAGACCTGGTTGAGGGAAGGGCAGGATTGGCAGCTAAACGTTCCAGGATTTAGATGTTTCAGGCGGGATAGAGGGGGATGTAAAAGGGGAGGCGGAGTTGCGCTACTTGTTCGGGAGTATATCACAGCTGTACTGCGAGAGGACACCTCAGAGGGCAGTGACGCTATATGGGTAGAGATCAGGAATAAGAAGGGTGCAGTCACAATGTTGGGGGTATACTACAGGCCTCCCAACAGCCAGCGGGAGATAGAGGAGCAGATAGGTAGACAGATTTCGGAAAAGAGTAAAAACAACAGGGTTGTGGTGATGGGAGACTTCAGCTTCCCCAATATTGACTGGGACTCACTTAGTGCCAGGGGCTTAGACAGGGCGGAGTTTGTAAGGAGCATCCAGGAGGGCTTCTTAAAACAATATGTAGACAGTCCAACTAGGGAAGGGGCGGTACTGGACCTGGTATTGGGGAATGAGCCCGGCCAGGTGGTAAATGTTTCAGTAGGGGAGCATTTCGGTAACAGTGACCACAATTCAGTAAGTTTTAAAGTACTGGTGGACAAGGATAAGAGTGGTCCGAGGATGAATGTGCTAAATTGGGGGAAGGCTAATTATAACAATATTAGGCGGGAACTGAAGGACATAGATTGGGGGCGGATGTTTGAGGGCAAATCAACATCTGACATGTGGGAGGCTTTCAAGTGGCAGTTGAAAGGAATACAGGACCGGCATGTTCCTGTGAGGAAGAAAGATAAATACGGCAATTTTCGGGAACCTTGGATGACGAGTGATATTGTAGGCCTCGTCAAAAAGAAAAAGGAGGCATTTGTCAGGGCTAAAAGGCTGGGAACAGACGAAGCCTGCGTGGAATATAAGGAAAGTAGGAAGGAACTTAAGCAAGGAGTCAGGAGGGCTAGAGGGGGTCACGAAAAGTCATTGGCAAATAGGGTTAAGGAAAATCCCAATGCTTTTTACTCGTACATAAAAAGCAAGAGGGTAGCCAGGGAAAGGGTTGGCCCACTGAAGGATAGGCAAGGGAATCTATGTGTGGAGCCAGAGGAAATGGGCGAGGTACTAAATGAATACTTTGCATCAGTATTCACCAAAGAGAAGGAATTGGTAGATGTTGAGTCTGGAGAAGGGGGTGTAGATAGCCTGGGTCACATTGTGATCCAAAAATACGAGGTGTTGGGTGTCTTAAAAAATATTAAGGTAGATAAGTCCCCAGGGCCTGATGGGATCTACCCCAGAATACTGAAGGAGGCTGGAGAGGAAATTGCTGAGGCCTTGACAGAAATCTTTGGATCCTCGCTGTCTTCAGGGGATGTCCCGGAGGACTGGAGAATAGCCAATGTTGTTCCTCTGTTTAAGAAGGGTAGCAAGGATAATCCCGGGAACTACAGGCCGGTGAGCCTTACTTCAGTGGTAGGGAAATTACTGGAGAGAATTCTTCGAGACAGGATCTACTCCCATTTGGCAGCAAATGGACGTATTAGTGAGAGGTAGCACGGTTTTGTGAAGGGGAGGTCGTGTCTCACTAACTTGATAGAGTTTTTCGAGGAGGTCACTAAGATGATTGATGCAGGTAGGGCAGTAGATGTTGTCTATATGGACTTCAGTAAGGCCTTTGACAAGGTCCCTCATGGTATACTAGTACAAAAGGTGAAGTCACACGGGATCAGGGGTGGGCTGGCAAGGTGGATACAGAACTGGCTAGGCCATAGAAGGCAGAGAGTAGCAATGGAAGGATGCTTTTCTAATTGGAGGGCTGTGACCAGTGGTGTTCCACAGGGATCAGTGCTGGGACCTTTGCTCTTTGTAGTATATATAAATGATTTGGAGGAAAATGTAACTGGTCTGATTAGTAAGTTTGCAGACGACACAAAGGTTGGTGGAATTGCGGATAGCGATGAGGACTGTCGGAGGATACAGCAGGATTTAGATTGTCTGGAGACTTGGGCGGAGAGATGGCAGATGGAGTTTAATCCGGACAAATGTGAGGTAATGCATTTTGGAAGGTCTAATGCAGGTAGGGAATATACAGTGAATGGTAGAACCCTCAAGAGTATTGAAAGTCAAAGAGATCTAGGAGTACAGGTCCACAGGTCGCTACCGGAGGAGGTAGTGGAAGCAGGGACGATAGGGACATTTAAGGGGCATCTTGACAAATACATGAATAGGATTGGAATAGAAGGATAGGGACCCAGGAAATGTAGAAGATTTTAGTTTAGACGGGCAGCATGGTCGGCACGGGCTTGGAGGGCCGAAGGGCCTGTTCCTGTGCTGTACATTTCTTTGTTCTTTGTTCTTTGTACTCTCACTCAGCCAACCAGCACTCCGTCCTTGTTTACTCTTCGATTCTTTGCCGCTGTTCATTCTTTTCATCCTTTTTTATTGATCCAGCTGACGGATGAATCCATTCCGTCAATCTCCATTTCTCGAGAGCTGTGTGAAATTGTCAGTGAAATAGTTACTGTTGTAAATGACAGGGATGTGTGGGAGTGACGCTGCATTGTGTCTGATACTAACTCCCGCTCACATCCACACATTGTATCTACAGTTTGGAGAAAGCCTCCGGGGCAGTTTGGGGATGTTTTCAGTCAGTGAATAATCTGATTTGTTGCAGTGAAGTCTCTCGCTTTCTTATTGCGATTTCAGTGATTTGCCGGAAATGATCAGAATGTGGAAATAGCCAGCTGGAGAAATCTTTGTTTAAACTGGGCTGTGAAGTGAGCTGGGGGATAATTCTCTCAGACAGATTCCTGGTTTGGAATTTAATTTGTCCTGATGCAGCGTGAGGTGAATATTGGAAACCTCCTCCCTCAGACTGCTCCCTCATTCTCCTGTCCCTCCTCCTCTCCTCCCTCACTACACAATCCAGGCGTTTAATGGGCCCACACCTGGTGTTCAGCCCCACAACAGGGAGCTGAGCTCCCAATATATCGAGTGGACAGCACAGAAACAGTCCATTCGGCCCATCTGCTTCATACTGCTCTGTATGATCCACTCTCTGAATAAGTAAATTCCCCTGATTTCCCAATCGGATTCTGGAATCTCTGGTATTTATGGTCCCAGAGCTCTGTCTCCCCACAGGTGCAAACATCTTATCCACGTCGATCTGCTCAAAACCCTTCCATAATTTGAAAGATCTTTATCTGGTTATCCCTCAGTCTTCGCTGTTCAAGAGCAAAGACCTCCAGCCTGGTCAGCCTTTCCTGATCGTTCTAACCTCACTCTCAGCATCACAATGAGTATCTCACTGTGAAAATCTGTTTTACAATTGGTCACACCAATATTAGAGGAAAATAGTCAAATAAATACACGATAAAATCTCAGCTGAGTGATGTGGTGGGCATTTGAATTTTGCTGTTGAAATGTGTTGATGCTGAAACTCCTCCTCCTATCATCCTCGTGAACTGAGCTTTGTTTGAGAATCTGCGATGGGCCACAAGGAATAAATTGTGCACTGGGGAGGGGAGGCAGAGGTTTTAAATGACACATCAATTCGTTGTGGTTCTGTCAATGTTTAAACACATGTGCTTTTCAATGAATTAATAGTCAACATCTTTTCCCAAAGGTAGGGGAGTCTAAAACTAGAGGGCATAGGTTTAAGGTGAGAGGGGAGAGATTCAGAAGGGCCCAGAGGGGCAATTTCTTCACTCAGAGGGTAGTGAGTGTCTGGAATGGGCTGCCAGAGGTAGTAGTAGAAGCGGGTACAATTGTGTCTTTCAAAAAGCATTTAGATGGTTACATGGGTAAGATGGGTATAGAGGGTTATGGGCCAAGTGCGGGCAACTGGGACTAGCTTAATGGTAAAAAAACTGGGCGGCATGGACTGGTTGGGCCGAAGGGCCTGTTTCCATGCTGTAAACTTCTATGATTCTATGATTCTATGAATCATTAATAGCGACTGACACCCATCTTGTGGAGTATCTGTGGGATAGCAGCGTGCGGGGAACGGCCTCGCTGTGGCTGTGGATTGAGTCGGGGTCACTGGGCAGTGTGGGATAGCAGCGTGCGGAGAATGGCCTCGCTGTGACTGTGGATTGAGTCGGGGTCACTGGGCTGTGTGGGATAGCAGCGTGCGGGGAATGGCCTCGCTGTGGCTGTGGATTGAGTCGGGGTCACTGGGCAGTGTGGGATAGCAGCGTGCGGAGAATGGCCTCGCTGTGACTGGCTGTGGATTGAGTCGGGCTCACTGGGCAGTGTGGGATAGCAGCGTGCGGGGAATGGCCTCGCTGTGACTGTGGATTGAGTCGGGGTCACTGGGCAGTGTGGGATAGCAGCGTGCGGGGAATGGCCTCGCTGTGACTGTGGATTGAGTCGGGGTCACTGGGCAGTGTGGGATAGCAGCGTGCGGGGAATGGCCTCGCTGTGACTGTGGATTGAGTCGGGGTCACTGGGCAGTGTGGGATAGCAGCGTGCGGGGAATGGCCTCGCTGTGGCTGTGGATTGAGTCGGGGTCACTGGGCAGTGTGGGATAGCAGCGTGCGGGGAATGGCCTCGCTGTGACTGTGGATTGAGTCGGGGTCACTGGGCAGTGTGGGATAGCAGCGTGCGGGGAATGGCCTCGCTGTGACTGTGGATTGAGTCGGGGTCACTGGGCAGTGTGGGATAGCAGCGTGCGGGGAATGGCCTCGCTGTGACTGTGGATTGAGTCGGGGTCACTGGGCAGTGTGGGATAGCAGCGTGCGGGGAATGGCCTCGCTGTGACTGTGGATTGAGTCGGGGTCACTGGGCAGTGTGGGAGAGCAGCGTGCGGGGAATGGCCTCGCTGTGACTGTGGATTGAGTCGGGGTCACTGGGCAGTGTGGGATAGCAGCGTGCGAGGAATGGCCTCGCTGTGGCTGGCTGTGGATTGAGTCGAGCTCACTGGGCAGTGTGGGATAGCAGCGTGCGGGGAATGGCCTCACTGTGACTGGCTGTGGATTGAGTCGGGGTCTCTGGGCAGTGTGGGATAGCAGCGTGCGGGGAATGGCCTCACTGTGACTGTGGATTGAGTCGGGGTCTCTGGGCAGTGTGGGATAGCAGCGTGCGGGGAATGGCCTCGCTGTGACTGTGGATTGAGTCGGGGTCACTGGGCAGTGTGGGATAGCAGCGTGCGGGGAATGGCCTCGCTGTGACTGTGGATTGAGTCGGGGTCACTGGGCAGTGTGGGATAGCAGCGTGCGGGGAATGGCCTCGCTGTGACTGTGGATTGAGTCGGGGTCACTGGGCAGTGTGGGATAGCAGCGTGCGGGGAATGGCCTCGCTGTGACTGTGGATTGAGTCGGGGTCACTGGGCAGTGTGGGATAGCAGCGTGCGGGGAATGGCCTCGCTGTGACTGTGGATTGAGTCGGGGTCACTGGGCAGTGTGGGATAGCAGCGTGCGGGGAATGGCCTCACTGTGACTGGCTGTGGATTGAGTCGGGGTCTCTGGGCAGTGTGGGATAGCAGCGTGCGGGGAATGGCCTCACTGTGACTGTGGATTGAGTCGGGGTCACTGGGCAGTGTGGGATAGCAGCGTGCGGGGAATGGCCTCGCTGTGACTGGCTGTGGATTGAGTCGAGCTCACTGGGCAGTGTGGGATAGCAGCGTGCGGGGAATGGCCTCGCTGTGACTGTGGATAGAGTCGGGGTCTCTGGGCAGTGTGGGATAGCAGCGTGCGGGGAATGGCCTCGCTGTGACTGTGGATTGAGTCGGGGTCACTGGGCAGTGTGGGATAGCAGCGTGCGGGGAATGGCCTCGCTGTGACTGTGGATTGAGTCGGGGTCACTGGGCAGTGTGGGATAGCAGCGTGCGGGGAATGGCCTCGCTGTGACTGTGGATTGAGTCGGGGTCACTGGGCAGTGTGGGATAGCAGCGTGCGGGGAATGGCCTCGCTGTGACTGTGGATTGAGTCGGGGTCACTGGGCAGTGTGGGATAGCAGCGTGCGGGGAATGACCTCGCTGTGACTGTGGATTGAGTCGGGGTCACTGGGCAGTGTGGGATAGCAGCGTGCGGGGAATGACCTCGCTGTGACTGTGGATTGAGTCGGGGTCACTGGGCAGTGTGGGATAGCAGCGTGCGGGGAATGGCCTCACTGTGACTGGCTGTGGATTGAGTCGGGGTCTCTGGGCAGTGTGGGATAGCAGCGTGCGGGGAATGGCCTCACTGTGACTGTGGATTGAGTCGGGGTCACTGGGCAGTGTGGGATAGCAGCGTGCGGGGAATGGCCTCACTGTGACTGTGGATTGAGTCGGGGTCACTGGGCAGTGTGGGATAGCAGCGTGCGGAGAATGGCCTCGCTGTGACTGTGGATTGAGTCGGGGTCACTGGGCAGTGTGGGATAGCAGCGTGCGGGGAATGGCCTCGCTGTGACTGTGGATTGAGTCGGGGTCACTGGGCAGTGTGGGATAGCAGCGTGCGGGGAATGGCCTCGCTGTGACTGTGGATTGAGTCGGGGTCACTGGGCAGTGTGGGATAGCAGCGTGCGGGGAATGGCCTCGCTGTGACTGGCTGTGGATTGAGTCGGGGTCACTGGGCAGTGTGGGATAGCAGCGTGCGGGGAATGGCCTCGCTGTGGCTGTGGATTGAGTCGGGGTCACTGGGCAGTGTGGGATAGCAGCGTGCGGAGAATGGCCTCGCTGTGACTGTGGATTGAGTCGGGGTCACTGGGCAGTGTGGGATAGCAGCGTGCGGGGAATGGCCTCGCTGTGGCTGTGGATTGAGTCGGGGTCACTGGGCAGTGTGGGATAGCAGCGTGCGGGGAATGGCCTCGCTGTGACTGTGGATTGAGTCGGGGTCACTATGCAGTGTGGGATAGCAGCGTGCGGGGAATGGCCTCGCTGTGACTGGCTGTGGATTGAGTCGGGGTCACTGGGCAGTGTGGGATAGCAGCGTGCGGGGAATGGCCTCACTGTGACTGGCTGAGGATTGAGTCGGGCTCACTGGGCAGTGTGGGATAGCAGCGTGCGGGGAATGGCCTCGCTGTGACTGTGGATTGAGTCGGGGTCTCTGGGCAGTGTGGGATAGCAGCGTGCGGGGAATGGCCTCGCTGTGACTGTGGATTGAGTCGGGGTCACTGGGCAGTGTGGGATAGCAGCGAGCGGGGAATGGCCTCGCTGTGACTGGCTGTGGATTGAGTCGGGATCACTGGGCAGTGTGGGATAGCAGCGTGTGGGGAATGGCCTCGCTGTGACTGTGGATTGAGTCGGGGTCACTGGGGAGTGTGGGATAGCAGCGTGCGGGGAATGGCCTCGCTGTGCCTGTGGATTGAGTCGGGATCACTGGGCAGTGTGGGATAGCAGCGTGTGGGGAATGGCCTCGCTGTGACTGTGGATTGAGTCGGGGTCACTGGGGAGTGTGGGATAGCAGCGAGCGGGGAATGGCCTCGCTGTGACTGGCTGTGGATTGAGTCGGGATCACTGGGCAGTGTGGGATAGCAGCGTGCGGGGAATGGCCTCGCTGTGACTGTGGATTGAGTCGGGGTCACTGGGCAGTGTGGGATAGCAGCGTGCGGGGAATGGCCTCGCTGTGACTGTGGATTGAGTCGGGGTCACTGGGCAGTGTGGGATAGCAGCGTGCGGGGAATGGCCTCGCTGTGCCTGTGGATTGAGTCGGGGTCACTGGGCAGTGTGGGATAGCAGCGTGCGGGGAATGGCCTCGCTGTGACTGGCTGTGGATTGAGTCGGGGTCACTGGGCAGTGTGGGATAGCAGCGTGCGGGGAATGGCCTCGCTGTGACTGTGGATTGAGTCGGGGTCACTGGGCAGTGTGGGATAGCAGCGTGCGGGGAATGGCCTCGCTGTGACTGGCTGTGGATTGAGTCGGGGTCACTGGGCAGTGTGGGATAGCAGCGTGCGGGGAATGGCCTCGCTGTGACTGTGGATTGAGTCGGGGTCACTGGGCAGTGTGGGATAGCAGCGTGCGGGGAATGGCCTCGCTGTGGCTGTGGATTGAGTCGGGGTCACTGGGCAGTGTGGGATAGCAGCGTGCGGGGAATGGCCTCGCTGTGACTGGCTGTGGATTGAGTCGGGGTCACTGGGCAGTGTGGGATAGCAGCGTGCGGGGAATGGCCTCGCTGTGACTGTGGATTGAGTTGGGGTCACTGGGCAGTGTGGGATAGCAGCGTGCGGGGAATGGCCTCGCTGTGACTGGCTGTGGATTGAGTCGGGATCACTGGGCAGTGTGGGATAGCAGCGTGCGGGGAATGGCCTCGCTGTGGCTGTGGATTGAGTCGGGGTCACTGGGCAGTGTGGGATAGCAGCGTGCGGGGAATGGCCTCGCTGTGGCTGTGGATTGAGTCGGGCTCACTGGGCAGTGTGGGATAGCAGCGTGCAGGGAATGGCCTCGCTGTGACTGGCTGTGGATTGAGTCGGGGTCACTGGGCAGTGTGGGATAGCAGCGTGCGGGGAATGGCCTCGCTGTGACTGTGGATTGAGTCGGGGTCACTGGGCAGTGTGGGATAGCAACGAGCGGGGAATGGCCTCGCTGTGACTGGCTGTGGATTGAGTCGGGCTCACTGGGGAGTGTGGGATAGCAGTGTGCGGGGAATGGCCTCGCTGTGCCTGTGGATTGAGTCGGGGTCACTGGGCTGTGTGGGATAGCAGCGTGCGGGGAATGGCCTCGCTGTGACTGTGGATTGAGTCGGGGTCACTGGGCAGTGTGGGATAGCAGCGTGCGGGGAATGGCCTCGCTGTGACTGTGGATTGAGTCGGGGTCACTGGGCAGTGTGGGATAGCAGCGTGCGGGGAATGGCCTCGCTGTGACTGGCTGTGGATTGAGTCGGGGTCACTGGGCAGTGTGGGATAGCAGCGTGCGGGGAATGGCCTCGCTGTGACTGTGGATTGAGTCGGGGTCACTGGGCAGTGTGGGATAGCAGCGTGCGGGGAATGGCCTCACTGTGACTGGCTGTGGATTGAGTCGGGGTCACTGGGCAGTGTGGGATAGCAGCGTGCGGGGAATGGCCTCGCTGTGACTGTGGATTGAGTCGGGGTCACTGGGCAGTGTGGGATAGCAGCGTGCGGGGAATGGCCTCACTGTGACTGGCTGTGGATTGAGTCGGGCTCACTGGGCAGTGTGGGATAGCAGCGTGCGGGGAATGGCCTCGCTGTGACTGGCTGTGGATTGAGTCGGGGTCACTGGGCAGTGTGGGATAGCAGTGAGCGGGGAATGGCCTCGCTGTGCCTGTGGATTGAGTCGGGGTCACTGGGCAGTGTGGGATAGCAGCGTGCGGGGAATGGCCTCGCTGTGACTGTGGATTGAGTCGGGGTCACTGGGCAGTGTGGGATAGCAGCGTGCGGGGAATGGCCTCACTGTGACTGGCTGTGGATTGAGTCGGGCTCACTGGGCAGTGTGGGATAGCAGCGTGCGGGGAATGGCCTCGCTGTGACTGTGGATTGAGTCGGGGTCACTGGGCAGTGTGGGATAGCAGCGTGCGGGGAATGGCCTCGCTGTGGCTGTGGATTGAGTCGGGGTCACTGGGCAGTGTGGGATAGCAGCGTGCGGGGAATGGCCTCGCTGTGACTGGCTGTGGATTGAGTCGGGGTCACTGGGCAGTGTGGGATAGCAGCGTGCGGGGAATGGCCTCGCTGTGACTCGCTGTGGATTGAGTCGGGATCACTGGGCAGTGTGGGATAGCAGCGTGCGGGGAATGGCCTCGCTGTGACTGTGGATTGAGTCGGGCTCACTGGGGAGTGTAGGATAGCAGCGTGCGGGGAATGGCCTCGCTGTGACTGGCTGTGGATTGAGTCGGGCTCACTGGGGAGTGTAGGATAGCAGCGTGCGGGGAATGGCCTCGCTGTGCCTGTGGATTGAGTCGGGGTCACTGGGCAGTGTGGGATAGCAGTGTGCGGGGAATGGCCTCGCTGTGCCTGTGGATTGAGTCGTGGTCACTGGGCAGTGTGGGATAGCAGCGTGCGGGGAATGGCCTCGCTGTGACTGTGGATTGAGTCGGGGTCACTGGGCAGTGTGGGATAGCAGCGTGCGGGGAATGGCCTCGCTGTGACTGTGGATTGAGTCGGGGTCACTGGGCAGTGTGGGATAGCAGCGTGCGAGGAATGGCCTCGCTGTGGCTGTGGATTGAGTCGGGGTCACTGGGCAGTGTGGGATAGCAGCGTGCGGGGAATGGCCTCGCTGTGACTGGCTGTGGATTGAGTCGGGCTCACCGGGCAGTGTGGGATAGCAGCGTGCGGGGAATGGCCTCGCTGTGACTGTGGATTGAGTCGGGGTCACTGGGCAGTGTGGGATAGCAGCGTGCGGGGAATGGCCTCGCTGTGGCTGTGGATTGAGTCGGGGTCACTGGGCTGTGTGGGATAGCAGCGTGCGGGGAATGGCCTCGCTGTGACTGTGGATTGAGTCGGGGTCACTGGGCAGTGTGGGATAGCAGCGTGCGGGGAATGGCCTCACTGTGACTGGCTGTGGATTGAGTCGGGGTCACTGGGCAGTGTGGGATAGCAGCGTGCGGGGAATGGCCTCGCTGTGACTGTGGATTGAGTCGGGGTCACTGGGCAGTGTGGGATAGCAGCGTGTGGGGAATGGCCTCACTGTGACTGGCTGTGGATTGAGTCGGGCTCACTGGGCAGTGTGGGATAGCAGTGTGCGGGGAATGGCCTCGCTGTGACTGTGGATTGAGTCGGGGTCACTGGGCAGTGTGGGATAGCAGCATGCGGGGAATGGCCTCGCTGTGACTGTGGATTGAGTCGGGGTCACTGGGCAGTGTGGGATAGCAGCGTGCGGGGAATGGCCTCGCTGTGACTGTGGATTGAGTCGGGGTCACTGGGCAGTTTGGGATAGCAGCGTGCGGGGAATGGCCTCGCTGTGACTGTGGATTGAGTCGGGCTCACTGGGCAGTGTGGGATAGCAGCGTGCGGGGAATGGCCTCGCTGTGACTGTGGATTGAGTCGGGGTCACTGGGCAGTGTGGGATAGCAGCGTGCGGGGAATGGCCTCGCTGTGACTGTGGATTGAGTCGAGCTCACTGGGCACTGTGGGATAGCAGCGTGCGGGGAATGGCCTCGCTGTGGCTGTGGATTGAGTCGGGGTCACTGGGCAGTGTGGGATAGCAGCGTGCGGGGAATGGCCTCGCTGTGACTGGCTGTGGATTGAGTCGGGGTCACTGGGCAGTGTGGGATAGCAGCGTGCGGGGAATGGCCTCGCTGTGACTCGCTGTGGATTGAGTCGGGATCACTGGGCAGTGTGGGATAGCAGCGTGCGGGGAATGGCCTCGCTGTGACTGTGGATTGAGTCGGGCTCACTGGGGAGTGTAGGATAGCAGTGTGCGGGGAATGGCCTCGCTGTGCCTGTGGATTGAGTCGGGGTCACTCGGCAGTGTGGGATAGCAGCGTGCGGGGAATGGCCTCGCTGTGACTGTGGATTGAGTCGGGCTCACTGGGCAGTGTGGGATAGCAGCGTGCGGGGAATGGCCTCGCTGTGACTGTGGATTGAGTCGGGGTCACTGGGCAGTGTGGGATAGCAGCGTGCGAGGAATGGCCTCGCTGTGGCTGTGGATTGAGTCGGGGTCACTGGGCAGTGTGGGATAGCAGCGTGCGGGGAATGGCCTCGCTGTGACTGGCTGTGGATTGAGTCGGGCTCACTGGGCAGTGTGGGATAGCAGCGTGCGGGGAATGGCCTCGCTGTGACTGTGGATTGAGTCGGGGTCACTGGGCAGTGTGGGATAGCAGCGTGCTGGGAATGGCCTCGCTGTGACTGTGGATTGAGTCGGGCTCACTGGGCAGTGTGGGATAGCAGCGTGCGGGGAATGGCCTCGCTGTGGCTGTGGATTGAGTCGGGGTCACTGGGCTGTGTGGGATAGCAGCGTGCGGGGAATGGCCTCGCTGTGACTGTGGATTGAGTCGGGGTCACTGGGCAGTGTGGGATAGCAGCGTGCGGGGAATGGCCTCATTGTGACTGTGGATTGAGTCGGGGTCACTGGGCAGTGTGGGATAGCAGCGTGCGAGGAATGGCCTCGCTGTGACTGTGGATTGAGTCGAGCTCACTGGGCAGTGTGGGATAGCAGCGTGCGGGGAATGGCCTCGCTGTGACTGTGGATTGAGTCGGGGTCATTGGGCAGTGTGGGATAGCAGCGTGCGGGGAATGGCCTCGCTGTGACTGTGGATTGAGTCGGGCTCACTGGGCTGTGTGGGATAGCAGCGTGCGGGGAATGGCCTCGCTGTGACTGTGGATTGAGTCGGGGTCACTGGGCAGTGTGGGATAGCAGCGTGCGGGGAATGGCCTCGCTGTGGCTGTGGATTGAGTCGGGGTCACTGGGCAGTGTGGGATAGCAGCGTGCGGGGAATGGCCTCGCTGTGACTGTGGATTGAGTCGGGGTCACTGGGCAGTGTGGGATAGCAGCGTGCGGGGAATGGCCTCGCTGTGACTGTGGATTGAGTCGGGGTCACTGGGCAGTGTGGGATAGCAGCGTGCGAGGAATGGCCTCGCTCTGACTGTGGATTGAGTCGGGGTCACTGGGCAGTGTGGGATAGCAGCGTGCGGGGAATGGCCTCGCTGTGACTGTGGATTGAGTCGGGGTCACTGGGCAGTGTGGGATAGCAGCGTGCGGGGAATGGCCTCGCTGTGACTGTGGATTGAGTCGGGGTCACTGGGCAGTGTGGGATAGCAGCGTGCGGGGAATGGCCTCGCTGTGACTGTGGATTGAGTCGGGGTCACTGGGCAGTGTGGACGAGCTAATGGGAGGTGTTTACAAGTCGGTTTCTCGCGAGTTTCTCCGTTCTGGGGAGGGTTTGGAATTCCCGAGCTCACATTCTCCGATATCCATCGCTCTCAATATTCATGGGAAATTATCCCTAACGAAATGAGAGATTGAGACAAACATTCCATTAACGAGCAGTTGGAAACGGCTGGATCCTTCGCACAATTAATTTTGAGAGTCGGCTGAGAGAATGTGAACGGTGATTCCATCACCTTCTCCAGCCTCTGAGAGGCGAGTGGAACATTGGTCTGGATCTTGGAGTCTGGAATACAAAGGAGAAGAATGGAACATTCTAGAAACTTGGTGAGACCCAATGTGGAGTAAGTGGGTTCAGTGCTGGACCCACACCTCAGGAAGGAGGTCGTGGCCCTGGAGAGGGGGCAGAGCAGCTACAACAGAGTGAGACTGGGGAGAAAAGGGTTAAATTGAGGGGCTGTTTAGCACAGGGTTAAATCGCTGGCTTTGAAAGCAGACCAAGGCAGGCCAGCAGCGTGGGTTCAATTCCCGTACCAGCCTCCCCGACCAGGCGCCGGAATGTGGCGACTAAGGGCTTTTCACAGTAACTTCATTTGAAGCCGACTTGTGACAATTAGCAATTTTCATTTTTTCATTTCAAATAATGAGAGCAGACTTGTATTTCCCTGACTATCGAAGATTACCGTGTGATCTAATTGAGATATTTAAGATGAGTCAGTGAGATGATTGGGTCGACAGAGAGAAATTATTTCCTCTGCTGGGAGGAATCTAATCGGAGCCTGGTGGTTCAGAGGGACGTCAGGAAGTTCCTGGGCCGATGTGGGTGCTCTTTCACAGGGTCAGTGCAGACTCAATGGGCCGAATGGCCTCCTTTCGCACTGTTGAAATTCTGTGGAGTGATGAGAATTCCTGCCTCTGATGAAAACAACAGGATGGAAAGGAAGCTCTCCCCTGGCCAATCACTGAATCGTGAGGGTGCGGAAATGAAGCAGTTCAGGGCTGGAATCTGCTC
The DNA here is from genome assembly GCF_047496885.1 of Scyliorhinus torazame. NCBI lineage: Eukaryota > Metazoa > Chordata > Chondrichthyes > Carcharhiniformes > Scyliorhinidae > Scyliorhinus > Scyliorhinus torazame. The sequence continues at coordinate 4,159,165 of NC_092713.1, forward strand.
CCGGACGCTCTGTTCACAAGGATTGGTTTTTATATCTTGTTTTCAGTTACTGTTTACTGTGAACACTGGACATTAACAAAAGGTATTTAACCTACAGACTGACACAAGCCCCAATCCAGAGGATTCCAGTGACAGTCTTTTCAGAATCATTGCTGCTCACTCTCCACAGTTTACAGTTTATTCCCTGAACACGGTTTCCCCACATTAATGGCCTTGTTCACAGTTTCTCACTGGGATCAGTAACAGTTTGTGAGAGTGATTCTCACATCTTATCACCTGCATCCATCTCTCTGTCTGACTGATGTGATTGGAGACGCTCATTACTGACTCCAGTTCATTCCCTCAGTGTCTGGGCTGAGTGAGATCTGATAGATCAGCTCTGAATACAATACTCCAGCGAGGGAGATAGATTGACCAGAACCCCAGTTAAACAATTAACCCTTCAGTAACCTCACTCTGCCGAACTCTGTCTCTTCCTCCAGCAGCAGAAACCTCCCTCTGTAACCTAATCCAGCCCCAATACCCTCCCTATCTCTATAACCTCCTCCAGCCCCTATAACCCTCCCTATCTCTGTAATCTCCACCAGACCCTACACCCCTCCCTATCTCTGTGACCTCCTCCAGCCCCTACACCCCTCCCTATCTCTATTACCTCCTCCAGCTCCAATACGCCTCCCTATCTCTGTAACCTCCTCCAGCCCCTTCAACCCTCCCTATCTCTGTAACCTCCTCCAGCCCCTACACCCCTCCCTATCTCTGTAACCTCCTCCAGCCCCTACACCCTCCCTAACAGTGTAACCTCCTCCAGCCCCTACACCCCTCCCTATCTCTGTAACCTCCTCCAGCCCCAACACCCCTCCCTCTCTCTGTAACCTCCTCCAGCCCCAACATCCCTCCCTATCTCTGTAACCTCCTCCAAACCCTACACCCCTCCCTATCTCTGTAACCTCCTCCAGCCCCAACACCCCTCCCTATCTCTGTAACCTCCTCCAGCCCCAACATCCCTCCCTAACTCTGTAACCTCCTCCAGCCCCAACATCCCTCCCTAACTCTGTAACCTCCTCCAGCCCCAACACCCCCTCCCTATCTGTAACCTCCTCCAGCCCCAACACCCCTCCCTATCTCTGTAACCTCCTCCAGCCCCTACACCCCTCCCTAACTCTGTAACCTCCTCCAAACCCAACACCCCTCCCTATCTCTGCAACCTCCTCCAGCCCCAACACCCCTCCCTATCTCTGTAACCATCTTCAGACCCTACACCCCTCTGTAACCTCCTCCAGCCCCAACACCCCTCCCTATCTCTGTAACCTCCTCCAGCCCCAACATCCCTCCCTATCTCTGTAACCTCCTCCAGCCCCAACATCCCTCCCTATCTCTGTAACCTCCTCCAGCCCCTACACCCCTCCCTATCTCTGTAACCTCCTCCAGCCCCTACACCCCTCCCTATCTCTGTAACCTCCTCCAGCCCCAACATCCCTCCCTATCTCTGTAACCTCCTCCAAACCGTACACCCCTCCCTATCTCTGTAACCTCCTCCAGCCCCTACACCCCTCCCTATCTCTGTAACCTCCTCCAGCCCCAACATCCCTCCCTATCTCTGTAACCCCCTCCAGCCCCAACATCCCTCCCTATCTCTGTAACCCCCTCCAGCCCCTACACCCTCCCTATCTCTGTAACCTCCTCCAGCCCCTACATCCCTCCCTATCTCTGTAACCTCCTCCAGCCCCTACACCCCACCCTGGGCGGGATTCTCCCAGCCCCGCGCCGGCACGTGATTCTCCGCCGGCGCGTTGGCACGGCGCGGGTCGCAGGCCGCTCCTCGTGGCCGGGCCGCTGATTGTCCGGCCCGGATGTGCCGAGCGGCCGCTCTAAAAAGGCAGAGCCCCTCCGGCACCCTCCACACCTGGTCGCAGCCGGCAGGAACTCTGCGCGCGGGGTCTGGGGGCGGCCTATGGGGGGGCTCCGACCCGGGGTGCCTCCGATGGGATGGGGCCTGGCCTGCGATCTGGGCCCACCAATCGGCGGGTCGGCCTCTCGCTCGCCGGGCCTATTTTCTTCCGCGCTGGCCCCTGAACACCCGCGCTATGTTGCATCAGGGCCGGGAGGTCACCGCGCATGCGCAGGTTGGCGCCATCACCACTGCGCATGTCCTCGTTGACGCCGGCGCCACTGCGCACTGTTCGCGCCGGAATGGGAGGCTGGAGCGGCCTGAACCGCTCCAGCGCCGCGCTGACCGTCTGTAGGGGCCAAAATCGGTACTCCCAGCGGCCCATTCACGCCGTGGTGAAACGCGACGGTGTTTCCGACGGTGTGGACAGTCTGCTGCCGAATGGGAGAATCCCGCCCCCTTCTGATGTGTTCGGCAGGTTGGTTCGATGCAGACTGCACTCGATGCAGGGAAGTTAGAAACAGACGTCTAACACAGGAGAAGATCCAACACTGTTTTATTCAACTAGATGAACTGCTGTACATATTCGGCTGTGAGTCGACACTATACTGATCTGACTAGTGACCTTGTACTAGCCTGACCAGACTTACTAGCTACCGCATGGTGTTTGCACTGTGCTAGCTCGTGGACTCTGACTGTCTCAGTGGCTGGGTCCTGAGAGAGCGGGAAACCTAGTGCCCCCTGGCTTTATAGTGGTAGTGTCCTGTCTGGTGATTGGCTGCACTGTGTTGTCTGCTTACTGGTCATCATATGTGTCAATCACTGCCTGTCTGCATCTCATTATATACATGAGTGAATATTATGACACCTCTGTAACCTCCTCCAGCCCCTACACCCCTCCCTATCTCTGTTATCTCCGTCAGACCCAACACCCCTCCCTATCTCTGTAACCTCCTCCAGCCCCTACACCCCTCCCTATCTCTGTTATCTCCGTCAGATCCAACACCCCTCCCTATCTCTGTAACCTCCTTCAGCCCCTACACCCCTCCCTATCTCTGTAACATCCTCTTGCCCCTACACCCCTCCCTATCTCTGCAACCCCCTCCAGACCCTACACCCCTCCCTATCTCTGTAACCTCCTCCAGCCCCCTACACCCCTCCCTATCTCTGTAACCTCCTCCAGCCCCTACAACCCTCCCTATCTCTGTAACCTCCTCCAGACCCTACACCCCTCCCTATCTCTGTTATCTCCGTCAGACCCAACATCCCTCCCTATCTCTGTAACCGCCTCCAGCCACTACACCTCTCCCTATTCCTATAACCCCAACACTCCTCCCTATCTCTATAACCTCCCTACTGAAGGCCAGGTCTGGGAGTTTAAAATCAGGCGACACTGACGTATACAGGAAATCCAGGGACGACCTCTTCAAATCCATCAGGGAGGCCAAGAGATAATATCAGACTAGGCCGAGTCCCAGACTAATGATACGGACTCTCGTCGGTTGTGGCAAGGCTTAAACAATATAACAGGTACAAAGCAATACACAGTAGAATCTCCGGCAATAGCGCACCCCTCCCAATGAACTCAGTGCAGTCTATACTCGTTTCGAGCAGGAAACCAACGAACCGATGTCACCTGCCCCAGCAGCCTCGGACACACCTATGCCCACCATCACAGCCTCAGAAGTCAGATCGGCCTTCCTGAAAATGAACCCTCAAAAGCAATGGGTCTGGACGGGGTCCCTGATCGTGCACTCAGACCCTGCGCTGACCAACTGGCGGGTGCGTATCATCAACTTCCCCCTATTCCGTTCCAAGGTTCCCACCTGCTTCAAGAAAACCAGCATCATACCGATGCAATGCCAAAGAAGAACCAGGCAACGTGCCTCAACTATCACCATCCGATATCCTTGATATTGATCATTATGAAGCGCTTCGCGAGGTTGGTCATGAGGCGCATCACCTCCATACTCCCAGAACGCCTTGCTCCACTGCAATTCGCATACCGTCGCAACTGGTCCACAGCAGTCGCCATCTCCCTGGCCCTACACTCATCCCTAGAGCATCTCGACAACAAGGACTCCTACATCAGACTCCTATTTATTGACTACAGCTCAGCCTTCAACACCATAATCCCAGCCAAGCTCATATCAAAGCTCCAAAACCTTTGACTTGGCTCCTCCCACAGCTCTCGGGTCCCAGGTTCGATTCCCCGCTGGGTCACTGTCTGTGCGGAGTCTGCACGTTCTCCCCGTGTCTGCGTGGGTTTCCTCCGGGTGCTCCGGTTTCCTCCCACAGTCCAAAGACGTGCAGGTTAGGTGGATTGGCCATGATAAATTACCCTTAGTGACCAAAAAGGTTAGGAGGGTTTATTGGGTTACGGGGATAGGGTGGAAGTGAGGGCTTAAGTGGGTCGGTGCAGACTCGATGGGTCGTATGGTCTCCTTCTGCACTGTCTGTTCTATGTTCTACGTAACACCTCCTTCACAATAGTCCACAATACCGAGGCCCCGCAAGGCTGCCGACTTAGCCCCCTACTCTACTCATTATATACACATGCCTCGCACGACCAGAGTGGGTCGGATCTCAAACAATGGCAAGTCAGAATACAGGAGGGAGATAGAGAACCCAGTGGAGTGGTGTAACGACAACAATCTCTCCCTCAATATCAGAAAAACTAAGGAGCTGGTCATTGACTTCAGGAAGCAAAGTATCGTACACACCCCTGTCTGATCATTCCTCCAATTCTGGCCTCTTCTGGTTTTAGAACATAGAAAATACAGCACAGAACAGGCCCTTCGGCCCACGATGTTGTGCCGAACCTTTATCCTAGATTAATCATAGATTATCATTGAATTTACAGTGCAGAAGGAGGCCATTCGGCCCTTTGAGTCTGCACCGGCTCTTGGAAAGAGCACCCTACCCAAACTCAACACCTCCACCCAACACCAAGGGCAATTTATCATTGGCCAATTCACCTAACCCGCACATCTTTGGACGGTTTTCTGAGTTGAACGGCTCCACCATTGGTGGTCGGGCCCTCAGCTGTGTGAACCCTCAGCTCTGAAATTCCCTCGTTAAACATGTTCCCCTCTCCCTCTCTCTCTCTCTCTCTGCTCCTTTCAATCACTCCTTCAAACTTCCCACTTCTCCCAGCTCTCCAGTCCCACCAGCGCTTTACGTGTCCGGGTGGCAGGATTCAGTCTGATTGACATTCCTGGGAAACAGCTGGAGATGTGTAACAATGTGGAAGGCGCTATATCAATGCAGCTTGTTGTTTTGCTTTCTCTCTGACTCATTCAGTTCGATGTAAATGCAAGAAAACCAATCTGTCCCCACATGTCACCCACTCGCTAACCAACCAGCACACAGTCTTTAATAAGCAGCAGGGAGAGGGAAAGGGAAGGTTTGAGATGGGGAACAGCGAGCGACAGCACAACCCCAATCTCCTCCCACTCCCCACACACCCAGTCAGCCTCTCACACACAGCCTCAATTATTCAGTGATGCTGAAGAAAAGATTCAAGCTGGATCAAGGAGGTGTGTGAAGCTTGAGGATGAGACAGGGGGAGAGGCAGTGAGGGTGAAGAGAGAGACCTGTGTCACTGTCACTCTCAGCTCTGAGAACCTTCTAACACAAAGCTCGACACACTCTCAGTCCTTCTGTCCAGTGAAAGGTCCTGAGGGCAACAGTCCCGCAGCTCATCCCTGTCCCCTGTCTCGCTCTCTCTCCGTTACTGAAAGATCCCCTGTGGGGAAACCAGGAGAACTCGGGATCCCAACAGAGCGACTGGGAAACAGCAGCAGGAGATCAAACTATTTCACAACCAAAGTCTGTGGATCAGTGAGGGTAAGTCTCCCTGCTTCTCTCTCACTGTCTGTACCACTACCTGTACCTCTGCCCATCACCTTCCTCTCCCTATTTCTGAAGCTCTCTCAAATTCTGTCTCTCTACATCACTCTGTCTCTTTCTTTCTCTCTCTCACTCACTCACTTTCCTTCCCTGTCTGCCTCTCTTTGACTCTCTCTGTCTCTCTCACTCTGTCCATTTCTTTTCTCTCAATGCCTGTTTATCCTTCTCTATTTCTATTTTTATGCTTCTCAATCTTTCTCCCACTCTGCCTTCTCCTTCTGTCTCTCTCTGTCTCTATCTCTCTCTCTCTCTGTCTCTCTGCCTCGGTTAATCTCTCTGTCTCTCACTTTCTATTTTGCTCACTCTCCGTCTCCGTCTGTCTCATTCTTTCTCTCTTTCTGTCTCTCACTGACTCCTGCTCTCCATCTTCCTCCTTTCTGTCTCACTGTCACTCTCTCTCTCTTTCTGTCTGTTTCTCTCTATCAAATTCTGTCAAACTTTACATCTCTCCCTGTCTCTTTTTGTCTGTCTCTCTCTCTGTTCCTCTCTATCTCTCTCTCCCTCCATCTCCCTCTTTCTCTCTCTTTCACTCCTCCCCTGCCTCCCCCCCCCCACCCCCCCCCCACCCCCCCCCCCCCCACGGCCCCCCTCTCCTGTGAATTTGGGGAATTTGGGGGTGGAGCATTCCCAGTCAGAGAGAATCATCCCACCCTCCCCGTTACACCCAATGGGAATGTTGGAAGGTAAAGGGAAAGTGTTGCATTGCTATAGCGCCTTTCTCCTCCTCAGGCTGTCCTTAAACACTTCACAGCCAATCAAGTACTTGTGAAATGTGGCCATTTTTATAATGTAGGAATCACCGCGGCTAATTTGTACACAGTAAGATCCCACACACCGCACTGAGACAATGACCAAATAAAAGGGGCGGGACTGATATTATGGGCCGAATGGTCTCCTGTGATGGAAGATGAAGAAAAGGAGCCGGCTCATTTCTGACGGTGCTTTGTGTCAAATTGGATTTACTAACCACACACGACCAATCCACAACCTGCAACACAGTCTGGGTGAAAAGAATCATTGATAAATCTCCAACCAATCAATCATCTCGAAGCAGACAGATTCTCAGCAAGATTAAACTTCCATTTGGAATACATGATGGGCTGAATGGCCTCATTCTGCCCCGTGACTTTTACATGGTTCTATGGAATCTCACTGAAAAGAGGAACATGCTGCTGAAGCTTTTCGTTGTGCACTCAGTAGGACAAATGCAAGAATGACAAATTTCAAGCATTCCCAACAATTTACACTACAGGGTAAAAGGATGCTGATTGGTTGGCAAGTTCACTCTGATTGGCCAAGGCATTGCCCTGGAGGAAGTTACAGGGAACTTTCGGCTCCCCAGGCATCCCGGGTAATTCAAAAAGGTTCAAGGCTTGGACACATTCCTTTTGTTTTCAGGGAGTGGATTGCTGCGGTTGAAGCTTTGTCGCTTCTTACAAGAGTAAATGAGACACTTCAATGATCATTTTAAGTTGGTTGTTAGTGCAGCTATTGGCGCACTCAGGATTGTTTAGCAAGTGCTGCCCAATCGCAGAATCACATCTAACAGTAGATATTTTGTTTTGGGTTTTGTGAGTTTGGGCTGGTTCAGTACATTCTGTACTTGGTCTATTGCAAAGTACAAAAGGTGTAGGTGTGATTTGATCAGCCAATCGTTGTACTGCCGTGTACCTGGCTTCCCACACACAGGGAAATGATTCAGCTCCATTTTTCTATCAAATCCCTGGGTGAACTCGGCCTGGAACACATTCACTGACCAGCCCACACTGTCCCTGTGGAAGGGAACTCCATTCTCATTTCCAAATGCTGCGGACAACGTGCGTCACCGATCCCCCTGCCCAGATGTTCCAGGTGTGTTTAGTGGGTGGGATAATGATGTTTCTCCGAGTGCCCAGGTCACCCGATACCTGGAAACTGGGAATCAATCCGATCTGAATCCTCATTTCCTGAGTGGCTGGGACAAAGAGATCGATACAGGAGGAAGTCCTCAATTCTCCTCCATCCCAGCTGCGTGGTGGCAGTAAATGTAACCCTGCTCTGTAACCATCAGTGAGCCTGTCCCTCCTCCCACTGCCCCTGTCTCTGTCCAGGGACTGTGTCCGTCTCTCTCCGTCTCCTGGGAAATCTCACTCACTGTCCCACCTCCACACACTCTCTTCCTCGGAGTCTCCTCACTGACACCTTGCAGGATAGTGAGATATCCCTGTCTCAGCCTGTCTGTCAAATATACCCACAGTGAGAACAGTGTCAGTGATGGGTTGGGGGAAGGACAGTTCCTGGTTTAGTGTTCACGGATCTTCAGGGAATCTCTCTGGATCCCACACCAGGGGAATGGACAGCGACCGTTCAATTCTCAGACCTGTATCTTGTGAAATTCCCCACACAGACTCACTGTTTGATTTATTCCAGTTTTACATCCAACACCTGCCCTCACAGCAGAAGAATCGGACAGGACTGAAATATAGGAACAGGAGGAGGCCATTCAGCCCCTCGAGCCTGTTACACAGCACCAGGAGGAGGCCATTCAGCCCCTCGAGCCCGTTACACAGGAACAGGAGGCCATTCAGCCCCTCGAGCCTGTTACACAGCACCAGGAGGAGGCCATTCATTCCCTCAGAGAGTCATACAGCACAGAATCAGGCCCTTCGGCCATCATGTCTATGCTAACCATCAAACACCAATCTATGCTAACCTCATTTACCCGCACTTGGTCCGTAGCCTGCTCTGCTTTGATGATTTAAGTGCTCTTCCAGATGCTCCATCAATATTGTGCCAGTTCCTGCCCCCACCACCCTCTCAGGCAGCACGTTGCATATTCCCACCACCCTCTGGTCCCCTCTAAACCACTCACTCCTCACCTTAAACCTGTGTCCTCTGATCTCAGACACCCCTGCCACAGGGGAAGGATTCTTCTGTATCCTCAGATTGTAACTGATTTGCCTTCACTGCAGTGACCTGTCTGTGTTGCATATTCCGCGGTATACAAACCCAGTAAAAATCTCCCAGTCTCTGCGCTGAAATGATTGCCCAGACAATCGCTCTCATCGAACTGTCTCTGCTTCTCATCGTTTGGCTCCCAGATGTTGGTAATAACCACACTTCAAGTGGGGAAAGATGTGAGGTCTTTATGTTGAGAACTATCATTCTCCCTTGTACAAATTATTCTGTTACTTATCAGATGCTTGTCCAGTGGAGTCAGGAACATTTACACATGAAGATTAGTTCCTCGCTCGTCACAGATAATTCTACAATATATAATATTCCTCTTTGAGTTGGATGATGGTGATGAATGGTGGAGAAGGCTCGAAGGACCAAAAGGCCTCTTCCTGCTCCTATCTTCTATGTAAAACCCAACGACCCTATCTATTTATAATGTAATATGACACGGCGGCACAGTGGTTAGCACTGCTGCCTCACAGCGCCAGGGTCCCAGGTTTGATTCACCGCTGGGTCACTGTCTGTGCGGAGTCTGCACGTTCTCCCCGTGTCTGCGTGGGTTTCCTCCGGGTGCTCCGGTTTCCTCCCACAAGTCCAAAGACGTGCAGGTTAGGAGGATTGGCCATGATCAATTGCCCTTAGTGAACAAAGGTTAGCTGGAGTTGCGGGGATAGGGAGGGGGCGAAGTGGAGTGCTCTTTCAGAGGGACGGTGCAGACCGGATGGACCGAATCTCCTTTTGCCTTCTCTGACTCTATCTATTGAAAACGTAATGCCTCCATCTTTGTTCCAGTTATTAACTTTTATAAACTGAAGTATATCGATTGATTTTTGGGAATAAATAGAATCCTTTTTGAGAATTATTCTGGTGCGGATTCTTTTCCGTGCCAGTAAGATGTTGTGCCTCCATCTTGTCGATTTGACGTATGTCTCTGAGTGGTGGGTGAGCACGCTGCTCCGATGGCGTTGTGCAAGCTGTCCCTGGTTTCGCAGGGGCTTTGCTCGCTGAAGTTGTCTCGGTTTCTGGTGATGTTGTTAATGTTGTCTCCCTGGATATTGATGTTGCCGGCATTGTTGATGGTCTTCACTGTGTCTGCAGCTCTGCTACAGGTGGGATATGGATTAGTTAGCCAGTTTGGGTCTCAATGGCATATAACCTTGGTGTTGGGCTTCAGGGGCGGGATTCTCCAGTATCGGCGCGATGTCCGCCGACCGGCGCCAAAAACGGCGCTAATCAGTCGGGCATCACGCCGCCCCAAAGGTGCGGAATTCTCCGCATCTTTGGGGGCCGAGCCCCAACCTTGAGGGGCTAGGCCCGCGCCGGACTGATTTCCACCCCGCCAGCTGGTGGGAAAGGCCTTTAGTGCCCCGCCAGCTGGCGCGGAAATGACATTGCCGGGCTGCACATGCGCGGGAGCGTTAGCGGCCGCTCACGGCATCCCCGCGCATGCGCAGTGGAGGGGGGTCTCTTCCGCCTCCGCCATGGTGGAGACCGTGGCGAAGGCGGAAGGAAAAGAGTGCCCCCACGGCACAGGCCCGCCTGCGGATCGGTGGGCCCCGATCGCGAGCCAGGCCACCGTTGGGGGCACCCCCCTGGGCCAGATCGCCCCGCGCGCCCCCCCCAGGACCCCGGAGCCCGCCTGCTTGTCCCACCGGTAAGAGAGGTGGTTTAATCCACGCCGGCGGGACATTCTAGCAGCGGGACTTCGGCCCATCTGCCGGAGAATCGCGGGGGGGGGGGGCCGCCAACCGGCACGATTCCCGCGCCCGCCGAATATCCGGTGCCGGAGAATTTGGCAACCGGCGGGGGCGGGATTCACGCCAGCCCCTGGCGATTCTCCGTCCCGGCGGGGGGTCGGAGAATCTCGCCCCAGGTTTCTGATGATTGGATACTGTACGTGTCCACCCTCTCCTTTATCAGCTGAGCGAGGGAGTTTGTGTGTTTGTTGAAGAGCTGACCGGTGCTTCACTGAGTTCTCTCACACACTCCTGGCCAATCAGAGGGTGGATTTTGCTGGCCAGAGCAGTCGGCCATTCAGCAACTCTGTAGGTGAGACGAACAAACAAACTAAGATCTAGAGGGGGTCACGCGGTCCTTTGAGGCTGCTCTGCCATCCCATAATATCATGGCTTTCCCCACCGACCCCGATAACCTTTCACCCCCCTTGTCAATCAAGAATCTATCTTGCTCTGCCGAGAAAATATCTGTTTCCCCTACCTTTTGAGGGAGGGGTCATTACACTCACCCTGTGAGAGGGAGTATTCCCCTCCGCTCTGTCTCGCCCTTATTTTGAAACAGTGACCCCGAGTTCTAGATTCTCCCACAAGGACAAACATTTGGGCGTCTCGGTGGCACAGTGCTTAGCACTGCTGCCTCACAGCTCCAGCGACCAGGGTTCAATTCCGGCCTCGGGTCACTGTCTGTGCGGAGTCTGCACGTTCTCCCCTTGTGTGCGTGGGTTTCCTCCGGGTGCTCCGGTTTCCTCCCACAGTCCAAAGGTGTGCAGGTTAGGTGGATTGGCCGTGATCAATTGCCCCTTAGGGTAGGGTTGTAGGAATAGGGTGGAGGATTGGGCCCAGGTAGGGTGGTCTTTCTAAGGGTCGGTGCAGACTCGATGGGCCGAATGGCCTCCTTCTGCACTGCAGGGATTCTATGATTCAAAGAGGGGATATGAGAAAGCTCTGGCTAGCAAAAGTAGGGAAAATCTCAAGATATTCTGTAAGTATATCAATGGGAAGAGGATAACTAGGGAGAGAGTGGGGCCTATTAGGGCCCGAGGGGGATATCTGTGGGTGGAGCCAGAGGACATTGGGAAGGTGTTGAATGAATACTGAGGAGCGGCAATGCCTGGTGGGCCGGTGATTGAGGCTGGCCACACCCACCCCCTTGATGATGCTGCTGGAGTCTGGGGGTGTCCAGAGGGGCAGGCTGGGTGGGGAGGCACGTGGCAGAAGCACTCCGCATATCCAGGATACAGTCAGCAGTGTGAACAGCAGGAGCCTGGGGGGGGGGGGAAATTAATTTATGCAGCAATGGAGACTGAGCTCGGCCACCCCGATCCCGAGGGGGGGGCCCGATCCCGAGGGGGGGGGACCCCAATCCCGAGGGGGGAGACCCCGATCCCGAGGGGAACACCCCGATCCCGAGGGGGGGGGACTCCAATCCCGAGGGGGGGGGACCCCGATCCCGAGGGGGAGACACCCCGATCCCGAGGGGGGGGAACCCCGAGTCCACACACCTGCCACCAGGTCGTTCCCTAAGGCCCCCCAGTGAGGACAACAATTTTTCAGAGATTTCTTACCTTTTTTTTATAATCTTTATTGTCACAAGTAGGTTTACATTAACACTGCAATGAAGTTACTGTGAAAAGCCCCTAGTCTCCACATTCCGGCGCCTGTTCAGGTACACAGAGGGAGAATTCAGAATGTCCAATTCACCTAACAGCATGTCTTTCGGGACTGTGGGAGGAAACCGGAGCACCCGGAGGAAACCCACGCAGACACAGGGAGAACGTGCAGACTCCGCACAGACAGTGACCCAAGCCGGGAATCGAACCCAGGACCCTGGCGCTGTGAAGCAACAGTGCTAACCACTGTGCTATCGTGTGCTCCCCCTCAGCCGATATGGTGCCCAGACCCCACTTGTAAACACTCCCACCAATTGATGCCCGAGAGGGACGGAGCATCGCGGAGGGGCAGAGCATCGCGGAGGGGTGGAGCATCACGGAGGGGTGGAGCTTTGCAGAGGGGTGGAGCATCGCGGAGGGGTGGAGCTTCACGGAGGGGTGGAGCATCACGGAGGGCGGAGCATCATCTGATGTCCAGGCCATTAATCGCAGTCAATTCTATGAAATCGCGGATGTGCAGGTGGCCGCCGGCACGGACACTAACCTCGATGCTGCCGCCTACGGGGGACCAGAAGTTTGTAACAGTGTCGGTGCCGGGTGTCAATTCCGGGAATCCCGGCCCGGGTGACTGCCAGCACTATTTCTCTTCCTGACTTATATTTCAGAGTGAAATCATAAATCTGAAGCTTCAACCTTTGCAGTCTTGCTGGTTTGCACAGATTGTTCTTGCAGATTCCCACAATGAACTCTCCCCATAGGGGTACACGTGGATTCTCTCACAGCCAGACATGGAGGCCAAAATCTCTCTGTCTATGTTGGCCGGTCTGGTCTCAGCTGTGGCTAGAGTTTGAGATGTGAACGCTCTTGTCTTTCCCTCTGTACTCAGGGCTGTTCCCAGTTCTCTTGTAGCCACTTGCAGAGCGACAAGTTTCTTCCTGTCATAGTGTGGCAGACAATGTTTCCTGACCTTTGGGAGTTTGTTGAAACTCCTGCCCATGTGACAGGCCGGTGGTTCCTGCATCATCTTTGCTCAGGTCGAGCAGGTCTGTGGGTGCTCTGAAGGAATTTGTGTATTGGATCAAGCCAAGGAAATTTCTCAACTCTCCCGTCTCTCTTGGGGCTTCCTTCCCAGAGGTAGCCGTGATTCGCTCAGGGTGCAGCTTGAATCCACCAATGTCTGCACCATTCCGAAGAATTGACGTTCTGTCACTCTCACAATAACTCTAGATCTGTGTTTAACTTGATGCCGGTTCTCCTGCTTTTCTCCATGTCTTCATGTAGGTGGCAGTCATGTCTTATTTGTCCACTCTGTATATTGTCAGCCATGTCGACTATTCCTTTACATCCCCTGTGTTGATCGCCTATTTTCTGCTGGATCACCCTGGCCTCACCTTCGGGCCAAAAGACTCGATGCAGGAACTTGTCCAAATGCTGAATGTTGTCAAGAGTGGACATTCCCCATCTGGGCTTGACATTCCAGCAGCAATTTCTGGGAGTTTTCTGAAAGCTTTGTCCCTGGCTGTGCAGGTCGGATTGCTTCCAGTGTTGGAATGGGCTCATCATTCCTCACACATTTTCAGCAACATTGACCTGATCTAGTCTGAGTGTGCTGATGTTAATCTGCATTCCTCTATCACTGACACAGTGGTTAGCTCTGTTGCCTAACAGCGCCAGAGACCCAGGTTTGATCCCAACCTCGGGTGACTGTGTGGAGTTTGCATTTTCTCCCCGTGACTGCGTGGGTTTCCTCCGGGTGCTCCGGTTTCCTCCCACAAGTCCCGAAAGATGAGCAGGTTCGATGGATTGGCCGTGATAAATTAGTGTGCAAATGTTAGGTGGGGTAACTGGGCTATGGGGATAGGGTGGAAGAATAGGCCGAGGTAGGGGGCTCTTTGGGAGGATAGGTGCAGACTCGATGGGCCGAATGGCCTCCTTCTACACTGTAGAGATTCTGTGATCATCTTCATTTGGTCCATTTCTTGGAGCTGCCTTTCAAGCTTGCCTTGTGCCTGCCTCAGCATTTTAAATGGGGGATTAGTCATGGTTCGGGCAGCAGTGATGTGATACTCTAAATCTTCAAAGCTTCTAAACATCGCATCAAAACAGGACTTTGTGGCATCTGATTGGAGGGTGCTTCTCAATGGGTGCCCTCGCTTCAACCCTCAGTGTCGCCTCCTCGTGGTTCACTGTGACCATCTGCAGCTTTTTGCTATATATCAACCCCGGGGAGCAGGGCCACGTGGGTCAGTGATGTAGAACATACCGTTAATGCTCCCCCCTCTGATTTGGGTTGTTCCTCACTGTCTGAGTTCAGTCCCTCCACTATGACATTACTCATTTCACAGCTCCTTTCTTTAGCTAACTGATGCGCCCATCAATTCACTCGAGACAAGAGTAAAGGTAAACCGTGGCTTTAATCAACTTAGAACAGTGCCTGCCTGCGACTGATCCAATACTGAGACCCGCCTCCAGGTCGACTGCTCTTTATACCCCCCTCAAGGGGAGGAGCCATGGGCGGAGCCCATACGTGTCCCAGCATGTTCCCCCATGGATGATGCCGTACAATGGCCCATAGGTGGAGCCCACAAGGGCAACAGCGTAGCACAGATACAAATACAAAGGTAAAGCCTGATATTGATACAGTGGTGGATTATTGGTAAAATACATTCACCACATTCACCCCCTGTGAAAAAAATGAAGTACGGTGGGGGTGACGGGTTCATACATTCAGCCGGTCCGGCGCATGGATTGTGCGCTGTGATCGCCGAAGCACTGGCATTGTTGCTGGCCTGGGTGTCGAGCTCGTCCGTGCTGGCATCGGTAGTGGGGGCACCGGTGCGGGTACAGGCGTGGACTCCGGGAGCGTCTCTTCTGGAGCTTCATTCCTGTGGGTCGGTGAAGGGGGGGTGGCGGGCGGGAGGGAGTGCGGGAGCCATATAGGGGCGGGGGCGCTGGTCATGGTAGGTTGGGCGGGATATAGAGGAAGGGCGGCGGTGGTGATAGTGGTGGTGGTGGTGGTGGTGTAACCGGCGGGCGCCAGGTCCCGGAGGGAGACCGTATCCTGTCGGCCATCCTGTTCGATATAAGCGTACTGGGGGTTGGAGTGTAGGAGCTGGACCCTCTCGACCAGGGGGTCGGACTTACGGCTCCTGACGTGTTTGCGGAGCAGGACGGGCCCCGGTGTCTTCAGCCAGGACGGAAGCGAGGCCCCTGAGGTGGATCTCCTAGGGAAAACAAATAGGCGGTCATGAGGGGTCTCGGTTGTGGCCGTGCAAAGTGGGGACCTAATAGAGTGGAGCGCCTCGGGGAGGACCTCCTGCCAGTGAGAAACTGGGAGATTCCTGGACCGCAGGGTCAGTAGGACGGCCTTCCAGACCGTCGCGTTCTCCCTCTCCACCTGCCCGTTTCCCCTGGGGTTATAGCTGGTAGTCCTGCTCGAGGCGATGCCCTTACTGAGCAGGTACTGACGCAGTTCGTCGCTCATGAACGACGAGCCCCGGTCGCTGTGGACATAGCTGGGGAAACCAAACAGGATGAAGACACTATGTCGGACTTTAATGACGGTGGACGTGGTCATATCGGGGCAAGGGATTGCAAAGGGGAAGCGGGAAACTCATCGATAATGTTGAGGAAATATGTATTGCGATTATTGGAGGGGAGGGGCCCTTTGAAATCGATACTGAGGCGCTCAAAGGGCCGGGATGCCTTTGCCAGGTGGGCCTTATCTGGTTGATAGAAGTGCGGTTTACACTCCGCACAGATTGGGCAGTCCCTGGTCATGGCTCTGACCTCCTCGGTGGAGTAGGGCAGGTTGTGGGCCTTGATATAGTGGGCGAGCCGGGTGACCCCCGGGTGGCAGAGGTCATCGTGGATAGCCCGTAGTCGGTCATCTTGCGCGCTGGCGCATGTGCCGCGGGACAGGGCATCTGTGGGCTCGTTGAGCTTCACAGGACGATATACATATCGTAATTATAGGTGGAGAGTTCGATCCTCCACCTCAAGATCTTATCGTTCTTGATCTTGCCCCGCTGCATATTGTCGAACATGAAGGCTACCGACCGCTGGTCGGTGACGAGGGTGAACCTCCTACCAGCGAGGTAGTGCCTCCAGTGCCGTACAGCTTCATCGATGGCTTGGGCTTCTTTTTCGACCGAGGAGTGCCGAATTTCGGAGGTGGTGAGGGTGCCCAAAAAAAACGCTACCGATCTGCCTCCTTGATTGAGGGTAGCGGCGAGAACGACCTCTGATGCGTCGCTCTCCACCTGGAAGGGGACGGACTCATCCACCGCGCACATCACGGCTTTGGCGATGTCCGCCTTGATGCAGCTGAAGGCCTGGCGGGCCTCAGTTGCCAGAGGGAAGATGGTGGCCCTAATTAGTGGGCGGGCTTTGTCCGCATAGTTGGGGACCCACTGGGCGTAATATGAGAAGAACCCGAGGCATCTTTTCAGGGCCTTGGGGCAGTGGGGGAGGGGAGTTGCAGGAGGGGGCGCATACGGTCAGGGTCGGGCCCTAGGACCCCGTTCTCCACGACGTAGCCGAGGATGGCTAGCCTGGTCATGCGGAAAACGCATTTCTCCTTGTTGTAGTTGAGATTGAGGGTTTGGGTGGTTTGGAGAAATCTGTGGAGGTTGGCGTCGTGGTCCTGCTGATCATGTCCGCAGATGGTGACATTGTCCATGTACGGAAATGTGGCCCGCAGCCCGTACTGATCCACCATTCGGTCCATTGTTCTTTGGAACACCAAAATCCCGTTCGTGACGCCAAAAGGGACCCGGAGGATGTGGAAAAGGCGGCCGTCTGCCTCAAAAGCCGTGTAGTGGCGGTCCTCCGGGCGGATTGGGAGCTGGTGATATGCAGACTTCAGATCCACCGTGGAGAACACGCGGTAGTGTGCGATCTGATTGACCATGTCTGCAATCCGGGGAAGGGGGTACGTATCGAGGCGCGTGTACCGGTTTATGGTCTGGCTGTAATCAACAACCATCCGGAACTTTTCCCCGGTCTTGACGACCACCACCTGAGTTCTCCAGGGGCTATTGCTGGCCTCGATGACTCCCTCCCGCAAGAGACGCTGGACCTCGGACCTGATAAAAGTCCTGTCCTGTATGCTATACCGCCTGCTTCTGGTGGCGACTGGTTTGCAGTCGGCGGTGAGGTTTGCGAAGAGTGGGGGAGGGTCGACTTTTAGGGTCGCGAGGCTGCATATGGTGAGTGGGGGCAGGGGCCCCCGAACTTCAGGGCTAGGCTCCTGAGGTTGCATTGGAAATCTAGTCCCAATAGGAGAGGAGCGCAGAGGTCTGGGAGCACATATAGTTTAAAATTGGCGTACTTGGCGCCCTGTATTGCTCGGGTTGCGGTAATGCACCCTCGGATTTGCACCGAGTGTGACCCAGAGGCGAGGGAGATGGTTTGGTGCGCCGGGAAAATTGTGAGCGAGCAGCATCTTACCATGTCCGGGTGAATGAAGCTCTCCGTGCTCCCGGAGTCGAACAGGCAAGGCGTCTTGTGCCCATTTACCCGGACGGTCATCATGGCGCTCCGGAGATGCTTGGGTCGCGACTGGTCCAGGGTGACCGCGCTGAGTTGCGGGTAGTCGGCGTGGTCGGAGGTGCTGGGGCGGTTCCACAATGGCTGCCAATGTTGATCGCACGCGTCGTGCGACGTAGCAGATGGCGGCCAAGATGGTGGCCCCCGTTGGTCGAGCGTGGCGGGCGGCGAGGAAGATGGCGTCCAAGATGGCAGCCCCCGTGAGTCACACGTGCTGTGAGGGCTGGAAGATGGCTGCCCCCACGGATAGCATGAGGCTGATGACGCGCCTACAGGGGGCGGAGTCGGCAGACACGCTGCCACACTGCGGGGTCTGCGGGACTGTGAGTCTGAGGATCGGGCCTGTGAGTTAGAGTTCTTGGACCTGGCCAGGCAAACTTTGGCGAGATGTCCTTTTCCCCCGCAGTCGCTGCAGTTCGCGTTGCGGGCCGGGCAGTGCTGCCGGGGGTGTTGGGACTGGCCGCAGAAATAGCAGGGTAGCCCCCCATGGTGGGCGGGCGGCCGCGCGGCACAGGCCTGGGGTAGTCTGTGTTGGGGGGTCCACGGGGGGGTCGCGTGGTCAGCCGGGAACGAGTTAAGGCTCTGGAACACTACTTCCAGAGAGGAGGCTAACTTTACCGTCTGATCCAGGTCCAGGTCCCCTTTTCGAGCAGGCAGTGTCGCACGTAATTAGACCGGACTCCCGTCACGTAGACGTCTCGGACGGCGAGGACCATATGCTGAGTGGCCGTAACGGCCTGGTAATTGCAGTTGTGTGCGAGGGCTTTGAGGTCGCGTAGATAGTCGTCTAGTGACTCCCCGGGACGCTGGCGACGAGTGGTAAAGATGTGTCGCACGTCGACCTCATTCACGGGCCGTACATATAGGCATTCGAGCATCGCGAGGGCGTCTGTGTAGGAGGAGGCCTCGTCGAGTTGAACAGAGATTCGATGGCTCACCCGTGCGTGGAGGAGGCTCAGCTTCTGTTCGCGGTGACGGAAGGCGTGGAGGAGGCTGCAAGATAGGCCTTGAAGCGTCAAAGCCAGTGCGAAAAAATTTCTTTCGCCTCCGCGGCCTGCGGATCGAGTTCCAGTCGGTCAGGTTTGAGGGCCGATTCCATAGTTGCGTTTAAGTTGATTAAATTGATGCGACCATCAATTCACTCGAGACAAGAGTAAAAGTAAACCGTGGCTTTAATCAACTTAGAACAGTGCCTGCCTGCGACTGACCCAATACTGAGAACCACCTCCAGGTCGACTGCTCTTTATACCCCCCTTCAAGGGGAGGAGCCATGGGCGGAGCCCATACGTGTCCCAGCATGTTCCCCTATGGACAATGCCATACAGTGGCCCATAGGTGGAGCCCACAAGGGCAACAACATAGCACAGATACAAATACAAGGGCAAAAGCCTGGTACTGATACAGGGGTGGATTATTGGTATAATACATTCACCACACGAACCATTTCGGTCCATATTTTCAGGAGTGATTTTCTGGTATCTTCTTGCGTGGGATGGTGTCACTCTGATTCTGGTGCCTTGTCTCTCACCTACTTCTGTTATTCTTCACATCTTTCCCCAAGGCTGGCCTTTTCACAAACTCTGCAGATAGGTGCAAATGTGGGACATTTCTGGCTGTCCATGATTCATGTGATATCGCTCGAACACACCTTTCTGTGTTTGTTACACACTCACTAGGTGCTGCTGCACTGTGTCGACCTGCAGTCTGTCTCCCAGCTGAGCTGACAGGCAGCCATTTGGATCATCCTCTGGCTCCGGGCTTTGTTTGTTCTGGCAATGCCTCAGCCCTGTGGCGCTGTGAGCGTCTCCTTTCCAATTAGCACTTTCTGTACTTCAAGGTGGACTGATCCCCTAATTAGCCTCTCATCTGTGATTTAAAATTGACATTTTCTTAGCTGCATTTTAAAAAAAATTTTGAGTACCCAATTCATTTTTTTATCCAATTACGGGGCAATTTAGAATGGCCAATGCACCTAGCCTGCACATCTTTTGGGTTGTGGGGGCGAAACTCACGCAGACACGGGGAGAATGTGCAAACTCCACACGGCGCCGTGAGGCAACAGGGCTAACCCACTGCGCCACGTGCTGCCCTGCGGCATTTTCGAATCCTTTTTGCAAGTTATCGATCAGCTCACCTAGTTTCTCTCTGAGGCCGGGAAATTCAGAGCAGTGGATCCAATGATTTGGAGAAGGGGGGCTGAGTTTTCCAAACAATATTCTCTGGGTTTTTACTGTCCTCCTCAGTCAGGGCACAGCTGTGGAATAAATTTAACCCAAGACCTCCTGCCCACAGACCCTCTCTTCATCTCTGGTGCCTTTTCGGAAGGTCCTGAGTGTCAACCTGCACTTTTGTTTAAACTTCCCAAACTCCTCCGCGGCATCACCAGCTTGCCAATTTATTGTGGGCCGTAACTCTCTCGCTGTCATTACGGTGACGGTCGACATTTCATCCTCTGTTTTTGCTCCAATCTCCCGGATGTTCCTTTGCCGTTAATGTGGATCAATTTTCCGAATCAGCACTGAAGTAATTTCAGGTGCTTTGGGCTAACTCACAGACATTCGCTGCCAACGTGATGTAGGTTCCTGGTGTCTTTTGGCTCCCAGATGTTGGGAATAACCACGCTTTAAGCTTGGAAAGATGAGAGCTCGTTCTGTTTAATATTTGTCATACTGCCCTTATACAAAATGAGGATTGGTTTGAGCTGGCCTGGGTAGACATCACCTCAGTCTCTAGTGCAGAGGAATTACTGAGCGAAATACTGTCTAACTCCTTTCAAATATTTATGATCATACAACATAAACGGAGCGAGGTCCAGATTTCCACTCTCCTCTGTGTGAAGAAATGCTTTCTGACGTCATCCCGAACAGACAAACTCTAAATTTAATCCCCCTCAGGCACTGCCTTTAATGACCTCTCACCTCGTTCCCCTAAACCTCTCTGCTCCCCCCATCCCCCCATCCCCGAGCCCACTCTCCTTCCGAGAGAGGGGAGCCTGCAATCCAGAGCCGGTCTGTGTCACAGGGAATGAGGGACTGTTGTGTGAGGAGAGCTTCCCTGGAATGAAGCTCTTCAGCTCAGTCTGAATGTGGTGGAATCTCCCTCAGAGCCTCCCCAGGATCTGTCATCGTGTCCCAGAGATCAGGGAGATTTACAGCTGCATTCGCTGGAATGATGAACTCGGCAGTTCCTGGATTATGTCGGATGTTTCCTGACTTGGATTTCCATCACCAGTTTCACAGTTCACCCAAAGTATTGATGTTCCTTAAAGCTGCGGAGGCTCCAGCGACTGGGCTGTTGTCAGTGAAAGAGGTTTCAAACAATCTCTCTGAAATAGGAGCTGCAACCCCTCCAGCCAGGCAGCGAATGGCTGAGTGGGTGACTAGGCCGAGGCCTGGTCCTGTTGGCCCCCTGATCAGCTTTCACACACTCATCTGTTATGGGCCAGGGTTTAGAGAACCCCAAAGTGTATCATGGAGTTCAACTGACCCACAACTTTTAATAGATTGTTGTATGGGGGGACACGGCCCACTGTACAGGTGTGGTACAGCAGAAATGGAAAAGTATTTTTAAAAACAAAACAATGTTTATTCTATGAACTCAAGTTAACCTTTTTTAAAACAAACAGTGAACATCTAAGCAACCATTAATTCAAATACAACCCCAAAGACTACAACACTAAGTAACCCTGTAAGCTGTCCTTTTAACATCCAAAAGACTTAACAAACCTTCAAACAGGAGCACATTAGGTTTACATTCAATACTGAGACCTTTTACAATTCTGGGTTCACCAAATGATCCATAGATAGTCTTTGGATGGCAGAGATCAACAGTACAGCTCTTTGTTTTAACTTCAGATGCAGCTCACTGAAAAACACAGACACATCCAAGCTTTATCTCAAACTGAAACTAAAAAGCAGAAGTAGAGCTCAGCTCCACCCACACTCTGACATCACTCCAGTAACATGAGCAGCTCCATTTCTTAAAGGTACATTTCTTAAACACCCATTTCTTAAAGGCACTCTCACATGACACATCGCACTGGGACTCAGTCAGTCCTCACTTCCCACCTCCCAGCTCATCGCTCTCCGCCACCTCCTATGATTCAGTTTGGTGATTACCAGACAGACGGAGAGAGTGGATTGAATTGGAAGACGATGTGCTGGCTCCGAGCTGGGTGAGTGTCTGCACTTCCCCAGATATTCAGCAATTTGTACAAAACAGATCGCATTTATATAGCAACAGAAAAACAAAACAAGATTATGAGGGGCATAGATAGAGTGAATGGGCAGGCACTCTTTCCCAGGGTGGAGGGGTCAGTCACCAGGGGGCATAGGTTTAAGGTCCGTGGGGCAAGTTTCGAGGAGATGTGCGAGGCAGGTTTCTTACACAGAGGGTGGTGAGTGCCTGGAACGCGTTGCCAGGGGAGGTTGTGGAAACAGATACATTAACGGCGTTCAAAAGGCATCTTGACAAACACATGGATAGGATGGGTATAGAGGGATACGGCACAAGGAAGAGCTGAGGGTTTTGGTCAAGGTTGGTATCATGACCGGTACAGGCTTGGAGGGCCGAAGGGCCTGTTCCTGTGCTGTATTGTTCTTTGTTCTTTGTAAAACTCTGCAGACGCTGAAAATCTGAAATTAAAACAGAAAGTTCTGGAAAACCTCAGCAGATCCGGCAGCGTCTGTGGAGAGCGAAACAGAGTCGACATTCCGAGTCCGTATCGAGTCCGTAGACAGACTGCATTTATATATTGCCTTTCACATCCACAGGACATGCCAATGCTGCTCACAGTCAGTGAGGGATTTCTGAAATGTAGTCACTGCTGTAATGTGGGAAACGCAGCAGCCAATTTGTGCAGAGCAAGATCCCACAAATGTCAATGAGATCATCACAGGAGAATGGGCGGGATTCTCTGTCCCGCCAACCCCGTTTTCCGGCACAGCGCACCCCCACCGGCAGTGGGATTCTCCGTTCCTGCAGCCGGCCAATGGGCTTTCCCATTGTGGGCCACTTCACGCCATCGGGAAAGACATGGGTGCGTTGTCAGCGGGGCGGGTGAACATTGCCGAGTACATCAGGATAAATGTCACTGCTTCTCGTGAATGAAGCGGCAGGAGATCTGTTAACCTCCAGCTGAGAGGCTAGAAGAGACCTCAGTGTAAAATCACACCCAAAATAGACCATTTCTAGGATAAATAGTAAATCACACGCACACATCTACATTCGTACAGATTGGAAGTAAGAATCAAGTTCAATTCTAAGTAATTATAAAGGAAAAGGTTGTTGAGTTGAGAGGCAGAGATGATGTAGCATTGTGGTCAAAACAGGCTGATTGACAGTCACAGTCAGAGAGAGGGTTTTGACCACTTTGCTGGGGCCCTGATTCATTTCAATATCACCTTTAGTGCGGCAAACGTCCAGCTGCTTTTCTCATCGCGCGCACACACACACACACACACACACACACACACCCCGACAGACACTCAGACAGACAGTAGCTGGAACTCACAGGCAGGAAGACTTTTAAACCCCAGATGTGTGTATTCCAAGAGGATGGGAATGTATTCGCCTGTCGAGGCCATTATATCCAGGGTGTTGGACGGTCTTGCTGTCCCTTTCTCCTGACAGGAGATGATAATCGGTCTTTGGGTGATTTTACAAGTGCCTTGTCTGGAGGCACAGGGAGAGGTTCCATTGTTCCTTCGAGAAAGCCCCTGTGGCCAGTGGTTAGTGTAATTCTCAGCCATCTTCGGTGTCCATTTAAAAAAATATACAACTCAGGTCGTTTTTAAAGTCCAATTATTTCCTTGTATAATTCCAGGGTTTTCCTCCGTCATTATAACAGCAAAAAACATTGAAGGTGACAGGGCATGTTGAGAGAGCAACGAATAAAGTGTATAATATCTTTGGCTTTATTAATGGGGACATTGCGTACAAGAGTAAGGAGGTTGTGTTGAACTTGTATAAGTCACTAGTTAGGCTTCCTCTATTTGAGGAAGGATTTGAAGTGGGACTAAGTACTGTCTTCAATATGCAAATCTGGGCCCCAACCTCAATGGGCGGGATCCATATTGCGACCCCTCGCCAGATTTTGATAGATCCCGTGAGGTGTTACGAAGCCGATAAACCTGGCCTTTACCGGCCTTGCCGCGCACGCCCAGAGCTGATAGATCACACCCATTGCGAAGAGCTAAGATGTCAGCACTGATCGCTGTGGGACTCCATTGGTTCCCTGAGAAAGACCCCCCTGTCGCTACTCGCTGCCTCCTGTTAGTTCGCTAATCCTCTATCCAGGCCAGACATTACCGAAGCACCATGAGCTCCTATCTTATGAAGTCGTCTTTTGTGCAACACTTTATCAAATGCTTTTTGAAAATCCAAATATACAACATCGACTGGCTGTCCTCGATCTACTCTGGCTGAAACCTCCACAAAGGACTCTAGTAAATTTGTCAGACATGATTTCCACTTCATGATTCCATGCTGACTCTGCTTGATCGTAGTTTAGAACCATAGAAAAGTTACAGCACAGAAGGAGGCCAGTCTGCCCACCTTGTCCATGCCAGCCCGAGGACAGCCAGGTGTCCTTTCTAATCCCACCTTCCTGCACCCGGCTGTGGTAGACTGTGTAGAGGTATTACGGTACCTGGTAATGCTGGAACACCATTGGTAGATATGGTATGTGTCCTATTGGTCAAGCTGTATGGTAGCTCCGCCCTGCAAGGCGGAGTATAAGAGCCCGTGCCGCCCCAGCAGCCTTCATTCTGTACCTGAGCTGCTGGGGAAACATCTAGCTCATTAATGTAGAGGGTGCCATCTCTGCTACTCCACTACTGGGCCGATATCTGGGGTTTGAGTATCTGTGTGTGTCTCTCTCCAGCTGGCACTGAAACTTCAGAGGCCAGGGGATGCCGCACTGGGACACCTCCACGGAAGAGAGCACTGAATCAAGCCTGCCGTTTATCCCTAACCGGAAGCCTGAGGCTTATATCACACAGATATCCAGACCCCCACCAATGCCCAGGTGATTCTCTCTCTTGCCGGTGGTGCAACACCCACCCGGTTCCTACTTCGCTGGAGTAGCTTTCCCAAGAGAGAGAATAGGACACTGCTGTTTATTACCTAACCAGCAGCCTGTCCTGAGTGAATCGCTCAAGATGACCCTAGATTCTTGAACCCGGAATTAAGGTGAGGAATATCTTAACAATGACTTGGTCAGAGATCGCTGGTGAGAGATTGAAGAATTTAAACGACTCCAATTATCAGCAAATCAAGGTTTATTGCAAAACCCAGGTCAAAATCATCAAACAGAAGAAATTATAATAAAATCTTAAACTCTAACACAAACTAAGTCTATTCAGAAAGTACTATAACGGACACAACGAAAAATCTTATTGTTACACAGTTTTAGCAATGACACAGAACACAAATCAAGTCCCCTTCCCCAAAGCCTCAACCACTATCAAGGTCAAGGGAGTTTCGCAAGCTGCTGCAGGGTACTTACAGTCGCAGGCTGCCAGAGGTCAAGTCAAAGGTGGAGAGGTCAAGCCAAGAGACCCTCAATCGAAACACAGCCCCTTTTATATCCGTTTTACCTGGCCTTTTCCTGTGTTCGGCCAGCCCCTTTTGCATTGAATTGGTAAGGTTTAAAATTCCCGCTGGTCCCGCCCCCTTTGAGCCGGTCAGAGCTGTCGACTTCCGGGTTTTCCTCCCCCTTTGCATTGTATCGGTCCAAGTTTAAAGTTCCCGCTGGCCCCGCCCCCTTTGAGCCGGTCAGAGCTGTTCGCTTCCGGGTTCTCCTCGCAGGTCCGCTCCTTCCAGCCAGGCAGGCCTGCCGCGATTTGAATTTGGCGCCGACTCCGCCCCCTCCACCCAGTGAGTTCCTGCCGGTGGCTTCTGTCAAGATTGGAGTCCCTCCCCCAGGTCCGCCTCCAACTTGGTTTTTTCTACCGTTTATCTTCAAGGGGCTTTTCCAGCGCAATATACTGAGCCCAGACAGTCTGCTTTTTGGGATAACAAGGTTAAGCTCTCTTGTGAAGATTTTCAAAGTCTTCCAGCTGCTCCGGAGATGGCTGCTATTCTCACCTTGCGATGTTGATGGGGTGTTAATTGGATTCTACTCTGGTGGAGGCCAAGTCATTTACATCTGCATGGGGCTATGACCATCCCATTGTCCTGCTTGCAGGCAGGCCCCCTGTGCATTCCCGTGCCCCTTTGTCTGTGTTTTAATCTTATCTCGTTGTCTGGCTCCTTCTTCCTTGTAGCTCCTAGGGGGGGGTTTGTAAATACCTATGCCCCTACTCAGCTCAGCGGACCAAGCCTGCTGGGAAATCTGGTTACGTTCTTTTGGCTGACAAATGTCCAGTTTACAGTCTCTGGGTTTTATTCTTGGGCAGTCCAAAAAGGGCCGAATTGCCCGAAAACCTTACAGATGCCCCTTCGATACGTCCCTACCTGCTTGGACCGTATCGACACAGGTGAAGGGCAATCATTTCCTTTTGTGTGGACCGTAGGCCCCCCTCAACAACATGCGAAACTACAAGTCCCAAGACAGTTCCCTTAATCTAGGCTACCCCTGATTTCATTGAAAGGGAAAGACAAGACCATACTTAATTCAAAAACACAGTAACATACACACATTTCACCGGAACCCCAAACGTAAGGGTCCCTGTACATATATCACAATCAAGTAACTGAAACCCGCGAATCCATACAACTATTTACATGTGACTCTATTTATTACACTACGGATCCTCTTTTCTTGGCTGCACTTCGCTTCTTCCCGTTGAAGGCTCTTCATTTTTCCTCCGTCGTCGATACCTGCAGCTGAGAGGTTCAGTCCAACTGAGGCGACAGCATAATGTACCCCCTGGTACAACATTTTCTTTGTGGGGACAAACACTAAACCATTCTCAGGCCCCCCTGGTGGTGATCGGACAGTTGTGAGGGTCGATTGGTTGGGCTGTGGGCAGGGGTCGCTTTACCTGAACCAGCAGTTCGGTAGCTTTTACAGTCATCCCTTCCCTGGGCGTTACACATCCCTCCCCAGTGCGGTCAATTCATCCCGTTCCCTGGGTTCTGCCATCACCTTACAAAAGTGATCAATGCCCCTTGTGGACATGCCTTGGTAGACCCCCATAAACACAAATAAATGCCCTGGTCAGAAGCCCACCACTTATCCCAGCAAACGGTGATCCTACCCGGTGACCCCGTGATGGTCCGGTAGGTGTTGTTGTCCAGGCGTTCCCAGTCCGAGGACCGCTCCCTCATGTCCAGCCTCAGCTTCCTGAGCCACCACCATCTCCCCAAAGGAACGTCCCCCTTACAGGTTAAACACACCCGCCTGCCCTCAGTCACCCTAACCCGGTCAGTCGCCACCTGTATCTCCTCGCAGAGTACAGAGGCCTCTCCATAGGTGAAGCTCTGGTGGCTGGAGTACCTGGTCGAGTTCGACCCCAGCCACCCAGGCCACCTCCCCAGGTGTGAGTAGCGGGCCTGCTCTGTGGCCACCTGGTTTCCCTGTCCGGTAGTGACAAGAGGGGCTCTGCCGCCAGAGCACCCATAGACAAAGGACTCTTCTGTCTCGCCTCTGCGTAGTTCTCCCGGTCCCACCATCGCCAAGATCAGCAAACTCCACATCGTCGGGTGCCCCATCTGTAAAAGAGACAAAACACATCCTTGCCCCTACGGAACTACCTACCTTAAAGTGCATGGCTTCTATCCAGCGGCAGCAGCAGCTTCCGCTTTGAAGTTGTGAAATCAACATGAAATTGCCGCAGCCTGTCTGTGGTTCTGTGTCCACAGCCCGGCTCCACCAGGGTCCTAGTGCCTGCTGCTATCCGGCGGCAGCAGCAGCTCCCGCTTTGAAGTTGCCGCAGCCTGTCTGTGGTTCTGTGTCCACAGCCCGGCTGCACCAGGGTCCTAGTGCCTGCCGCTCCATCATTATACCATTGCACTAGGCGCTTCTGTGATCCCACGATCCTAAATAACTCACACACCACTACACACTAATTAGAACGAGGAGGGGGAAAATGATATATACAATGCCACCCGTCTCCGGGTGGCCAAATTAAAACTGGGCCCCGCTAAACTGGGGCAGTTCACCTGTTTGGACCAACGGCTCGGGCCAGACCGTCCCCTCCCGGGGGTTCGGGCTGCCCCTTGCCTCTCCTTCCCCAACAGGGTTCGGTGATCCCTCAGCGCTCCCTTCTACTCGGGCCCCCTTACTGCGGGACCGGGTTCTAGGGAGGTGGGATGGGGACCATCTTACCGGGGGCTTGGAGACCCGATTGCTCCTTCGTCCCCTGACTGGTTCCCAAGCCCAAGGTGATACCTCCACTTCCTCCGCCTCCTTAGCCTCTATACTAAGGCAGGCCACCTGACCCACAGGTAAGGGCTTGGGAATCGTTACTGTCCCTGGGCTGGGTGCTTGCAGCACGGTCGGTTTCATTGGGACTGCCCCTTCGGGACAGCACCTTGTCACCGGTTGTGTGACCGTGGAGTCAGGGACCTCCCCCACCGTCGTTAATTCTACGGGGGGTTTCTCCACTACCACCCCCCGTCTTCCCCCCACCTTGCTCTTTCTTGCCCTTATGGGGTGGAACAATTTAAATTGGCTGATGTGGCGTTCGCATGGGTCCCACCTTAAGGGATTTAAACTGCAAATAGCCGCTGAGGCAGCCTCCAGAATGGGACCCTGCACCTGGACCGGACCAGGGTCTGGGGCTCGAACTACCCCTGCGCTCCCTTTTTCCTGAGGCTGCTCCCTGGGTAGTCATACGGGTTCTTGTGGTGTGGGTGCGGGCAGGCCCTGGCCCGTTGCCACCTGTCCCGACCCAGCTGCTAGGCTCTGCAAAAAGGCTAAAAGTTTCTTTACCTCGATGGTTTCCGGGACAGCTGCTCCTGCCGCCGGGGTCTGACTCTCTACTGCGGGAGCCCTCTCCTGCTTGCTAGGGTTTTTACATTCCCTCTTGAAATGCCCGGCCTTCCCACACCCGTAGCATACCGGTTTCTTGTCGGAGGTCCGGGTGCCCTCATGCTTCCACTCTCTCTTAGGGGCTGCTGGCACGATTTCATGCACCCTACCCTTAAGGGGCTTGTCCTCACCCCTCTCCCCATTACGATATGCGAGGGTAAGTTTCCTAAGGACCTCTTCCTCATTAAGGGCCGGGGTCTGCGGGTCGAACCAGTGTTCGGCTTTTGCCCTAACGTTAGGGAGACAGTTGGCTACTAGGGTCTTTAGCCAGTGGGCTGTTCTCTCCCCTAAATTCTGTCTATCCGCGGGGACCCCGCACGCCTCCACATAGACAATCCACAGCCTGTCTGCGAACATAGTGGGAGATTCCCCTGGTTGCTGCTTGGTTTCCCCCACCCTCATGAAAGGGCTCCCCAGATTCAAACCCATTGCCTCCAGCACAGCAGTCTGTGCTGCCGCCCATGTGTCAGGTTGTCCCCCATTCCCGGAGATCACTGCCCTGCATAGCTGTGCATCTAGGGTCATCAGGAGCATCCTTACTTGCTCCCCCTCGTCGCAGTCATTAATGCTGGCTGCCTGCTCCACCTCCATAAAATGAAGCGACGGATCCCCTTTTGGAGTTAGCCTGGGAACGTGGGCCACCATCCCCCTGAGCGCGGGTGCCCCATGAGGAATGATAATGTCGCCCTCAACCGGTCCCCTATTCGCCAGCCCCGCCGGGGGACCATACCTTCTCTGCCTGACAGGGCACATCTGCCCTACCTGGGGTTCCTGCTCCTCCGCCTCCCCGGCGTCCAGCTCTCCTGCCCCGCTGGGTAGCCCCCCTGTCCCCGGGCTAACTACCCATATAGGAGACGCCGCTATCTGGGGATACACCACTGACCCCCCTTGGACCTGCCCCTGACCGGGCGGTCTGAACCCTACCTGCTGACCCGGCCCCATCACCGGCATCCCAGGCAGTGGTCTGTCCCCATCCCATGGGGACCCACATACGATACCAGGCGGACACGCCGCCAGCTGGGGGTACCCTGCCGACCCCCCTTGGACTTGCCCCTGAACGTGCAGTCCGATCCCCCCCTGCCGACCCGGACACAATCCCGGCGCCTCAGGAGGCGGTCTATTCCTCTTGGCCTTTGGGGAATCATCCGCTGCGAGGAGCACCTTGCCCCTTGGGAACCCCCCTGGACCTACCAGGTGTACCTGTCCCCTGACCTTGGACAAGGTCTCCTCCAACTCTGTTATCCGTGCCTGGCACGGCCCATGGGCACAGTCCCCTACTTCCTCGCGAGCCACTCGGTACGCTGCCTGGATGTCCCGGAACTTCCCCTCCAGCTTCCTACACTGCTCTGTACTCCGAGCATAGAGTTCCTGGAGCCTCCGTTCCTTTTCTTTACCCTCCACTATCTGGCAGTGGAGATAGTCCTTCTCGCACCGGTTAGACTCGCTTTCCTGTTTCATTTCTGCCAATTCCTCCCGCAGTCGTTCCGCTGCGCTAGCCTCCTGCTCTAACTCTTCGACCCTTTGCTCTGTTTTGACTACCTGCTGGGACAGGCAGACCAGCCAAACTGCCTTCTCCAAGTGCCTTTTGTGCGCCTTACTTTCTGTCCATGCAGCCGCTGCCATTACCGGTTGCTCCGCATTGATTAGTTCTGAGACCCAAGGTTTGGTGAGGTTGACCTTTTGCCACATATACGAGAAGATTCTCTCCTCCATTTTACTTCGTTCCCTCACCCCCTCTGCCAAGTCACATACTCCACGCCACCGGGGTCCTGCCGCGGTCGCCATTGTAGAGGGTGCCATCTCTGCTACTCCACTACTGGGCCGATATCTGGGGTTTGAGTATCTGTGTGTGTCTCTCTCCAGCTGGCACTGAAACTTCAGAGGCCAGGGGATGCCGCACTGGGACACCTCCACGGAAGAGAGCACTGAATCAAGCCTGCCGTTTATTCCTAACCGGAAGCCTGAGGCTTATATCACACAGATATCCAGACCCCTACCAATGCCCAGGTGATTCTCTCTCTTGCCGGTGGTGCAACACCCACCCGGTTCCTACTTCGCTGGAGTAGCTTTCCCAAGAGAGAGAATAGGACACTGCTGTTTATTACCTAACCAGCAGCCTGTCCTGAGTGAATCGCTCAAGATGACCCTAGATTCTTGAACCCGGAATTAAGGTGAGGAATATCTTAACAATGACTTGGTCAGAGATCGCTGGTGAGAGATTGAAGAATTTAAACGACTCCAATTATCAGCAAATCAAGGTTTATTGCAAAACCCAGGTCAAAATCATCAAACAGAAGAAATTATAATAAAATCTTAAACTCTAACACAAACTAAGTCTATTCAGAAAGTACTATAACGGACACAACGAAAAATCTTATTGTTACACAGTTTTAGCAATGACACAGAACACAAATCAAGTCCCCTTCCCCAAAGCCTCAACCACTATCAAGGTCAAGGGAGTTTCGCAAGCTGCTGCAGGGTACTTACAGTCGCAGGCTGCCGGAGGTCAAGTCAAAGGTGGAGAGGTCAAGCCAAGAGACCCTCAATCGAAACACAGCCCCTTTTATATCCGTTTTACCTGGCCTTTTCCTGTGTTCGGCCAGCCCCTTTTGCATTGAATTGGTAAGGTTTAAAGTTCCCGCTGGTCCCGCCCCCTTTGAGCCGGTCAGAGCTGTCGACTTCCGGGTTTTCCTCCCCCTTTGCGTTGTATCGGTCCAAGTTTAAAGTTCCCGCTGGTCCCGCCCCCTTTGAGCCGGTCAGAGCTGTTCGCTTCCGGGTTCTCCTCGCAGGTCCGCTCCTTCCAGCCAGGCAGACCTGCCGCGATTTGAATTTGGCGCCGACTCCGCCCCCTCCACCCAGTGAGTTCCTGCCGGTGGCTTCTGTCAAGATTGGAGTACCTCCCCCAGGTCCGCCTCCAACTTGGTTTTTTCTACCGTTTATCTTCAAGGGGCTTTTCCAGCGCAATATACTGAGCCCAGACAGTCTGCTTTTTGGGATAACAAGGTTAAGCTCTCTTGTGAAGATTTTCAAAGTCTTCCAGCTGCTCCGGAGATGGCTGCTATTCTCACCTTGCTATGTTGATGGGGTGTTAATTGGATTCTACTCTGGTGGAGGCCAAGTCATTTACATCTGCATGGGGCTATGACCATCCCATTGTCCTGCTTGCAGGCAGGCCCCCTGTGTATTCCCGTGCCCCTTTGTCTGTGTTTTAATCTTATCTCGTTGTCTGGCTCCTTCTTCCTTGTAGCTCCTAGGGGGGGGTTTGTAAATACCTATGCCCCTACTCAGCTCAGCGGACCAAGCCTGCTGGGAAATCTGGTTACGTTCTTTTGGCTGACAAATGTCCAGTTTACAGTCTCTGGGTTTTATTCTTGGGCAGTCCAAAAAGGGCCGAATTGCCCGAAAACCTTACACCCAGCAGCCTTCTTTCTGTACCTGAGCTGCTGGGGAAACATCTAGCTCATTAAAGCCTTCAGTTGGACTACAACCTCGCTTTAGTGGTCATTGATCGTGCATCAATTTAATAAGCTAGATTTAAAAGGATGGAACTCCGAATCAAGCCGGAGTGTCTGCAACTCAGCCCCCACGCGGCGAACTCAGCGCCAATCTTCAAGCACTGGCTGGCGCGTTTTAAAGGATATCTCGGAACGGCCGAAAACACACCCACGGGAGAACAGAAATTGCAAGTCCTGCACTCGAGGGTGAGCCCGGAGATTTACACCCTCATCGAGGACGCGGACGACTTTGATGCAGCAATAGAGCTGCTAAAAGGACATTATATTCGCCCGGTAAACTAGGCCTACGCCCGACATATGTTAGCAATGAGGCGACAAATCCCTGGGGAATCGCTGGAAGAATTCTACCATGCGCTCCTGGTGTTGGGAAGAAACTGCAGCTGCCCGCCAGTTTCGGCGAGCGACCATACAGAACTCTTGATCCGGGACGCTTTCGTGGCAGGTATGCTGTCCTCCCAAATCTGTCACTGGAAAAAGACACCCTAGGCCTCAAGGAGGCACTGGCCCTTGCAGGCTCTCTGGATGTGGCCTCCAGAAACACCCGCGCTTACGTTCCCGACCGCGCGGCAGCCCCCTGGGCAGCGTGGAACCCCTCCGCAGTCGACCCCGAGACATAGAACATAGAACATAGAACACTACAGCGCAGTACAGGCCCTTCGGCCCACGATGTTGCACCGAAACAAAAGCCATCTAACCTACACTAAGCCATTATCATCCATATGTTTATCCAATAAACTTTTAAATGCCCTCAATGTTGGCGAGTTCACTACTTTAGCAGGTCGGGCATTCCACGGCCTCACTACTCTTTGCGTAAAGAACCTACCTCTGACCTCTGTCCTATATCTATTACCCCTCAGTTTAAAGCTACGTCCCCTCGTGCCAGCCATATCCATCCGCGGGAGAAGGCTCTCACTGTCCACCCTATCCAACCCCCTGATCATTTTGTATGCCTCTATTAAGTCTCCTCTTAACCTTCTTCTCTCCAACGAAAACAACCTCAAGTCCATCAGCCTTTCCTCATAAGATTTTCCCTCCATACCAGGCAACATCCTGGTAAATCTCCTCTGCACCTGCTCCAAAGCCTCCACGTCCTTCCTATAATGCGGTGACCAGAACTGTACGCAATACTCCAAATGCGGCCGTACCAGAGTTCTGTACAGCTGCAACATGACCTCCCGACTCCGGAACTCAATCCCTCTACCAATAAAGGCCAACACTCCATAGGCCTTCTTCACAACCCTATCAACCTGGGTGGCAACTTTCAGGGATCTATGTACATGGACACCTAGATCCCTCTGCTCATCCACACTTTCAAGAACTTTACCATTAGCCAAATATTCCGCATTCCTGTTATTCCTTCCAAAGTGAATCACCTCACACTTCTCTACATTAAACTCCATTTGCCACCTCTCAGCCCAGCTCTGCAGCATATCTATATCCCTCTGTAACCTGCTACATCCTTCCACACTATCGACAACACCACCGACTTTAGTATCGTCTGCAAATTTACTCACCCACCCTTCTGCGCCTTCCTCTAGGTCATTGATAAAAATGACAAACAGCAACGGCCCCAGAACAGATCCTTGTGGTACTCCACTTGTGACTGTACTCCATTCTGAACATTTCCCATCAACCACCACCCTCTGTCTTCTTTCAGCTAGCTGTCTGGGGAATTAGCTCAAATGGGAGAGCGCTTGCTTTGCATGTAAGAGGTAGTGGGATCGATGCCCACATTCTCCAATTTGGTTTTGGGGCAGCACGGTAGCCTTGTGGATAGCACAATTGCTTCACAGCTCCAGGGTCCCAGGTTCGATTCTGGCTTGACTCACTGTCTGTGCGGAGTCTGCACATCCTCCCCGTGTGTGCGTGGGTTTCCTCCGGGTGCTCCGGTTTCCTCCCACAGTCCAAAGATGTGCGGGTTAGGTGGATTGGCCATGATAAATTGCCCTTAGTGTCCAAAATTGCCCGTGGGGTTACTGGGTTATGGGGATAGGGTGGCGGTGTTGACCTTGGGTAGGGTGCTCTTTCCAAGAACCGGTGCAGACTCGATGGGCTGAATGGCCTCCTTCTGCTCTGTAAATTCTAGCCAATTTCTGATCCACATCTCTAAATCACCCTCAATCCCCAGCCTCCGTATTTTTTGCAATAGCCTACCGTGGGGAACCTTATCAAACGCTTTGCTGAAATCCATATACACCACATCAACTGCTCTACCCTCGTCTACCTGTTCAGTCACCTTCTCAAAGAACTCAATAAGGTTTGTGAGGCATGACCTACCCTTCACAAAGCCATGCTGACTATCCCTGATCATATTATTCCTATCTAGATGATTATAAATCTTGTCTCTTATAATCCCCTCCAAGACTTTACCCACTACAGACGTGAGGCTCACCGGTCTATAGTTGCCGGGGTTGTCTCTGCTCCCCTTTTTGAACAAAGGGACCACATTTGCTGTCCTCCAGTCCTCTGGCACTATTCCTGTAGCCAATGATGACATAAAAATCAAAGCCAAAGGTCCAGCAATCTCTTCCCTGGCCTCCCATAGAATCCTAGGATAAATCCCATCAGGTCCCGGGGACTTATCTATTTTCAGCCTGTCCAGAATTGCCAACACCTCTTCCCTACGTACCTCAATGCCATCTATTCTATTAGCCTGGGGCTCAGCATTCTCCTCCACAACATTATCTTTTTCCTGAGTGAATACTGACGAAAAATATTCATTTAGTATCTCGCCTATCTCTTCAGACTCCACACACAATTTCCCATCGCTGTCCTTGACTGGTCCTACTCTTTCCCTAGTCATTCGCTTATTCCTGACATACCTATAGAAAGCTTTTGGGTTTTCCTTGATCCTTCCTGCCAAATACTTCTCATGTCCCCTCCTTGCTCGTCTTAGCTCTCTCTTTAGATCCTTCCTCGCTACCTTGTAACTATCCATCGCCCCAACCGAAACTTCACACTTCATCTTCACATAGGCCTCCTTCTTCCTCTTAACAAGAGATTCCACTTCCTTGGTAAACCACGGTTCCCTCGCTCGACGCCTTCCTCCCTGTCTGACCGGTACATACTTATCAAGAACACGCAGTAGCTGATCCTTGAACAAGCCCCACTTATCCAGTGTGCCCAACACTTGCAGCCTACTTCTCCACTTTATCCCCCCCAAGTCACGTCTAATGGCATCATAATTGCCCTTCCCCCAGCTATAACTCTTGCCCTGCGGTGTATACTTATCCCTTTCCATCATTAACGTAAACGTCACCGAATTGTGGTCACTGTCCCCAAAGTGCTCTCCTACCTCCAAATCCAACACCTGGCCTGGTTCATTACCCAAAACCAAATCCAACGTGGCCTCGCCTCTTGTTGGCCTGTCAACATATTGTTTCAGGAAACCCTCCTGCACACACTGTACAAAAAACGATCCATCTAATGTACTCGAACTATATCTTTTCCAGTCAATATTTGGAAAGTTAAAGTCTCCCATAATAACTACCCTGTTACTTTCGCTCATATCCAGAATCATCTTCGCCATCCTTTCCTCTACATCCCTAGAACTATGAGGAGGCCTATAAAAAACTCCCAACAGGGTGACCTCTCCTTTCCTGTTTCTAACTTCAGCCCATACTACCTCGGAAGAAGAGTCCCCATCTAGCATCCTCTCCGCCACCGTAATACTGCTCTTGACTAGCAGCGCCACACCTCCCCCTCTTTTGCCTCCTTCTCTGAGCTTACTAAAACACCTAAGCCCCGGAACCTGCAACATCCATTCCTGTCCCTGCTCTATCTATGTCTCCGAAATGGCCACAACATCGAAGTCCCAGGTACCAACCCACGCTGCCAGTTCCCCTAACTTGTTTCGTATACTCCTGGCATTGAAGTAGACACACTTCAAACCACCTACCTGAACACTGGCCCCCTCCTGCGACGTCAAATCTGTGCTCCTGACCTCTATACTCTCATTCTCCCTTACCCTAAAACTACAATCCAGGTTCCCATGCCCCTGCTGCATTAGTTTAAACCCCCCCAAAGAGCACTAACAAATCTCCCCCCCAGGATATTTGTGCCCCTCATGTTCAGATGTAGACCATCCTGTCTGTAGAGGTCCCACCTTCCCCAGAAAGAGCCCCAGTTATCCAAAAATCTGAATCCCTCCCGCCTGCACCATCCCTGTAGCCACGTGTTTAAATGCTCTCTCTCCCTATTCCTCATCTCACTATCACGTGGCACGGGCAACAACCCAGAGATAACAACTCTGTTTGTTCTAGTTCTGAGCTTCCATCCTAGCTCCCTGAAAGCCTGCCTGACATCCTTGTCCCCTTTCCTACCTATGTCATTGGTGCCAATGTGGACCACGACTTGGGGCTGCTCCCCCTCCCCCCTAAGGACCCGGAAAACACGATCCGAGACATCACGTACTCTTGCACCTGGGAGGCAACATACCAAACGTGAGTCTCTCACGCTCCCACAAAATCTCCCATCTGTGCCCCTGACTATCGAGTCCCCAATTACTAATGCTCTGCTCCTCTCCCCCCTTCCCTTCTGAGCAACAGGGACAGACTCCGTGCCAGAGGCCCGTACCCCATGGCTTACCCCTGGTAAGTCGTCCCCCCCACAAGTATCCAAAGCGATATGCTTGTTTCTCAGGGGAACGACCGCAGGGGATCCCTGCACTGACTGCTTTTTCCCAGTCCCTCTTACAGTTACCCACCTATCTCCAATCTTTGGTGTAACTAATTCCCTGAAGCTGCTATCTATGACCCCTTCTGCCTCCCGAATGATCCGAAGTTCTTCCAACTCCAGCTCCAGTTCCCTAACTCGGTCTTGGAGGAGCTGGAGATGGCAGCACTTCCTGCAGGTAAAATCAGCAGGGACACTAACTGCATCCCTCACCTCAAACATCCTGCAGGAGGAACATTGCACTCCCTTCCCTGCCATTCCTCTAACTTTCTACCAAGATCTGGCTAACAACTAAATTAAATTTTTATAAAAAATAATAATAATATAATAAAATATAATATGGTACTTACCTCAGACCAATGGGTTTTATTATTAGGTTAGAGGAGGAGGGCGGGTGGGAGACACTACACGTGTAGTGTCTCGGGTTTCCTCTCCACCAGAATTTATTGGTGAGGGTCTTCCCAGACGTCCGCGGGTCGACTTCCTGTTCCCGCCTAAAAAACTAATTTAAAAAAAAAGAAAAATTCTCAGCTCCTGCTGAAATTGACTAACCAGCCAGCTCCACTCCCGCCGAAATCGACTGGCCTGCCCCTGCAAAGAGAAGTGCTTTTAAAGGTTGACTTACCTCCCAGCAACCTCCTTCCGCAATGCTCCCGCTGAAACTGACTCACCAGCTGTTCTCCCGCCGTTCTCCCGTTCTCCCCCATCCCCCCCACAAGCTTGTGCTACAAGGCGGCCTGGCAACCCCGGGGGGCCCCGCTGCTACTTTTGCGGGCAGGCCAAGCACCCCCGGCAGCGCTGCCCGGCCCGCGCATCCACCTGCAAGGGATGCGGTAAAAAGGGCCACTTCGTGGTGGTATGCCAGGCCCCTGCGGTCTCCGGTGGCGAATGCGGACCGCCACCACAACCCTCCACGGTCCCCATGCGGCCCCCGGGCGCCGCCATCTTGTCCCACGGACGCCACGTTTGATGGATGGACGCCGCCATTTTGTTCACCCCCAGCCATGTGCGACCAATGGGAGCCGCCATCTTGGATGGACTCCCAGGACCCCAGCTCGGCTGACCGTACACCACCTGAAGAGAACACTTAACTGCTGAGATTAGCCTCGGTGACCCTGGACCAGTCCCGGCCTCGAACACTCTCAACTGCTACAACAACCGTACTAATCAACGGGCATGAGACGTCCTGCTTAATCGACTCTGGGAGCACGGAGAGCTTCATACACCCCGACACGGTAAGGCGCTGTTCTCTCCTCGTCCACCCCGTTAATCAAAAAATCTCCCTGGCCTCCGGTTCCCACTCAGTAGAGATAAAGGGGTTTTGTGTAGCAAACCTCACGGTCCAGGGAAGGGAGTTTAAAAATTACCGGCTCTACGTCCTTCCCCACCTCTGCGTGGCCACACTCCGAGGTTTAGACTTCCAGTGTAATCTCCAAAGTCTAACTTTCAAATTCAGCAGCCCTATACCCCCCTCACTGTCTGCGGCCTCGCGACCCTCAAGGTCGATCAGCCTTCCCTGTTTGTGAACCTCACCCCGGATTGCAAACCCGTCGCCACCAGGAGCAGACGGTACAGTGCCCAGGATCGGATCTTTATTAGGTCAGAGATCCAATGGCTACTGAGGGAAGGAGTCACTGAAGCTAGCAACAGTCCCTGGAGAGCTGAAGTAGTGGTGGTAAAGACCGGGGAGAAGCATAGGATGGTCATCGACTACAGTCAGACCATCAACAGGTTTGCGCAGCTGGACGCGTACCCTCTCCCCCGCATATCCGACCTGGTAAACAGGATTGCGCATTACAAGGTCTTCTCCATGGTGGATCTTAAGTCCGCCTACCACCAGCTCCCCATCCGCACTAGTGACCGCAAATACACTGCCTTCGAGGCAGATGGGCGGCTCTATCACTTCTTAAGGATTCCCTTCGGTGTCACCAACGGGGTCTCGGTCTTCCAGCGCGAGATGGACCGAATGGTTGACCGGTACGGTTTACGGGCAACATTCCCGTATCTCGATAATGTCACCATCTGTGGCCATGACCAGCAGGACCACGACACCAACCTCCGAAAATTCCTCCAGACCGCAAAGATCCTTAACCTTACGTATAACAAGGATAAATGCGTGTTTAGCACCGACCACCGAACCATCCTCGGCTACGTAGTGCGAACTGGAGTTATAGGCCCCGACCCTGAACGCATGCGCCCCGTTATGGAGTTCCCCCTCCCTCACTGCTCCAAGGCCCTGAAGCGCTGCCTGGGGTTTTTCAGTTACTACGCCCAGTGGGTCCCCAACTATGCAGACAAGGCCCCTCCCCTGATCCAATCCACAGTTTTTTCCCTGTCGATAGAGGCCCGCCAGGCCTTCAGCCGCATCAAAGCAGACATTGCAAAGGCCACGATGCACGCCATCGACGAGTCCCTCCCCTTCCAGGTCGAGAGCGATGCGTCTGACGTAGCTCTGGCGGCCACCCTTAACCAAGCGGGCAGACCCGTGGCCTTCTTCTCACGTACCCTCCATGCTTCCGAAATCCGCCACTGCTCAGTCGTAAAGGAGGCCCAGGCCATAGCAGAAGCTGTGCGACATTGGAGGCATTACCTGCCGGCAGGAGATTCACTCTCCTCACTGACCAACGGTCGGTTGCTTTCATGTTCGATAATGCACAGCGGGGCAAGATAAAAAACGATAAGATCTTGCGGTGGAGGATCGAACTCTCCACCTACAACTACGAGATCTTGTATCGTCCCGGGAAGCTAAATGAGCCTCCTGATGCCCTGTCCCGCGGCACATGTGCCAACGCACAAGTGGACCACCTCCGAGCCCTCCACGAGGACCTCTGCCACCCGGGGGTCACTCGCTTTCTCCATTTTATCAAGACCCGCAACCTGCCCTACTCCATCGAGGAAGTCAGGACAGCCACCAGGGACTGCCAAATCTGCGCGGACTGCAAACCGCACTTCTACCGGCCAGAGAAAGCGCACCTGTTAAAGGCTTCCCGTCCCTTTGAACGCCTCAGCATGGACTTCAAAGGCCCCCTCCCCTCCACCGACCGCAACACGTATTTCCTGAACATGATTGACAAGTAGTCCCAGTTCCCATTCGCCATCCCCTGCCCCGACATGACCGCCTCCACCGTCATCAAGGCCCTCCATAGCATCTTTGCACTGTTCGGGTTCCCCGCTTCCATACATAGTGATAGGGGGTCCTCCTTTATGAGCGACGAACTGCGTCAATTCCTGCTCAGCAAGGGCATCGCCTCGAGCAGGACGACCAGTAGAGAGGTAGGTAGAGAGGGAGAATGGAACGGTGTGGAAGACCGTCCTACTGGCCCTACGGTCCAGGAATCTCCCAGTCTCCCGCTGACAGGAAGTCCTCCCGGATGCCCTCCACTCCACCCAGTCACTGCTTTGTACCACCACCAACCAAACACCTCAAGAACGTCTCCTTGTCTTCCCCAGGAAGTCCTCCTCTGGGACCTCGCTCCCGACCTGGCTGGCAGCTCCCGGACCCACCCTGCTCCGAAAACACGTGCGGGCACACAAGTCGGACCCATTGGTCGAGAGGGTTCATCTTCTCCACGCTAACCCCCAGTACGCCTACGTGGCGTACCCCAACGGCCGACAAGATACGGTCTGCCTACGAGACCTGGCGCCCGCCGGATCCCCACGCACACCCCAGCCACCAGTCCCACCCTCCCTCCCACCGGTGAACCTTACAGGAGGATCGGTCCTTCTGCCGGCCCCGTCTAGGCCTCCCCCCCCACCGACGCACCCCGCAGATGCTCCCTTCCCAGGTCAACCGTTTTCCCTACCAGCGCTGTCTAGGGATGTTGAAGCTGCCACAGAGATCGAGGCCACGCTCCCGGAGTCACAGACGCCCGAGCCTCCACCGGCGTCACCACCAAAGCTTCGACGATCACAGAGGACGACCAGGGCCCCCGATCGACTGATTGCTTCATTTTAAAGTGTATATAGTTATTTGTGAATCTGTAAATAGTTACAAAACGCTGTACGGAGGTATTACGGTACCTCCATAACTATAATTTCTACCACGTTACCATGCTGTAATATCAGGCCACCACCCCCGCCGGACTCTTTTTTAACAGGGGGTGAATGTGATAGTCTGTGTAGAGGTGTTACGGTCCCTGGCAATGCTGGAACACCATTGGTAGATATGGTATGTGTCCTATTGGTCAAGCTGTATGGTAGCTCCGCCCTGCAAGGCGGGGTATAAGCGCCCGTGCCGCCCCAGCAGCCCTCATTCTGTACCTGAGCTGCTGGGGGAAACATCTAGCTTATTAAAGCCTTCAGTTGGACTACAACCTCGCCTTAGTGGTCATTGATCGTGCATCACCGGCCCACAGCCCTGCAGCTGACAGCACTGAAGGTGCAGATCCAGGTCCTTTCTAAAAGAGTTCAGGGTCTCTGCCTCCACCACCAACTCGGGCAGCGAATTCCAGACTCCCACTACCCCCTGTGTGAAAACGTTCTTCCTCATGTCCCCTCTACACCTTCTGCTGCTTATCTTGAATCTGTGTCCCCTGGTTCTAGAATTCTCCGCCAAGGGAAACTATTTTATCCTGCCCACTCTGTCTCTCCCCCTCATAATTCTGTGCACCTTAATGAAGTCAGGGTAAAGGGGAGGCAGGTGTTCCTTTTGGGGCATGTTCGAGGGGGATTGTGAGTGTTCGTTGAGGGGGGCGGAGGGGATTATTATTTTTAATTTTGTGTCAAAGGCGTCCCAACCTTTTAAAACCAAAGTTGCTGGTGAGCATCCAGATGCTGCCATGCCAGTGTGAGGTTGTCGGACCTGCCCCTTCACCTTACCTTTGGCAATGTCCCAAACAAGACAATCAGGGTCCAAGGTTCGATTCCCGGCTTGGGTCACTGTGTGGAGTCTGCACGTTCTCCCCGTGTCTGCGTGGGTTTCCTCCAGGTGAACATAGAACATACAGTGCAGAAGGAGGCCATTCGGCCCATCGAGTCTGCACCAACCCACTTAAACCCTCACTGCCACCCTATCCCCGTAACCCAATAACCCCTCCTAACCGTTTTGATCATTAAGGGCAATTTAGCGCGGCCAATCCACCTAACCTGCACATCTTTGGACTGTGGGAGGAAACCGGAGCACCCGGAGGAAACCCACGCAGACACGGGGAGGATGTGCAGACTCCGCACAGACAGTGACCCAAGCCGGAATCGAACCTGGGACCCTGGAGCTGTGAAGCAACTGTGCTAACCACTGTGCTACCGTGCTGCCCACCGGATGCTCCGGTTTCCTCCCACAGTCCCGAAAGACGCGCTGTTAGCTGATTTGGACACTCTGAATTCTCCCTCTGTGTACCCGAACAGGCGCCGAAATGTGGCGACTAGGGTCTTTTCACAGTCACTTCATTGCAGTGTTAATGTGACAAAACTTGTGACAATAAAGATTATTATAAATTATGAAAAGTATAGTTGGCGGAGTGCGTGAAATGGAGTCCGGAAGCAGAGAGCAACTTTGCAGCAATGTGCATTCACGGTTCAGACTGCCTGCAGCTTCAGCAGCTGTTCTCTTCTTCACCCAAGCGCTTGAACCTTCTTGTTTTCTCTCCAAAACAAAACCATCGACCAGCTTTTAAACTCTGTTTTCCTGCATGGACCTTTCCAGAGTCACAAACCAC
Organism: Scyliorhinus torazame; assembly: GCF_047496885.1. Taxonomy (NCBI): domain Eukaryota; kingdom Metazoa; phylum Chordata; class Chondrichthyes; order Carcharhiniformes; family Scyliorhinidae; genus Scyliorhinus; species Scyliorhinus torazame. Next base: position 4,201,619 of record NC_092713.1, read on the forward strand.
CATGTGACCCCTCTGTGACCTGCCCACTAGGGTCATGGATTCCAGCTTCATTAAAACTGCTTAACTACCTTTAGAATCATAGAATTTAAAAGAACAAAGAACAGAGAAAATTACAGCACAGGAACAGGCCCTTCGGCCCTCCCAGCCTGCGCCGATCCAGATCCTTTATCTAAACCTGTCGCCTATTTTCCAAGGATCTACTTCCCTCTGCTCCCCGCCCGTTCATATATCTGTCTAGAAGCATCTTAAATGATGCTATCGTGCCCGCCTCTACCACCTCCGTTGGCAAAGCGTTCCAGGCACCCACCACCCTCTGCGTAAAAAACTTTCCACGCACATCTCCCTTAAACTTTCCCCCTCTCACCTTAAAATCGTGACCCCTTGTAATTGACACCCCCACTCTTGGAAAAAGCTTGTTGCTATCCACCCTGTCCATACCTCTCATAATTTTGTAGACGTCAATCAGGTCCCCCCTAAACCTCCGTCTTTCCAACGAAAACAATGCTAATCGACTCAACCTTTCTTCATAGCTAGCACCCTCCATACCAGGCAACATCCTGGTGAACCTCCTCTGCACCCTCTCTAAAGCATCCACACCCTTCTGGTAATGTGGCGACCAGAACTGCACGGAGTATTCCAAATGTGGCCTAACCAAAGTCCTATACAACTGTAACATGACCTGCCGACTCTTGTACTCTATACCCCGTCCGATGAAGGCAAGCATGCTGTATGCCTTCTTGACCACTCTATCGACCTGCGTTGCCACCTTCAGGGTACAATGGACCTGAACTCCCAGATCTCTCTGTACATCAATTTTCCCCAGGACTCTTCCATTGACCGTATAGTCCGCTCTTGAATTAGATCTTCCAAAATGCATCACCTCGCATTTGCCTGGATTGAACGCCACCTGCCATTTCTCTGCCCAACTCTCCAATCTATCTCTTTTTTGCTGTATTCAGCAAAAAGTGCAGAAGGAGGCCATTCAGCCCATCGAGTCTGCACCGGCCCTTGGAAAGAGCACCCTACTTAAGCCCCACGCCTCTACACTATCCCCCTTTATCCCTGTAACCCAGTAACCCCACCCAACCCTTTTGGGCACTAAGGGCAATTTAGAATGGCCAATCCAACCAGAGCCCTTGCATTAACCCTTTCATTGAATCCCTACAATGCAGAAGGAGGCCATTCGGCCCATCAAGTCTGCACCCATCCTCCGAAAGAGCTCCCTGCCTATGCCTACTCCTTCGCAACCCCATATTCTCACTTAATCTTTGGACACTAAGGATAATTTAGCGTGGCCAATCCACCTAACCTGCACTTCTTTGAACTGTGGGAGGAAACCGGAGCACCCGGAGGAAACCCACGCCGACACGGGGAGAACGTGCAGACTCCGCACAGACAGTGACCCAAGCCGGGAATCGAACCCGGGTCTCTGGTGCTCTGAGGCAGCAGTGCTAACCACTGTGCTGCTCTGCCGCCTATTTAAGGGCCAGTGGCTTAAAAAAAAACACACCTTCTTCCAGAATATTCTTAGTCCTTGAAGATGAACCATTTTCTGTGATGAATGTATTTATGACACTGGTACCTCCTGGCCTGATCAGATAGCAGATGGTCTTCTTGCATCGAGCTCAGATTGAGGTTTGTGTTGTTGGCCGACGTGATGACGGGGTGTCACTGGGCTGCACATGCTCTCTCAGCTTTGCCTTCCAGCATTTAAAGTGCCGGTCCAATGAAATGGCAGCCCAGGATTTTGTTTCATTGATGCCAGGATTCTTATAGTGCAGACTTGCTCAATTTGGTTTCCTTGAAGGATTATTGTCATCGCTGGTGTAGGCTGGCTGCAAAGAGAATGCTGATCCAATGCCACCTGTAATGAGAGTCATTAACGAGATGGACACACATTGAAGATGACTGCGAAAAGAAGCGGGGGGAGATGGGGATTTTCCTGTGTTTCTCTTCAGTATTTGAGGTTCCAAATATTTGCGGATTCACAACCGAGCCCTGAACTCCAAACCCGGGCCACACTCAAGGACAGTCCTGAAGGAGAATTCCTCATCCATTCTCAGCGTGTGGGGGTCGCTGGTTACTCCAGCATTTATTCCTCACTAGTTGCCCCTGAGAAGGTGGGGGTGAGCTGCCTTCTTGAACCGCTCCAGTCGCTGAGGTGTAGGTACACCCAGTGTGCTGTTAGGGAGGGAGTTCCAGGATGTTGCCCCAGCGACAGTGGAGGAACGGCGATATATTTCCAAGCCAGGGTGTTGAGTGAGTTTTGAGGGGAACCTCCAGGTGGTGGGGTTCCCAGGTATCTGCTGCTCTCGATGGTGCTGGTCGTGGGATAAATGTTGGGATCTGGTCCGGGATCCTAACAAATGTTGGGATTTGGTCTGGGATTGTAACAAATGTTGGGATCTGGTCTGGGATTGTAACAAATGTTGGGATCTGGTCAAGGATCCTAACAAACATTGGGATCTGGTCCGGGATTGTAACAAATATTGGGATCTGGTCCGGGATTGTAACAAATGTATCGATCTAGTCCGGGATCTGAATAAATGTTGGAGTCTGGTCCGGGATCCTAACACATGTTGGGATCTGGTCCAGGATCCTAACAAATGTTGGGATCTGGTCTGGGATCCTAACAAATGTTGGGATCTGGTCCGGGATCTGAATAAATATTGGGATCTGGTCCGTGATTGTAACAAATATTGGGATCTGGTCCAGAATCCTAACAAATGTTGGGATCTGGTCCGGGATCCTAACAACATTCACCTCATGTTGTCTCCAGCAAATATAATTGGGTTATAATTGGTTGGCACGGCAACACAGAGGTTAGCACTGTTGCTTCACAGCGCCAGGGTCCCGGGTTCGATTCCTGACTTGGGTCACCGTCTGTGCAGAGTCTGCACATTCTCCCCGTGTGTGCGTGGGTTTCCTCCGGGGGCTCCGGTTTCCTCCCACAAGTCCCGAAAGACTAGGTGAATTGGACATTCTGAATTTTCCCTCAGTGTATCCGAACAGGCGCCGGAGTGTGGCGACGAGGGGCTTTTCACAGTAACTTCATTGCAGTGTTAATGTAAGCCTACTTGTGACAATAATAAAGATTATTATTATTATTATATCATTATTTGTCTATAAGTGTGCCCTGGGTTAACACCTTCCCCTTTACAAATGTTTCCTAATTTTTCTCTTTTTGCAGAATGTGGTGAATGTATTCACCATAATATAAGTTGTCTGTATAGTACTGTGGCCTATGGCCAGGGAATGGTGATATTATCTCCTTCCATGTATTCTACTGGAACCCTGGTGGGCTCCACCTCTGGCTCCGCCCCCTCCGGGGCAGTATATAGACCGTTCACCTGTGGGCGGCGCTCATTGTTACAGCAGTCACAGGCAGGCATGTTCTTGGATAATAAAGCCTATGTTCACTCGTTCTGATCGTCTTGTAGTGAATTGATGGTACATCAATTTATTATCCAAAGACATCACTATGGAAGCCGTTCTGAAGCCTGATCAACTGGAACTCGCGCACGAGCAGCAGAAGCTAAGGAAATCTTCTCCCACCGGCTCTGCTGTTTTAAGGTCTACCTCGACTCCTCTGAAACGCCTCCCTCCGACGCCCTCAAGCTGCGCCTCCTCCACGCCCGGGTGAGCCACCGAATCTCGGGTATGATTGAGAGCGCGGTCACATACGAAGCGGTGGTCGTGATTCTAAAGAGACAGTTGGTGAAGCCCGTGAACGAAGTGTTCGCGCGGCCCCTCCTCACTACCCGCCGACAACGCGCCGGGGAATCGCCGGACGAGTATCGAGAGAACCTGACACTACTCGCCCGCAACTGCACCTACAGGGATGTGACGGCCGAGGAGCACATGAAGCTGCAGATCCGGGACACCTATGTGGCTGGGGTCCGGTCTAACTACGCTCGGCAGTGACTGCTGGAAAATGGGGCCACTGACCTACAGGACACGGTAAAACGAACCACCTCGTTAGAGGTGGCCTACCAGAGCCTCAACGCGTTCCCGGCAGACCCAGCGAACCCCTCGTGGGCACCACAGACGCGGCCTTCGCCAGACCCGACTACGTCCCAGGCCTGTGCCGCGCGGCTGCCCGTTCAGCCCGGGGGACCGTCTTGCTACTTCTGTGGCCAGGGTCAACACCCCCGGCAGCGTTGCCCAGCCCGCACCGTGACGTGCAGCGACTGCGGCAAAAAGGGACATTTTGCCAGAGTCTGTGTGGCCCGATCCAAAGCCCGAAGTCAAAGGCGAAGCAGGCCCGACCCATCGACCCTCAGGCCCACAGACCCCACAATGTGGCTGCGTGCCTGCCGGTACCGCCCCCTTCAGACGCGTCATTCGCCTCGTGCAGCTCGTGGGGGGCGCCATCTTCAACTCAGCCCGACATGTGTGACTCGTGGGGGCCGCCATCTTGTGACCCCGATATCTCCGACCACGCAGACTACCCGCAGCTCGGCGCAGTAACCCTCGACCAGTCGCGGCCAAAACATCTGAAGAATTTGATGATGGTCGTCCGGGTCAATGGGCACGAGACATCCTGTCTTTTCGACTCCGGGGGCACAGAGAGCTTCGTCCATCCCGACACGGTAAGGCGCTGCTCCCTCCACATCTATCCTGCGTCCCAGACAATCTCCCTCGCCTCCGGGTCCCATTCGGCACAGATGCGGGCGTACTGACGCGAACCTCGCGATACAGGGCTCAGAGTACACCCAATTTAAACTGTACGTCCTCCCTCACCTCTGCGCCCCCAAAATGCTTGGACTCGACTTCCAATGCAGTCACCGAAGCCTGACCCTAAAATTCGGTGGACCCCTAGCCCCTCTCACTGTATGTAGCCTCGCGACCCTTAAGGTCACCCCCCCTTCGCTCTTCGTGAACCTCACCCCCGACTGTGAGCCCGTTGCCACCAGCAGCAGGCGGTACAGCGCACAAGGCATGACTTTTATCAAGTCAGAGGTCCAGCGACTCTTGAGGGAGGGGGTCATCGAGGCCAGCAACAGCCCCTGGAGAGCACAAGTGGTGGTTGTCTGGACCAGGGAAAAGAAAAGAATCGGATGGTGGTGGACTACAGCCAGACCATAAATCGGTTCACGCAACGTGATGCGTTTCCCCTCCCCCGCATTGCGGAGATGGTAAACCAGATCGCACAGTACCGTGTGTTCTCCACGGTGGATCTGAAGTCTGCCTACCACCAGCTCCCGATCTGCCCGGAAGATCGCCACGACACTGCCTTTGAAGCAGCCGGCCGACTCTTCCACTTCCTCAGGGTCCCTTTCGGTGTCACTAATGGGGTCTCGGTCTTCCAGAGAATGATGGACCGAATGGTGGACCAGTACGGGCTACGGGCAACATACCCGTATTTGGACAATGTTACCATCTGCGTCCATGATCAGCAGGACCACGACGCCAACCTTCAGAGATTCCTCCAGACTGCCCAATCCCTCAGCCTCACGTATAACAAGGAGAAATGCGTTTTCTGCACAACCAGGCTAGCCATCTTCGGCTATGTGGTGGAAAACGGGGTCCTCGGGCCCGACCCCGACCGTATGCGCCCCCTCATGGAACTTCCCCTTCCACACAGCCACAAGGCCCTCAAATGATGCCTGGGGCTATTCTCCTATTACGCCCAGTGGGACCCCAACTATGCGGACAAAGCCCGCCCACTTATTAAAGCCACTACATTCCCCTGACGGCTGAGGCCCACTCGGCCTTCAGCCGCATCAAGGCCGATATCACTAAGGCCGCGGTGCACGCGGTGGACGAGTCCGCCCCCTTCCGGGTAGAGAGCGATGCATTAGGCGTCGCCCTGGCCGCCACACCCATCCAGGCAGGCAGGCCAGTAGCCTTCTTCTCTGGAACCTTCCACGCTTCCGAAATCCGACACTCCTCTGTCGAGAAGTTGGCACAAGCCATTGTGGAAGCTGTGCGGCACTGGAGGCACTACCTAGCCTAGGTAGGAGGTTCACACTCGTCACCGACCAGCGGTCGGTCGCCTTTATGTTCGACAACGTACAACGGGGCAAAATTAAAAACGACAAAATCTTGAGGTGGAGGATCGAACTCTCCACCTATACTTACAATATCAAGTATCGTCCTGGGGAGCTCAACGAGCCCTCAGATGCCCTGTCCCGCGCCAGCCCACAAGATGACCGACTTCGGGCTATCCACGATGACCTCTGTCACCCGGAGGTCACTCGGCTTACCCACTTTATTAAGGCCCGCAACCTGCCCTACTCCACTGAGGAGGTCAGGGTCATGACCAGGTGTTGCCAAGTCTGCGCAGAGTCCATCCGCACTTCTACCGGCCAGACAAGGCCCACCTGGTAAAGGCCCCCCGACCCTTTGAGCGCCTCAGTATCGACTTCAAAGGGCCCCTCCCCTCCACCAACCGCAATATATACTCCCCGAAGCGCTCCACTCCATTAGATCGCTCCTCTGCAGGTCTACGAATGAGACCCCTCACGACCGTTTGTTTGTCTTCCCGAGGAAGTCCATCTCCGGGGTCTCGCTTCCATCCTGGCTGACAACTCCGGGACCTGTCCTTCTCCGGAAGCGCGCGAGGAGCCATAAGACCGGCCTCTGGTCGAGAGGGTCCAGCTGCTGCACGCCAACCCCCGATACGCCTACGTCGGCACCAAGGCAGACGGCAAGATACGGTCTCCCTACGGGACCTGGAGCCCGCTGGTTCCATGTCAACGTGCCCCCCTCCCCACCGCCTACCGCCACTCCCCGAATCCCTAACGCCCCCCCGGGTCTCCTGTACTGTCCCGCGCCTACACTGCCGCCATCCACCACCCTCCTGCCTACCCCCACCCCTCACCCGTCGCCGACACGCCGGACCGAAGCTCCAGACAACACGTTCTCGGAGTCAACAACTACAATGCCCGTACCCGGCGCACCGCCAGAGCTGAGGAGGTCCAAACGAACAATCCGGCCTCCAGACAGACTGAACGTATGATGACCCCACTTCACCCCCGCCGGACTTCATTTTTAACAGGGGGTGAATGTATTCACCATAATATAAGTTGTCTGTATAGTACTGTGGCTGGTGGGCTCCGCCTCTGGCTCCGCTCCCCCCCCCCCCCCCCCCCGGCGGTATATAGACCTGCCGCCTGTGGGCGGCGCTCATTGTTACAGCAGTCACAGGCAGGCAAGTTCTTGGATAATAAAGCCTGTGTTCACTCGTTCTCATCGTCTTGTAGTGAATTGATGGTACATCACAGAAATTAACTACTTTCTACAATTTGGCACTTTTGGAATTCCTACGCTGTTAGCTCGGAGGAGAAAAGTGTATTTTCCAGTATTTACTCAGCAATTGTCAAGGTCCCTTCTTTAGCCAATACCCTGACAGGCTGAAATACAGCTTGATATGTTTTTACACATGAAGCTTCATCAGTCTGATTTACACTTACATCAATATATATCTTTAAATTAATGAATAAAATATAAAGGAAGCAGACACAAAATGTGCAGGTTAGTTATTGGCCATGCTAATTACCCTTGTGTCCAAAGATTAGGTGGAGTTATGAGGTTGCGAAGGAGTGAGCCTCGGTAGGGTGTTCCTCCAGACGGCTGGTGTAGGCTGGATGGGCAGAATGGCCTGTTCCTGCAATGTAGCTGTTCTAGGATTCCATCATCTTAATCGGCATTTGTCCTATAAACAATCCAAGGTCGGAAACTTGACGTCTAACAGTCTACATTCACTTCCTCCTCGTCGCTGAGTATGTGCTTTTTAAGCATCAATAGCCTGATGCCCCTTTTTCGTTGTGTTCAGCTGGTTTGTCAAACATGTTGCTTAATCTTAATTTTATGATTTCACAAAAAACAATCGTTGCAAAGTTATTGAATGAAACAGGTTTTCCAAAACGCTTTCCCCTGGCTGGGTGGTAATGGTAGAGTGGGGGATATGCTGGGCCGTGAGGTTGCAGACTGTGGTTGATACAATTCTGCTGCTGCTGATGGCCCCCAGCGCCGCGTGGATGCCCAGTCGCGAGTTGCTGGACCCTGTGTATCTCCTCTCGAGGTTTCAGTCTCGCTGGATGCACCCTCGCCTTTCAGCTCTTGTTTCTGAAATGCAACTTCTAACTTCTCCAGTTGGAGCTGTTTCTCCTGAGGAATTCCAAGAGGGTTCTCACCTTTTAAGACCATGTCAGATTCAACCTTCAGGGCTGGGTCCATAAGACCATAAGACATAGGAGTGGAAGTAAGCCCATTCGGCCCATCGAGTCCACTCCACCATTCAATCGTGGCTGATTTCAGCTCCATTTCCCCGCTCTCTCTCCATAGCCCTTAATTCCTCGAGAAATCAAGAATTTATCAACTTCTGTCTAAAAGCCACTCAACGTCCCGGCCTCCACCGCCCTCTGTGGCAATGAATTCCACAGACCCACCACTCTCTGGCTGAAGAAATTTCTCCTCATCTCTGTTCTAAAGTGACTCCCTTTTATTCTAAGGCTGTGCCCCCCGGGTCCTAGTCTCCCCTGCTAATGGAAACAACTTCCCTACGTCCACCCTATCTAAGCCATTCATTATCTTAAACATCGTTAAGAAAGAACAAAGAACAAAGAAAAGTACAGCACAGGAACAGTCCCTTCGGCCCTCCAAGTCCATGCCGACCAGACGGCCCGACTGAGCAAAGTCAGATTACGATAATTTGTCTTGCTGTTGGAAAACTCATTGGAATTCAGGTGCTGCTGTACAGAGTGAAATAGGAGAGGAATGTTAGTGTTGCTGACGGCGCTCTGAGCACCTCCAACCATTTCCATTTGATCATCTGGAGCAACTCCCATTCAAACATCCTTCCCGAGATTCTGTACCGGCTCCTTCTGCTCCCGTTGTCTCCCGTTGAGTTCTCCCAGTGAGCCAGAGAGAAGACAGCGCCAGGAGTGAGACACAGCTAAGAGTGAGTTTGGGAATTTGAATCGAGGTGGGAATTCGAAGCTGGGTGGGGAGGAAGTGCTTTTTGTGACTGGTAAGTAGTGTTTCTGTTTTTCTGTTTCTTTTCATTGGTATATTAATTTATTTTTTTCTTCGTTGTTTATTTATTTATTTAAATTTTGGGGGGGGAAATTGAAATTGTTGAAATTAACCGAAGGTTTAAGACATGGCAGGAGATCTCAGACCCGTGTCATGCTCCTCGTGTGCGATGTGGGAGCTCAGGGACACTTCCACTGTCCCTGGCTCCTTCATGTGCAAGAAGTGTCTCCAGTTGCAGCTCCTGTTAGACAGCTTGACGGCTCTGGAGCTGCGGATGGACTCACTTTGGAGCGTCCGCGATGCTGAGGACGTCGTGGATAGCACGTTTAGCGAGTTGGTCACACCGCAGGTGAAAGGTACTGAGGGAGATAGTAAATGGGTGACAAAAAGACAGAGCAAGAGTAGGAAGGCAGTGCAGGTGTCCTCTGCGGTCATCTCCCTGCAAAACAGATATACCGCTTTGGATACTGTTGAGGGAGATGGCTCACCAAGGGAAGGCAGCAGCAGCCAGGTTCATGGCACCGTGGCTGGCTCTGCTGCGCAGCTGGGCAGGAAGAAGAATGGCAGGGCTATAGTGATAGGGGACTCAATTGTAAGGGGAATAGACAGGCGGTTCTGCGGACGAAATCGAGACTCCAGGATGGTATGTTGCCTCCCTGGTGCAAGGGTCAAGGATGTCTCGGAGCGGCTGCAGGACATTCTGGGGGGGGAGGGTGAACAACCAGCTGTCGTGGTGCACATAGGCACCAACGATATAGGTAAAAAACAGGATGAGGTCCTACAAACTGAATTTAGGGAGCTAGGAGTTAAACTAAAAAGTAGGACCTCAAAGGTAGTAATCTCAGGATTGCTACCAGTGCCACGAGCTAGTCAGAGTAGGAATGTCAGGATAGAGAGGATGAATACGTGGCTCGAGAGATGGTGCAAGAGGGAGGGATTCAAATTCCTGGGACATTGGAACCGGTTCTGGGGGAGGTGGGACCAGTACAAACCGGATGGCCTGCACCTGGGCAGGACTGGAACCAATGTCCTAGGGGGGGTGTTTGCTAGAGCTGTTGGGGAGAGTTTAAACTAATGTGGCAGGGGGATGGGAACCGATGCAGGAAGTTGGAAGGTAGTAAAACAGGGACAGAAATAAAAGGCAGTACGGGGGAAAGTGTAAGGCAGAGAAGCCATAGTCAAAAATCAAAAAGGGCGACAGTACAAGGTACAGTGACTGAGGGGAGCTCAGTGAATAGGCCCAGGAATACTAAAAGAAATACAACGGGAAGTGAAAACATTAATGGTAAGCGACGTGGCAGGTTGTTACAGGAAGGGTTCGACGACAAGGAAAATTAGGAGAAAGGTTAGGAGGAAATATAACTTAGGAGATGTTACTGATCGAGGTGTTAAGATTCAGAACAGAGGTAAGAAAGCCAACATAAGTGTACTTTACCTGAATGCTCGTAGTATTCGGAATAAGGTAAATGAGTTGATGGCGCAAATCATCGTGAATGACTATGGTTTAGTGGCCATTACTGAAACATGGTTAAAGGATGGTCACGACTGGGAGTTAAATATCCGAGGGTATCAAACCCTTCGGAAGGACAGCGTGGATGGTAAGGGAGGTGGTGTAGCTCTGTTATTTAAGGATGACATCCGGGCAACAGTAAGGGATGACATTGGTGCTATGGAAGATAAGGTTGAATCCATTTGGGTGGAAATCAGGAATAGTAAGGCGAAAAAGTCACTGATAGGAGTAATCTATAGGCCACCAAATATTAACATTATGGTGGGGCAGGCAATAAACAAAGAAATAACAGATGCATGTAGAAATGGTACAGCAGTTATCATGGGGGATTTTAATCTACATGTCGATTGGTTTAACCAGGTTGGTCAAGGCAGCCTTGAGGAGGAGTTTATAGAATGTATCCGCGATAGTTTCCTAGAACAGTATGTAATGGAACCTACGAGGGAACAAGCGGTCCTAGATCTGGTCCTGTGTAATGAGACAGGATTGATTCAGGATCTCATAGTTAGGGATCCTCTCGGAAGGAGCGATCACAATATGGTGGAATTTAAAATACAGATGGAGGGTGAGAAGGTAAAATCAAGCACTCGTGTTTTGTGCTTAAACAAAGGAGATTACAATGGGATGAGAGAAGAACTAGCTAAGGTAGACTGGGAGCAAAGACTTTATGGTGAAACAGTTGAGAAACAGTGGAGAACCTTGCAAGTGATTTTTCACAGTGCTCAGCAAAGGTTTATACCAACAAAAAGGAAGGGCGGTAAAAAGAGGGAAAATCGACCGTGGATATCTAAGGAAATAAGGGAGAGTATCAAATTGAAGGAAAAAACATACAAAGTAGCAAAGATCAGTGGGAGACTAGAGGACTGGGAAATCCTGGTCACACTGCCCACACTGACCTCCTGGCGACACTGCCCACACTGACCTCCTGATCACACTGCCCACACTGACCTGGTCACTCTGCCCACACTGTCCTGGTCACACTGACCTCCTGGTCACACTGCCCACACTGACCTCCTGGTCACTCTGCCCACACTGACCTCCTGGTCACACTGCCCGCACTGACCTGGTCACACTGCCCGCACTGACCTCCTGGTCACACTGCCCGCACTGACCTGGTCACTCTGCCCGCACTGACCTCCTGGTCACACTGCCCACACTGACCTCCTGGTCACACTGCCCGCACTGACCTGGTCACTCTGCCCGCACTGACCTCCTGGTCACACTGCCCACACTGACCTCCTGGTCACACTGCCCACACTGACCTCCTGGTCACACTGCCCACACTGACCTCCTGGTCACACTGCCCACACTGACCTCCTGGTCACACTGCCCACACTGACCTCCTGGTCACACTGACCGCACTGACCTCCTGGTCACACTGCCCACACTGACCTCCTGGTCACACTGCCCGCACTGACCTGGTCACTCTGCCCGCACTGACCTCCTGGTCACACTGCCCACACTGACCTCCTGGTCACACTGCCCACACTGACCTCCTGGTCACAATGCCCACACTGACCTCCTGGTCACTCTGCCCACACTGACCTCCTGGTCACACTGCCCACACTGACCTCCTGGTCACACTGCCCACACTGACCTCCTGGTGACACTGCCCACACTGACCTCCTGATCACACTGCCCACACTGACCTGGTCACTCTGCCCACACTGTCCTGGTCACACTGACCTCCTGGTCACACTGCCCACACTGACCTCCTGGTCACTCTGCCCACACTGACCTCCTGGTCACACTGCCCACACTGACCTGGTCACTCTGCCCACACTGACCTCCTGGTCACACTGCCCGCACTGACCTCCTGGTCACACTGACCGCACTGACCTCCTGGTCACACTGCCCACACTGACCTCCTGGTCACACTGCCCGCACTGACATGGTCACTCTGCCCGCACTGACCTCCTGGTCACACTGCCCACACTGACCTCCTGGTCACTCTGCCCACACTGACCTCCTGGTCACACTGCCCACACTGACCTCCTGGTCACACTGCCCACACTGACCTCCTGGTGACACTGCCCACACTGACCTCCTGATCACACTGCCCACACTGACCTGGTCACTCTGCCCACACTGTCCTGGTCACACTGACCTCCTGGTCACACTGCCCACACTGACCTCCTGGTCACTCTGCCCACACTGACCTCCTGGTCACACTGCCTGCACTGACCTCCTGGTCACACTGCCCGCACTGACCTCCTGGTCACACTGACCGCACTGACCTCCTGGTCACACTGCCCACACTGACCTCCTGGTCACACTGCCCGCACTGACCTGGTCACTCTGCCCGCACTGACCTCCTGGTCACACTGCCCACACTGACCTCCTGGTCACACTGCCCGCACTGACCTGGTCACTCTGCCCGCACTGACCTCCTGGTCACACTGCCCACACTGACCTCCTGGTCACACTGCCCACACTGACCTCCTGGTCACACTGCCCACACTGACCTCCTGGTCACACTGCCCACACTGACCTCCTGGTCACACTGACCGCACTGACCTCCTGGTCACACTGCCCACACTGACCTCCTGGTCACACTGCCCGCACTGACCTGGTCACTCTGCCCGCACTGACCTCCTGGTCACACTGCCCACACTGACCTCCTGGTCACACTGCCCACACTGACCTCCTGGTCACAATGCCCACACTGACCTCCTGGTCACTCTGCCCACACTGACCTCCTGGTCACACTGCCCACACTGACCTCCTGGTCACACTGCCCACACTGACCTCCTGGTGACACTGCCCACACTGACCTCCTGATCACACTGCCCACACTGACCTGGTCACTCTGCCCACACTGTCCTGGTCACACTGACCTCCTGGTCACACTGCCCACACTGACCTCCTGGTCACTCTGCCCACACTGACCTCCTGGTCACACTGCCCACACTGACCTGGTCACTCTGCCCACACTGACCTCCTGGTCACACTGCCCGCACTGACCTCCTGGTCACACTGACCGCACTGACCTCCTGGTCACACTGCCCACACTGACCTCCTGGTCACACTGCCCGCACTGACCTGGTCACTCTGCCCGCACTGACCTCCTGGTCACACTGCCCACACTGACCTCCTGGTCACTCTGCCCACACTGACCTCCTGGTCACACTGCCCACACTGACCTCCTGGTCACACTGCCCACACTGACCTCCTGGTGACACTGCCCACACTGACCTCCTGATCACACTGCCCACACTGACCTGGTCACTCTGCCCACACTGTCCTGGTCACACTGACCTCCTGGTCACACTGCCCACACTGACCTCCTGGTCACTCTGCCCACACTGACCTCCTGGTCACACTGCCTGCACTGACCTCCTGGTCACACTGCCCGCACTGACCTCCTGGTCACACTGACCGCACTGACCCCCTGGTCACACTGCCCACACTGACCTCCTGGTCACACTGCCCGCACTGACCTGGTCACTCTGCCCGCACTGACCTCCTGGTCACACTGCCCACACTGACCTCCTGGTCACACTGCCCACACTGACCTCCTGGTCACACTGCCCACACTGACCTCCTGGTCACTCTGCCCACACTGACCTCCTGGTCACACTGCCCACACTGACCTCCTGGTCACTCTGCCCACACTGACCTCCTGGTCACACTGCCCACACTGACCTCCTGGTCACACTGCCCGCACTGGCCTCCTGGTCACACTGACCACACTGACCTCCTGGTCACACTGCCCACACTGACCTCCTGGTCACACTGCCCGCACTGACCTCCTGGTCACACTGCCCACACTGACCTCCTGGTCACACTGCCCGCATTGACCTGGTCACTCTGCCCGCACTGACCTCCTGGTCACACTGCCCACACTGACCTCCTGGTCACACTGCCCACACTGACCTCCTGGTCACTCTGCACACACTGACCCCCTGGTCACTCTGCCCGCATTGACCTGGTCACTCTGCCCGCACTGACCTCCTGGTCACTCTGCCCACACTGACCTCCTGGTCACACTGCCCGCATTGACCTGGTCACTCTGCCCGCACTGACCTCCTGGTCACACTGCCCACACTGACCTCCTGGTCACACTGCCCACACTGACCTCCTGGTCACACTGCCCGCATTGACCTGGTCACTCTGCCCGCACTGACCTCCTGGTCACACTGCCCACACTGACCCCCTGGTCACTCTGCCCGCACTGACCTCCTGGTCACTCTGCCCACACTTACCTCCTGGTCACACTGCCCGCATTGACCTGGTCACTCTGCCCGCACTGACCTCCTGGTCACACTGCCCACACTGACCCCCTGGTCACTCTGCCCGCACTGACCTCCTGGTCACTCTGCCCACACTGACCTCCTGGTCACACTGCCCGCATTGACCTGGTCACTCTGCCCGCACTGACCTCCTGGTCACACTGCCCACACTGACCTCCTGGTCACACTGCCCACACTGACCTCCTGGTCACTCTGCCCGCACTGACCTCCTGGTCACACTGACCACACTGACCTCCTGGTCACACTGCCCGCATTGACCTGGTCACTCTGCCCGCACTGACCCCCTGGTCACACTGCCCGCGCTGACCTCCTGGTCACACTGCCCGCACTGACCTCCTGGTCACACTGACCACACTGACCTCCTGCCCACACTGACCTCCTGGTCAGACTGACCACACTGACCTCCTGGTCACACTGCCCACACTGACCTCCTGGTCACACTGCCCACACTGACCTCCTGGTCACACTGACCTCCTGGTCACACTGCCCACACTGACCTCCTGGTCACTCTGCCCACACTGACCTCCTGTTCACACTGCCCACACTGACCTCCTGGTCACACTGCCTGCACTGACCTCCTGTTCACACTGCCCACAGTGACCTCCTGGTCACACTGCCCACACTGACCTCCTGGTCACACTGCCCACACTGACCTCCTGGTCACACTGCCTGCACTGACCTCCTGGTCACTCTGCCCACACTGACCTCCTGGTCACACTGCCCGCACTGACCTGGTCACTCTGCCCGCACTGACCCCCTGGTCACACTGCCCACACTGACCTCCTGGTCACACTGCCTGCACTGACCTCCTGGTCACTCTGCCCACACTGACCTCCTGGTCACACTGCCCGCACTGACCTGGTCACTCTGCCCGCACTGACCCCCTGGTCACACTGCCCACACTGACCTCCTGGTCACACTGCCCACACTGACCTCCTGGTCACACTGCCCACACTGACCTCCTGGTCACTCTGCCCACACTGACCTCCTGTTCACACTGCCCACACTGACCTCCTGGTCACACTGCCTGCACTGACCTCCTGTTCACACTGCCCACAGTGACCTCCTGGTCACACTGCCCACACTGACCTCCTGGTCACACTGCCCACACTGACCTCCTGGTCACACTGCCTGCACTGACCTCCTGGTCACTCTGCCCACACTGACCTCCTGGTCACACTGCCCGCACTGACCTGGTCACTCTGCCCGCACTGACCCCCTGGTCACACTGCCCACACTGACCTCCTGGTCACTCTGCCCACACTGACCTCCTGGTCACACTGCCCACACTGACCTCCTGGTCACACTGCCCACACTGATCTCCTGGTCACACTGCCCACACTGACCTCCTGGTCACACTGCCCACACTGACCTCCTGGTCACTCTGCCCGCACTGATCTCCTGGTCACTCTGCCCACACTGACCTCCTGGTCACTCTGCCCGCACTGGCCTCCTGGTCACACTGACCTCCTGGTCACACTGCCCGCACTGACCTGGTCACTCTGCCCACACTGACCTCCTGGTCACACTGCCCACACTGAACTGGTCACACTGCCCACACTGACCTCCTGGTCACTCTGCCCACACTGACCTCCTGGTCACACTGCCCGCATTGACCTGGTCACTCTGCCCGCACTGACCTCCTGGTCACACTGCCCGCACTGACCTCCTGGTCACACTGCCCACACTGACCTCCTGGCCACACTGCCCACACTGACCTCCTGGTCACACTGCCCACACTGACCCCCTGGTCACTCTGCACACACTGACCCCCTGGTCACTCTGCCCGCACTGACCTCCTGGTCACTCTGCCCACACTGACCTCCTGGTCACACTGCCCACACTGACCTCCTGGTCACACTGCCCACACTGACCTCCTGGTCACACTGCCCACACTGACCTCCTGGTCACACTGCCCACACTGACCCCCTGGTCACTCTGCACACACTGACCCCCTGGTCACTCTGCCCGCACTGACCTCCTGGTCACTCTGCCCACACTGACCTCCTGGTCACACTGCCCAGACTGACCTCCTGGTCACACTGCCCACACTGACCTCCTGGTCACACTGCCCGCACTGACCTCCTGGTCACACTGCCCACACTGACCTCCTGGTCACACTGCCCGCACTGACCTCCTGGTCACACTGCCCGCATTGACCTGGTCACTCTGCCCGCACTGACCTCCTGGTCACACTGCCCACACTGACCTCCTGGTCACACTGCCCACACTGACCTCCTGGTCACACTGCCCACACTGACCTCCTGGTCACTCTGCCCACACTGACCTCCTGGTCACACTGCCCACACTGACCTCCTGGTCACACTGCCCACACTGACCTCCTGGTCACACTGACCTCCTGGTCACACTGACCTCCTGGTCACACTGCCCACACTGACCTCCTGGTCACACTGCCAGCACTGGCCTCCTGGTCACACTGCCCACACTGACCTCCTGGTCACACTGCCCACACTGACCTCCTGGTCACACTGCCCACACTGACCTCCTGGTCACTCTGCCCACACTGACCTCCTGGTCACACTGCCCACACTGACCTCCTGGTCACACTGCCCACACTGACCTCCTGGTCACACTGACCTCCTGGTCACACTGACCTCCTGGTCACACTGCCCACACTGACCTCCTGGTCACTCTGCCCGCACTGACCCCCTGGTCACACTGCCCGCGCTGACCTCCTGGTCACACTGCCCACACTGACCTCCTGGTCACACTGACCACACTGACCTCCTGGTCATGCTGCCCACACTGACCTCCTGGTCACACTGCCCGCACTGACCTCCTGGTCACACTGACCTCCTGGTCCCACTGCCCACACTGAGCTCCTGGTCACACTGCCCACACTGACCTCCTGGTCACACTGCCCACACTGACCTCCTGGTCACACTGCCCGCACTGACCTCCTGGTCACACTGACCTCCTGGTCCCACTGCCCGCACTGACATCCTGGTCACACTGCCCACACTGACCTCCTGGTCACACTGCCCACACTGACCTCCTGGTCACACTGCCCGCACTGACATCCTGGTCACACTGCCCACACTGACCTCCTGGTCACACTGCCCACACTGACCCCCTGGTCACACTGCCCACACTGACCTCCTGGTCACACTGCCCGCACTGACCCCCTGGTCACTCTGCCCGCACTGACCTCCTGGTCACACTGCCCACACTGACCTCCTGGTCACACTGCCCACACTGACCTCCTGGTTACACTGCCCACACTGACCTCCTGGTCACACTGCCCACACTGACCTCCTGGTCACACTGACCGCACTGACCTCCTGGTCACACTGCCCACACTGACCCCCTGGTCACACTGCCCGCACTGACCCCCTGGTCACTCTGCCCGCACTGACCCCCTGGTCACTCTGCCCGCACTGAAAGCCGCTGCCACAGCCTCCCAGACAGTATTGATGAACCTGATACTGCTCCTCCCACTCCCTCGGGGGAACAGGGTGCCCTGCCTCTCATCCCGAGCGTTGAGAAGCCTGTCCAGGATCGCAGCGCTAAAGCGAGGAGCAGGTTTGCGCGCAGCCTTGCCTGTGTGTGGGCTGGCAGTGACTGGTGAGGGAGCGAATGGTGGGGAAGCGTTTCAAAGCAGCTCCCCCTTGTTAGCGGCGAGGTACTGAGGCATGAGTCTGTCGAATCAGACAGCGAGACAGCCAGCAATGGCAGGAAGCTCGTGGGGGCTCATTTCTGGCACTAACTGTCATTGAATATGAGCCGCGATCTCCCCAGGCCATTCATCGCGAAACTCCCCGCCAAACACACCCAAACCTTTGTCCCTGAATCGCACCCAAGGGCTGGGATTTTCCCTATTCCCGGCCAAGTGCTGACGTCAAAGCCAGCACGAGCGAACCCGCCGTCAGTCAACCGGCCTCCAGGCCCAGGCCGTCCCTCGGGGGCTAGTCCGGTGCCGGTTGCTGTGCACTCGAAAGCCGGCGTGCCAGGCCACATAGCCCGTGGGCCGGTGTGGAGACGGCAACCCACGCGCATGCACGGACCCGCGGGCAATATGGCTGAGCCCTACAGGGGCCTGGGGCGGAGGACCATAGGCCCACCACGGAATTTTCCCACCCGGCAGTCGGTAGGCCCCGAACACGGGCCTGGCCACTGTGGAGGCCACCCCCGGAGTCGGATCGCCCCTGCCCCCCCACCAGGCCAGCCTCTGCATCCAGAACTCTGAGGTCTCGCCGGGTAGGACCGTGTCTGCGTGGGTCTCACCCCTAGCACCCACGCCAAATTGCCCCTCAATCGGAAAAAAATATTTGGTCATCTAAATTTTTTAAAAAATGACCAATGATCTTATTGAACGTGGGGACAGGATCGAGGGGTCGAGTGGCTTCCTCCTGATCCTGTTTGTGTTTATTTAGCCCTTAAACATCATAAAAATACAGGCTATCTGGTCGGAAACTCATTTCTGTCTGTGGGATCTTGCTGAATGCAAATTATCTTCTCCACTTCCCGCATAACAAGACTGATTAGCACAGGGCTAAATCGCTGGCTTTTAAAGCAGACCAAGGCAGGCCAACAGCTCGGTTCAATCCCCGTACCAGCCTCCCCGAACAGGCGCCGGAATGTGGCGACTAGGGGCTTTTCACAGTAACTACATTTGAAACCTACTTGTGACAATAAGCGATTTTCATTTCATTGATTACACTTCAAAAATGAATTGTTTTCATAAATTCTGAGACACTGAAGTTGCAATCGGAGCGCAGCCTCTCTGAACAGAGCTCGGAGAGTGGGAACAGAGCTCGGAGAGTGGGAACAGAGCTCGGAGAGTGGGAACAGAGCTCGGAGAGTGGGAACAGAGCTCGGAGAGTGGGTGGCTTTAGTGATTGTTGTCTATTCAGAGGCAATAATACCTGAGGTCTTACCTGGGCGAGGGGAACTCGCTCGGTCCCTCCTGGCGAGGGGCGAGGGGAGCTCGCTCGGTCCCTCCTAGCGAGGGGCGAGGGGAACTCGCTCGGTCCCTCCTGGCGAGGGGCGAGGGGAGCTCGCTCGGTCCCTCCTAGCGAGGGGCGAGGGGAACTCGCTCGGTCCCTCCTGGCGAGGGGCGTGGGGAACTCGCTCGGTCCCTCCTGGCGAGGGGCGAGGGGAGCTCGCTCGGTCCCTCCTAGCGAGGGGCGAGGGGAACTCGCCTTGTCCCTCCTGGCGAGGGGCGTGGGGAACTCGCTCGGTCCCTCCTGGCGAGGGGCGAGGGGAACTCGCCTTGTCCCTCCTGGCGAGGGGCGTGGGGAACTCGCTCGGTCCCTCCTGGCGAGGGGCAAGGGGAACTCGCTCGGTCCCTCCTGGCGAGGGGCAAGGGGAACTCGCTCGGTCCCTCCTGGCAAGAGGTCTCCCTCCTGGGTAGGTGTGAGGGATCTCCCTCCTGGATTGGGAGGAGGGTACCCCTCCTGGGGAAGGGTGATTCTCCGTATCCGGACTGTGGAAAACCTCAGGAACAAGATTCCAGTAATTACGGGAATGCTGTCCTATCTGGGAATTACGGGAACGTTTTCCTACCTGGGAATTATTGGAATGCTGTCCTGACTGGGAATTACGGGAATGTTGTCCTATCTGGGAATATGGGAATATTATCTTATCTGGGAATTATGGGAATGCTGTCCTATCTGGGAATTACGAAAATGCTGTCCTATCTGGGAATATGGGAATATTATCTTATCTGGGAATTATGGGAATGCTGTCCTATCTGGGAATTATGAAAATGCTGTCCTATCTGGGAATTACGGGAACGTTTTCCTATCTGGGAATTATGGGAATGCTGTCCTGTCTGGGAATTACGGGAATGTTGTCCTATCTGGGAATTATTGGAATGCTTTCCTGACTGGGAATTACGGGAATGTTGTCCGATCTGGGAATATGGGAATATTATCCTATCTGGGAATTATGGGAATGTTGTCCTATCTGAGAATTATGGGAATGCTGTCCTCTCTGGGAATTATGGGAATGCTGTCCTCTCTGGGAATTATGGGAATGTTGTCCTATCTGGGAATTATTGGAATGCTTTCCTGACTTGGAATTATGGGAATGTTGTCCTATCTGGGAATATGGGAATATTATCCTATCTAGGAATTACGGGAATGTTGTCCTATCTGAGAATTATGGGAATGCTGTCGTCTCTGGGAATTACGGGAATGCTGTCCTCTCTGGGAATTATGGGAATGTTGTCCTATCTGGGAATATGGGAATATTATCCTATCTGGGAATTACGGGAATGTTGTCCTATCTGGGAATTATGGGAATGCTGTCCTCTCTGGGAATTACGGGAATGCTGTCCTATCTGGAAATCTGGGAATATTATTCTATCTGGGAATTACGGGAATGTTGTCCTATCTGGGAATTATGGGAATGCTGTCCTCTCTGGGAATTACAGGAATGCTGTCCTATCTGGGAATTACGGGAATGTTGTCCTATCTAGGAATATGGGAATATTATTCTATCTGGGAATTACGGGAATGTTGTCCTATCTGGGAATTATGGGAATGCTGTCCTCTCTGGGAATTACAGGAATGCTGTCCTATCTGGGAATTACGGGAATGTTGTCCTATCTAGGAATATGGGAATATTATCCTATCTGGGAATTACGGGAATGTTGTCCTATCTGGGAATTATGGGGATGCTGTCCTCTCTGGGAATTACAGGAATACTGTTCTATCTGGGAATTACGGGAATGCTGTCCTGTCTGGGAATTACGGGAATGCTGTCCTCTCTGCGAATTATGGGAATGCTGTCCTCTCTGGGAATTACGGGAATGCTGTCCTATCTGGGAATTATGGGAATGCTGTCCTCTCTGGGAATAACGGGAATGCTGTCCTATCTGTATCCGGACCTGTTTTCCGACAGGCCGTGTGACCTCCATGGAGCCTGTGGTGTGTGTTCACCAGAACAGACACGGGTTTCAGAGACTCTGAATTCACAGCACTGAGGGAGGTCATTCAGCCCATCAGGCCTGTGCTGGTGCTAGCCCTTCAGCTAGACCTGACTGCCCACTTCCTTTCCTTCCTAAAGATGCTATTAACTGCAATTTTTAAACACATCCTGTTTTGCACAGGAAGATCCCGCAGCAATGACCCAGTGAATTGTTTGATTTCGGTATTGATTTGGGGAGGGGGGGGATGGAGGGGGGAGTGTTGTCCGAGACTTCGGGGAAATCCTTATCTCGGGTCAACAGTGCCTTTGGATGGTCAATGCTCACCTGGGCAGGTAGATAAATGTCACCTGACCATCTGCTCCAGACAACAGGACATCCCATAATGATTGGGGGCTGGAGTGGGATTTGAACCCACAACCTCTTGTCCTGTTGGGAATCATGTGACTGAAGCAGGAAATCCGCAGAATCCCCTGTTCCTCAGTCTCTCCCAATCTTCAATCTCCTTAACCGGACAGGGTGAAGGAATCAGTTCCCCCTCAGCAATCCCCAGAAACATTGTCTAGCCCGGCAAGGTCAGTAACTCAGTACTCCTCACAAATCACATCTGATTTAATAACAAATTAACTTCCATAACGTCACATTATGTTTCTGATTAAACCTGTCAGCCTCTTAATTAAAGCCCACTGTTCAAATAGACACCAGATAATGGCCACGATGGGCTGTTCATGCTCCAGTTATTAGAATGAAGATGATTCTAACATAAGAGCAGCCGGGAGTGAGCTCTCAAAGGCCGCACTGGCTGATATTGTACCTGACTGGGATCGCACTCTGTAATCATGGCCTCTCCTTCAGGCCTGTAGGGAGAGGCTGCGAGAAGGGAATCAGAAGATGGATCCCAGGCTGTTGAGTGAGGCAAGGGAGGAAACAGCAGGGGCGTTGGCAATCATTTTCAATTCCTCTCTAGCCGCAGGAGCTAATGCTGGGGACTGGACGATATTATTCAAGAAGGGAGGAAGGGATAAACCAGGAAACGACAGGCCGGTCAGTCTAACCTCAGTGGTGGGGAAACTATTGGAAGCAATTCTGAGAGACAGAATTAATCTGCATTTGGAGAGACAGGGATTAATCAGGAACAGTCAGCATGGTTTTGTTACGGGGAGGTCATGTCTGACCAACTTGATTGAGTTTTTCAAAGAGATGACCAGGTGTGTGGATGAGGGCAATGTATTTGACGTTGTCACTTGGACTTCAGCAAGGCTTTTGATAAGGTTCCACATGGGAGACTGAGAGCGAAGGTAAGAGCCCGTGGGATCGAAATAAATTTGACAAATTGGATCCAGATTGATTGATTTGATCAATTGTCATGTGTACCGGGGTCCGGTGAACAGTATTGTTCTGCATACAGTCCAGACAGTTCATTCCATACATGCACAAACATAGAACATACAAAAATACACAATGTAAATACAGACACAGACATCGAGTGAAGCATACAGAGTGTAGCACTACTCAGTACAGGAGATGTGTGAAGAGATCAGTTCAGTCCATAAGAGGGTCGTTCAGGAGTCTGGTAACAGCGGGGAAGAAGCTGTTTTTGAGTCTGTTCGTGCCTGTTCTCAGACTTCTGTATCTCCTGCCCGATGGAAGAAGTTGGAAGAGTGAGTAAGCCGGGTGGGAGGGGTCTTTGATTATACTGCCCGCTTTCCCCAGGCAGCGGGAGGTGTAGATGGAGTCAATGGATGGGAGGCAGGTTTGTGTGATGGTCTGGGCGATGTTCACGACTCTCTGACGTTTCTTGTGGTCTTGGGCCGAGGCTGTGAAGCAGCCCGATAGGATGCTTTCTATGGTGCATCTGTAAAAGTTGGTAAGAGTCATCATAGAATTATCACAGAAATTACAGTGCAAAAGGAGGCCATTCGGCCATTCGAGTCTGCACCGGCTCCTGGAAAGAACACGCTACTTAAGCCCAAGCATCCACCCTATCCCCGTAACCCCACTTAACCTTTTTTGGACACTAAGGGAAATTTATCATGGCCAATCTACCTAACCTGCACATCTTTGGACTGTGGGAGGAAACCGGAGCACCCGGAGGAAACCCACGCACACACGGGGAGAACGTGCAGAGTCCACACAGACAGTGACCCAGCGGGGAATCGAACCTGGGACCCTGAAGCTGTGAAGCAACAGTGCTAACCACTGTGCTACTGTGCCCCCCCCCCCCCCCCCCCCCCCCGCTAATGTGGACGTGCCGAATTTCCTTAGTTTTCTGAGGAATTATGGGCGCTTTCTTTGTCGTAGCATCGACGTGGGTGGACCAGGACAGATTGTACATGATGTGCACCCCTAGGAATTTGAAGCTGTCAACCATCTCCACCTCGGCACCATTGATGCAGACAGGGGTGTGTATGGTGCTTTGCTTCCTGAAGTCAATGACCAGTGTGAGTGAGCAGAGGGTGATGGTCGAGGGGTGTTTTTCTGACTGGAAGCCTGTGTCCAGTGGCGTCTCGCAGGGATCAGTGTCGGGGCCCTTGCTGTTTGTGGTTTATATAAATGATTTAGACATGAATGTAGGAGGGTTGATCAGTAAGTTTGCGGATGATACGAAAGTTGGTAAATAGAACATAGAACATAGACAGTACAGCACAGAACAGGCCCTTCAGCCCTCGATGTTGTGCTGAACATTGTCCGAAACCAAGATCAAGCTATCCCACTCCCTGTCATTCTGGTGTGCTCCATGTGCCTATCCAATAACCGCTTGAAAGTTCCTAAAGTGTCCGACTCCACTATCACAGCAGGCAGTCCATTCCACACCCTAACCAATCTCTGAGTAAAGAACCTACCTCGGACATCCCTCCTATATCTCCCACCCTTAATCTTATAGTTATGCCCCCTTGTAACAGCTACATCCACCCGAGGAAATAGTCTCTGAACGTCCACTCTATCTATCCCCTCATTATCTTATAAACCTCTATTAAGTCACCTCTCATCCTCCTCTGCTCCAAAGAGAAAAGCCCTAGCTCCCTCAACCTTTCCACATAAGACCTACCCTCCAAACTGGGCAGCATCCTGGTAAATCTCCTTTGCACCCTTTCCAATGCTTCCACAGCCTTCCTATAGTGAGGTGACCAGAACTGTACACAATACACCAAATGTGGTCTCACCAGGGTCATGTACAGTTGCAGCATAACCCCATGGCTCTTAAACGCAAGCCCCCTGTTAATAAATGCTCACACACTGTAAGCCTTCTTCACGGCTCTATCCACTTGAGTGGCAACCTTCAGAGATCTGTGGACATGAACCCCAAGATCTCTCTGTTCCTCCACATTCCTCAGAACCCTGCCGTTGACCCTGTAATCCGCATTCAAATTTTTTCTACCAAAATTAGTTGCCTCGCACTTATCAGGGTTAAACTCCATTTGCCATTTTCGGCCCAGCTCTGCATCCTATCAATGTCTCTTTGCAGCCTACAACAGCCCTCCACCTCATCCACTACTCCACCAATCTTGGTGTCATCAGCAAATTTACTGACCCACCCTTCAGCCCCCTCCTCCAAGTCACAGATAAAAATCACAAATAGCAGAGGACCCAGCACTGATCCCTGTGGTACACCGCTGGTAACTGGGCTCCAGTCTGAAAATTTTCCATCCACCACCACCCTCTGTCTTCTATGTGATAGCCAGTTACTTATCCAATTGGCCAAATTTCACTCTATCCCACACCTCCTTACTTTCTTCATCAGCCGACCATGGGGAACCTTATCAAACGCCTTACTAAAATCCATGTATACGACATCAACTGCTCTACCTACATCTACTCACTTAGTTACCTCCTCAAAGAATTCAATCAAATTTGTGAGGCAAGACATACCCTTCACAAATCCGTGTTGACTATCGCGGATTAAGCTGCATCTTTCCAAATGGTCATAAATCCTATCCTTCAGGACCTTTTCCATTATCTTCCCGACCACCGAAGTAAGACTAACTGGCCTATAATTACCAGGGTCATTCCTATTCCCTTTCTTGAACAGAGGAACAACATTCGCCACTCTCCAGTCCTCTGGCACTATCCCCGTGGACAGTGAGGACCCAAACATCAAAGCCACAGGCTCTGCAATTTCATCCCTTGCCTCCCAAAGAATCCTTGGGTATATCCCATCCGGCCCAGGGGACTTGTCGACCCTAAGATTTTTCAAAATTGCTAATACATCCTCCCTCAGAACATCTACTTCCTCCAGCCTACCCGCCTGTATCACACTCTCATCCTCAAAAACGTGGCCCCTCTCCTTGGTGAACACTGAAGAAAAGTATTCATTCAACGCCTCTCCTATTTCTTCTGACTCCATGCACAAGTTCCCAATACTGTCCTTGACCGGCCCTAACCTCACCCTGGTCATTCTTTTATTTCTCACATAAGAGTAAAAAGCCTTGGGGTTTTCCTTGATCCGACCCACCAAGGACTTCTCATGCCCCCTCCTAGCTCTCCTAAGCCCTTTTTTCAGTTCATTCCTTGCTACCTTGTAACCCTCAAGCGACCCAACTGAACCTTGTTTTCTCATCCTTACATACGCTTCCTTTTTCCTCTTGACAAGACATTCAACCTCTTTTGTGAACCATGGTTCCCTCACACGGCCATTTCCTCCCTGCCTGACAGGGACATACCTATCAAGGACACACAGTATTTGTTCCTTGAACAAGCTCCACTTTTCATTTGTGCCTTTCCCTGACAGTTTCTGTTCCCATCTTATGCTCCCTAATTCTTGCCTAATCACATCATAATTACCCCTTCCCCAATTATAAACCTTGCCCTGCCGTATGGCCCTATCCCTCTCCATTGCAATCGTGAAAGACACCGAATTGTGGTCACTATCTCCAAAGTGCTCTCCCACAAACAAATCTATACTTGGCCCGGTTCATTACCCAGTACCAAATCCAATGTGGCCCTAACTCTTGTCGGCCTATCCACACATTGTGTCAGGAAACCCTCCTGCACACACTGTACAAAAACTGCCCCATCCGAACTGTTCGACCTATAGAGGTTCCAATCAATATTTGGAAAGTTAAAGTCACCCATGACAACTACCCTGAGACCTCCACACCTATCCATAATCTGTTTTGCAATTTCTTCCTCCACATCCCTATTACAATTTGGGGGCCTATAGAAAACTCCTAACAATGTGACCGCTCCTTTCCTATTTCTAACTTCAGCCCATATTGCCTCAGTAGGTAGATCCCCCTCGAACTGCCTTTCTGCAGCCGTTAAACTATCCTTGATTAACAATGCTACTCCTCCACCTCTTTTACCACCTTCCCTACTCTTACTGAAACATCTATACCCCGGAACTTCCACCAACCGTTCCTGTCCATGTTCTAACCATGTCTCCGTAATGGCCACAACATCGTAGTCCCACATACCAACCCACGCTCCAAGTTCACCTACCTTATTCCGGATGCTCCTTGCATTGAAGTAGACACACTTCAACCCACCTTCCTGTCTGCCGGTACACTCCTGCGACCTTGATACCCTCCTCAGTACCTCACTACTCTCAACACTGGCTTCTGGACTACAGCTCGTTTTCCCATCCCCCTGACGAATTAGTTTAAACCCTCCCCCCCGAAGAGCCGTAGCAAACTTCCCTCCCAAAGAGCCGTAGCAAATTTCTCTCCCAGGATATTGGTGCCCCTCTGGTTCAGGTGCAAACCGTCCTGTCTCTACAGGTCCCACCTTCCCCAGAATGTGCTCCAATTATCCACGTACCTGAAACCCTCCCTCCTACACCATCCCTGCAGCCACGTGTTTATCTGCACTCTCTCGCTGTTCCTCACCTCGCTAGCACGTGGCACCGGCAACAAACCAGAGATGACAACATGGTTTGTCCTGGCTCTCAGCTTCCACCCTAGCTCCCTAAATTCCTGTTTTAAATCCGCCTCCCTTCTCTTACCTATGTCGTTGGTACCGATGTGTACCACGCCTTGTGACTGTTCCCCCTCCCCCTTAAGGATTCTGAAAACAAGGTCCGAGATGTCACGGACCCTGGCACCCGGGAGGCAACATACCATCCGTGAGTCTCTTTCGCTGCCACAGAACCGTCTATCTGTCCCTCTAACTATCGAGGCCCCAATAACTATTGCTTTCCTGCTCTCCCTCCTTCCCTTCTGAGCCACAGGGACGGACTCAGTGCTGGAGATCTGTTCACCGTGGCTTACCCCTGGTAGGTCGTTCCCCCTCAACAGTATCCAAAGCGTTATTCTTGTTACTGAGGGGAACGACCAAAGGGGATCCCTTCACTGACTGCTTCCTCCCAGCCCCTCTCACCGTCACCCATCTGTCTTGATTCTTCGGAGTAACTACATCCCTGAAGCTACTATCTATGACCACCTCTGCCTCCCGAATGATCCGAAGTTCATCCAGCTCCAGCTCCAGTTCCCTAACGCGGTTTCTGAGGAGCTGGAGATGGGTGCACTTCCCACAGGTGAAATCAGCAGGGACACTGACGGCGTCCCTCACCTCAAACATTCTGCAGGAGGAACATTGCACTGCCTTCCCTGCCATCCCCTCTAGATAACTAGCAACCGCCCAACTTAAATACAGGTAAAAATAAAACACTTACACACCAACCTGATTCCCAAGCTGCACTCTGGCTCCCTCTCTCTCTCCCGCTCCCGGAAATGAAGGCCGCTGGAACCTGGGGCTAGTGAGGAGGATAACCTTCGATTACAGGAGGATAGAGACGGGCTGGTCAGATGGGCTGGTCAGTGGCAAATGGAATCCAATCCAGATAAGTGTGAGGTGATGGGCAGGACAAACAAGGCAAAGGGAATACAGGATAAACGGCAGGACCCTGGGAAGCACCGAGGATCAGAGGGACCTTGGTCTGCATGTACACCCGTCCCTTAAGGTAGCAGAGCCGGTGGGTACAGTGGGTAAGAAGGCAGATGGTCAATTTTATTAGCCAAGGCACAGAGTTTAAGAGCAGGGGAGGTTATGCTGGAACTGTGTAAAACGTTGGTTAGGCCACAGCTAGAGTATTGTGCGCAGTTCTGGAATCCACATTATAGGAGGGATGTGATCGCACTGGAAAGGGAGCAGAGGAGATTTACCAGGATGTTGCCTGGGCTGGAGAGTTTTAGTTATGAAGAGAGATTGGATAGACTGGGGTTGTTTTCCTTGGAGCAGAGGAGACTGAGGGGGGGCAGGATTGAGATGTATAAAATTATGCGGGACACAGATAGAGTAGACAGGAAGAAACTTATCCCCTTGGGGGAGGGGTCAATGACCAGGGGGCAGAGATTTAAGGTGAGGGGCAGGAGGTTTCGAGGGGATGTGAGGAAAAGCCTTTTTCCCCAGAGGGGGGGGGGGGTCAGGAACTCGCTGCCTGAAAGGGGGGCAGAGGCAGAGACCCTCAGAACATTTAACAAGTATTTAGATGTTCCTGGCGATCTCAGGGCTGAGAAGGTTATGGGCCAAGTGATGGGAAAGGGGGTTAGAATGGTGAGGTGGTTGTTTTTGACCAGCACGGCCTCGATGGGCCGAAGGGCCTTTAAATAAATAAATAGTATTCTTTATTAGTGTCACCACTAGGCTTACATTAACACTGCAATGAAGTTACTGTGAAAAGCCCCTCATCACTGTCATAATATCCACTCATGTATATAATAAGATACAGACAGGTAGTGACTGACACACGGAATAACCAATAAACACACAGAACACAGAACAACCAATCGCCAGACAGGACACTGCGGGGGACACTACCACTATAAAACACACGAGGCATCAAGACTCTGCCTCTTCTCACTGGATACAGCTACAGAGATAGTCAGGGTGCACAGTGCAGTGAGCACCGTCTCCATGTGACAGAGAGCCAGTCTGGTCAAGAGGTTATCAGTTTAGATTAATAGAGTGTCAGCCCACAGCAGATTATGTACAGGTCCAATAAAACAGTGTTGAACCATCTCCTGTGTCGGAAGCCTGTTTCTCGTCTTACTGCACCCAGTTGCAGTCAGTGTTAAACCAACTCATATAACACATCAGTCACCACACTCCGACACCTGTTCGGGTACACTGAGGGAGAATTCAGAATGTCCAATTCACCTAACAAGCATGTCTTTCGGGACTTGTGGGAGGAAACCGGAGCACCCGGAGGAAACCCATGCAGACATAGAACATACAGTGCAGAAGGAGGCCATTTGGCCCATCGAGTCTGCACCGACCCACTTAAGCCCTCACTTCCACCCTATCCCCGTAACCAAATAACCCCTCCTAACATTTTTTGGTCACTAAGGGCAATTTATCATGGCCAATCCACCTAACCTGTACATCTTTGGACTGTGGGAGGAAACCGGAGCACCCGGAGGAAACCCACGCACACACGGGGAGAACGTGCAGACTCCGCACAGACAGTGACCCAAGCCGGAATCGAACCTGGGACCCTGGAGCTGTGAAGCCACAGTGCGAACCACTGGGCTACAGTGCCTCCCCGAGTGTTGGACATGTAAACACAGAGAAAGTATTCAGGGGATTAACATCCTAGAAAGTGGATGAATCCCCAGGTCGGACGAACTCTACCCCAGGCTGCAGACAGAGCGGGGAGGAGGTGGTGGTGGGTCTTGATGCACGATCAATTGCACAAAGACTAAAGTTGGGTACAACTGTGGCTTTATTACAGTCAGATGCGTGGCCTCCTGCTGCAGCTGGCGAAATGGCAGGGCACTGGAGGTCATGCATATTTATACAGTTCTCCGTGGGCGGAGCCAGCCGGCAGGAGCTACCGGCGAACCTGTAGCGCAGGTCCTACCTCACATCCCCTATTACAGTGGATCACCACAGGTCTGAACATCATTTCCATTTCTCACTGGATACAGAGGAGATGCCAGAGGGTTGGTGATAATGTTGGAGCTCTGTTGAAAAGAGACTGAGGGACAGACAGAATAATTACAGACCAGTCAGTATGACCTCGGTAGTGGGCAAATTATTGGAATCAATTCAGACAAACAGCTTAAACTGTCACTTCGAAAGACAGATTAATGGAGGACAGTCAGCATGGATTTGTTCAGGGAAGGTTGTGCCTGACTAATTTCAATGCATTTTTTGAGGAAGTGCCACTAAGGTGGAGCACTCCCTCAGTACTGACCCTCTGACAGTGCGGCTCTCCCTCAGTACTGACCCCCTGACAGTGCGGCACTCCCTCAGTACTGACCCTCTGACAGTGCGGCACTCCCTCAGTACTGACCCCCTGACAGTGCAGCACTCCCTCAGTACTGACCCTCTGACAGTGCGGCACTCCCTCAGTACTGACCCTCTGACAGTGCAGCACTCCCTCAGTACTGACCCTCTGACAGTGCAGCACTCCCTGAGTACTGACCCTCTGACAGTGCAGCACTCTCTCAGTACTGACCCTCTGACAGTGCAGCACTCCCTCAGTACTGACCCTCTGACAGTGCAGCACTCCCTCAGTACTGACCCTCTGACAGTGCGGCACTCCCTCAGCACTGACCCTCTGACAGTGCGGCACTCCCTCAGTACTAACCCTCTGGCAGTGCAGGACTCCCTCAGTACTGACCCTCTGACAGTGCGTCACTCCCTCAGTACTGACCCTCTGACAGTGCAGCACTCCCTCAGTACTGACCCTCTGACAGTGCAGCACTCCCTGAGTACTGACCCTCTGACAGTGCGGCAATCCCTCAGTACTGACCCTCTGACAGTGCAGCACTCCCTCAGTACTGACCCTCTGACAGTGCAACACTCCCTCAGTACTGACCCCCTGACAGTGCGGCACTCCCTCAGTAGTGACCCTCTGACAGTGCAGCACTCCCTCGGTACTGACCCTCTGACAGTGCAGCACTCCCTCAGTACTGACCCTGTGACAGTGCAGCACTCCCTCAGTACTGACCCTCTGACAGTGCGGCACTCCCTCAGTAGTGACCCTCTGACAGTGCAGCACTCCCTCAGTACTGACTCTCTGACAGTGCAGCACTCTCTCAGTACTGACCCTCTGACAGTGCAGCACTCCCTCAGTACTGACTCTCTGACAGTGCAACACTCTCTCAGTACTGACCCTCTGACAGTGCAGCACTCCCTGAGTACTGACCCTCTGACAGTGCAGCACTCCCTCAGTACTGACCCTCTGACAGTGCAGAACTCCCTCAGTAGTGACCCTCTGACAGTGCAGCGCTCCCTCAGTACTGACCCTCTGACAGTGCGGCGCTCCCTCAGTACTGACCCTCTGACAGTGCGGCACTCCCTCAGTAGTGACCCTCTGACAGTGCAGCACTCCCTCAGTACTGACCCTGTGACAGTGCAGCACTCCCTCAGTAGTGACTCTCTGACAGTGCAGCACCCGCTCCGTAAATGGCAGGTGGGAGTTGAACCCACAACTTTCTGACCCAGAGGCAGGTCTGTTACCCCCGAGACAAGGCTGATGTTGGTTTAATGTTTGATCAGATGATTCTGCTCAATGGGAATCTTTGTTTAGAAACAATCTCCTTGACGTTCTGTAAGGAAAGTGGTTTTCCGTTTAACAGGAGATTTGTTCTCCTTTAACACTGCACAAGTTGCTGGGAGGACCCATTTAGTGGGAGATTGCTGAGACATTGAGAGCTGTATCGCTCCCCTCACACACGGTCAGTTTTGGAAAATGCAGGGTGAGCAGTGAAACACAATCTGCATTTCTCATCATTTTTAAATCACTAACTTCTTACAAGATTAAAACCACGGGTAAATCCAACAATTGAACCTTTAATTTGGGTTAATTAGGGTGACAGAGTTCCTTGTTGGAGGATATAGTTTATCTTTAGCTCAATGCAAGGGAAATGAGCCGGGACTTGGTTGAAGTAGAAATCGATAAAGATCAGTGAGTGATTGTGGCCCAATCTGGGTGATTACAGATTCAGACAGTGATTTATATCGCAAGGGCAGCTCCTCACTAATTGCCAAATACAGATTCACTGGAGCTGGAGGATCGCTCATTCTGTCGCTTTTCAAATGGGAGGAAGTTATTTTAAACGTTTTATAAATTACTGGTCGACCTCAACTGGAATATTCTGTTTCATTCACTGAAATAGAGGTGTTCAAAATCCAGGAGTTTGGATAAAGAAAGTGTGAAGAACGTGTTTCTAGTGACAGGAGGGTGGGTAAGCAGAGGGACACAGATTGAAGAGAATCGGTGAAAACTAACATTGGGAAATTGGGAACATTTTTAATCCGGTTCTTTCAAAGATCCAGCAGAGAATTGATGGGCTGAATGGACTCCTCCTGAGCTGTGTAATTCTGTGAATCATCGCTTGCTGACCTCCAATCATTGAATAAACCAGTTATTGCCCCTCATTCTCCCACTCACCATTCTTTGTGTCATATCCAGTTGAGGATGATGACTGTGGGCGAGGGGAATATAAATGCTGAGACTGACTGTGTTTAACAGGCAGTGAGCGAGCAGCTGTCGGAACGATCAGTGTGGCCACATCTTTATTGCTGCCCCTGGCTCCCTCTTATTGATCACTGCAGAAATACACAAACAAAATCTCAGCTTTGCAAATCAATCTGCACGAATACTGGCCCAGACTGAACAGGGAACAGAAGGAGACACAGAGAGGGTGGGGTGGAGAGAGAGGGGGATGATGGGAGGAGGGTGGTGTGGAGCAGAGGGACCAGCATGGAGACGTTGGGCCGAATGGCCTGTTTCTGCGGCTGGGAAGGAGCCTGATTTCCATTTGCTGATTGGAGACTGAGACAGCCAATGAACAGATCACCGTCATTAAACATTAAATAGCTTCTCCCAGGATTAATGATCAGGAGGAAATATTTACAGCAAATCAATGAGGGGATAATTGTAGCTGATGGACTTCACTCTGATCTATAAAATGCTCAGGATAATAGATTCTGGCCCCAAAGACAGTATTGCAAATATTAAACTACTTAAAGCTCAATGAATCTGAAATCATCTCGTTTTTTGAATTGACTGAATCTCACAGGATCTAACGGCCACATTGCGCCCGGCGTGGGTCCCGTTAGATCCCGGGAAAGGCCGAAATCGGGATCCTCAGCGTTGGATTCTGATCAGTCTCCGATCGAACCGGCCCTTTCCTGTTGGTGGTTCCTGGTCCCGCCTGGACTTGGCGAGGCTCCAGTTAACCCCAATTGAGGGCGGTCTCCATCGCATAACGGGACGGACGCCCTACCCAACGGCCTCCCGAGATCTAACCGGCTCCCCAGCGGGAGGTCACCCTTTAGCGCAACTAATTAAAAACGGGAAGCTGGTGTAATAGCTGCTGAGGGGTTTGGAGGAGATGAGTTGGCATCTTCGAAATCGGGAATGCAGCCCAGAAGCCCAAGTTCACATCTAAATACTTCTTAAATGTTACAAGGGTCTCTTCCTCCACCACCCTTTCAGGCAGCGAGTTCCAGACTCCCACTGCACACAATACTCTCGCTGTGGCCTAACCAATGTTTTATACAGTTCCAGCATAACCTCCCTGCTCTTAAACTCTATGCCTCGGCTAATAAAGGCAAGTGTACCATCTGCCTTCTTACCCACTGTACCCACCGGCTCTGCTACTTTAAGGGACGGGTGTACATACACACCAAGCTCCCTCTGACCCTCGGTGCTTCCCAGGGTCCTGCCGTTTATCCTGTATTCCCTCGTCTTGTTTGTCCTGTCCAAGTGCATCACCCCACACTTACCCGGATTGAATTCCATTTGCCACTGACCAGCCCGTCTCTATCCTCCTGTAATCGGAGGTTATCCTCCTCACTATTTACCAGCCAACAATTTTCATATCATCCACAAACTTACTGACCGACCCTCCTACATTCATGTTGAAATCATTGATATAAACCACAAAGAGCACGGGCCCCGACACTGATCCCTGCGGGACCCCTCTGGACACAGGCTTCCAGTCAGAAATCACCCCTCGACCATCACCTCGATCTTCCTGCCACTCAGACAATTCTGGGTCCAATTTGCCAAATTTATTTCGATCCCACGGGCTCTTACCTTCGCTCTCAGTCTCCCATGTGGAACCTTATCAAAAGCCTTGCTGAAGTCCAAGTGACAACGTCAAATACATTGCCCTCATCCACACACCTGGTCATCTCTTTGAAAAACTCAATCAAGTTGGTCAGACATGACCTCCCCGTAACAAAACCATGCTGACTGTTCCTGATTAATCCCGGACTCTCCAAATGCAGATTAATTCTGTCTCTCAGAATTGCTTCCAATAGTTTCCCCACCACTGAGGTTAGACTGACCGGCCTGTCGTTTCCTGGTTTATCCCTTCCTCCCTTCTTGAATAATGGGAGTGTGGAGCAGAGGAGGATACCTGAGCTCGAACACCCTAATGTTCCCAGCAGCGATCTGGGTCTTGGGTCTGGGGTCTAGGTGCCAGTTGCTGTGGCCAGGGGTACGTGTACAGGGCGGGGACTCCCAGCACAAGAGGTTCACCGAAAGGCACCCTGAGAGAAGGCAGGACGTGCCAGGGCAGCATGGTAGTGCTTAGCACTGTTGCGTCACAGCGCCAGGGTCCCAGGTTCGATTCCTGGCTTGGGTCACTGTCTGTGCGGGGTCTGCACGTTCTCCCCGTGTCTGCGTGGGTTTCCTCCGGGTGCTTCCTCCGGGTTTCCTCCCACAAGTCCCGAAAGATGTGCTGTTAGGTGAATTGGACATTCTGAATTCTCCCTCGGTGTACCCGAACAGGCGCCGGAATGTGGCGACTAGGGGATTTTCACAATAACTTCATTGCAGCGTTAATGTAAGCCTACTTGTGACAATAAAAGATTATTATTGTTATTATGTGAGGGTGAGGGAGATTTTGGGGATTTTAGCGTTCTGGGGGGGCGGGGGGAAGTCCTAATTGAGTGTCAGTCTCTCCGCTGAGCCGATTCCTTACCGATATAACAGTACAGAGGGTGTTGTCGACCCCGCAGCCAGCCCTTGAGGTGCTCCTGGCAGCCCAGGTAACCAGAGCGCAGAGAGGCAGCAGCCCATTTCCAGGGGCCAGCCCCACACCTGCAGTCCCGGTCGCACCTCAGACCAGGGAGGGACCTGGAGGGGAGTTCAGCGATGGCCCAAGCTGTACAGTCGTCGTTGGTCATTCCAGGAGATGACGGACAACGTGTGTTGCAGGAGACTCCGTCTCAACATTGACACGGTGCCGCACCTGTGCCATGTCCTCAGGGACCCCGTGGAGGAGGTGGAGGATTCCTGCTCCTGGTGGCCATGAAGGTCACTGCAGCCCTGGACGTTTATGCCCCGGGTTCACTCCAGGGCCCGAGCGGGGGGCCTGTGCGGCATTTCCCAACCTGTAGCTCACAGGTGCATCCATGAGGTCAGGGATGCCTTGTTTTCCCGGGCAGCTGACTGTATGAACTTCAAGCTGGACAAGGCCCATCAAGATATCCGGGTAGCAGGATTCTCCGCCATCGCCAAGATGCCTCAGGTCCAGGGGGGTAATTGATGGCAGGCATGTCGCCTTGCCCACACTGGGGCACCAGGGAGTGGCCTCATTAACAGGAAGGGGTTCCACTCCCTGAATGTTCAACTCGTGTGTGACCACTGCCTCCGGATCACGCACGTGTGTGCACGCTTCCCAGGGAGTGTCCACGACAGCTACATCCTGGGGCAGTCGGAGATCCCGGCATCTTTGAGGACCACCCCAGGATGATGGGAGAGCTCTTGGTGTGTAAGGGGTTCCCGCTGAGGGCCTGGCTAAAGATGTCGCCAATGCGGAGGCCGGAGGCTGATGGAGAGGTCCGTTATAGCGAGGCCCATGTTGTCACCCGGGCTGTCATTGAGCGGTACATCAGACTGCTCAAAATGCGGCTCCGAGGCTGGACCACTGTGGTGGTGCCCTGCAGTACACCCCCAGAGGCCTCCTGCTTTGTGGTGAGTGGGACATTAGAGAAATGTTCAGTATACAAAGAGTTGTCATGTTACAATGAACCACGAGATGGGGCTGGATGCAGGACGATATAAAGCACTGACTCTGCGTTCTGGGAGAGGGAGGGCAGGGGGTAGAGTGCATCGGAGAGATCCCGAGAGGATAGAGTTCGAGTTCGAGTGCAGAGACTAGTGTTAGGAAAGTGTAGATTACTATAATTGCTAAAATTATTGGAGCTTTAATAAGTAGTGTAAATACATGTTAGCTTTGTTAATGAACTAAGCTTCGGTCATCTTTGTGAAGCTACTTTGTCCGTCATTTCACTACCTCTCCCACCTTCCCCCTGATCCTCCACCCCCGACCCCCCCCCCCCCACCAATCCTCCAAATGGCTCAGTTAAATGCCAGGATGCCGTATTTACCCGGTGCCACAAATGTGGACCAGGCATGCTGGCATCCCAGGGGGGGTCTTGTCGGCCATTGGAGACCCCTGGGCACTCCCCCTGGCAGCTGGGAATCCTGGCAGTGCCACCTGGTGCCTGGCAGTGCCACCTGTCACCCTGGCAGTGCCACCTGTCGCCCTGGCTGTGCCACCTGGTGCCTGGCAGTGCCACCTGTCGCCCTGGCTGTGCCACCTGGCGCCCTGGCAGTGCCACCTGGTGCCCTGGCAGTACCAGGATGCCTGGGTGCTAGATTGACAATGCCATGGGTCAGGCCCGGGGTGGGGGGGCCCTTACCAGTAGGTGTGGGGCTGACGGGGATTCCCGGGGGCTTTGACAAGGTTGGGGAGTTGAGGTGGGTGAGGGTTCCCAGAAGCAGAGTGCCGTAAAAGCGGCAGTGGTGAGGGGGTGGGGGAATATAAAGGCTGTGAATCATAATGGCGCCTGATCTGACCAGCAGGAAATCCCTGGAATTGCGGTCTTGGCCGGGAGAAGATCCACGGGGTCGAGATAATTGGAAAATACCATTGGATGATGAGATGTTGCCCGGCACTGTAGCACAGTGGGTAGCACTGTTGCTTCACAGCTCCAGGGTCGATTCCCCGCTGGGTCACTGTCTGTGCGGCGTCTGCACGTTCTCCCCGTGTGTGCGTGAGTTTTCCTCCGGGTGCTCCGGTTTCTTCCCACAGTCCAAAGATGTGCAGGTTAGGTGGATTGGCCATGCTAAATTGCCCTTCGTGTCCAACAAGGTTAGGTGGGGTTACTGGGTTACGGGGATAGGATGGGGGTGTGGGCTTAAGTGGGGTGCTCTTTCCAAGGACCGGTGCAGACTCGATGGGCCGAATGGCCTATTTCTGCACTGTAAATTCTGTGTCTATGTCTATGTTGCAGCCGTCGCAAAAAACCCCGTGAAACACGTTTGAAAAAGGATTTTGTTTTAATTCCATTAATTGCACCCGGAATTCTTGTTTATTTAAGCAGGACAGGTCAATAATTTCTCCAAACGCTCCCGGTTCTGATTCAGCTTCAGAATCGGGACCAATTCCAGGAATGAAGGATTCGAGAAACACAATTGGAATCTTAGTGAAGGATTTAAAGAATTCCTCTGACAGTGCAGCGCTGATCTGAAGGTCAAACAGAGTCAGCATTCTACACACAGTTTATTAATTATTTATACCTGGGCCTGATGTCGCCCGTTTAAATTTTAATCAAGAGGAATTGTTTCCACTTGAATCTCCAATCATTTCACTTTTCTGATCCTTGGACTGATTGTTCAGTCATTCCCACAGTGAGGAGATTTCTGACTAACCCAGCCCGCAGGAATGAGTAAACATTCCCAAATCCCTCTCTCTGCTCCGGAGATTCTCACTCCCTTCATTTCCCTCCTTCTCCCACCGCACTTGGCTAGTTTCATCCTGGAGTTTGGATTGGATCTTATCACAGTGTTGTTCACGCTGAACGCCCTGAATCTTTTGTGTGTTTGAGGGTCTCGTCTGTTTGTGACTTTCACACTCGCTGGGGCTGGTTTAGCACAGTGGGCTAAACAGCTGGCTTGTAATGCAGAACAATGCCAGCAGCGCGGGTTCAATTCCCGGACCGGCCACCCCGAACAGGCACCGGAATGTGGCGACTAGAGGCTTTTCACAGTAACTTCATTGAAGCCTACTTGTGACAATAAGGAACTCGGCATCTTCCAACACCTCAAGACGTCCCAAATCAGTTCTGAGCCAATGAAGTACTCTGGAAATATTGGGTGAGGTTCCGGCTGTTCACACCGGTGGGAATATCCGGTCCCACTGACAGCGCTCAGCCAGGATTTCCTGGTGGTGTGCGGTGGGGTCAATGGAAATTCCATTGAGATCGGTGAGACCAGAGGATGCTGCCACCGAGAAACACACTGCGAGGAGGTCAGAGAATCTCGCCCATAGTCACTGCTGTAATGTAGGAAATGCAGCAGCCAATTGGTGCACAGAAAGATTCCACAATCAGCAATGAGACAATAAATGGACGCAGATTAATTACAGAGCGAACAGGGATTTCTCCATCCCAGATGGAAGGTTAACATTCAGGAAAACTGTGAATATTTCCACAACTGCCCACATGCAGCGAGACCGGGACAACATTCAGACTTGTCTCATAAGTTGCAATTATTTTCTCCATCACACAGGTGCAGACAATGACCATCTCCAACAAGAGAGAATCTAATCGTCGCCCATTGATATTTGATGCCAACGATTGAGAATCCTGCAGCGAGTAACTTGGTTACTAAATTTGCTGATGATACAGAGATAGGGAGGAGAGTAAATTGTGAAGAAGACGTAAGGAGATGACAAAAATATCGATAGGTTTAGTGTGTCGTCAAAATCTGGCAAATGGAGCACAATCTGGGAAAATGTGAAATTGTGCATTTTGGCAGGAAGAATAAAAAAGAAGTTTATTATCTAAATGATGCAAGATTGCAGAGCTCTGAGGTGCAGAGGGACCTGGGGGTCCTAGTGCATGAATTACAAAAGGTTGATATACAGGTACAGCAATTAATTAGGAGAATGAATAGAATTATATTGTTTATTGTCAGGGGAATTGATACAAGAGTAGGGAAATTATGCTTCAGTTGTACAGAGCATTGGTGAAACCACATTTGGAATATTGTGTACAATATTACTCTCCTTATGAAATGAAAATG
This sequence comes from Scyliorhinus torazame, assembly GCF_047496885.1. Lineage (NCBI taxonomy): Eukaryota > Metazoa > Chordata > Chondrichthyes > Carcharhiniformes > Scyliorhinidae > Scyliorhinus > Scyliorhinus torazame. The sequence goes on from NC_092713.1 coordinate 4,241,251, forward strand.
AAAAGAAAATCGCTTCTTGTCACAAGTGGGCTTCAAATGAAGTTACTGTGACAAGCCCCTAGTCACCACATTCCGGCGCCTGTTCGGGGAGGCTGTTACAGGAATTGAACCGTGCTGCTGGCCTGCCTTGGTCTGCTTTCAAAGCCAGCGATTTAGCCCTGTGCTAAACAGCCCCTTATTTAAGGAAAGATGTAAATGCGTTGGAAGCAGTTAAGAAAGGGTTTACCAGACTCAGGCCAGGAATGAGTGGGTTGTCCAGTGAGGAAAGGTTGGGGAGGTTAGGCTGGTATCTGCTGGAGGTTAGAAGAATGACTTGATTGGAACAAAGAAAAGTACGGCACAGGAACAGGCCCTTCGGCCCTCCAAGCCCGTGCTGATCATGATGTCTGTCTAAACTAAAACCTTCTGCACTTCTGAGGTCCGTATCCCTCGTATAGCATCCTGAATTATGAAGGGCTATCGACAGGGTGGATGTGGAGAGAATGTTTCCACTTGTCGGAGAATCCAGAACTAGGGGGTCACTGTTTAAAAATAAGGGGTCACCCATTTCAAAGAGAGATGATGATAATGTTTTTCTTTGCGAGGTTAGTGAGCCTCCGGAACTCTCTTCCCGAGAAGCCAGTGGGAGCAGAGTGGGTGAATATTGATAAGGCAGAGGTGGACAGAGTCTCGGTGAGCAAAGGGGGTGAAAGGTTATTGGGGAAAGGCTGGGTTCAGATTTGAGATTGCTACCAGGTCCGTCGTGATTTTATTAAATGGCGGAGCAGGATCGAGGGGCCGAATGGACTCCTACTGCTCCTTGATTATATGTTCGGCAGGATTACATTCTTTCCCTGGTTATTCCTCAAAGAGGGTGCAGCTCAAAGCATGTTCAAAACTTAAAGCTTGTCTCTGTCCATGTGATTTCCAGTGAATCACTGGCCTCTGTCTCCAGTGAATCACTGGCCTCTGTCTCCAGAGAGTCGCTGGCCTCTGTCTCCAGTGAATCACTGGCCTCTGTCTCCAGTGAGTCACTGGCCTCTGTCTCCAGTGAATCACAGGCCTCTGTCTCCAGTGAGTCACTGGCCTCTGTCTCCAGTGAGTCACTGGCCTCTGTCTCCAGTGAGTCACTGGCCTCTGTCTCCAGTGGGTCACTGGCCTCTGTCTCCAGTGGGTCGCTGGCCTCTGTCTCCAGTGAGTCACTGGCCTCTGTCTCCAGTGGGTCGCTGGCCTCTGTCTCCAGTCAGTCACTGGCCTCTGTCTCCAGAGAGTCACTGGCCTCTGTCTCCAGTGAGTCACTGGCCTCTGTCTCCAGTGAGTCACTGGCCTCTGTCTCCAGTGAGTCACTGGCCTCTGTCTCCAGTGAGTCACTGGCCTCTGTCTCCAGTGAGTCACTGGCCTCTGTCTCCAGTGAGTCACTGGCCTCTGTCTCCAGTGAGTCACTGGCCTCTGTCTCCAGTGAGTCACTGGCCTCTGTCTCCAGTGAATCACTGGCCTCTGTCTCCAGAGAGTCGCTGGCCTCTGTCTCCAGTGAATCACTGGCCTCTGTCTCCAGAGAGTCGCTGGCCTCTGTCTCCAGTGAGTCACTGGCCTCTGTCTCCAGTGAGTCACTGGCCTCTGTCTCCAGTGAATCACTGGCCTCTGTCTCCAGAGAGTCGCTGGCCTCTGTCTCCAGTGAATCACTGGCCTCTGTCTCCAGTGAGTCACTGGCCTCTGTCTCCAGTGAGTCACTGGCCTCTGTCTCCAGTGAGTCACTGGCCTCTGTCTCCAGTGAGTCACTGGCCTCTGCCTCCAGTGAATCACAGGCCTCTGTCTCCAGTGAGTCACTGGCCTCTGTCTCCAGTCAGTCACTGGCCTCTGTCTCCAGTGGGCCACTGGCCTCTGTCTCCAGTGAGTCACTGGCCTCTGTCTCCAGTGAGTCACTGGCCTCTGTCTCCAGTGAGTCACTGGGCTCTGTCTCCAGTGAATCACTGGCCTCTGTCTCCAGTGAGTCACTGGCCTCTGTCTCCAGTGAATCACTGGCCTCTGTCTCCAGTGAGTCACTGGCCTCTGTCTCCAGTGAGTCACTGGCCTCTGCCTCCAGTGAATCACTGGCCTCTGTCTCCAGTGAATCACTGGCCTCTGTCTCCAGTGAATCACTGGCCTCTGTCTCCAGAGAGTCGCTGGCCTCTGTCTCCAGTGAATCACTGGCCTCTGTCTCCAGTGAGTCACTGGCCTCTGTCTCCAGTGAGTCACTGGCCTCTGTCTCCAGTGAGTCACTGGCCTCTGTCTCCAGTGAGTCACTGGCCTCTGTCTCCAGTGAGTCACTGGCCTCTGTCTCCAGTGAGTCACTGGCCTCTGTCTCCAGTGAGTCACTGGCCTCTGTCTCCAGTGGGTCACTGGCCTCTGCCTCCAGTGAGTCACTGGCCTCTGTCTCCAGTGAGTCGCTGGCCTCTGTCTCCAGTGAATCACTGGCCTCTGTCTCCAGTGAGTCACTGGCCTCTGTCTCCAGTGAGTCACTGGCCTCTGTCTCCAGTCAGTCACTGGCCTCTGTCTCCAGTGGGTCACTGGCCTCTGTCTCCAGTGAGTCACTGGCCTCTGTCTCCAGTGAGTCACTGGCCTCTGTCTCCAGTGAGTCACTGGCCTCTGTCTCCAGTCAGTCACTGGCCTCTGTCTCCAGTGAGTCACTGGCCTCTGTCTCCAGTGAGTCACTGGGCTCTGTCTCCAGTGAATCACTGGCCTCTGTCTCCAGTGAGTCACTGGCCTCTGTCTCCAGTGAATCACTGGCCTCTGTCTCCAGTGAGTCACTGGCCTCTGACTCCAGTGAGTCACTGGCCTCTGTCTCCAGTGAGTCACTGGCCTCTGCCTCCAGTGAATCACTGGCCTCTGTCTCCAGTGAATCACTGGCCTCTGTCTCCAGTGAATCACTGGCCTCTGTCTCCAGTGAATCACTGGCCTCTGTCTCCAGTGAATCACTGGCCTCTGTCTCCAGTGAATCACTGGCCTCTGTCTCCAGTGTGTCACTGGCCTCTGCCTCCAGTGAATCACTGGCCTCTGTCTCCAGTGAATCACTGGCCTCTGTCTCCAGTGAATCACTGGCCTCTGTCTCCAGTGAATCACTGGCCTCTGTCTCCAGTGAATCACTGGCCTCTGTCTCCAGTGAATCACTGGCCTCTGTCTCCAGTGAATCACTGGCCTCTGTCTCCAGTGAATCACTGGCCTCTGTCTCCAGTGTGTCACTGGCCTCTGCCTCCAGTGAATCACTGGCCTCTGTCTCCAGTGTGTCACTGGCCTCTGCCTCCAGTGAATCACTGGCCTCTGTCTCCAGTGAATCACTGGCCTCTGTCTCCAGTGTGTCACTGGCCTCTGCCTCCAGTGAATCACTGGCCTCTGTCTCCAGTGTGTCACTGGCCTCTGCCTCCAGTGAATCACTGGCCTCTGTCTCCAGTGAATCACTGGCCTCTGCCTCCAGTGAATCACTGGCCTCTGTCTCCAGTGAGTCGCTGGCCTCTGTCTCCAGTGAGTCACTGACCTCTGCCTCCAGAGAGTCACTGGCCTCTGTCTCCAGTGAGTCACTGGCCTCTGTCTCCAGTGAGTCACTGACCTCTGCCTCCAGTGAGTCACTGGCCTCTGTCTCCAGTGAGTCACTGGCTCCTGCCTCCAGTGAGTCGCTGGCCTCTGTCTCCAGTGAGTCACTGGCCTCTGTCTCCAGTGAGTCACTGGCCTCTGTCTCAAGTGAGTCACTGGCCTCTGTCTCCAGTGAGTCACTGGCCTCTGTCTCCAGTGAGTCACTGGCCTCTGTCTCCAGTGGGTCACTGGCCTCTGCCTCCAGTGAGTCACTGGCCTCTGCCTCCAGTGGGTCACTGGCCTCTGTCTCCAGTCAGTCACTGGCCTCTGCCTCCAGTGAGTCGCTGGCCTCTGTCTCCAGTGAGTCACTGGCCTCTGTCTCCAGTGAGTCACTGGCCTCTGTCTCAAGTGAGTCACTGGCCTCTGTCTCCAGTGAGTCACTGGCCTCTGTCTCCAGTGAGTCACTGGCCTCTGTCTCCAGTGGGTCGCTGGCCTCTGTCTCCAGTGAGTCACTGGCTCCTGCCTCCAGTGAGTCACTGGCCTCTGTCTCCAGTGAATCACTGGCCTCTGTCTCCAGTGAATCACTGGCCTCTGTCTCCAGTGAGTCACTGGCCTCTGTCTCCAGTGAGTCACTGGCCTCTGCCTCCAGTGAGTCACTGGCCTCTGTCTCCAGTGAGTCACTGGCCTCTGTCTCCAGTGAGTCACTGGCCTCTGTCTCCAGTGAGTCACTGGCCTCTGTCTCCAGTGAGTCACTGGCCTCTGTCTCCAGTCAGTCACTGGCCTCTGTCTCCAGTCAGTCACTGGCCTCTGTCTCCAGTGAGTCACTGGCCTCTGTCTCCAGTGAGTCACTGGCCTCTGTCTCCAGTGAGTCACTGGCCTCTGTCTCCAGAGAGTCACTGGCCTCTGTCTCCAGTGAGTCACTGGCCTCTGTCTCCAGTGAGTCACTGGCCTCTGTCTCCAGTGAGTCACTGGCCTCTGTCTCCAGTGAGTCACTGGCCTCTGTCTCCAGAGAGTCACTGGCCTCTGTCTCCAGTGAGTCACTGGCCTCTGTCTCCAGTGAGTCACTGGCCTCTGTCTCCAGTGAGTCACTGGCCTCTGTCTCCAGTGAATCACTGGCCTCTGTCTCCAGTGAGTCACTGGCCTCTGTCTCCAGTCAGTCACTGGCCTCTGCCTCCAGTGAGTCACTGGCCTCTGTCTCCAGTGAGTCACTGGCTCCTGCCTCCAGTGAGTCACTGGCCTCTGCCTCCAGTGAGTCACTGGCCTCTGCCTCCAGTGAGTCACTGGCCTCTGTCTCCAGTGAGTCGCTGGCCTCTGTCTCCAGTCAGTCACTGGCCTCTGCCTCCAGTGAGTCACTGGCCTCTGTCTCCAGTGAGTCACTGGCCTCTGCCTCCAGTGAGTCACTGGCCTCTGTCTCCAGTGAGTCGCTGGCCTCTGTCTCCAGTGAGTCACTGGCCTCTGTCTCCAGTGAGTCGCTGGCCTCTGTCTCCAGTGAGTCACTGGCCTCTGTCTCCAGTGAGTCACTGGCCTCTGTCTCCAGTGGGTCACTGGCCTCTGTCTCCAGTGAGTCACTGGCTCCTGCCTCCAGTGAGTCACTGGCCTCTGTCTCCAGAGAGTCACTGGCCTCTGCCTCCAGAGAGTCGCTGGCCTCTGTCTCCAGTGGGTCACTGGCCTCTGTCTCCAGTGAGTCACTGGCCTCTGTCTCCAGTGAGTCACTGGCCTCTGTCTCCAGTGAGTCGCTGGCCTCTGTCTCCAGTGAGTCACTGGCTCCTGCCTCCAGTGAGTCACTGGCCTCTGTCTCCAGAGAGTCACTGGCCTCTGCCTCCAGAGAGTCGCTGGCCTCTGTCTCCAGTGGGTCACTGGCCTCTGTCTCCAGTGAGTCACTGGCTCCTGCCTCCAGAGAGTCGCTGGCCTCTGTCTCCAGTGAGTCACTGGCTCCTGCCTCCAGTGAGTCACTGGCCTCTGTCTCCAGTGAGTCACTGGCTCCTGCCTCCAGAGAGTCGCTGGCCTCTGTCTCCAGTGAGTCACTGGCTCCTGCCTCCAGTGAGTCACTGGCCTCTGTCTCCAGAGAGTCACTGGCTCCTGCCTCCAGTGAGTCACTGGCCTCTGTCTCCAGTGAGTCACTGGCTCCTGCCTCCAGAGAGTCGCTGGCCTCTGTCTCCAGTGAGTCACTGGCTCCTGCCTCCAGTGAGTCACTGGCCTCTGTCTCCAGTGAGTCACTGGCTCCTGCCTCCAGTGAGTCACTGGCCTCTGTCTCCAGAGAGTCACTGGCCTCTGCCTCCAGAGAGTCGCTGGCCTCTGCCTCCAGTGAGTCACTGGCCTCTGTCTCCAGTGAGTCACTGGCTCCTGCCTCCAGAGAGTCGCTGGCCTCTGTCTCCAGTGAGTCACTGGCTCCTGCCTCCAGTGAGTCGCTGGCCTCTGTCTCCAGTGAGTCACTGGCTCCTGCCTCCAGTGAGTCACTGGCCTCTGTCTCCAGAGAGTCACTGGCCTCTGTCTCCAGTGGGTCACTGGCCTCTGTCTCCAGTGGGTCACTGGCCTCTGTCTCCAGTGGGTCACTGGCCTCTGTCTCCAGTGGGTCACTGGCTCCTGCCTCCAGTGGGTCACTGGCCTCTGTCTCCAGTGGGTCACTGGCCTCTGTCTTCAGTGGGTCACTGGCCAGGTCAGGTGCACCACGCTGATCAGGTGATTGCTGCTTCCAATCCAAAGATGAATTTATTACCTTTTTGCCAACATCCAAAAGGACCAAATAAAGCAAAGTCCATCCAAACCTTGAATTAAAAGTGCAGTTTGTGGAGGTATAGGGCGGGATTCTTCTGCCGCGTCTGCCGAACGACCAGAGATTCCCTCCCGTAGTCAATGAACCTTTCCGGGTTCCGCGTCCCGCCCGTGGCTCTCTTCCTGAGAGGATCTTGGGGCGAGTGCGAGTGTAGAATCCAGCCCACAGTTTTCCCAACAGCACATAAGTGATTGAAGGTGGCAGGACTGGTTGAGAGAGCAGCTAATAAGGGGCGGCACAGTAGCACAGTGGTTAGCACTGAGGCTTCACAGCTCCAGGGTCCCAGGTTCGATTCCCTGCTTGGTCACTGTCTGTGTGGAGTCTGCATGTTCTCCCCGCGTCTGCCACACTTTTGGAAGGATTTGAAGGTACTGGAGAGATTGGAAAAAATATTCAGGCAACCTCTCCAGCGATAAGGAACATTAGCTACAGATAGATTGGAGGAGCTGGGACTCCTTTCCTTGCAGGAAAGACGATGGAGAGGAGAGTTGACAGAGATTTGCAACCTTCGGAAGCGGCCTGGACAGGGTAGCGAGAGAGAAACTCATGCAGGAATGGTGGACCGGAGGGTACAGATTTAAAGGAAGCAGTATGAGGAGCAACAGAGGGATGGGGAAAGGTGTTTCACACAGCGAGTGGTTAGGGTCTGGAATGCTCTGCCTGAGAGTGTGATGGAGACAAGGATCTGAAAAGGAATAATGCGCAGGGTTATGCGGAGGAGGTGGGAGAATGGCAATAAGGGAGCTCCTTCACAGAGCCAGTACAGGCTATGTGGGCCAAATGGCCTTCTTCTGCGCTGTAACAATTCTGGAATCCTGCACATTAAGAGAGACGGCTGCCTAGAAATATAAAAACAGATAGCTGAGCTTCTATAAAATCTTTAAAGAAAAGTAAATGAACTGAGTGTGGATTAGATTGAAATTTATTGACACGTGTAGCAGTGAAAAGTATTGTTCTGCGTAACAGATCATCCCATACATGAAAAACATAGGACATGTCTCCGTGCTATACTCCCTGTGCACACACGAATGCGTGGCAAAATTCCGTCTACAAGGTTGCTCAGTCGAGAAGATGTGTGAAGAGATCAGTTCAGTCCATAAGGTCATTCAGGAGTCTGTTAGTGAGTCTGGTCGTGCGTGTTCTCAGACTTCTGTATCTCCTGCCCAATGGAAGAAGTTGGAAGAGTGAGTAAGCCGGGTGGGAGGGGTCTTTGATTATACTGCCCGCTTTCCCCAGGCAGCGGGAGGTGTAGATGGAGTCAATGGATGGGAGGCAGGTTTGTGTGATGGACTGGGCGGTGTTCATGACTCTCTGAAGTTTCTTGCGGTCCTGGGCCGAGCAGTTGCCATACCAGGCTGTGATGCAGCCCGATAGGATGCTTTCTGTGGTGCATCTGTAAAAGTTGGAAAGGGTTAATGTGGACATGCCAAATTTCCTTAGTTTCCTGAGGAAGTATAGGCGCTGTTGTGCTTTCTTGGTGGTAGCGTCGACGTGGGTGGACCAGGACAGATTTTTGGAGATGTACACCCCTAGGAATTTGAAACTGCTAACCATCTCCACCTCGGTCCCGTTGATGTTGACAGGGGTGTGTACAGGACTTTGCTTCCTGAAGTCAATTACCAGCTATTTTTTTTGCTGACATTGAGGGAGAGATTGTTGTCACTACACCACTCCACTAGGTTCTCTATCTCCCGCCTGTATTCTGACTCATCTTGGATAGAAGAGGGGCAGAAATGGTTGTTGGAGGTCCCTGGTTATAGATGTTTCAATAAGATTAGGGAGGGTGGTAAAAGAGGTGGGGGGGGGGTGGCATTGTTAATTAGAGATAGTATAACAGCTGCAGAAATGCAGTTTGAGGAGTATCTGCCTACTGAGGTAGTATGGGTTGAAGTCAGAAATAGGAAAGGAGCAGTCACCTTGTTAGGAGTTTTCTATAGGCCCCCCAATAGTAGCAGAGATGTGGAGGAACAGATTGGGAAACAGATTTTGGAAAGGTGCAGAAGTCACAGGGTAGTAGTCATGGGTGACTTTAACTTCCCAAACATTGAGTGGAAACTCTTTAGATCAAATAGTTTGGATGGTGTGATGTTTGTGCAGTGTGTCCAGGAAGCTTTTCTAACACAGTATGTAGATTGTCCGACCAGAGGGGAGGCAATATTGGATTTAGTACTTGGTAATGAACCAGGGCAAGTGATAGATTTGTTAGTGGGGGAGCATTTTGGAGATAGTGACCACAATTCTGTGACTTTCACTTTCGTAATGGAGAGGGATAGGTGCGTGCAACAGGGCAAGGTTTACAATTGGGGGAAGGGTAAATACGATGTTGTCAGACAAGAATTGAAGTGCATAAGTTGGGAACATAGGCTGTCAGGGAAGGACACAAGTGAAATACAAAGAACAAAGAACAAAGAAATGTACAGCACAGGAACAGGCCCTTCGGCCCTCCAAACCCGTGCCGACCATGCTGCCCGACTAAACTACAATCTTCTACACTTCCTGGGTCCGTATCCCTCTATTCCCATCCTATTCATGTATTTGTCAAGATGCCCCTTAAATGTGACTATCGTCCCTGCTTCCACCACCTCCTCCGGTAGCGAGTTCCAGGCACCCACTACCCTCTGTGTAAAAAACATGCCTCGTACATCTACTCTAAACATTACCCCTCTCACCTTAAACCTATGCCCCCTAGTAATTGATCCCTCTACCCTGGGGAAAAGCCTCTGACTATCCACTCTGTCTATGTCCCTCATAATTTTGTAGACCGCTATCAGGTCGCCCCTCAACCTCCTTCGTTCCAGTGAGAACAAACCGAGTTTATTCAACCGCTCCTCATAGCTAATGCCCTCCATACCAGGCAACATTCTGGTAAATCTCTTCTGCACCCTCTCTAAAGCCTCCACATCCTTCTGGTAGTGTGGCGACCAGAATTGAACACTATACTCCAAGTGTGGCCTAATTAAGGTTCTTTACAGCTGCAACATGAATAGCTGCAAAATGACTTGCCAATTCTTATACTCAATGCCCCGGCCAATGAAGGCAAGCATGCCGTATGCCTTCTTGACTACCTTCTCCATCTGTGTTGCCCCCTTCAGTGACCTGTGGACCTGTACTCCTAGATCTCTCTGACTTTCAATACTCTTGAGGGTTCTACCATTCACTGTAAATTCCCTACCTGCATTAGACCTTCCAAAATGCATTAGCTCACATTTGTCTGGATTAAACTCCATCTGCCATCTCTCCGCCCAAGTCTCCAAACAATCTAAATCCTGCTGTATCCTCTGACAGTCCTCATCGCTATCCGCAATTCCACCAACCTTTGTGTCATCTGCAAACCTACTAATCAGACCAGATACATTTTCCTCCAAATCATTTATATATACTACAAACAGCAAAGGTCCCAGCACTGATCCCTGTGGAACACCACTGGTCACAGCCCTCCAATTAGAAAAGCATCCCTCCATTGCTACTCTCTGCCTTCTATGACCTAGCCAGTTCTGTATCCAACTTGCCAGCTCACCCCTGATCCCGTGTGACTTCACTTTTTGTACTAGTCTACCATGAGGGACCTTGTCAAAGGCCTTACTGAAGTCCATATAGCCAACATCCACTACCCTACCTGCATCAATCATCTTTGTGACCTCCTCGAAAAACTCTATCAAGTTAGTAATGTGGAACTTGTTCAAGGAACAGGTACTACGTGTCCTTGATATGTATGTCCCTGTCAGGCAGGGAAGAGATGGTCGAGTGAGGGAACCATGGTTGACAAGAGAGGTTGAATGTCTTGTTAAGTGGAAGAAGGAGACTTATGTAAGGCTGAGGAAAGAAGGTTCAGACAGGGCGCTGGAGGGATACAAGATAGCCAGGAGGGAACTGAAGAAAGGGATTAGGAGAGCTAATAGAGGGCATGAACAATCTTTGGCGGGTAGGATCAAGGAAAACCCCAAGGCCTTTTACACATATGTGAGAAATATGAGAATGACTAGAGCGATGGTAGGTCCGATCAAGGTTAGTAGCGGGAGATTGTGTATTGAGTCTGAAGAGATAGGAGAGGTCTTGAACGAGTACTTTTCTTCTGTATTTACAAATGAGAGGGGCCGTATTTTTGGAGAGGACAGTGTGAAACAGACTGGTAAGCTCGAGGAAATACTTGTTAGGAAGGAAGATGTGTTGGGCATTTTGAAAAACCTGAGGATAGACAAGTCCCCCGGGCCTGACGGGATATATCCAAGGATTCTATGGGGAGCAAGAAATGAAATTGCAGAGCCGTTGGCAATGATCTTTTCGTCCTCACTGTCAACAGGGGTGGTACCAGGGGATTGGAGAGTGGCGAATGTCGTGCCCCTGTTCAAAAAAGGGACTAGTGATAACCCAGGGAATTACAGGCCAGTTAGTCTTACTTCAGTGGTAGGCAAAGTAATGGAAAGGGTACTGAAGGATAGGATTTCTGAGCATCTGGATAGACACTGCTTGATTAGGGATAGTCAGCACGGATTTGTGAAGGGTAGGTCTTGCCTTACAAGTCTTATTGAATTCTTTGAGGAGGTGACCAAGCATGTGGATGAAGGTAAAGCAGTGGATGTAGTGTACATGGATTGGCATTTGATAAGGTTCCCCATGGTAGGCTTCTGCAGAAAGTAAGGAGGCATGGGATAGTGGGAAATTTGGCCAGTTGGATAACGAACTGGCTAACCGATAGAAGTCAGAGAATGGTGGTGGATGGTAAATATTCAGCCTGGATCCCAGTTACCAGTGGCGTACCGCAGGGATCAGTTCTGGGTCCTCTGCTGTTTGTGATTTTCATTAATGACTTGGATGAGGGAGTTGAAGGGTGGGTCAGTAAATTTGCAGACGATACGAAGATTGGTGGAGTTGTGGATAGTGAGGTGGGCTGTTGTCGGCTGCAAAGAGACATAGATAGGATGCAGAGCTGGGCTGAGAAGTGGCAGATGGAGTTTAACCCTGAAAAGTGTGAGGTTGTCCATTTTGGAAGGACAAATATGAATGCAGAATATAGGGTTAACGGTAGAGTTCTTGGCAATGTGGAGGAGCAGAGAGATCTTGGGGTCTATGTTCATACATCTTTGAAAGTTGCCACTCAAGTGGATAGAGCTGTGAAGAAGGCCTATGGTGTGCTAGCGTTCATTAACAGAGGGATTGAATTTAAGAGCCGTGAGGTGATGATGCAGCTGTACAAAACTTTGGTAAGGCCACATTTGGAGTACTGTGTACAGTTCTGGTCGCCTCATTTTAGGAAGGATACGGAAGCTTTGGAAAAGGTGCAAAGGAGATTTATCAGGATGTTGCCTGGAATGGAGAGTAGGTCTTACGAGGAAAGGTTGAGGGTGCTAGGCCTTTTCTCATTAGAACGGAGAAGGATGAGGGGCGACTTGATAGAGGTTTATAAGATGATCAGGGGAATAGATAGAGTAGACAGTCAGAGACTTTTTCCCCGGGTGGAACAAAGCATTACAAGGGGACATAAATTTAAGGTGAAAGGTGGAAGATATAGGGGGGATGTCAGAGGCAGGTTCTTTACCCAGAGAGTAGTGGGGGCATGGAATGCACTGCCTGTGGAAGTAGTTGAGTCGGAAACATTAGGGACCTTCAAGCAGCTGTTGGATAGGTACATGGATTACGGTAGAATGATATAGTGTAGATCAATTTGTTCTTAAGGGCAGCACGGTAGCATTGTGGATAGCACAATTGCTTCACAGCTCCAGGGTCCCAGGTTCGATTCCGGCTTGGGTCACTGTCTGCGTGGAGTCTGCACATTCTCCCTGTGTGTGCGTGGGTTTCCTCCGGGTGATCCGGTTTCCTCCCACAGTCCAAAGATGTGCAGGTTAGGTGGATTGGCCATGATAAATTTCCCTTCGTGTCCAAAATTGCCCTTAGTGTTGGGTGGAGGTGTTGACAAGGTGCCACACAAAAGGTTGCTGCATAAACTAAAGATGCATGGCATTGAGGGTAAAGTGGTAGCCTGGGTAGAGGATTGGTTAACTAACAGAAAGCAGAGAGTGGGGATAAATGGGTGTTTCTCTGGTTGGCAACCTGTAACTAGTGGGGTCCCTCAAAGATCAGTGTTGGGCCCGCAGTTGTTCACAATTTACATAGACGATTTGGAGTTGGGGACCAAGTGCAATGTGTCAAAGTTTGCAGACGACACTAAGATGAGTGGTAAAGCAAAAAGTGCAGAGGATACCGGAAGTCTGCAGAAGGATTTGGATAGGTTAGGTGAATGGGCTAGGGTCCGTCAGATGGAATTCAATGTTGCCAAGTGTGAGGCTATCCATTTTGGGAGGAATAACAGCAGAATGGATTATTATTTAAACGGTAAGATGTTAAAACATGCTGCTGTGCAGAGGGACCTGGGTGTGCTGGTGCACGAGTCGCAAAAAGTTGGCGTGCAGGTGCAACAGGTGATTAAGAAGGCTAATCGAGTTTTGTCTTTCATTGCTAGAAGGATGGAGTTCAAGACTAGTGAGGTTATGCTGCAATTGTATATGGTGTTAGTGAGGCCGCATCTGGAGTATTGTGTTCAGTTTTGGTCTCCTTACCTGAGAAAGGACATATTGGCACTGGAGGGAGTGCAGAGGAGATTCACTAGGTTGATCCCAGAGTTGAGGTGATTAGATTATGACGAGAGGTTGAGTAGACTGGGACTGTATTCATTGAAGTTTAGAAGGATGCGGGGGGATCTTATTGAGACATGTAAAATTATGAAGGGAATAGATAGGATAGATGCGGGCAGGTTGTTTCTACTGGTCGGGGAAAGCAGAACTAGGGGGCATAGCCTCAAAATAAGGGGAGGTAGATTTAGGACGGAGTGTAGGAGGAACTTCTTCACCCAAAGGGTTGTGAATCTCTGGAATTCCTTGCCCAGTGAAGCAGTTGAGGCTCCTTCTTTAAATGTTTTTAAGAAAAAGATAGATGCCTTTCTAAAGAATGAAGGGATTCGGGGATATGGTGTACGGGCCAGAGAGTGGAGCTGAGTCCACAAAGATCAGCCATGATCTCATTAAATGGCGGAGCAGGCTCAAGGGGCCAGATGGCCTACTCCTGTTCCTAGTTCTTATGTTCTTATGTTCTTATGACCTTGGGTAGGGTGCTCTTTCCAAGAGCCGGTGCAGACTCAATGGGCCGAATGGCCTCCTTCTGCACTGTAAATTCAATGATAATCTATGATTAATCTAGGACAAAGGTTCGGCACAACATCGTGGGCCGAAGGGCCTGTTCTATGCTGTATTTTTCTATGTTCTATGTTCATCGTTGTTCGAGATCCGACCCACTATGGTCGTGTCGTCAGCAAACCTGTAGATAGAGTTGGAGCCAAATTTTGCCACTCAGTCGTGTGTGTACAGGGAGTAGAGTAGGGGGATGTAGTTCCTCTCCACACTGAGTGTCCGAGATTAATAATGGAAAGTAAGGAGGTTGAGCTGATCAGATATTTTGTTATAATATTTTGTAAGATATTTCTTACTGTAGGTGATACAAATAACATCCAAAACAATAATTGTGAACCAGGAGTGAAAGGGAGGGAGGAACTTTAAACAATACAATCACCAGGGAAAGGGGCTGAGGAAATGATTAGAATCAAAAGCAGATAAATCCCAAAGTCCTGATTTGCTTCGTCCTTGGGTTTTCAGAGAAGTGACTTCTGAGAGAGACGCATTGTTTTAATTTTCCAAAATTCTCCAGGATCAGGAACGGTCCCATCGGATTAGAAAATAGGGAATATAACTCCTCTATTCAAGGTAGGCAGAAAGCGGAAACTACAGATCAATTAGCTTAACATCTGTCCAGGTAAAATTGCTGGAGTCAATTATTAAGGAGGTTATAATGGGGGATTGAAAACATCTCAAGGCCATCAATAATAAAAATAATAATCTTTACTGTTACAAGTGGGCTTACATTAACACTGCAATGAAGTTACTGTGAAAATCCCCGAGTCGCCACATTCCGGCGCCTGTTCGGGTACACTGAGGGAGAATTCACAATGTCCAATTCACCTAACAGCACGTCTTTCCGGACTTGTGGGAGGAAACTGGAGCACCCGGAGGAAACCCACGCAGACACGGGGAGAACGTGCAGACTCCGCACAGACAGTGACCCAAGCCGGGAATTGAAACTGGAACCCAGGCGGTGTGAAGCAACAGTGCTAACCACTGTGCTACCATGTTGCCTTTGCATGCAGCATCAACATGGTTTTGTGAAAGGGAAGTCATGTTTGACTAATCTACGGGAGCTCTTTGAGCAACAACGAGCAATGTGGATAAAGGGGAACCTGTGGATGTGGTGTATTAGGTTTTCAGAAGGCATTTGTCAAGGTGGCATGTCAAAGGTTACTGCACAAAATAAGAGCTCATGGAGTCGAGGGTAACATGTCGCTATGGAGAGAGGATTGAGGAAGCGGTGAACAGGTAAACGGGTCATTTTCAGGTTGGAAAATGTAACATGCTGTGCCACAGGGATCAGTGCTGGGTGAAGGGGCTGAATGTATGGTTGTTAATTATGCTGATCACACTGTCATGATAATAACTGATAGTGTTGGGGGCTCAGTGTTAAACACAAAACGGTGCACAATACTGGAACGTCATGCACCAGAGGGAATATCTGTCAAGGGATAAAAGAGAACAATTCTTACAAATACAGCGCACACATGAAAGTCACCTCAGCAGAGAAACAGGCAGGAGGAGAGCTGGAGACTTCATCCCACGGGATTCTCCCGCTGCAGGGAATGGAGGTTTGGCTGATTGCCAAAGTCTCCGTCCTCGCTGGCAGCGGAGGCGACGCGGACACGCAACGGAGAATCCCAGCCGCAACGGATTTCCTGGAAATAGTGACTGTGTGCGCAATGTGCCAAAAGTACAGCAAATTACAACAAAAAGAATCACTTCAACCGCGCAGTGCTCCAGAGAGGCCCTGACAGATAATTAGCGAGGACTTGTTCACATTTGACAACAGTGAGTACCTACAAACAGTGGTTTATTATTCAAAGGTTTTGAGTGTGTGCTGCTGAGAGAGGGCAGCAAGAGCATCGCAAGGAGAAATCATTTCAAATCAATTTTAATCGCTACAGCCGCCTGAAGTGCTGACCTCGGATAACACTCCACAATTCTCAGGCACTGATTCCATTCATTTGCGCAGGGTTGGGATTTTCGCCAATGGCATGGTGAAACGTACAATACAGACTGGCAGAGCCAAGGTGCCCAGGTGCAAGGTTTGCACTGCCAAGGGTCAGGGCCTGGGGAGCCATGCCCATGAAAGGGGCATTGGGGGGGTCTGAAGGGGGGGTGTACAGATCGGGGCATCCTTTCAAAATGGTGCCATGATCAATGAGGAGGTGGTCCTGTCGGCGAGATCAGCTCCCCAGTGCCAGAAACATTTCAAAGTGTGACCATGACCGGGAGAAACTCAGAAGGCTGTGTGCCGTTGGGTAGCGGTCTCCATCTCGGCATCACAGCTGTTGTGGAACACCCCGTCAAACACCCCCAAAGCTGCACTTTGAACAAAGAACAAAGAACAAAGAAAAATTACAGCACAGGAACAGGCCCTTCGGCCCTCCCAGCCTGCGCCGATCCAGAACCTCTATCGAAAACTGTCGCCTATTTTCTAAGGATCTGTATCCCTTTGCTCCCCGCCCATTCATGTATCTGTCTAGATACACCTTAAATGATCGTGCCCGCCTCTACCACCTCCGCCGGCAATGCGTTCCAGGCACCCACCACCCTCTGCGTAAAGAACTTTCCACGCACATCTCCCTTAAACTTTCCGCCTCTCACCTTGAACTCGTGACCCCAAGTAATTAAGTCCCCCACTCTGGGAAAAAGCTTCTTGCTATCCACCCTGCCTATACCTCTCATGATTTTGTAGACCTCAATGAGGTCCCCCCTCAACCTCCGTCTTTCTAATGAAAATAATCCTAATCTACTCAACCTCTCTTCATAGCTAGCACCCTCCATACCAGGCAACATCCTGGTGAACCTCCTCTGCACCCTCTCTAAAGCATCCACATCCTTTTGGTAATGTGGCGACTAGAACTGTACGCAGTATTCCAAATGTGGCCGAACCAAAGTCCTATACAACTGTAACATGACCTGCCGACTGTTGTACTCAATACCCCATCTGGTGAAGGAAAGCATGCTGGATGCTTTCTTGACCACTCTCTCGACCTGCGCAGCCACCTTCAGGGTACAATGGACCTGAACTCCCAGATCTCTCTGTACATCAATTTTCCCCAGGGCTTTTTCATTTACCGTATAGTTCGCTCTTGAATTGGATCTTCCAATTTAAGGTTTAAGGTGCGAGGGACAAGGTTTAGAGTAGATGTACGAGGCAAGTCTTTCACACAGAGGGTAGTGGGTGCCTGGAACTCGCTACCGGAGGAGGTGGTGGAAGCAGGGACGATAGTGACATTTAAGGGGCATCTTGACAAATACATGAATAGGATGGGAATAGAGGGATATGGACCCAGGAAATGTAGAAGATTGTAGTTTAGTCGGGCAGCATGGTCGGCACGGGCTTGGAGGGCCGAAGGGCCTGTTCCTGTGCTGTACTTTTCTTTGTTCTTTGTTCCAAAATGCATCACCTCGCATTTGCCCGGATTGAACTCCATCTGCCATTTCTCCGCCCAACTCTCAAATCTATCTATATTCTGCTGTATTCTCTGACAGACCCCTTCACTATCTGCTACTCCACCAATTTTAGTGTCATCTGCAAACTTGCTAATCAGACCACCTATACCTTCTTCCAGATCATTTATGTATATCACAAACAACAGTGGTCCGAGCACGGATCCCTGTGGAACACCACTAGTCACCTTTCTCCATTTTGAGAAACTCCCTTCCACCACTACTCTCTGTCTCCTGTTGCCCAGCCAGTTCTTTATCCATCTAGTTAGTACACCCTGGACCCCATGAGACTTCACTTTCTCCATCAGCCTACCATGGGGAACCTTATCAAATGCCTTACTGAAGTCCATGTATATGACATCCACAGTCCTTCCCTCATCAATCAACTTTGTCACTTCCTCAAAGAATTCTATTAAGTTGGTAAGATATGACCTTCCCTGCACAAAACCATGTTGCCTATCACTGATAAGCCCATTTTCTTCCAAATGGGAATAGATCCTATCCCTCAGTATCTTCTCCAGCAGCTTCCCTACCACTGACGTCAGGCTCACCGGTCTATAATTACCTGGATTATTCCTGCTACTCTTCTTGAACAAGGGGACAACATTATCAATTCTCCAGTCCTTCGGTACCTCACCTGTGTTCAAGGATGCTGCAAAGATATCTGTTAAGGTCCCAGCTATTTCCTCTCTCACTTCCCTCAGTAACCTGGGATAGATCCCATCCGGACCTGGGGACTTGTCCACCTTAATGCCTTTTAGAATACCCAACACTTCCTCCCTCCTTATACCGACTTGACCTAGAGTAATCAAACATCTATCCCTAACCTCAACATCCATCATGTCCCTCTCCTCAGTGAATACCGATGCAAAGTACTCGTTCAGAATCTCCCCCATTTTCTCTGACTCCGCGCATAACATTCCTCCTTTGTCCTTGAGTGGGCCAACCCTTTCTCCAGTTACCCTCTCGCTCCATATAAATGAATAAAAGGCTTTGGGATTTTCCTTCACCCTGTTTGCGAATGATATTTCATGACCTTTTAGCTCTCTTGATTCCTCGTTTCAGATTGGTCCTACATTCCCGATATTCTTCCAAAGCATCGTCTGTCTTCAGTCACCTAGACCTTATGTATGCTTCTTTTTTCCTCTTAGCTAGTCTCACAATCTCACCTGTCATCCATGGTTCCCTCATCTTGCCATTTCTATCTCTCATTTTCACAGGGACATGTCTGTCCTGCACTCTAATCAACCTCTCTTTAAAAGCCTCCCACATATCAAATATGGATTTACCTTCAAACAGCTGCTCCCAATCCACATTCCCCAGCTCCTGATGAATTTTGGTATAGTTGGCGTTCCCCCAATTTAGCACTCTTCCTTTAGGACCACTCTCGTCTTTGTCCATGACTATTCTAAAACTTACGGAATTGTGATCGCTATTCGCAAAGTAATCCCCAACTGAAACTTCAACACCTGGCCGGGCTCATTCCCCAATACCAGGTCCAGTATGGCCCCTTCCCGAGTTGGACTATTTACATACTGCTCTAAAAAACTCTCCTGGATGCTCCTTACAAATTCTGCTCCATCTAGACCTCTGACACTAAGTGTATCCCAGTCAATGTTGGGAAAATTAAAATCTCCTATCACCACCACCCTGTTGCTCCCACATCTTTCCATAATCTGTTTAAATATTTGTACCTCTATCTCACGCTCGCTTTTGGGAGGTCTGTAGTACAGCCCCAACATTGCTACCGCACCCTTCCTATTTCTGAGCTCTGCCCATATCGCCTCACTGCTCGAGTCCTCCATAGTGCCCTCCTTCAGCAAAGCTGTGATATCCCCTCTGACCAGTAATGCAACTCCTCCACCCCTTTTACCTCCCTCTCGATCCCGCCTGATGCATCGATATCCTGGGAGATTTAGTTGCCAATCATGCCTTTCCCTCAACCAAGTCTCAGTAATAGCAATAACATCATACTCCCAGCTACTAATCCAAGCCCTAAGTTCATCTGCCTTACCTACTACACTTCTTGCATTAAAACAAATGCACCTCAGACCACCAGTCCCTTTGCGTTGATCATCGGCTCCCTGCCTACTCTTCCCCTTAGTCACGCTGACTTCATGATCTAGTTCCTTACAGGCTTTAGTTACTACCTCCTTACTGTCCACTAACCTCCTCATTTGGTTCCCATCCCCCTGCCACATTACTTTAAACCCTCCCCAACAGCGTTAGCAAAAGCGCCCCCAAGGACATTGGTTCCAGTCCGGCCCAGGTGTAGACCGTCCAATTTGTAGTAGTCCCACCTCCCCCAGAACCGGTCCCAATGTCCCAAAAATCTGAACCCCTCCTTCCTGCACCATCTCTCAAGCCACACATTCATCCTGCCTATTCTTTCATTTCTACTCTGACTACCCCGTGGCACTGGTAGCAATCGACATTGTTGCGGTGAATGGCGGCCACTGTGTGCCGTTTTGGTCTCCTTGTTAGAAACAGTTGAAAATGAGGGAGATGACGGTGCAGTGGTAAAGTCACTGGACTCATGGCCCAGATGCACAGGCTATTACTCTGGGGACAAGGGTTCAAATCTCATCCCGGCACCTGGTAAAGTTTGAATTATGTTTCTAAATCTGGATTGGAAAGCCAGTCCCAAAACTGATAGCTATCGCCGATTGTCACAAAACCAATCAAGTTAATCGCTATCGCCGATTGTCACAAAACCAATCAAGTTAATCGCTATCGCCGATTGTCACAAAACCAATCAAGTTAATCGCTATCGCCGATTGTCACAAAACCAATCAAGTTAATCGCTATCGCCGATTGTCACAAACCAATCAAGTTAATCGCTATCGCCGATTGTCACAAAACCAATCAAGTTAATCGCTATCGCCGATTGTCACAAAACCAATCAAGTTAATCGCTATCGCCGATTGTCACAAACCAATCAAGTTAATCGATCCCCTTTCAGGAAGAAATCTGCCGTCCTTACCTGGTCTGGTCTACAGGTGACTCCAGACCCACAGCAATGTGGTCGACTCTCAAATGCCCTCAGAAGGCACTGAGTTCCGGGGCAATTAGGAATGAATGTCAGAGCCGGTTCGAGGGGTCTTGGTCCCAGTTCATATGTTGGTCTGTATCTTCATTTGCTGTGAATGAATTGAAAAGCTCTTGTCTTACCTTCCTGGAGGTAACTATCTGCTCGCACTATTTGAATTAGATTTGGTTACAAGAAGCAAACAGAGACCTGGTGATCTGGTGATTAACTGTCTGCCCCTCACATGAGGAGATCAGGCAGGACTCGTACCCCTGCAGGGAGGGTGAGTGAGAGCTGATGTTAGAAACAAGCTCGGGATTCTCCATTACTGAGGCTAGGTGTTGATGCCAATGCAGAATTCATGGACTTTCACAACAGCAAAACTGGCGCCACATTTGTTTTGATTCTGCTACCGTTAAGGGGCTGGCACCAGCGCCACGCGGAACACAATCCATTCCAATGAAAAACGGTGCAGGATTGGCCGAGTCCGTGATTGACATTCGGGAGGCTGACAAGCTGCAGCCGCACATTCACACCCCCCCCCCCACCACACACGCTCATCCACACGCCCACACAGCTGATGGGTCGGCTGGGACCAGAGGGCACCCAGGGGGGTGGCCTGGGGGGGACACACCAATATGCCCCAGGGCACTAAGTTCACAGTGGGCTGTTAGCGGTGTGCGCAGCTGCATGGCTGCCTTGCCGGCTGCGGCAATGGTGTTCCCCGTGCCCGTCCACCCCGACCCCACAGCCCACCTCCTGGCCACCCCCCGCTACTCCCCCCGACCCTGGCAGAAGCCCCCCGGCCAGTGGCACACTGTGGTGATGTTGGACATTTCCGTCCCCCCTCCCTCTCCCTCAGCAGCCGCTACGCCGGCTTCACAACGTTGAAAAGCACAAGTGAACCGCGCCGTCGGGAACTCGGTCCATCGGAGGCGGAGAATTGCGGAGGCTCGGAGAATACCGGGCCGGGCCCGTGAATGATATGCTGAGTGTTTACTGTATGTGTGTTCTGGAACACATTGATGCCGTTGTCGAGGTGATGGAGAATTGCAATCTGGCATTAAATCAGCGCCTGCCGCGATTTTGGTATCGGAACCGATTCTCCGCCCAATTGCCCTTCCCGATTTCGGTGTCGGCCAACGTGAATCCCGTCCAAGACCATTGGGCTTGTACGCCTTGATTGCTACCCCATCCACCACCTTCAACATTCAAACCCTCCACCACCACAGTAGCAGCCGTGTGCACCATCTACAAGATGCACTGCAGGAACTCACCAAGATTCCTTAGACAGCACCTTCCAAACCCACGACCTCGAGCATCTAGAAGAATTTTGATGTTGACCAGAGCAGTTTTGAACTCAGTTCTGGTGAAATGTCAACTTGACCTGAAGTGCTGACTCTGTCTCTCCACAGATACTGCCGAAGCTGCTGGATATTGCCAACACTTGCTGTTTTTATATTGCCAATTATTTTCCTTGGAGCAGAGAAGGTTAATGGGGAAATTGAAAAGCCCTCTTCAAAATTAAAGAGATCGGGTAAATGAGGAGAAAGTGTTTCAGTGACGGGAGGGAGGGTAACCAGAGGGACACAGATTGAAGAGAATCGGGAAAAGAAGCAGAGGGGGAGATGAGGAGGATGTTTTTTAAACAGCGAGTTGTTGTGAGGCAGAGGGGGAGATGAGGAGGATGTTTTTTACACAGCGAGTTGTTGTGAGGCAGAGGGGGAGATGAGGAGGATGTTTTTTACACAGCGAGTTGTTGTGAGGCAGTGGGGGAGATGAGGAGGATGTTTTTTACACAGCGAGTTGTTGTGACGCAGAGGGGGAGATGAGGAGGATGTTTTTTACACAGCGAGTTGTTGTGAAGCAGAGGGGGAGATGAGGAGGATGTTTTTTACACAGCGAGTTGTTGTGACGCAGAGGGGGAGATGAGGAGGATGTTTTTTACACAGCGAGTTGTTGTGACGCAGAGGGGGAGATGAGGAGGATGTTTTTTACACAGCGAGTTGTTGTGAGGCAGAGGGGGAGATGAGGAGGATGTTTTTTACACAGCGAGTTGTTGTGAGGCAGAGGGGGAGATGAGGAGGATGTTTTTTACACAGCGAGTTGTTGTGAAGCAGAGGGGGAGATGAGGAGGATGTTTTTTACACAGCGAGTTGTTGTGAGGCAGAGGGGGAGATGAGGAGGATGTTTTTTACACAGCGAGTTGTTGTGAAGCAGAGGGGGAGATGAGGAGGATGTTTTTTACACAGCGAGTTGCGAGGCAGAGGGGGAGATGAGGAGGATGTTTTTTACACAGCGAGTTGTTGTGAAGCAGAGGGGAAGATGAGGAGGATGTTTTTTACACAGCGAGTTGTTGTGAGGCAGAGGGGGAGATGAGGAGGATGTTTTTTACACAGCGAGTTGTTGTGAGGCAGAGGGGGAGATGAGGAGGATGTTTTTTACACAGCGAGTTGTTGTGAGGCAGAGGGGGGGATGAGGAGGATGTTTTTTACACAGCGAGTTGTTGTGAGGCAGAGGGGGAGATGAGGAGGATGTTTTTTACACAGCGAGTTGTTGTGAGGCAGAGGGGGAGATGAGGAGGATGTTTTTTACACAGCGAGTTGTTGTGACGCAGAGGGGGAGATGAGGAGGATGTTTTTTACACAGCGAGTTGTTGTGAGGCAGAGGGGGAGATGAGGAGGATGTTTTTTACACAGCGAGTTGTTGTGAGGCAGAGGGGGAGATGAGGAGGATGTTTTTTACCCAGCGAGTTGTTGTGGTCTGGAAGGTGCTGCCTGAAAGGGCAGTGGGAGCAGATTCAACAATAACTTTCAAAAGGGAACTGGGTAAATACTGGAAAAGAAAAGATTTGCAGGGTTTCAGGGAAAGAGCCGTGGGAGTGGGAATAATTGGATAGTTTGTTCACAGAGCCAGCACAGACATGGTGGGCTGAATGGTCTCCTTGTACAGTGTAACATTCTCCGGCGCTGTTTAATTTGGGAAGGGTGCAGTGATCAGTGTGGAACCTGAAGTTTGCTGGACATTCGTTCCTGATTCAGCTGCAATCAAATTAGGGCAGCAACCGTCCCGAGAGTTTACAGATTAAACGTCAGAGACAGAACGACAAGCTCCACATTTCCAAAATGCAAATCCAGTCACATTGGGGCGGTGACCCTCTCAGTAATTAGTGGCCTGTGTTCTATTGCAGAGTGTAAAGAGCAGCTAGAAGCTTCCGTGGATGCCCAGTGGACACAAACATCAATATCAGGTCAGCAGCTTCCCAATCTGACAGTGACAGCAGCTCCCTGCTGACTAACGCACTGTTACTGACCGCCTTGGACTTCACTCTCAACACACACACCTCAAGCAGATTCTCACCCAAACTCTCACACGTCAGCCTGGATCAGCACACAACCCCCACACTGCACATCTTCCTTTCCTCACTCCCCCCATCCTCCTCTCCACAGCTCACCCCATCTCTTTCTCTCCCTCTCATTTCCAGACTGGGAAAAGTGTAACAAACTAAAGAGCAATTCACCAACTCATCCCTAATCGCACTGTCAGAGGGTCAGTACTGAGGGAGTGCTGCACTGTCAGAGGGTCAGTACTGAGGGAGTGCCGCACTGTCAGAGGGTCAGTACTGAGGGAGTGCTGCACTGTCAGAGGGTCAGTACTGAGGGAGTGCTGCACTGTCAGAGGGTCAGTACTGAGGGAGTGCCGCACTGTCAGAGGGTCAGTACTGAGGGAGTGCCGCACTGTCAGAGGGTCAGTACTGAGGGAGTGCTGCACTGTCAGAGGGTCAGTACTGAGGGAGTGCTGCACTGTCAGAGGGTCAGTACTGAGGGAGTGCTGCACTGTCAGAGGGTCAGTGCTGAGGGAGTGCCGCACAGTCAGAGGGTCAGTGCTGAGGGAGTGCCGCACTGTCAGAGGGTCAGTACTGAGGGAGTGCCACACTGTCAGAGGGTCAGTAGTGAGGGAGTGCTGCACTGTCAGAGGGTCAGTACTGAGGGAGTGCTGCACTGTCAGAGGGTCAGTACTGAGGGAGTGCTGCACTGTCAGAGGGTCAGTACTGAGGGAGTGCTGCACTGTTACAGGTCAGTACTGAGGGAGTGCTGCACTGTCAGAGGGTCAGTATTGAGGGAGTGCTGCACTGTCAGAGGGACAGTACTGAGGGAGTGCCGCACTGTCAGAGGGTCAGTAATGAGGGAGTGCTGCACTGTCAGAGGGTCAGTACTGAGGGAGTGCTGCACTGTCAGAGGGACAGTACTGAGGGAGTGCCGCACTGTCAGAGGGTCAGTACTGAGGGAGTGCTGCACTGTCAGAGGGTCAGTACTGAGGGAGTGCTGCACTGTCAGAGGGTCAGTACTGAGGGAGTGCTGCACTGTCAGAGGGTCAGTACTGAGGGAGTGCCGCACTGTCAGAGGGTCAGTACTGAGGGAGTGCCGCACTGTCAGAGGGTCAGTACTGAGGGAGTGCCGCACTGTCAGAGGGTCAGTACTGAGGGAGTGCTGCACTGTCAGAGGGTCAGTACTGAGGCAGTGCCGCACTGTCAGAGGGTCAGTACTGAGCGAGTGCCGCACTGTCAGAGGGTCAGTACTGAGGAAGTGCCGCACTGTCAGAGGGTCAGTACTGAGGGAGTGCTGCACTGTCAGAGGGTCAGTACTGAGGGAGTGCCGCACTGTCAGAGGGTCAGTACTGAGGGAGTGCTGCACTGTCAGAGGGTCAGTACTGAGGGAGTGCTGCACGGTCAGAAGGTCAGTACTGAGGGAGTGCTGCACTGTCAGAGGGTCAGTACTGAGGGAGTGCCGCACTGTCAGAGGGTCAGTACTGAGGGAGCACTGCACTGTCAGAGGGTCAGTACTGAGGGAGTGCTGCACTGTCAGAGGGTCAGTACTGAGGGAGTGCTGCACTGTCAGAGGGTCAGTACTGAGGGAGTGCGCACTGTCAGAGGGTCAGTACTGAGGGAGTGCCGCACTGTCAGAGGGTCAGTACTGAGGGAGTGCTGCACTGTCAGAGGGTCAGAACTGAGGGAGTGCTGCACTGTCAGACAGTCTGTACTGAGGGAGTGCCGCACTGTCAGAGGGTCAGTACTGAGGGAGTGCTGCACTGTCAGACGGTCAGTACTGAGGGCGTGCTGCACTGTCAGTGGGTCAGTACTGAGGGAGTGCTGCACTGCCAGAGGGTCAGTACTGAGGGAGTGCTGCACTGTCAGAGGGTCAGTACTGAGGGCGTGCTGCACTGTCAGTGGGTCAGTACTGAGGGAGTGCTGCACTGCCAGAGGGTCAGTACAGAGGGAGTGCTGGACTGTCAGAGAGTCAGTACTGTGGGAGTGCTGCACTGTCAGAGGGTCAGTACTGAGGGAGTGCTGCACTGTCAGAGGGTCAGTACTGAGGGAGTGCTGCACTGTCAGAGGGTCAGTACTGAGGGAGTGCTGCACTGTCAGAGGGTCAGTCCTGAGGGAGTGCTACACTGTCAGAGGGTCAGTACTGAGGGAGCGCTGCACTGTCAGATGGGCAGTACTGAGGGAGTACTGCACTGCCTGAGGGTCAGGACTGAGGGAGTGCCGCACTGTCAGAGGATCAGTACTGAAGGAGTGCCACACTGTCAGAGAGTCAGTACTGAGGGAATGCTGCACTGTCAGAGGGTCAGTACTGAGGGAGTGCCGCACTGTCAGAGGGTCAGTACTGAGGGAGTGCTGCACTGTCAGAGGGTCAGTACTGAGGGAGTGCTGCACTGTCAGAGGGTCAGTTCTCAGGGAGTGCTGCACTGTCAGAGGATCAGTACTGAGGGAGTGCCGCACTCTCAGTGGGTCAGTACTGAGGGAGCGCTGCACTGCCAGAGGGTCACAACTGAGGGAATGCCGCACTGTCAGAGGGTCTGTAGTGAGGGAATGCCGCACTGTCAGAGGATCAGGACTGAGGGAGTGCCGCACTGTCAGAGGGTCAGTACTGAGGGAGTGCTGCACTGTCAGAGGGTCAGTACTGAGGGAGTGCTGCACTGCCAGAGGGTCAGTACTGAGGGAGTGCTGCACTGTCAGAGGGTAAGTACTGAGGGAGTGCCGCACTGTCAGAGGGTCAGTAGTGAGGGAGTGCTGCACTGTCAGAGGGTCAGTACTGAGGGAGTGCTGCACTGTCAGAGGGTCAGTACTGAGGGAGTGCCGCACTGTCAGAGGGTCAGTACTGAGGGAGTGCTGCACTGTCAGAGGGTCAGCACTGAGGGAGTGCTGCACTGTCAGAGGATCAGTACTGAGGGAGTGCCGCACTGTCAGAGGGTCAGTACATTGAACATAGAACATAGACAGTACAGCACAGAACAGGCCCTTCGGCCCTCGATGTTGTGTCGAGCATTGTCCGAAACCAAGATCAAGCCATCCCACTCCCTGTCATTCTGGTGTGCTCCATGTTCCTATCCAATAACCGCTTGAAAGTTCCTAAAGTGTCCGATCCACTATCACAGCAGGCAGTCCATTCCACACCCTAACCACTCTCTGAGTAAGGAACCTACCTCGGACATCCCTCCTATATCTCCCACCCTGAATCTTATAGTTATGCCCCCTTGTAACAGCTACATCCACCCGAGGAAATAGTCTCTGAACGGCCACTCTATCTACCCCCCTCATTATCTTATAAAACTCGATTAAGTTGCCTCTCATCCTCCTCTGCTCCAATGAGAAAAGCCCTAGCTCCCTCAACCTTTCCTCATAATCCCTAACCTGCATACCAGGCAGCATCCTGGTAAATCTCCTTTGCACCCTTTCCAATGCTTACACATCCTTCCTATAATGAGGTGACCAGAACTGCACACAATACTCCAAATGTGGTCACACCAGGGTCATGTACAGTTGCAGCATAACCCCGCGGCTCTGAAACTCAAGCCCCCTGTTAATAAACGCTAACACACTGTAAGCCTTCTTCACGGCTCTATCCACTTGAGTGGCAACCTTCAGAGATCTGTGGACATGAACCCCAAGATCTCTCTGTTCCTCCACATTCCTCAGAACCCTGCCGTTGACCCTGTAATCCGCATTCAAATCTTTCTACCAAAATGAATCACCTCGCACTTATCAGGATAAAACTCCATCTGCCATTTTTCGGCCCAGCTCTGCATCCTATCAATGTCTCTTTGCAGCCTACAACAGCCCTCCACCTCGTCCACTACTCCACCAATCTTGGTGCCATCAGCAAATTTACTGGCCCACCCTTCAGCCCCCTCCTCCAAGTCACTGATAAAAATCACAAATAGCAGAGGACCCAGCACTGAACCCTGTGGTACACCGCTGGTAACTGGTCTCCAGTCTGAAAATTTTCCATCCACCACCACCCTCTGTCTTCTATGTGATAGCCAGTTACTTATCCAATTGGCCAAATTTCCCTCTATCCCACACCTCACTTTCTTCATGAGCCGACCATGGGGAACCTTATCAAACGCCTTACTAAAATCCATGTATACGACATCAACTGCTCTACCTTCATCTACACACTTAGTTACCTCCTCAAAGAATTCAATCAAATTTGTGAGGCAAGACTTATCCTTCACGAATCCGTGTTGACTATCCCGCATTAAGCTGCATCTTTCTAAATGGTCATTAATAGTACAAAGAACAAAGAATAAAGAAATGTACAGCACAGGAACAGGCCCTTCGGCCCTCCAAGCCCGTGCCGACCATGCTGCCCGACTAAACTACAATCTTCTACACTCCCTGGGTCCGTATCCCTCTATTCATGTATTTGTCAAGATGCCCCTTAAATGTCACTATCGTCCCTGCTTCCACCACCTCCTCCGGTAGCGAGTTCCAGGCACCCACTACCTTCTGTGTAAAAAACCTGCCTCATACATCTCCTCTAAACCTTGCCCCTCTCACCTTAAACCTATGCTCCCTAGTAATTGACCCCTCTACCTTGGGGAAAAGCCTCTGACTATCCACTCTGTCTATGCCCCTCATAATTTTGTAGACCTCTATCAGGTCTCCCCTCAACCTCCTTCGTTCCAGTGAGAACAAACCGAGTTTATTCAATCGCTCCTCATAGCTAATGCCCTCCATACCAGGCAACATTCTGGTAAATCCCTTCTGCACCCTCTCTAAAGCCTCCACATCCTTCTGGTAGTGTGGCGACCAGAATTGAACACTATACTCCAAGTGTGGCCTAACTAATGTTCTGTACAGCTGCAACATGACTTGCCAATTCTTATACTCAATGCCCCGGCCAATGAAGGCAAGCATGCCGTATGCCTTCTTGACTACCTTCTCCACCTGTGTTGCCCCTTTCAGTGACCTGTGGACCTGTACTCCTAGATCTCTCTGACTTTCAATACTCTTGAAGGTTCTACCATTCACTGTATATTCCCTACCTGTACTAGACCTTCCAAAATGCATACCTCACATTTGTCCAGATTGAACTCCATCTGCCATCTCTCCGCCCAAGTCTCCAAACAATCTAAATCCTGCTGTATCCTCTGACAGTCCTCATCGCTATCCGCAATTCCACCAACCTTTGTGTCATCTGCAAACTTACTAATCAGACCAGTTACATTTTCCTCCAAATCATTTATATAACTACAAAGAGCAAAGGTCCCATCACTGATCCCTGTGGAACACCACTGGTCACAGCCCTCCAATTAGAAAAGCACCCTTCCATTGCTACTCTCTGCCTTCTATGACCTAGCCAGTTCTGTATCCATCTTGCCAGCTCACCCCTGATCCCATGTGACTTCACCTTTTGTACTAGTCTACCATGAGGGACCTTGTCAAAGGCCTTACTGAAGTCCATATAGACAACATCCAATGTCCTACCTGCATCAATCATCTTGTGACCTCCTCAAAAAACTCTATCAAGTTAGTGAGACACGACCTCCCCTTCACAAAACCATGCTGCCTCTCACTAATAGGTCCATTTGCTTCCAAATGAGAGTAGATTCTGTCTCGAAGAATTCTCTCCAGTAATTTCCCTACCACTGAAGTAAGGCTCACCGGCCTGTAGTTCCCTGGATTATCCTTGCTACCCTTTGTGGTAGTATGTATTAGGGGTCATGTGGGACTGTGAAGCCGTGATGCTATTGGCCGACAGATCCCGGGTCCTGGTTGGCTGTTGACTCCTGGCTCCACCCTGAAGGCGGAGTATAAGAACCCAAGCTTCTCCCCGCCGCTCCATTCTGTTGCTGAACTGCTGGGGACAAGTCTCGCTCAATAAATTGTAGCGCACAATGACTTACGAGAGAGACGAGTAGAGATTAAGTCGATGAGGCTTTATTGAGCGAGACTCAAAATTCACCAGGGGGTATTGATTGAGCGAGCTTAAAGGACTATGGAGCTCCGGATCGCCCCGGAATGCCTGCGGATCAGCCCCCACGCAGCGAACTCGGCAGCAATTTTTAAACACTGGCAAGCCTGTTTCGTAGGCTACCTCCAACGGCCCCCGGCCGGATCACAGAAGACCAGAAAATGCAGGTCCTGCATTCGAGGGTAAGCCCGGAAATTTACCCTCTCATAGAAGACGCAGAGGATTTTCCGACAGCGCTCGCAGCACTGAAGAGCATTTACGTTCGCCCCGTGAACCAGGTCTACGCACGCTACCAACTCGCAACGAGATGGCAAAGTCCCGGAGAATCGTTAGAGGAATTCTACGCCGCGCTGCTAATTTTGGGACGGGGCTGCAGCTGCCCGCCGGTGAACGCGATTGAACACATGGACATGCTAATTCGCAATGCGTTTGTGGCAGGTATGAACTCTCCCCAAATCCGCCAAAGACTTTTAGAAAGAGAGTCGCTAGGACTCTCAGAGGCACGGGCCATTGCAGCTTCCCTAGATGTGGCCTCGCAAAACGCCCGCGCCTACGGCCCCGACCGCGCGGCAGCCCTTGGGTTCCACGGACCCCGTCGCGACAAACCCCCCCCCTCCCTCACAGGCTTATGCGGTTAAAGTGCCAGACCATCCCGGGGGGGCCCGCTGCTATTTCTGCGGGCAAGCGAAACACCCCCGGCAGCGCTGCCCGGCCCGCGCAGCTTTTTGTAAAAGCTGCGGCAAGAAGGGCCATTACGCGGCTGTGTGCCGGTCCCAGGGGGTCGCCGCAATCCCCGGAGAAGAACGAGCCCAGCGCATCCCAAACGCTCCCCAACCCCCCCAGCGCCCCAGGTGCGACCCGCGGGCGCGCCATTTTGGGTCCCGGCCACCACGAGGGGGGGATGGGCGCCGCCATCTTGTGACTCCCCAGCCACGTACGATTCATGGGGGCGGCCATTTTGTCCACCCCCGGTCGCGTGCGATTCATGGACACCACCATCTTGGTTGACAACAAAGGACCCCAACATCGACGGTTCCACGGGGTCCGAAGAAGATGCCGTGACACTACTACCACGACTGGCTTCGGTGACGCTGGATCAATCACGGCCCCGGACACTCCAGACGACGACAACAACGGTGCTGATCAACAGACACGAGACGCCATGCCTGATCGACTCCGGGAGCACTGAATGTTTTATTCACCCAGACACGGTAAGACGCTGTTTTCTGACCATCCATCCAAGTACGCAAAAGATTTCCCTAGCTGCAGGATCCCACTCCGTAGAGATCAAAGAGTTCTGCATAGTGACCCTAACGGTGCAAGGAAGGGAGTTTAAGAACTACAGGCTCTACGCCCTTCCCCAACTCTGCGCGCCCACATTATTGGGATTAGATTTCCAGTGTAACCTGCAGAGCCTAACATTTCAATTCGGCGGCCCAATACCCCCACTCACTATCTGCGGCCTCGCAACCCTCAAGGTTGAACCGCCGTCCTTGTTTGCAAACCTCAGCCCGGATTGCAAACCCGTCGCCACTAGGAGCAGACGGTACAGTGCCCAGGACCGGACATTTATTCGGTCTGAAGTCCAGCGGTTGCTGAAGGAAGGCATAATCCAGGCCAGCAATAGTCCCTGGAGAGCCCAGGTGGTAGTAGTAAAGACCGGGGAGAAGCAAAGGATGGTCACAGACTATAGCCAGACCATCAACAGGTACACACAGCTAGATGCGTACCCTCTCCCCCGCATATCCGACATGGTCAATCGGATTGCCCAGTATAAGGTTTTCTCCACCTTGGACCTCAAGTCCGCCTACCACCAGCTCCCCATCCGCCCAGGTTACCGCAAGTACACAGCCTTCGAGGCAGACGCGTCTATACCACTTCCTAAGGGTCCCATTTGGCGTCACGAACGGGGTCTCGGTCTTCCAACGGGAGATGGACCGAATGGTTGACCAGCACGGGTTGCAGGCCACGTTCCCGTATCTCGATAACGTAACCATCTGCGGCCACGATCAGCAGGACCACGACGCTAACCTCCAAAAATTCCTCCAGACCGCTAACGCCTTGAACCTCACATACAACGAGGAAAAGTGCGTTTTTAGCACAAACCGGTTGGCCATCCTGGGATACGTAGTGCGCAATGGGATAATAGGCCCTGACCCCGAACGCATGCGCCCCCTCATGGAATTTCCCCTCCCCCACTGCTCCAAAGCCCTGAAACGTTGCCTGGGGTTCTTTTCATATTACGCCCAGTGGGTCCCCCAGTATGCAGACAAGGCCCGCCCGCTAATACAGACCACTACCTTCCCCCTGTCGACAGAGGCTCGCCAGGCCTTAAGCCGCATCAAAGCGGATATCGCAAAGGCCACAATGTGCGCCATCGACGAGTCCCTCCCCTTCCAGGTCGAGAGCGACGCATCCGACGTAGCTCTGGCGGCCACCCTTAACCAAGCGGGCAGACCCCTGGCCTTCTTCTCCCGAACCCTCCACGCCTCAGAAATCCGCCACTCCTCAGTGGAAAAGGAAGCCCAAGCCATAGTGGAAGCTGTGCGACATTGGAGGCATTATCTGGCCGGCAGGAGATTCACTCTCCTCACCGACCAACGGTCGGTAGCCTTCATGTTCGATAATGCACAGCGGGGCAAAATTAAAAATGACAAGATCTTAAGGTGGAGGATCGAGCTCTCCACCTTCAACTATGAGATCTTGTACCGTCCCGGAAAGCTGAACGAGCCGTCTGATGCCCTATCCCGCGGCACATGTGCCAACGCACAAATAGACCGTCTCCAAACCCTCCACGAGGACCTCTGCCACCCAGGGGTCACTCGGTTCTACCATTTTATAAAGTCCCGCAACCTCCCCTACTCTGTGGAGGAGGTCCGTACAGTCACCAGGAACTGCCACATCTGCGCGGGGTGCAAACCGCACTTTTTCAGGCCGGATAGAGCGCACCTGATCAAGGCTTCCCGCCCCTTTGAACGCCTCAGTCTGGATTTCAAAGGGCCCCTCCCCTCCACCGACCGCAACACATACTTCCTGAACATGGTGGACGAGTACTCCCGTTTCCCCTTCGCCATCCCCTGCCCCGACATGACAGCGGCCACAGTCATTGGCACCATATTCACACTGTTCGGTTGCCCCGCATATATCCATAGCGACAGGGGGTCCTCCTTCATGAGTGACGAGCTGCGCCAGTTCCTGCTCAGCAAGGGCATAGCCTCGAGCAGGACGACCAGCTACAACCCCCGGGGGAACGGGCAAGTAGAGAGGGAGAACGGCACGGTCTGGAGGACCGTCCTACTGGCCCTACGGTCCAGGGATCTCCCAGTTTCACGGTGGCAGGAGGTCCTCCCGGACGCTCTCCACTCCATCCGGTCGCTGCTGTGTACCACCACTAACCAAACGCCTCATGAGCGCCTCCTTGTCTTCCCCAGGAAGTCCTCCTCCGGAACGTCGCTGCCGACCTGGCTGGCGGCCCCAGGACCCATCTTGCTCCGGAAACATGTGCAGGCGCACAAGTCGGACCCGTTGGTCGAGAGGGTTCACCTCCTCCACGCGAACCCGCAGTACGCCTACGTGGCGTACCCCGACGGCCGACAGGACACGGTCTCCCTGCGAGACCTGGCGCCCGCCGGCAACACACACACACCCCCGACACCGATCACCCCCTCCCTGCCACCGGTGCACCCCGCGACCACCCCCTTCCCGGGAGGATCGGTCCTCCTCCCATGTCCGCCCAGGAGTGAAACAGGAACAAACACCGAAACGCTCCCGGAGACGACAACGCCCGAGCAAGCACCTGCATCACCACAGGGGCTGAGGCGATCGACGAGGAAGACCAGACCGCCCGCTCGACTCGTGGCATCGGCGTGACACCAAGAATGTTGTTGGACTGTAACAAAAAAATTTTTTCTCTTACTAATATTGTAAATAGTTTCACAAACCTTGTACATAGCCCAGTGTAGGGCGAAAACTGTAATGACATGCCCGAAATTTTCCTCCCAGGATCAGCCTTGCAAACCCCTACCACCATGCGAACCACCACCCCGCCGGGTTCATTTTTAACAAGGGGTGAATGTGGTAGTATGTATTAGGGGTCATGTGGGACTGTGAAGCCGTGATGCTATTGGCCGACAGATCCCGGGTCCTGGTTGGCTGTTGACTCCTGGCTCCGCCCTGAAGGCAGAGTATAAGAACCCGAGCTTCTACCCGCCACTCCATTCTGTTGCTCAACTGCTGGGGACAAGTCTCGCTCAATAAAGCCTCATCGACTTCATCTCTACTCGTCTCTCTCGGAAGTCATTGTGCGCTACACCCTTCTTAAACAGAGGAACAACATTGGCTATTCTCCAGTCCTCCGGGACATCACCTGAAGACAGCGTGGATCCAAAGATTTCTGTCAAGACCTAAGCAATCTCCTCTCCAGCCTCCTTCAGTATTCTGGGGTAGATCCCATCAGGCCCTGGGGACTTATCTACCTTAATATTTTTTAAGACGCCCAACACCTCGTCTTTTTGGATCTCAATGTGACCCAGGCTATCTACACACCCTTCTCCAGACTCAATGGGGCGCGATTCTCCACTCCCACGCCGGTTGGGAGAATCGCCTGGGCCGCCAAAATTTCCGGGGACGCCGGTCCGACGCCCTCCCTCGATTCTCCCAAGCGGCGGGAACGGCCCGGTCGAGTTTCGCGGGCTGCAGGCCGGAGAATCGCCGGAGACATCGAAAATGGCGATTCTCCGGCACCCCCGCTATTCTGAGGCCTGGATGGGCCGAGCGGCCAGGCCAAAACGCCGGCGCCGTCCACACCTGGTCGCTGCAGTCGTGGGGGGTGCATGAACACTGGGGGGGCGGCCTGTGGGGGGGCGAGTGGGGATCCTGCACTGGGCTTCACCTGGAATGTGGGGTGGCCCGCGATCGTGCCCACCGATCATCGGGCCGTCCTCCCTGAAGGAGAACCTCCTTCCTTCCGCAGCCCCGCAAGATCCGTCCCCCATCTTCTTGCGGGGTGGACTTAGAGAGGACGGCAAACACGCATGTGCGGATGACGTCCGTTACGCGGCGGCGATCGCGTCACCTGTGCGGCGCCGCTTTTACGCGGACGACAAGGCCTGGCGCGTGTAGATGACGTGGCCCCGCTACTGGCCCATTGTCAGGGCCTGAATCGGTCGCGACCGGGGCCGTTCCGCGCCGTCGTGAACCTCGACGGCGTTCACG
Organism: Scyliorhinus torazame; assembly: GCF_047496885.1. Classification (NCBI taxonomy): domain Eukaryota; kingdom Metazoa; phylum Chordata; class Chondrichthyes; order Carcharhiniformes; family Scyliorhinidae; genus Scyliorhinus; species Scyliorhinus torazame. The sequence continues at coordinate 4,275,679 of NC_092713.1, forward strand.
ACGGAGCGGCCACTTCGGCGCGGGAGTGGAGATTCCCGCCCAACATCCACCAATTCCTTCTCTTTGGTGAATACTGATGCAAAGTATTCATTTGGTACATCGCCCATTTCCTCTGGTTCTACACATAGATTCCCTTGCCTATCCTTCAGTGGGCCAACCCTTTCCCTGGTTACCATCTTGCTTTTTATGTACGTGTAAAAAGCCTTGGGATTTTCCTTAACCCTATTTGCCAATGACTTTTCGTGACCCCTTCTAGCCCTCCTGACTCCTTGCTTAAGTTCCTTCCTACTTTCCTTATATTCCACGCAGGCTTCGTCTGTTTCCAGCCTTTTAGCCCTGACAAATGCCTCCTTTTTCTTTTTGACGAGGCCTACAATATCTCTCGTTATCCAAGGTTCCCGAAAATTGCCGTATTTATCCTTCTTCCTCACAGGAACATGCCAGTCCTGAATTCCTTTCAACTGACACTTGAAGGCCTCCCACATGTCAGATGTTGATTTGCCCTCAAACATCCGCCCCCAATCTATGTTCTTCAGTTCCCGCCTAATATTGTTATAATTAGCCTTCCCCCAATTTAGCACATTCATCCTAGGACCACTCTTCTCCTTGTCCACCAGCGCTTTAAAACTTACTGAAATGTGGTCACTGTTACCGAAATGCTCCCCTACTGAAACATCTACCAACAGGCCGGGCTCATTCTCCAATACCAGGTCCAGTACTGCCCCTTCCCTAGTTGGACTGTCTACATATTGTTTTAACATGCCCTCCTGGATGCTCCTTACAAACTCTGCCCTGTCTAAGCCCCTGGCACTAAGTGAGTCCCAGTCAATATTGGGGAAGTTGAAGTCTCCCATCACCACAACCCTGTTGTTTTTACTCTTTTCCAAAATCTGTCTACCTATCTGCTCCTCTATCTCCCGCTGGCTGTTGGGAGGCCTGTAGTAAACCCCCAACATTGTGACTGCACCCTTCTTATTCCTGATCTCTACCCATATAGCCTCACTGCCCTCTGAGATGTCCTCCCGTAGTACAGCTGTGAAATTCTCCCTAACCAGTAGCGCAACTCCGCCACCCCTTTTACACCCCCCTCTATCCCGCCTGAAACATCTAAATCCTGGAACGTTTAGCTGCCAATCCTGCCCTTCCCTCAACCAGGTCTCTGTAATGGCAACAACATCATAATTCCAAGTACTAATCCAAGCTCTAAGTTCATCTGCCTTACCCGTAATACTTCTTGCATTAAAACATATGCACTTCAGGCCACCAGACCCACTGTGTTCAACAACTTCTCCCTGTCTGCTCTGCCTCAGAGCCACACTGTCCCCTGCTCTCACCTTCTGACCTATTGCTCCCGTGCCCAACCCCCTGCCATACTAATTTAAACCCTCCCGTGTGACACTAGCAAACCTCGCGGCCAGGATATTTATGCCTCTCCAGTTTAGATGCAACCCGTCCTTCTTATATAGGTCACACCTGCCCCGGAAGAACTCCCAGTGGTCCAGATAATGGAAACCCTCCCTCCTACACCAGCTGTTTAGCCACGTGTTTAGCTGCTCTATCTTCCTATTTCTAGCCTCACTGGCACGTGGCACAGGGAGTAATCCCGAGATTACAACCCGAGTGGTCCTGTCTTTTAACTTTCTGCCTAGCTCCCTGAACTCCTGTGCAGGACCTCATGCCCCTTCCTGCCTATGTCGTTAGTACCAATGTGTACAACAACCTCTGCCTGTTTGCCCTCTCCTTCAGGATGCCCTCTACCCGTTCGGAGACATCCTGGACCCTGGCACCAGGGAGGCAACATACCATCCTGGAGTCTCTTTCACGTCCACAGAAGCGCCTATCTGTGCCCCTGACTATAGAGTCCCCTATGACTATTGCTCTTCTGCGCTTTGACCCTCCCTTCTGAACATCAGAGCCAGCCGTGGTGCCACTGCTCTGGCTGCTGCTGTTTTCCCCTGATAGGCTATCCCCCCCGACAGTATCCAAAGGGGTATACCTGTTCGAGAGGGGGACAACCACAGGGGATTCCTGCACTGACTGCCTGCCCTTTCTGGTGGTCACCCATTTCTCTGCCTGCACCTTGGGTGTGACCACATTTACATAACTGCGATCTATGACGCTTTCCGCCACCTGCATGCTCCTAAGTGCATCCAATTGCTGCTCCAACCAAACCATGCGGTCCGTGAGGAGCTCCAGTTGGGTGCACTTTCTGCAGATGAAGCCATCCGGGATGCTGTAAGCCTCCCGGACCTGCCACATCTCACAGCCAGAGCACAGCACCCCTCTAACTGACATTGCGTCAATTAATTAGTAAATTAAAATTAAAAGTTAAAAAAAAATTTTTTTTTATAAAGTTACTGTTTCCTCGCACTAGATTTCTACTATAAATGTGAAAGCTAAATACAGCATTCTCCGATCTCTGGCTTAGAAACCCCTCTAAAATATAATTAAGAAATTATGTTTAATTAGTTACCAATGCTTAATTTTTTTAATTTAGTGTAGATTCCCAACCAGCCACTCAGGCCACAGCTTTTCTGTGATGTCACTTCAGTTTCCCCCCGACACACACAATTTGAAAAGGTAATAAAAGTAAAAACGAGTAAAAATCACTTACTTACCTTCTTACCTTCTGAGGGTCTTAGATGTTCTCAGGTTCTCTCCCTGACAGAGACTGCTCCTCCTCCTCCGAAGTACATAGTACATAAAACATACAGTGCAGAAGAAGGCCATTCGGCCCATCGAGTCTGCACCAACACACTTAAGCCCTCACTTCCACCATATCCCTATAACCCAATAACCCCTCCTAACCTTTTGGACACTAAGGGCAATTTATCACGGCCAATCCACCTAACCTGCACGTCTTTGGACTGTGGGACGAAACCGGAGCACCCAGAGGAAACCCACGCAGACACGGGGAAGACGTGCAGATTCCGCACAGACAGTGACCCAGTGGGGAATCGAACCTGGGACCCTGGCGCTGTGAAGCCACAGTGCTAATCACTTGTGCTACCATGCTGCCCATCCCTATCCTATCCCTCAGGACCCTTTCCATTAACTTACCGACCACCGAAGTAAGACTAACCGGCCTATAATTACTAGGGTCATTCCTATTCCCATTCGTGAACAGAGGAACAACATTCGCCACTCTCCAGTCCTCTGGCACTATCCCCGAGAATCCTTGGATATATCACATCTGGCCCAGGGGACTTGTCGACCCTCAGGTCTTTCAAAATTGCTAATACATCTTCCCTCAGAACATCTACGTCCTCCAGCCTACCCGCCTGTATCACACTCTCATCCTCAAAAACATTGCACCTCTCCTCGGTGAACACTGAAGAAAAGTATTCATTCAATGCCTCTCCTATTTCTTCTGACTCCATGCACAAGTTCCCACTACTGTCCTTGACCGGCCCTAACCTCACCCTGGTCATTCTTTTATTTCTCACATAAGAGTAAAAAGCCTTGGGGTTTTCCTCGATCCGACCTGCCAAGGACTTCTCATGCCCCCTCCTAGCTCTCCTAAGCCCTTTTTTTAGCTCGTTCCTTGCTACCTTGTAATCCTCAAGCGACCCAACTGAACCTTGTTTTCTCATCCTTACATACGCTTCCTTTTTCCTCTTGACAAGACATTCAACCTCTTTTGTGAACCATGGTTCCCTCACACGGCCATTTCCTCCCTGCCTGACAGGGACATACCTATCAAGGACATGCAGTATTTGTTCCTTGAACAAGCTCCACTTTTCATTTGTGCCTTTCCCTGACAGTTTCTGTTCCTATCTTATGCTCCCTAATTCTTGCCTAATCGCATCATAATTACCCCTCCCCCAAATATAAACCTTGCCCTGCCATATGGCCCTATCCCTCTCCATTGCTATAGTGAAAGACACCGAATTGTGGTCACTATCTCCAAAGTGCTCTCCCACAAACAAATCTAACACTTGGCCTGGTTCATTACCCAGTACCAAATCCAATGTGGCCCCCCCTCTTGTCGGCCTATCCACACATTGTGTCAGGAAACCCTCCTGCACACACTGTACACAAACTGCCCCATCCGAACTGTTCGACCTATAGAGGTTCCAATCAATATTTGGGAAGTTAAAGTCACCCATGACAACTACCCTGAGACCTCCACACCTATCCATAATCTGTTCTGCAATTTCTTCCTCCACATCTCTATGACTATTTGGGGGCCTATAGAAAACTCCTAACAATGTGACCGCTCCTTTCCTATTTCTAACTTCGGCCCATATTGCCTCAGTAGGTAGATCCCCCTCGAACTGCCTTTCTGCAGCCGTTAAACTATCCTTGATTAACAATGCTACTCCTCCACCTCTTTTACCACCTTCCCTACTCTTACTGAAACATCTATACCCCGGAACTTCCAACAACCATTCCTGTCCCTGTTCTAACCATGTCTCCGTAATGGCCACAACATCGTAGTCCCAGGTACCAATCCACGCTCCAAGTTCACCTACCTTATTCCGGATGCTCCTTGCATTGAAGTAGACACACTTCAACCCACCTTTCTGTCTGCCGGTACACTCCTGAGACCTTGATACCCTCCTCAGTACCTCACTACTCTCAACACTGGCTTCTGGACTAGAGCTCGTTTTCCCATGCCCCAGCACTGAGAGAGTGCTGCACTGTCAGAGGGTCAGTACTGAGGGAGTGCTGCACTGTCAGAGGGCCAGTACTGAGGGAGTGCTGCACTGTCAGAGGGTCAGTACTGAGGGGGTGCTGCACTGTCAGAGAGTCAGTACTGAGGGAGTGCTGCACTGTCAGATGGTCAGTACTGAGGGGGTGCTGCACTGTCAGAGGGTCAGTGCTGAGGGAGTGCCGCACTGTCAGAGGGTCAGTACTGAGGGTGTGCCGCACTGTCAGAGGGTCAGTACTGAGGGAGTGCTGCACTGTCAGAGGGTCAGTACTGAGGGAGTGCTGCACTGTCAGAGGGTCAGTACTGAGGGAGTGCTGCACTGTCAGAGCGTCAGTGCTGAGGGAGTGCTGCACTGTCAGAGGGGCAGCACTGAGGGAGTGCTGCACAATCAGAGGGTCAGTACTGAGGGAGTGCTGCACTGTCAGTGGGTCAGTACTGAGGGAGTGCTGCACTGTCAGAGCGTCAGTGCTGAGGGAGTGCTGCACTGTCAGAGGGTCAGTACTGAGGGAGTGCTGCACTGTCAGAGGGTCAGTACTGAGGGAGTGCTGCACTGTCAGAGGGTCAGTACTGAGGGAGTGCTGTTCTGTCAGAGGGTCATATTGAGGGAGTGCCGCACTGTCAGAGGGTCAGTACTGAGAGAGTGCTGTTCTGTCAGAGGGTCATATTGAGGGAGTGCTGCACTGTCAGAGGGTCAGTACTGAGGGAGTGCTGCACTGTCAGAGGGTCAGTACTGAGGGAGTGCTGCACTGTCAGAGGGTCAGTACTGAGGGAGTGCTGCACTGTCAGAGGGTCAGTACTGAGGGAGCGCCGCACTGTCAGAGGGTCAGTACTGAGGGAGTGCCACACTGTCAGAGGGTCAGTACTGAGGGAGTGCTGCACTGTCAGAGGGTCAGTACTGAGGGAGTGCCGCACTGTCAGAGGGTCAGTACTGAGGGAGTGCTGCACTGTTAGAGGGTCAGTACTGAGGGAGTGCTGCACTGTCAGAGGGTCAGTACTGAGGGAGTGCTGTTCTGTCAGAGGGTCTGTCCTTACTGGATGTGGGGTGTGAAGACCTGTAGTCGAGGTAGCTGTGGGAGTATTAGTCACATTAGACGAGTAAACCTCTGAATTGCTTCTCACACATTTACATCTTTCCTGAGATCAGGAGACCAATAGTGAGCACAATACTCTGACTGCAGCCTCACTCATGCTGTGTACAAGTGAATCATAACCTCCCTAATTCTATAATCAACTCCCCTCCGATACATTCTACCATTGTTCAGCTCTCCCTATTACTTGTTAACCGGGGGGAGGCGATTCTCCGAGCCCCGCGAGGTGCGGAGAATCAGCATCATTTGCGCCGCCGTGTTTGGCGCGGCGCTCACTGCGAGCCGCTGGTATCGGCGGGGCCGCCGATTCTCCGGCCCGGATGGGCCGAGCGGCTGTTCTGATACGATAGTGTCCCGCCGGCGCCGTTCACCCCTGGTCACTGCCGGCGGGAACTCTGCGCGAACGGTTGGGGGGAGGGGTGGGGGGGTCCTTCACCGGGTAGGGCCTCTGATGGGGTCTGGTCTGCGATCGGGGTCCACTGATCGGCGGGCCGGCCTCTTCCCCCCCCCCCGGGCCCACTTTCAGGCACGGCCGGCCCCTGAACACCGTCGCCATGTTGAGTCGGGGCCGGCGCGCTAAAGAAGTCCCTCGCGCATGCGCGGGTTGGAGGCTGGAGCGGCGTGAACTGCTCCAGCGCCGTGCTGGCCCCCTGTGGGGGCCAGAGTCGGTCGTACCAGGGCCCGGTTCACGCCGTCGTGAAATGCGATTCCGGGACCAGTGAGGGGCTAGCAATGGTGCCGGGTGACACATCCGGCTCCTGTGCCAAAAACCGCTGGATAACCGCTAGGTTCCTGGCCGCGCAGGCACACAACGATGACCTGCAGCAGTCGCGCCATACAGCATGGCGCCGGCCATCCGCGGACCCGACCCACCAAATGCGACCGCATAGCCCACACCCCGGCTCCCCCCTGGCCACCCCCCACCAATCCCCCCAGCCCTCATGGAAGCCTCCCCCGGCCAGCGTTACGGATCCCGGACGAGTGTGGCAGCGCTAGACACAGTCCGCAGCTGCCACGCCGGGTTTCCGACTGCTCAAACAACACGTCAGCCGCGTGGTCGGGAACTCTGTCCATGGGGGGGCGGAGCACCAGGGGAGGGCCTTCCGATGACGCACCAACACCATTCCAACCAATTTGGGCGTTGGAAGGGATTCTCTGCCCGAGAGCCGATTACGATTTCGGCATCGGGGCTTGGAGAATCCAGCCCATGATTTCCCTTTCACAAAACCATGTTGACTCTGCCTTATTACCTTGGCTTGTTCTCAGTGTGGTGTCGTTGTGGTATTGTCACTGGACTAGTTAACCAGAGTAATCATAGAATTTACAGTGCAGAAGGAGACCATTCGCCCATCGAGTCTGCAGTGGCCCTTGGAAGGAGCACCCTTTTTAAGCTCACGCCTCCACCCTATCCCCGTAAACCAGTAACCCCACCTAACCTTTTGGACACTAAGGGGCAATTGATCATCGAATCATAGAATTTACAGTGCAGAAGGAGGCCACTCGGCCCATCAAGTCTGCACTGGCTCCCGGAAAGAGCACCCCATTTAAGCCCACACTTCCACCCTATCCCCGAAACCCAGTAACCCTACCAAAACTTTTTGGACACTATGGGCAATTTACCGTGGCCAATCCACCTAACCTGCACGTCTTTGGGCTGTGGGAGGAAACCGGAGCACCCGGAGGAAACCCACGCAGACACGGGGAGAACGTGCAGACTCCGCACAGACAGTGCCCTGAGGCCGGAATTGAACCCGGGTCCCTGGGGCTGTGAGGCTGCAGTGCTCGTTGCTGTGCCACTGTGCCACCCGTAACACTTTGGGGACCCAGCTTCAAATCCCGCCACTGCAGATGGCAAAATTCGAATTCAATAAAAATCTGGAATTAAAAGTCTAACGATAACAATGAAACCATTGCCGATTGTCGTAATAACCCATCTGGTTCACTAATGTCCTTTAAGGAAGGAAATCTGCCGTCCTTACCCGGTCTGGACTACATGTGAGTCCAGACCCACAGCAATGTGGTTGACTCTTAACTACCTCCTCAAGGGCAATTAGGGATGGGGAAATAAATGCTGGCACAGCCTGTGATGCTCACGGTCCATGAATAATAAGAAAAAAAATAAGTGACAGCCGTTCACTGGTTCATTCCTCAGGGTAATGCCTTGAACAATCAGAAAGATGCCTGGTTTACATTTCAAACAATGCTTGACAGTTAATTGGCAGTCACCATCAACTGGTGCATTCTCCATGGCAATGGCTCTACCAATCAGCGCTCCCTGCTGAACATTAGAAAGTTGTTGATTTCCCTGACATTGGTATTTTTACGAATATCCTGATATCCAAGACAAAAAGCTTGAACAAAAATTTATTTTTTCAAGTGTTGCTCAAGTTCTGTACTGTCAAATGACGAGGTGTAACATTTGTAAGTCTCCTGGAGAGAACTGAAGAGAACTCTGAATTTGTTTGCCGACATTTCCCCCTCCTGGGCATCTCATAAAGATAATCAGGATTTAGTTACTTTAGTGAGGGGGTAGCTGATAAACTAAACAAGGGAGAATCAGTGTATATAGCATTCTCAAAAGGCAGTGGATAAAGTGCCAGATGGGAGTTTATGACAAAAATAGGACTCATGGGGTTGGAGGTAATATATTATTGTGGATTAAGGATTGAGGGTACACTGTTACATGTGAAGTGCCACATGTGTCAACACTGGGGTCTCAATTATTTAGAATCTATATTAACAACTTGGGGGCTGAGTAAAGTATTCACATTTTCTGACAATACAAAGTTCGGTGGGAAAGTAAGCTGTGAGGAGGACATAAAGAGGCTGCAGAGGGATATAGGCAGATTGGGAGACTGGACAATGGCGGATGGAATGCAATGTGGAGAGGTGTGAAGGCATTCACTTGACAAAAATACTGAGCAACATATTTTTCGAATGGTGAGAGACTGCACCATGTTTACATTCAGTGCAACGTGGGTGTTTGTTTCCTGTTACGATCCCAGTTGGTGTTATAACTGGATGGAAAGATCCCAGAATTAAACCCTGGATCAATGGGGTGGATTCTCCGCTGTTGGGATTCTCCATTTCGAACTGTGAAATGTACCAGAAGGACGTGGAGGCTTTGGAGAGAGTACAGAAAAGGTTTACCAGGATGTTGCCTGGTATGGAGGGGAGGGGCTGGTTTAGCACAGGCGACTAGGGGATTTTCACAGTAACTTAATTGAAGCCTACTTGTGACAACAAGCAATTATTATTGTTAATTATTATTATTAGCTATGAGGAGAGATTGAATAAACTGGGATTGTTCTCCCCAGAGAGATGGCGGCTGAGGGGCGACCTGATAGAAGTTCATAAAATTATTAGGGGTATAGGTAGGGTGAACAGTTGGAGGCTTTTTCCCAGGGTGGAAATGACAATTACAACAGGGCACAGGTTCAAGGTGAGGGGGGAAAGGTTCAGTGGAGATGTGCGAGTGAAGTTTTTTTATACAGAGGGTGGTGGTGGCCTGGAATGCACGGCCCAGTGAGGCGGTTGAGGCAGATACGTTAACGACCTTTAAGACTTATCTGGATAGGCACATGAACAGACTGGGTATAGAAGGATACAGGCGGTTGGTCTAGATAGGACACATGATCGGCGCAGGCTTGGAGGGCCGAAGGGCCTGTTCCTGTGCTGTATTGTTTGTTCTTCGACATTATTTGAAATGATTGTGGGAATTCTTGAGTGCTTAAACGGGACTTTGTGTGTTATTGGGGCCATTGTAGATTAAGATCTAGTTTGTAATCCTTGTTAATCTTGAATCCTGTGTGTAATTGTTAAGCCAAGGGAGCAGTAAAGGAGTATTATATGCTTTTGCATGTTTAGGATACGTTTTTGTTGTTGTTAAACTAATGAACACACCTGTGATTCTGGCCCTCCACATTTATAAATAAATGTAAATGTTGAGGGGCAGGATTCTCCGTCCCTCCCCCCCGGAATTCTCCGCCTGGGTTTCCCATTGTGGGCAGCCTCACACCATCAGGCTGCCGGCGAATGGAGAATCCCAACAGCGGAGAATCCACCCCATTGATCCAGGGTTTAATTCTGGGATCTTTCCATCCAGTTAGAACACCAACTGGGATCGTAACAGGAAACAAACACCCATGTTGCACTGAATGTAAACATGGTGCAGTCTCTCACCATTCGAAAAATATGTTGCTCATTATTTTTGTCAAGTGAATGCCTTCACACCTCTCCACATTGCATTCCATCCGCCATTGTCCAGTCTCCCAATCTGCCTATATCCCTCTGCAGCCTCTTTATGTCCTCCTCACAGCTTACTTTCCCACCGAACTTTGTATTGTCAGAAAATGTGAATACTTTACTCAGCCCCCAAGTTGTTAATATAGATTCTAAATAATTGAGACCACAGTATGGTGACCAGAATTGGACACAGTGGGCGTCATTCTCCGACCCCCCAGAGGGTCGGAGAATGGCCGTTGGCCGCCGTGAATCCCGCCCCCGCCGGTTGCCGAAGTCTCTGAAGGGAGAAAAGTCGGCGGGGCGTTAATGTCGCCGCTGCCGCGGAGAATGTCACGGGTCTGCGCAAGGCAGCCGATTTTGGGCCTGCCGATATTCTCCCTTCCGGATGGGCCGAAGTCCCGTCGACGTGATGACCGTTCACGTCGACGTGAATCAAACCTCCTTTTCATCGGCGTGACCCGGTGCTCCAGGTTCACGCCGACCAGCGTGGAGGTGAGTGACGGCCTGGGGGGTTGGCTCTGGGCAGGCGATGGCGTGGCCGCAGTCTGAATGCGTGAGGAGAGGTGTGTCTCGGCGTGTGTGTGTGTGTGTGCGGCGGGGGGGGGGTTGGTTAGAATAGGCTGGGGTCCGGGGGAGTGCCGGGAGGGGGTCCGTGTCGGGGAGGGGGATGGGGGGGGGGGGGTCCGTGCCGGGGTGGAGGTTGGGGGGGTCCGTGCCGGGGTGGAGGTTGGGGGGGGGGTCTGTGCTGGGGAGGGGGATGGGGGGTCCGTGCCGGGGTGGAGGTTGGGGGGGGGTCTGTGCCGGGGGTGGAGGTTGGAGGGGGTCCGTGCCGGGGAGGGGGATGGGGGGTCCGTGCCGGGGTGGAGGTTGGGGGGGGGTCCGTGCCGGGGTGGAGGTTGGGGGGGGTCCGTGCCGGGGTGGAGGTTGGGGGGGGGGGTCTGTGCCGGGGAGGGGGATGGGGGGTCCGTGCCGGGGTGGAGGTTGGGGGGGGGGGTCCGTGCCGGGGGTGGAGGTTGGAGGGGGTCCGTGCCAGGGAGGGGGATGGGGGGTCCGTGCCGGGGTGGAGGTTGGGGGGGGGGTCCGTGCCGGGGTGGAGGTTGGGGGGGGTCCGTGCCGGGGTGGAGATTGGGGGGTGGTCTGTGCCGGGGAGGGGGATGGGGGGTCCGTGCCGGGGTGGAGGTTGGGGGGGGGTCCGTGCCGGGGTGGAGGTTGGAGGGGGTCCGTGCCGGGGAGGGGGATGGGGTGGGGTCCGTGCCGGGGTGGAGGTTGGGGGGGGTCCGTGCCGGGGTGGAGGTTGGGGGGGGGTCCGTGCAGGGGTGGAGGTTGGGGGGGGGGTCCGTGCCGGGGAGGGGGATGGGGGGTCCGTGCCGGGGTGGAGGTTGGGGGGTGTCCGTGCCGGGGTGGAGGTTGGGGGGGGTCCGTGCCGGGGTGGAGGTTGGGGGGGGGGGTCCGTGCCGGGGAGGGGGATGGGGGGTCCGTGCCGGGGTGGAGGTTGGGGGGGAGGTCCGTGCCGGGGTGGAGGTTGGGGGGGGTCCGTGCCGGGGAGGGGGATGCGAGGGCAAGTGAGTTGGTCCACCTGGCCAGGTGCCAACCTCCAACAGTTGGACCCATGCGGTCCATGCCACCTGGCTGGGGGGAGGAGGGGATATGGGCAATGATGACATGTCGTCGTTCCCCTCCCCCCACCAGGCCGTCATGTTTTCCGATCATCCAGCGATGTTGGCCGCCGTGGTGGCAGCCGCTCATGTCTATGTTGCCCTGGATGAGGAGGAGGAGGAGGAGGAGGCGGCGCAGGCTGCCGCAGAGGGGCAGGCGGCAGCCGCCCAGGCTGGAGGGACACCTGACCGACAGGACGAGGAGGGGGAGGAGGACGTCGCGGCCCCACGGCAACGGAGGCACCCGAGGGCGCCCCGTGTGTACCGGCCCCGGCAGTCATACCAGGACCTCACGGACCGGGAATGCAGGAGGAGACTCCGGATGAGGCGGGAAACCGTGGCACACATCTGCCACCTGCTGGCACACCTGTCACCGCGTGGCACTGGCGGGGGACACCCTCTCCCCGTGTCCGTCAAGGTTACGGTGGACCTGAACTTTTATGCAACGGGGTCATTCCAGTCACCGAGTGGGGACCTGTCCGGCATATCGCAGACATCGGTGCATCGGTGCATCCGGGCAGTGACAGATGCCCTATGTGCCATGGCGCACCGCTACATCCGCTTCCCCGTGGACCGGGCCAGCCAAGATGCCCGGGCCGTGGGCTTCTCTGCCGTGGCCGGGTTCCCCATGGTCCAGGGCGCGATCGATGGGATGCACGTCGCCGTGCGGCCACCTGCAGATAACAGGGCCGTGTTCACCAATAGGAAGGGGACCTATTCGATGAACATACAGGTGGTCTGCGACCACCGCATGATGATCCTGCACGTCTGCGCCCGTTACCCAGGCAGTGTACACGACTCATTTGTGTTGTCGCGGTCATCCATCCCCGGCATGTACGAGGGACGCCATCCCCGGCTGAGGGGCTGGTTGCTGGGCGACAGGGGCTACCCATTGCGATCGTGGCTGATGACGCCTATACGGAGGCCACGCAATGAGGCGGAGAACAGGCTACAATGATGCCCATGTAGCGACAAGGGGAGTGATCGAGAGGTGCTTTGGCGTGCTGAAGATGCGTTTCAGGTGCCTGGACCTCTCTGGGGGCGCCCTCCAGTATCGGTCAGATAGGGTCGGCATCATTGTGGTGTGCTGCGTCCTGCACAACATAGCCCAACAGAGGGGCGATGTGTCGCAGGCAGAGGAGGGCGGAGTGGAGGAGCAGCAGGAAGAGGCACAGTCCTCCCCAGATGAGGGGGATGGGGGTAATGGTCAGGGCAGACGGGGTAGACACAGGCGGGTGGCTGTCCACCGTTACCGGCTGGCCCAGCGGGCACGGGACAGACTGATAGGCGCCCGCTTCACTGACTAGATGGGCGTGGGAATCGGGTAGTATGGCCACAGACCGCACACCATGGCAACAGCCGACCACCCACACCCCCCACCCATCCACCCACCCAGCACCCTCACCCCCCTCCCCAACCCCACCCACCCCACCCGCATGCACACCACCCCCCCCATTGCCGATCCACCTGCGACACAACGGGCCGGGCTCACACAGTTGCGGGTGGACGCGTGTCTATTGCAGGCCATGGAGGATGATGACAACCCGCCCTGCGATGAGCTCCTGGCTCTACATCGTTGGACTATGTCTGACCCATGGCCACAGTACCACCATCCACCCGGACCATCCCTGCATGCGGCTGTGACACTGCAGCGCACGGTCCCGTCCTCTGCCCGGGGGATGTTGATGGCGGCCCAGGGGGAAGGGGGCAGACTCACCTGGGGCTGAGGTAAGACCACCCCTCACACACACACTTGCGCTCAACGTACATGACACCCCCGCACACTTTGGACAGAGCACAAAGGCAGCTTCGGTAGGTGTAACATTGACTTTAATAACCAAAGGAGTTCATGCACGTGCCCTAGCCCCTAAAACTCATCTGTGCCCTGCACCCGTGCCAACTTACTCAGTGTCTAATTGTTTGGCCTTACGGGCCCTTTGACTACGTCTACGTGGTTCCCCAGACGGTACAGCAGAACTGGAGGTGGACTCCTGTGATTCCTGCCCTCTGACACTGGATCCCTTTGGCGGCTGTTTCCTGGGGCGTCCTGGCCTAGATGGGCCAGGCTGCTGCCCGGGCGACTGGGATGGCGAGCTGCCAGCCTGTCCTGCCCGTTGCCCACCCGATGCACCTGGGACGGAAGGGGGGGAGTCCGAGGTGTCGCGGTGTACCGGGACCTCCCCTACAGAGGGAGCCGGGACGGACCACACCACCTCCTCCTCCCTCGGGGTGCCCGATGGCCCCCAGGCCTCTACATGGGTGGGGGATGCGAACGGACTGCCCATCCGGCGCCCCCCCGACATCTGGCGCTGCCAGTCCTGGAGGCCCGTGCTGGTATCGACAGGGGTCTGCAGGTTTGCAGCCATGGAGCCCAGGGGATTGGCAAACCCTGTCTGTGACAGTGCGACGCCGGCTCGCACATGGCCACTGGCACCGATGCCCTCAGTGATGGCCTGCAGAGACTGGGCCATGGCCTGCTGAGACTGGGCCATGGCCTGCAGAGACTGGGCTATGGCGTTGAGCGCCTCTGCCATCTGGCGCTGGCACTGGCTCATGGCCTCCTGTGAGAGGGCAGCCATTTCCTGGGCCACAGACGCCGCCTGCACGGAAAGCCCCAGGCCTCGCACACCGTTCCCCATGTCTGACACCGTCGCACTCATTGCCTCCACCGCGGACGCCACCCGTGCGGTGTCAGCCTGGGTGGCACGCATGACCGGCACCACTCCCAGCTCCTGGACGTGGGTGGACTCCTCCACCTGCGACCGCAGCCGCCGCAAGCCGCCCGTCACCCTCTTCGCTCGCCTCCTGGTCGGTGGTTGCATCGGATCTATGTGTGGGTGTGGTAACTCCAGGAACCCGGGATCCATCTGGGCGGCAGATGTTCGCTTGGGCTGGGCTGCCCTCCGACCGCCCGGCCCCTCTGCTGCTCCTACCTCCACCTGCTGTACCGGGACGGCTGTGTTCTGAGCACCAGTGAGTGTACCAGACGCCTCATCACTAAAGTGCCCAACCGAGGTGAGTGTTTCTGCGATGGTGGAGGGTGTTGGTGACAGCAGTGGCGTTGTGTCGTGTTCTTCGTCCCACTCTGAGTCCATGGCACTTTGGGGTGGGGGTTCGTCTCCACCCATCCACTCTGAGTCACTGTCCGTTATTTCGTCTTCCTGGGTAGTGCTGTCCCGGGTAGGGGTGTCCTGGGCAGTTCTGTCCCGGGTAGTGGTGTCCCGGGTAGTGGTGTCCTGGGTAGTGGTGTCCTGGGTAGTGGTGTCCTGGGTAGTGGTGTCCTGGCTCGGATGTGACGGGGGCCTGTGGCTGCCCCCCTCATCGCTGGGTGGTCGCTCCCGCACGTGACGGGGGTGTCGCCTCCCTGTTGCTCCAGGTCTCTCCGTCTCCCGTGGTGTGCGAGGGGCATCATGTGGGCGTCGCATGATGGAGGGTGCGGGTCTCTCCGTCTCCCGTTGTGTGCGAGGGGCATCCTGCGGGCGTCGCATGCTGGAGGGTCCGGGTCTCTCCGTCTCCCATGGTGTGCGAGGGGCATCCTGCGGGCGTCGCATGCTGGAGGGTGCGGGTCTCTCCGTCTCCCATGGCCTCCGAGGGGCATCCTGCGGGCGTCGCATGCCGGAGGGTGCGGGTCTCTCCGTCTCCCGTGGCCTCCGAGGGGCATCCTGCGGGCGGTCTGCATCTGCGGGGATGGGTGCCTGGACGTTTGGTCCTGCGATACACAATGAAGCATGCATGGTTAGACATCAGGCAGTGATCAGGTGATACGGGGGAGGGGGGATATGGGGGAGGGGGGATATGGGGGAGGGGGGGATATGGGGGATATTGTGATGGGGGGGATATGGGCGAGGGGGATATGGGCGAGGGGGATATGGGGAGGGGGGATATGGGGGAGGGGGGGGATATGGGGGACGCTCACCCTGCCTGCTCTGACGAGGTCGTTCACCTTCTTGTGGCACTGGGTGCCTGTCCGTGGTGTCAGGGCCACAGTGGTGACGGCTTCTGCCACTTCCCTCCACAGACGCCGGCTGTGGCGTGGGGCAACTCTGCGGCCGTGCCCGGGATACAGGGCGTCCCTCCTCTGCTCCACCGCGTCCAGGAGCGCCTCCACATCGCGTGACTCGAACCTCGGGGCTGAGCGGCGGCCAGCCATCCAGTCGGGTGTTGCGGTCGGGTGTTGCGGTCGGGTGGGGGGGAGCAGCGCGGCCTTATGAGCCGTCACGCCGTGCAGCGCGTATGACGCTGCACGGCGTGAACCACTGCGCAAGCGCGGATCCCGTTACATCGCTGCTAGCCCATTTCGGGCCGGAGACTTTCGACCCATTTTTCCGGCGTGACGCAAGTCGGATTTGCGCCGTTTTTTGCGCCGATCGGCGGACTTTCCGCCGATAACGGAGAATTTCGCCCAGTATTCCAAATGTGGCCAAACCAACATTCTATATAATTGTACTTTCATTTTTGAGCTTTTATCCTCGATACCCCGTCCTATGAAGACAAGCATGTCATACGCTTTCTTTACCACCATTTCCACCTGTGCTGCCACTTTTAAGGATCTGTGGACCTGCACGCCCAGATCTCTCTGTGTCTCTGAGCTCCTGATGGTTCTGCCATTTATTTTATCGCTCCCACCTGAATTGGTTCTACCAAAATGCATCACCTCACATTTGTCCGGGTTAAATTCAGTCTGCCATTTCTTCCAAAGTTTAGAAATTTCTCACCAACTAAATTATTGCCCTATTGCATATATCTTTCTGGCCTCCCACAATCCATTCTCTTTACAACTCTGTGACTTTGCTGAACAACGATATGTTCTGGATCCCAGTCTCCTCTGCTCCATTAAGTCCGGACTTCTTTGAAAATTCTCTTTATTTCTCTAGTTCACCTAACAAGCTGGAATTTAGATTTCCGGCATCTGTTTTCGTAACCAATACTCCATTGTATGGCTTTTCTTCTGGCAAGGCTGAGAGAGATGCTTTCTCTTTAGCTTTCTAAAACCAGCTGCTAAAACCAGCTGCTTCTAGCAGAGCTGTAAGAGCAGCCTTTTCCCTCACTACCTTTCTCCAACTGCAATCAAATTACTAAACTAAAACTTATATGCTTCTACAAGGCCCCAGTTGCTAAGCAACCACTCCTGGTTTATTTACTCTTCACACCACAGTCCACTCTAAGCACAATAGAATTACAGTTGGAATTTAAACCAACCCCCACACATACAAACATAAGCCCAGCATAAATCTAACTTTAGGATTTAAACATTCCTGACACAGAAACATTAAATTAAACCATTTAAAACTGTATCTT
Organism: Scyliorhinus torazame; assembly: GCF_047496885.1. Classification (NCBI taxonomy): domain Eukaryota; kingdom Metazoa; phylum Chordata; class Chondrichthyes; order Carcharhiniformes; family Scyliorhinidae; genus Scyliorhinus; species Scyliorhinus torazame. Next base: position 4,292,619 of record NC_092713.1, read on the forward strand.
ATTTCTAATGTTTATGAATATGAATACAGATCCCTCAACTACCTTGTTTTCCCAATATTACATCAATCACAGAGAGTTAATGAGCAGGTACAATAAGTAATCAGCAATGTCAGTCAATCTTTGTGTTCCAAAGGGATTTGAGTGGAGGGGTAATGAAGAATTTCTACAATTATACAAGGTGGCGGTATTCCCATAACGGGGATACTTTGTTGAGTTTAGTTCTCTAGCCCAGAGGAAGGACAGACATGCCCTGGAGGGGTTGAAACATCAGTTTACTAAATTGGTTCCTGGGCTGAAGGGATTGTCTGATGAAGAGAGATTGTTCTCGGGAGCGAAGAAGAATTAGAGATGATCTAATTAAAACACGTTAAATTCTGCGGGTGTTTGACAGGCTCGATGCTGTTGCTCGAGCGGCACGAGGGGTGGAGGGCACACGGTCACAGTCTGAGAATAAGATTGAAATGAGGAGAAATGTCTTCACTCAGAAGCTGTGAATCTTTGCAATTCTCCACCTCAGACGCTTGTGGATCGATGGTCAGACGTTGAATATGTTCAAGACAGTAAGGAAAATCTGAGCAAAGGTCACACAGCAAGATCCCACAAACAGCAGGAAGGTGGAGTTGAGAAAAATGATGAGCCCAGATTTTGTTGGACGGTGAAGCAGGTTCAAAAGGTCAACGAGCTTGTCCAGCTCTTACATTTTAATCTTGTTGGGGACATTGTGTTTAGCTCCAGTTCTGATGTCAGTGACATTCTGATCATCTTCCTGATTGGACTCTGTCCCAATAATTATTCAGCAAGTACCCAGAGGAATAGAAGGAGCTCACAATCTGCCAACGCTCTGATTATCCGCTGGCATGTATAATTAGGACTGACACCTTTGTTGAAGCAGCTGAGATATTCTCCAGTGAGATGTCACATTCTCAATGAAGTAAAGACTTTATTTGATTTTGGATAGTTCTGCATTTCGCTGGGTTTCTGTGTCTCACACAGAATGCTTTCAGAGGAGTGTGTCTGCTCCACACAGTGTGTGTTGACTGAGCTCCAATCTGGGAGGTCACTGTTACTTAAATCAGTCTGTTAATTAAAGATTCACCTCACTGTTACCAGGAATTAATTGTACAAAAATTAGAATGAATAATTTTCATTTCTTTAAAGCATTTCAACATCTCAGCAAGAACCACACAAAGTATTTGCAAAGTGCAGTCACAATGATGATGTGGGAAACCAATTAACACAGAGCAAGATCCCATTCAGAGCAATGTGACAATGATCAGAAGAACTGTTACAGTGACGTTAATTGAGGATAAATATTGAGCATTAGGGAGATTCCCCAAATCATCATCAAAATTTTACAATCAACACAAAAAACAGAAAAGATCTTAATTAATGTAAGAATCAAAAATGTCATTACTGACAGTGCAGCACTCCCTCAGTTCTGACCCCCTGACAGTGCAGCACTCCCTCAGTACTGACCCGCTGACAGTGCAGCACTCCCTCAGTACTGACCCTCTGAGAGTGCAGCACTCCGTCAGTACTGACTCTCTGACAGTGCAGCACTCCCTCAGTACTGACCCTCTGACAGTGCAGCACTCCCTCAGTACTGACGCTCTGACAGTGCAGCACTCCCTCAGTACTGACCCTCTGACAGTGCGGCACTCCCTCAGTACTGATCCTCTGACAGTGCAGCACTCCCTCAGTACTGACACTCTGACAGTGCAGCACTCCCTCAGTACTGACCCTCTGATAGTGCAGCACTCCCTCAGTACTGACCCCCCGGCAGTGCAGCACTGCCTCAGTACTGGCCCTCTGACAGTGCGGCACTCCCTCAGTACTGATCCTCTGACAGTGCAGCGCTCCCTCAGTATTGACCTTCTGACAGTGCAGACCTCCCTCAGTACTGGCCCTCTGAGAGTGCGGCACTCCCTCAGTATTGACCTTCTGACAGCGCGGCTCTCCCTCAGTACTGAACCTCTGACAGTGCAGCCCTCCCTCAGTACTGACCCTCTGACAGTGCAGCCCTCCCACAGTACTGACCCTCTGACAGTGCCGCTTTCCCTCAGTACTGACCCTCTGACAGTGCAGCACTCCCTCAGTACTGACCCTATAACAGTGCGGCACTCCCTCAGTACTCAACCTCTGACAGTGCAGCACTCCCTCAGTACTGACCCTCTGACAGTGCAGTACTCCCTCAGTACTGCCCCTCTCCCAAGGCAGCACTCCCTCAGTACTGACCCTCTGAGCGTGCAGCACTCCCTCAGTACTGCCCCACTCACAGGGCAGCACTCCCTCAGTACTGACCCTCTGACATTGCGGCACTCCCTCAGTACTGACCCTCTGACAGTCCAGCACTCCCTCAGTACTGACCCTCTGACAGTGCAGCACTCCCTCAGTAGTGACCCTCTGACAGTGCAGCACTCCCTCAGTACTGACCCTCTGACAGTGCAGCACTCCCTCAGTACTGACCCTCTGACAGTGCAGCACTCCCTCAGTACTGACCCTCTGACAGCGCAGCACTCCCTCAGTACTGACCATCTCACAGGGCAGCAGTCCCTCAGTACTGACCTTCTGACAGTGCAGCACTCCCTCAGTACTGACCCTCTCACAGTGCGGTGCTCCCTGATTACTGACCCTCTGACAGTGCAGCACTCCCTCAGTACTGACTCTCTGACAGGGCAGCAGTCCCTCAGCACTAACCCTCTGACAGTGCAGCACTCCCTCAGTACTGACTCTCTGACAGTGCGGCACTCCCTCAGTACTGCCCCTCTGACAGTGCATCACTCCCTCAGTACTGACCCTCTCACAGGGCAGCACTTCCTCAGTACTGACCCTCTGACAGTGCAGAACTCCCTCAGTACTGATCCTCTGACAGTGCAGCACTCCTTCAGTACTGACTCTCTGACAGTGCAGCATTCCCTCAGTACTGACCCTCTGACAGTGCAGCACTCCCTCAGTACTGACGCTCTGACAGTGCAGCACTCCCTCAGTACTGACCCTCTGACAGTGCGGCACTCCCTCAGTACTGATCCTCTGACAGTGCAGCACTCCCTCAGTACTGAACCTTTGGCAGTGCAGCGCTCCATCAGTACTGACCTTCTGACACTGTAGCACTCCCTCAGTACTGACACTCTGACAGTGCAGCACTCCCTCAGTACTGACCCTCTGATAGTGCAGCACTCCCTCAGTACTGACCCCCTGGCAGTGCAGCACTGCCTCAGTACTGGCCATCTGACAGTGCGGCACTCCCTCAGTACTGATCCTCTGACAGTGCAGCGCTCCCTCAGTATTGACCTTCTGACAGTGCGGACCTCCCTCAGTACTGGCCCTCTGAGAGTGCGGCACTCCCTCAGTATTGACCTTCTGACAGTGCGGCTCTCCCTCAGTACTGACCCTCTGACAGTGCAGCCCTCCCTCAGTACTGACCCTCTGACAGTGCAGCCCTCCCTCTGTACTGACCCTCTGACAGTGCCGCTCTCCCTCAGTACTGACCCTCTGACAGTGCAGCGCTCCATGAGTACTGACCCTCTGACAGTGCAGCACTCCCTCAGTACTGAACTTCTGACAGTGCAGCACTCCCTCAGTACTGACCCTCTGGCAGTGCAGCACTCCCTCAGTACTGACCCTCTGACAGTGCAGCACTCCCTCAGTACTGACCCCCTGACAGTGCGGCATTCCCTCAGTACTGACCCTCTGATAGTGCTGCACTCCCTCAGTACTGACCCTCTGACAGTGCGGCACTCCCTCAGTACTGACCCTCTGACAGTGCAGCACTCCCTCAGTACGGACCCTCTGACAGTGCAGCACTCCCTCAGTACTGACCCTCTGACAGTGCAGCACTCCCTCAGTACTGACCCTCTGACAGTGCGGCACTCCCTCAGTACTGACCCTCTGACAGTGCAGCACTCCCTCAGTACTGACCCTCTGACAGTGCGGCACTCCCTCAGTACTGACCCTCCGACAGTGCAGCTCTCCCTCAGTACTGACCCTCTGACAGTGCAGCACTCCCTCAGTACTGACCCTCTGACAGCGCAGCACTCCCTCAGTACTGACCCTCTGACAGGGCAGCACTCCCTCAGTACTGACCCTCTGACAGTGCAGCACTCCCTCGGTACTGACCCTCTGACAGCGCAGCACTCCCTCAGTACTGACACTCTGACAGTGCAGCACTCCCTCCATACTGACCCTCTGACAGTGCAGCACTCCCTCTGCACTGACCCTCTGACAGTGCACCACTCTCTCAGTACTGACCCTCTGACAGTGCGGCACTCCCTCAGTACTGACCCTCTGACAGTGCAGCACTCCCTCAGTACTGATCCTCTAACAGTGCAGCGCTCCCTCAGTACTGACCCTCTGACAGTGCAGCACTCTCTCAGTACTGACCCTCTGACTGTGCAGCATTCCCTCAGTACTGACCCTCTGACAGTGCGGCACTCCCTCAGTACTGACCCTCTGACAGTGCAGCACTCCCTCAGTACTGACCCGCTGACAGTGCAGCACTCCCTCAGTACTGACCCTCTGACAGTGCAGCACTCCCTCAGTACTGACCCTCTCACAGTGCAGCACTCCCTCAGTACTGACCCTCTGACAGTCCTGCACTCCCTCAGTACTGACCCTCTGACAGTGCAGCACTCCCTCAGTACTGACCCTCTGACAGTGCAGCACTCCCTCAGTACTGACCCTCTGACAGTGCAGCACTCCCTCAGTACTGACCCTCTGAGAGTGCAGCACTCCCTCAGTACTGACCCTCTGAGAGTGCAGCACTCCCTCAGTACTGACCCTCTGACAGTGCAGCACTCCCTCAGTACTGACCCTCTGACAGTGCAGCACTCCCTCAGTACTGACCCTCTGACAGTGCGGCACTCCCTCAGTACTGACCCTCTGACAGTGCATTACTCCCTCAGTACTGACCCTCTGACAGTGCGGCACTCCCTCAGTACTGACCCTCTGACAGTGCAGCTCTCCCTCAGTACTGACCCTCTGACAGTGCAGCTCTCCCCCGGTTCTGCCCTGGGTGTGTCAGCCTGGTTTATTGTCTCAGTTTCTGTAGTAACCGTTCTCAGGGCCTTTGAACCAGTTCAGCTCTGGAGCCGCTGTGGGTCTGGGTGCTGAGCTCAGGGTCAGACCCCACACCAGAGTTTTTCTGAGCTGATCTATCCAGTTGTATTTTGTAAATCAGGATTGGTTCAGACTGAGTGACTGATTGGACAATTTCAGTGAGGCTGTGATCACTCAGTAAATCCCAGGCAGTTTGACAGGGAGTTTCTGCACTCAAATTCAGCCTGGGTAACAGAGTTTGAACAATGGTCTGGGAGATTGCTGAGTTACCCCAACAATACCCTGTCGTCCACATCGCCAGAGCCTCCAAGGGGGAGAAGGACCATCTTCCCATCCAGTTTACAGATTTCCCCTGCGATGGGCTGACAGAATACGGTCTGACATATTTGTGTTGGAACCACAAGCTGCCTGGATTTGATATCAAGAAGCTGCCTCAGCGAGAGACCACCTTCCTGTCAGCTCCAGGATAAGATTCAGCAAATCACCGCACAACACAGCTTCCACTTTCTACCTCCACCGTTTACCTCCGTTAATGGATTCTCTTTGTCAAAACTTAGCTGGAGGATAAACACTCAGACAGGGAGATGGGAATGTGATTCTCTCGGAAGTCAAATTAATGTCTGTGAGGGACGTTGAGTGAGGTGAGGAAATGTTTGACGCGACTCAGTCATCAGTCAAAGCTCACAAAGTGGTTCCCAGCTCAAAGGAGTGAGTTTACACGTGTTCACAAGATTGTTACATCTCTTCCCCAGGACAAAGCAGCCGGTGTGATCAACACCCCTTCCAGCACCTTAAACATTCCCTCCCTCTCCCAGCAGTCAGTGTGCGTCTGCCGTGTGGACCATCGACAAGATGGGCAGCAGCAATGGGGAATCTACTCTGGCTGCATCTCGCAATGCCACAAAGCAACAGTGCTAACCACTATGCTCTCATGCTATCCCATAAATACTTGGACACCAGCATCAGGTGAACCATACAGGAGTATTAATCAGGTCAGTCCAAAAGAGGGTCATTTAGGAGTCTGGTAACAGCGGGGAAGAAGCTGTTTTTGAGTCTGTTCGTGCGTGTTCTCAGACTTCTGTATCTCCTGCCCGATGGAAGAAGTTAGAAGAGTGAGTAAGCCGGGTGGGAGGGATCTTTGATTATGCTGCCCGCTTTCCCCAGGCAGCGGGAGATGTAGATGGAGTCAATGGATGGGAGACAGGTTCGTGTGATGGACTGGGCGGTGTTCACGACTCTCTGAAGTTTCTTGCGGTCCTGGGCCGAGCAGTTGCCATACCAGGCTGTGATGCAGCCCGATAGGATGCTTTCTATGGTGCATCTGTAAAAGTTGGTGATCGTCAATGTGGACATGCCGAATTTCCTTAGTTTCCTGAGGAAGTATAGATGCTGTTGTGCTTTCTTGGTGGTAGCGTCGACGTGGGTGGACCAGGACAGATTTCTGGTGATGTGTATACCTTGGAATTTGAAACTGCTAACCATCTCCACCTCGGCCCCGTTGATGCTGACAGGGGTGTGTACAGTACTTTGCTTCCTGAAGTCAGTGACCATAGGACAATAGTTACTGAGGCACGTTGGCTGCTTCATCAATGACCTTCCTTCCATCATAAGGTCAGAAGTGGGGAGTTTGCGGGTGACTGCACAATGTTCAGCACCATTCGCGGGGACTCAGATACTGAAGCAGTCCCTGTCCAAATGCAGCAAGACCCGGACAATATCCAGGCTCGGGCTGACAAGTAGCAAGTTACATTCGCGCCACACAAGTGCCTGGCAATGACCATCTCCTACAAGAGAGGATCTAACCACCACCCCTTGACATTCAATGGCATTATCATCGCTGAATCCCCCACAATCAACAACCTGGGGGTTACCATTGATCAGAAACTGAACTGGACCCAGCCGCATTAATACTGTGGCTACCGGAACAGATCTGAGGCTAGGAATTGTATCGCAAAAAACTCACCTCCTGACTCCCCAAAGCCTGCCCACCATCTACAAGGCACAAGTCAGGAGTGTCATGGAATACTCCCCCACCTTCCGAGAAAATAAACGTGATTCCTGCACAGTGGCAGCCGTGTGTCCCATCTACAAGATGCACTGCAGTAACTCACCAAGGTCCCTCAGACAGCACCTTCCAAACCCACGACAACTACCATCCCGAAGGACAAGAGCAGCAGATACCTGGGAACCCCACCACCTGGAGGCTCCCCTCCAAGTCACTCACCACCCTGACTTGGAAATATATCGCTGTTCCTTCACTGTCGCTGGGGTAACATCCTGGCACTCCCTCCCTAACAGCACAGTGGGTGTACCTACACCTCAGGGACTGCAGCGGTTCAAGAAGGCAGCTCACCCCCACCTTCTGAAGGGCAACTAGGGAGGGGCAATAAATGCTGAGCCTAACCAGCGACCCCCACATGCTGTCAAATATATTTTTAAAATCATTGACTCCGGGTCAAACAATGTCTAGATTTGTTCATTCTTATCCTAGTTTTCAAATCCCTTCTTGGCCTCATGTTTCTCTCTCTCTGTAACCTTTTTGTTGTTGTGCGAGGTAATATGACGTCTTCACCCGGTGCCCGTGTCTATGTATTTACATTGTGTATGGTATGTTTGCTCTATTATGTATTATCTTTTCATGTATGGAATGATCTGTCTGGACTGTACGCAGAACAATACTGTTCACTGTACCTCGGTACACGTGACAATAAACCAATCCAGTGACCCAAGCCGGGAATCGAACCCGGGTCCCTGGCACTGTGAAGCAACAGTGCTAACCACTGTGCTACCATGCTGCTCCAACTGCTACTTGGTCCACACGCCTGACTGGGGGTGGCAGCTTCCCGCCTTCTCATGTGATCGACATGCTTCCGCACTTGGCGGTCATGTCAGACGTAAGACATTGGGTCGGTCATTGCAATAACATTCCCGGGTGCTGAAGCTGATGCCCCTATGGAATTCCTGATAAAAACTAAATCCCTCGCTTTAAACGACCTGAGTCCATTGACTGAGTCATGGTGCCCCTCCTGTCAAATTTGGGAAAACAAGGTCAAGGCGCATCCTAAAGAGTCGACCCATCAGCACCTCTGCCAGAGTAACCCCGGTGCCTATATGTGGGGTTGTTTTGTTTGAGAGTTAAATATCGGCTAAATGGAGCAGCAGTGGCCGGATGGACTGATTCCTCACTGAGGCTATAAAGGTTCGGACTGCTAGTTGCGCCAGCCCATTGGAAGCAGGGGGGATGGGGAGGTGGTGGGCATTGGGTGGTGGTGGATAGCGTTAGATCTGATGAAGAGTTGAAACTCTTCATCAGTGAAAGCGGTGCCATTGTCCGAAACAATCACCTATGGGACGCCGGGTATTGTGAAAAACTGTCGCAGATTGTCGGCCGTGGCTCGCAAAGCCGTTGAACACGTGCATTGGACATGCAGCCATTTTGAGCGTGCATCCACAACAATTAAATACATCATTCCCAGAAAAAGGCCTGAAGAATTGATGCTGGGCCTCGCCCAGGGGTTCCAGGCCATTCCCAAGGGCGTAGTTTAGCTGTGGGTGGAAAGGGCTGCTGTGTCTGGCACTGCTGACAGCGGCTGACCACACTGTCTATCTCTTTGTCTATCGCTGCACTCCAAACATATCTCCCAGGAAACATCTTCATCTCAGTTAGTACAGGATGGGTGCTGTGCAGCTCCTGCAGAAGTGGCTGTTGCCCCAGGGTGGCACTATTACCCTGCACCCCCACAAAATAACCCCATTTTCGCAGCTAATTTCATCCCTACCCTGCAGATAGGGCCTGACTTGCCCTGACTTATCAAAATGCCAGCCCGTGAGAACATCCTTAAACCGGGTCCCTGTTAGTCCACGTCTTGATATTGAGCGACAAAGTGGACAGACTGACCAGAAAATTCAGAGCAAGGAGTGGGAGGCTCAGATACTGCCTGTCGAAGAGAAGCTGCCTCAAGCATCGGCCTTTGAGATCTGCGTCCCTGCTCTGTGTTGAAAAGTGTAACAATTCGCAACCAGCAATGACGCCCATTTTTATATTGACGCAATCGACAGGATCGGTTTGTCCCCATGGGAAAGGCATGTATCGGGAGTTAGGAGTTAAACTAAAAAGTAGGACCTCAAAGGTAGTAATCTCAGGATTGCTACCAGTGCCACGTGATAGTCAGAGTAGGAATGACAGGATAGCTAGGATGAATACGTGGCTTGAGGGATGGTGCAAGATGGAGGGTTTCAAATTCCTGGGACATTGGGACCGATTCTGGGGGAGGTGGGACCTGTACAAATCGGACGGTCTGCATCTGGGTGGGGCCGGAACCAATGTTCTCGGGGGTGTGTTTGCTAGTGCAGTTGGGGAGGGTTTAAACTAATGTGGCAGGGGGATGGGAACCGATGTAGGAAGTCAGTGGGGACGGAAACAAAAGGCAGGAAGGGAGAGTGTGTAAAGCATGACCAGAGAAAGCAGGGCAGAGAGCAAGGAAAGTCTACATTAAACTGCATTTATTTCAATGCAAGGGGCCTGACGGGCAAAGCGGATGAACTCAGGGCATGGATGGGCACATGGGACTGGGATATTATCGCTATGACTGAAACATGGCTAAGGGAGGGGCAGGACTGGCAGCTCAATGTTCCGGGGTACAGATGTTATAGAAAGGATAGAACAGGAGGTAAGAGAGGAGGGGGAGTGGCGTTTTTGATTAGGGAGAACATCACGGCAGTACTTAGAGGGGATATATCCGAGGGTTCGCCCACTGAGTCTATATGGGTGGAACTGAAAAATAAGAAGGGAGAGATCACCTTGATAGGACTGTACTACAGGCCCCCAAATAGTCAGCGGGAAATTGAGGAGCAAATATGTAAGGAGATTACAGATAGCTGCAAGAAAAATAGGGTGGTAATAGTAGGGGACTTTAACTTTCCCAACATTGACTGGGATAGCCATAGCATTAGGGACTTGGATGGAGGGAAATTTGTTGAGTGTATTCAGGAGGAATTTCTCATTCAGTATGTGGATGGACCGACTAGAGAGGGGCAAAACTTGACCTCGTCTTGGGAAATAAGGAAGGGCAAGTGACAGAAGTGTTAGTGAGGGATCACTTTGGGACAAGTGACCATAACTCCATTAGTTTTAAGATAGCTATGGAGAATGATAGGTCTGGCCCAAGAGTTAAAATTCTTAATTGGGGCAAGGCCAATTTTGATGATATCAGACAGGAACTTTCAGAGGTAGATTGGGGGAGACTGTTGGCAGGCAAAGGGATGGCTGGTAAATGGGAGGCTTTTAAAAATGTGTTAACCAGGGTGCAGGGTAAGCACATTCCCTTTAGAGTGAAGGGCAAGGCTGGTAGAAGTAGGGAACCCTGGATGACTCGAGATATTGAGACTCTGGTCAAAAAGAAGAAGGAGGCATATGACGTACATAAACAACTGGGATCAAGTGGATCCCTTGAAGAGTATAGAGATTGTCGAAATAGAGTTAAGAGGGAAATCAGGAGGGCAAAAAGGGGACATGAAATTGCTTTGGCAAATAATGCAAAGGAGAATCCAAAGAGCTTCTACAGATACATAAAGGGAAAAAGAGCAACTAGGGACAGAGTAGGGCCTCTTAAGGATTAACAAGGACATCTATGTGCAGAGCCACAAGAGTTGGGTGAGATCCTGAATGAATATTTCTCATCGGTATTCACGGTGGAGAAAGGCATGGATGTTAGGAAACTAAGGGAAATAAATAGTGATGTCTTGAGAAGTGTGCATATTACAGAGGAGGAGGTGCTGGAAGTCTTAAAGCGCATCAAGGTAGATAAATCCCCGGGACCTGATGAAATGTATCCCAGGGTGTTGAGGGAGGCTAGGGAGGAAATTGCGGGTCCCCTAACAGAGATATTTGAATCATCGGCAGCCACAGGTGAGGTGCCTGAAGATTAGAGAGTGGCGAATGTTGTGCCCTTGTTTCAGAAGGGCAGCAGGGAAAAGCCTGGGAACTACAGACCGGTGAGCCTAACGTCTGTAGTAGGTAAGTTGCTAGAAGGTATTCTGAGAGACAGGATCTACAAGCATTTAGAGAGGCAAGGACTGATTCGGGGCAGTCAGCATGGCTTTGTGCGTGGAAAATCATGTCTCACAAATTTGATTGAGTTTTTTGAGGGGGTGACCAAGAAGGTAGATGAGGGCAGTGCAGTAGACGTTGTCTACATGGACTTTAGCAAAGCCTTTGACAAGGTACCGCATGGTAGGTTGTTGCAGAAGGTTAAAGCTCACGGGATCCAGGGTGAGGTTGCCAATTGGATTCAAAATTGGCTGGACGACAGAAGACAGAGGGTGGTTGTAGAGGGTTGTTTTTCAAACTGGAGGCCTGTGACCAGTGATGTGCCTCAGGGATCGGTGCTGGGTCCACTGTTATTTGTGATTTATATTAATGATTTGGATGAGAATTTAGGAGGCATGGTTAGTAAGTTTGCAGATGACACCAAGATTGGTGGCACAGTGGATAGTGAAGAAGGTTATCTAGGATTGCAACGGGATCTTGATCAATTAGGCCAGTGGGCCGACGAATGGCAAATGGAGTTTAATTTAGATAAATGTGAGGTGATGTATTTTGGCAGATCGAATCAGGCCAGGACCTACTCAGTTAATGGTATTACGTTGGGGAGAGTTATAGAACAAAGAGATCTAGGAGTACAGGTTCATAGCTCCTTGAAGGTGGAGTCGCAGGTGGACAGGGTGGTGAAGAAGGCATTCGGCATGCTTGGTTTCATTGGTCAGAACATTGAATACAGGAGTTGGGACGTCTTGTTGAAGTTGTACAAGACATTGGTACGGCCACACTTGGAATACTGTGTGCAGTTCTGGTCACCCTATTATAGAAAGGATATTATTAAACTAGAAAGAGTGCAGAAAAGATTTACTAGGATGTTACCGGGACTTGATGGTTCGAGTTATAAGGAGAGGCTGGATAGACTGGGACTTTTTTCCCTGGAGCGTAGGAGGCTTAGGGGTGATCTTATAGAGGTCTATAAAATAATGAGGGGCATAGATAAGGTAGATAGTCAACATCTTTTCCCAAAGGTAGGGGAGTCTAAAACTAGAGGGCATAGGTTTAAGGTGAGAGGGGAGAGATTCAGAAGGGCCCAGAGGGGCAATTTCTTCACTCAGAGGGTAGTGAGTGTCTGGAATGTGCTGCCAGAGGTAGTAGTAGAGGCGGGTACAATTGTGTCTTTCAAAAAGCATTTAGATAGTTACATGGGCAAGATGGGTATAGAGGGTTATGGGCCAAGTGCGGGCAACTGGGACTCGCTTAATGGTAAAAACTGGGCGGCATGGACTGGTTGGGCCGAAGGGCCTGTTTCCATGCTGTAAACTTCTATGATTCTATGATTCTAACAAGGTCCTGGAGCAAAGGTGAAAGGCCTCTCCACACTATCTCCCATTTTATGGGAATGTACAGTCTGGTATTAAACGTCTAATGGTGACCATGAAACCATTGTGGATTGTCATCAAAACCCATCTGGTTCAGGAAAGGAAATCTGCCGTCCTTACCTGGTCTGACCTACATGTGACTCCAGACCCACACAGAGATGGTGTTGACTCTTTTTAAAATTTTTAATAATCTTTATTGTCACAAGTAGGCTCACATTAACGCTGCAATGAAGTTACTGTGAAAATCCCCTAGTTACCGCATTCCGGCGCCTGTTCGGGTACACTGAGGGAGAATTCAGAATGTCCAATTCACCTAACAGCACGTCTTTCGGGACTTGTGGGAGGAAACCAGAGCACCTGGAGGAACCCCACGCAGACACGGGGAGAACATGCAGACTCCGCACAGAGGGCAATTAGGGATGGGCAATAAATGCTGGCACAGCCTGCGCGCCCTGGCACCCGATAGGCGCAGTTTTGCACCCTCCTACCCCATAGGTTCCGAGTGGGTCACGTAGCCTCTTAAAGGGGCCATGCTATCACACTCTGCCAATCCCACAATGGTCCCAGAATTCTTCATAAGAACATAAGAACTAGGAGCAGGAGTAGGCCATCTGGCCCCTCGAGCCTGCTCCACCATTCAATGAGATCATGGCTGATCTTTTGTGGACTCAGCTCCACTTTCCGGCCCGAACACCATAACCCTTAATCCCTTTATTCTTCAAAAAACTATCTATCTTTATCTTAAAAACATTTAATGAAGGAGCCTCTACTGCTTCACTGGGCAAGGAATTCCATAGATTCACAACCCTTTGGGTGAAGAAGTTCCTCCTAAGCTCAGTCCTAAATCTACTTCCCCTTATTTTGAGGCTATGCCCCCTAGTTCTGCTTTCACCCGCCAGTGGAAACAACCTGCCCGCATCTATCCTATCTATTCCCTTCATAATTTTATATGTTTCTAGAAGATCCCCCCACATCCTTCTAAATTTCAACGAGTACAGTCCCAGTCTACTCAACCTCTCCTCGTAATCCAACCCCTTCAGCTCTGGGATTAACCCAGTGAATCTCCTCTGCACACCCTCCAGTGCCAGTACGTCCTTTCTCAGGTAAGGAGACCAAAACTGAACACAATACTCCAGGTGTGGCCTCACTAACACCTTATACAGTTGCAGCATAACCTCCCTAGTTTTAAACTCCATCCCTCTAGCAATGAAGGACAAAACTCCATTTGCCTTCTTAATCACCTGTTGCACCTGTAAACCAACAATCCTCTCAAGGTCGTCACCTGTCATAGCCTCATTTCCATCAGTCACTGGCATGTTATTTGTGTCTTCCACTGTGAAGGCCGACCCAAAAAACCTCTTCAGTTCCTCAGCCATTTCCTCTTCTCCCATTAGTAAATCTCCCTTCTCATCGTTTAAAGAACCAATATTTACCTTAGCCACTCTTTTTGTTTTATATATTTGTAGAAACTTTTACTATCTGTTTTTATATTCTGAGCAAGTTTACTCTCATAATCTATCTTACTCTTCTTTATAGCTTTTTTAGTAGCTTTCTGTTGCCCCTAAAGATTTCCCAGCCCTCTAGTCTCCCACTAATCTTTGCCACTTTGTATGCTTTTTCCTCCAATTTGATACTCTCCCTTATTTCCTGAGATATCCACGGTCGATTTTCCCTCTTTCTACCGTCCTTCATTTTTGTTGGTATAAACCTTTGCTGAGCACTGTGAAAAATCGCTTGGAAGGTTCTCCACTGTTCCTCAACTGTTTCAACATAAAGTCTTTGTTCCCAGTCTACCTTAGCTTGCTCTTCTCTCATCCCATTGTAATCTCCTTTGTTTAAGCACAAAACACTCGTGTTTGATTTTACCTTCTCACCCTCCATCTGTATTTTAAATTCCACCATATTGTGATCGCTCCTTCCGAGAGGATCCCTAACTATGAGATCATCAATCAATCCTGTCTCATTACACAGGACCAGATCTAGGATTGCTTGTTCCCTCGTAGGTTCTATTACATACTGTTCTAGGAAACTATCGTGGATACATTCTATAAACTCCTCCTCAAGGCTGCCTTGACCGACCTGGTTAAATCAATTGACATGTAGATTAAAATCCCCCATGATAGCTGCTCCACCATTTCTACATGTATCCATTATTTCTTTGTTTATTGCCTGCCCCACTGTAATGTTACTATTTGGTGGCCTATAGACTACTCCTATCAGTGACTTTTTCGCCTTACTATTCCTGATTTCCACCCAAATGGATTCAATCTTATCCTCCATAGCACCGATGTCATCCCCTACTATTGCCCGGATGTCATCCTTAAATAACAGAGCTACACAACCTCCCTGACCATCCACTCTGCCCTTCCGAAAAGTTTGACCCTCGGATATTTAACTCCCAGTCGTGACCATCCTTTAACCATGTTTCAGTAATGGCTACTAAATCGTACAGTGCACTAAATTCAGGCCTTCTGAGCAATCCTGGGGCGCGATTCTCCGACCCCCCACCAGGTCGGAGAATCGGCGTGGGCCGGCGTGAATCCCGCCCCCACCGTGTCGCGAATTCTCTGCCACCGGAGATTTGGCGGGGGCGGGAATCGCGCCACGCCGGTCGGCGGGAATCCCTCGGCGATTCTCCGGTCCGCGATGGGCCGAAGTCCCGCTGCTGTCCGCCCACGCCAGCCGGTGTGGATTGAACCACCTTTGGGACAGCGGGACACGGCGGCACGGGCGGGCTCCGGGGTCCTGGGGGGGGCGCGGGGCGATCTGGCCCCAGGGGGGTGCCCCCACGGTGGCCTGGCCCGCGATCGGGGCCCACCGATCCTCGGGCGGGCCTGTGCCGTGGGGGCACTCTTTTTCTTCCGCCTTCGCCATGGTATCCACCATGGCGGAGGCGGAAGAGACCCCCTCCACTGCGCATGCGCGGGGATGCCGTGAGCGGCCGCTGATGCTCCCGCGCATGCGCCACCCGGCAAAGTCATTCCCGCGCCAGCGGGCGGGGCACCAAAGGCCTTTCCCCCCAGCTAGCGGGGCGGAAATCAGTCCGGCACGGGCCTAGCCCCTCAAGGTGAGGGCTCGGCCCCTCAAGATGCGGAGGCTTCCGCACCTTTGGGGCGGCGCGATGCCGGACTGATTCGGTCCGTTTTTGGAGCCGGTCGGCGGACATCACGCCGATATCGGAGAATCCCGCCCCCTATTTTAATCATTTCACCAATGATTCCGCAGGCCCGGAATACCCGCCCCAGGCCTTGAATTCATGTCCCAGTCCCGGAATACCCGCCCCAGGCCCAGAATACATGCCCCAGGCCCGGAATACCCGCCCCAGGCCCGGAATACATGTCCCAGGCCCGGAATACCCGCCCCAGGCCCAGAATACATGCCCCAGGCCCGGAATACCCGCCCCAGGCACGGAATACCCACCCCAGGCCCGGAATAACCGCCCCAGGCTCAGAATACCCACCCCAGGCCCGGAACACCCGTCCCAGGCTCGGAACACCAGCCCCAGGCCCGGAATACACGCCCGAGACCTGGAACACTCGCCCCAGGCCCCGAATACCCGCCCCAGGCCCGGAATAACCGCCCCAGGCTCGGAACACCCACCCCAGACCCAGAACACCCGTCCCAGGCTTGGAACACCAACCCCAGGCCCGGAACTACCGACCCAGGCCCGGAATACATGCCCCAGGCCCTGAATACCCACCCCAGGCCCGGAATACCCGTCCCAGGCCCGGAATACCCGCCCCAGACCCGGAACACCCGCCCCAGGCCCGGAATACAGCCCCAGTCCCGGAATACCTGCACCAGGCCCGGGACACCAGCCCCAGGCCCGGAATACCCGCACCAGGCCCTGAATACCTGCCCCAGACCCGGAACACCCGCCCCAGGCCCGGAATACCCGTCCCAGGCCCGAAATAACCGCCGCAGACCCGGAACACCCGCCCCAGGCCCGGAATACAACCCCAGTCCCGGAATACCTGCACCAGGCCCGGGACACCAGCCCCAGGCCCGGAATACCCGCACCAGGCCCTGAATACCTGCCCCAGACCCGGAACACCCGCCCCAGGCCCGGAATACAGCCCCAGTCCCGGAATACCTGCACCAGGCCCGGGACACCAGCCCCAGGCCCGGAATACCCGCACCAGGCCCTGAATACCTGCCCCAGACCCGGAACACCCGCCCCAGGCCCAGAATACCCGCCCCAGACCCAGAACACCCGCCCCAGGCCCGGAATACAGCCCCAGTCCTGGAATACCTGCACCAGCAAGCGGCGAAAGAGCTGCGTGAGTTCCGCACATGCGCAGACCGGTCGGTGTATTTTGGCGCATGCCGGCCATGGCGCGAAAGGAAGGAGTGCCCCCACGGAACAGGCCTGCCTGCAGATGGGCGGGCCAGGCCACCGTGGCCCCCCCCCCCACCCGGCGTCGGATCCCCCCGCCCCAGCCAGGTCCCGTTGTGTGGGTCGGCAGCACGGTAGCATTGTGGATAGCACAATTGCTTCACAGCTCCAGTGTCCCAGGTTCGATTCCGGCTTGGGTCACTGTCTGTGCGGAGTCTGCACGTTCTCCCCGTGTGTGCGTGGGTTTCCTCCGGGTGCTCCAGTTTCCTCCCACAGTCCAAAGATGTGCAGGTTAGGTGGATTGGCCAAGATAAATTGCCCTTAGTGTCCAAAATTGCCCTTAGTGTTGGGTGGGGTTACTGGGTTATGGGGATAGGGTGGAGGTGTGGGCTTGAGTAGGGTGCTCTTTCCAAGAGCCGGTGCAGACTCGATGGGCCGAATGGCCTCCTTCTGCACTGTAAATTCTATGATAATCTATGATCGACCCACGCCGGCGGGACAGGCCAAAAACGGACGGTCGCTCGGCCCATTGGGGCCCGGAGAATTACCGCGGGGGGGGGGGGCGCTGCCAACGGTCCTCGACCGGAGTGGCATGAACCCGCCCCACCTGAAAACCGCCGCCGGAGAATATGGCAGCCAGTGTCGGGACGGCGGGTCGGGATTTGCGCCGCTCCCTTGGATTTTCCGAGGGGGTTGGAGAATCCCGCCTGATGTCTGAGAAATGTTTCATTTGCAATAAAACCGTCTCGGTGAATTGAAGCTGATTGGCGTCAGGAAGGCCATTCCGCCCATCCTGGCTGTGCTAGCCGTGTTAAAGATATATCCAATTAACCCCCCCCCCCCCTGCTCATTCCCCATCAGCCTGAGAATTCCCCCTTTCAATCAGATTTTGAAATGAGGTCACAGGGGTGGCACGGCTGCACAGTGGTTAGCACTGTTGCCTCACAGCACCAGGGTTCCGGGTTCAATTCCGACCTCGGGTCACTGTCTGTGCGGAGTCTGCACGTTCTCCCCGTGTCTGCGTGGGTTTCCTCCGGGTGCTCCGGTTTCCTCCCACAGTCCAAAGATGGCAGGTTTTGATTGGCCGTGTTAAATTGCCCCTCGGTGTCCAAAGGGTTATTTTGGTCACAAGGTTACAGATAGGGGAGGGGAGTGGGCCCAGGTAGGTGGCTTTTTCCAAGGGTCGGGGCAGCCCCGATGGGCCAAATGGCCTTCCTTTGCACTGTAGGGATTTATGGCAAGATGGTAGGATAATGCAGGAAGAGGAGGAGGCCATTCAGCCCCTCGAGCCTGTTCTACCAGCTGATTAGTTTATGCGTGGTCTGTATCTCACCCCCAGTTCACTCACTTTGTTTCACATCCCTTTCTCCGTGTCTCAGCCTTGATTCAGAGGGAGCAAATCTCACCTCTGACGCCTGAGGTCAGGGTTCAAGGGTTCAGATGAGGACAGTCTAACCCCACAGTTGGATACAAAGATCTCCTGGTCACTATTGGACGAAGAGATTCAGAGATTTCTCTCGTGTCCAATATCATTAAGAGAGATGTTCAGATTGATGTTTCTGGGATCTTGCTGTGCGGACAATCACATTGATGTTTCTGGGATCTTGCTGTGCGGACAATCACATTGATGTTTCTGGGATCTTGCTGTGCGGACAATCACATTGATGTTTCTGGGATCTTGCTGTGCGGACAATCACATTGATGTTTCTGGGATCTTGCTGTGCGGACAGTCACATTGATGTTTACGGGATCTTGCTGTGTGGACAATCACATTGATGTTTCTGGGATCTTGCTGTGCGGACAATCACATTGATGTTTCTGGGATCTTGCTGTGCGGTCAGTCACATTGATGTTTACGGGATCTTGCTGTGCGGACAATCACATTGATGTTTCTGGGACCTTGCTGTGCAGACAATCATACTGATGTTTCTGGGATCTTGCTGTGCGGACAGTCACATTGCTGTTTACGGGATCTTGCTGTGCGGACAGTCACATTGCTGTTTACGGGATCTTGCTGTGCGGACAGTCACATTGATATTTCTGGGATCTTGCTGTGCGGACAGTCACATTGCTGTTTACGGGACCTTGCTGTGCGGACAGTCACATTGCTGTTTACGGGATCTTGCTGTGCGGACAGTCACATTGATGTTTCTGGGATCTTGCTGTGCGGACAGTCACATTGATGTTTCTGGGATCTTGCTGTGCGGACAGTCACATTGATGTTTACGGGATCTTGCTGTGCGGTCAGTCACATTGATGTTTCTGGGATCTTGCTGTGCAGACAGTCACATTGATGTTTCTGGGACCTTGCTGCGC
Source organism: Scyliorhinus torazame (assembly GCF_047496885.1). Taxonomy (NCBI): domain Eukaryota; kingdom Metazoa; phylum Chordata; class Chondrichthyes; order Carcharhiniformes; family Scyliorhinidae; genus Scyliorhinus; species Scyliorhinus torazame. Next base: position 4,311,745 of record NC_092713.1, read on the forward strand.
GGACAGTCACATTGCTGTTTACGGGATCTTGCTGTGCAGACAGTCACATTGATGTTTACGGGATCTTGCTGTGCGGACAGTCACATTGATGTTTCTGGGACCTTGCTGCGCGGACAATCACATTGATATTTCTGGGATCTTGCTGTGCAGACAATCACAATGATGTTTACGGGATCTTGCTGTGCGGACAGTCACATTGATGTTTCTGGGATCTTGCTGTGCGGACAATCACATTGATGTTTACGGGATCTTGCTCTGCGGACAATCACAATGATGTTTACGGGATCTTGCTGTGCGGACAGTCACATTGATGTTTCTGGGATCTTGCTGTGCGGACAATCAAAGAACAAAGAACAAAGAACAAAGAAATGTACAGCACAGGAACAGGCCCTTCGGCCCTCCAAGCCCGTGCCGACCATACTGCCCGACTAAACTACAATCTTCTACACTTCCTGGGTCCGTATCCTTCTATTCCCATCCTATTCATATATTTGTCAAGATGCCCCTTAAATGTCCCTATCGTCCCTGCCTCCACTACCTCCTCCGGTAGTGAGTTCCAGGCACCCACTACCCTCTGCGTAAAAAACTTGCCTCGTACATCTACTCTAAACTTTGCCCCTCTCACCTTAAACCTATGCCCCCTAGTAATTGACCCCTCTACCCTGGGGAAAAGCCTCTGACTATCCACTCTGTCTATGCCCCTCATAATTTTGTATACCTCTATCAGGTCACCCCTCAACCTCCTTCGTTCCAGTGAGAACAAACCGAGTTTATTCAATCGCTCCTCATAGCTTATGCCCTCCATACCAGGCAACATTCTGGTAAATCTCTTCTGCACCCGCTCTAAAGCCTCCACATCCTTCTGGTAGTGTGGCGACCAGAATTGAACACTATACTCCAAGTGTGGCCTAACTAAGGTTCTATACAGCTGCAACATGACTTGCCAATTCTTATACTCAATGCCCCGGCCAATGAAGGCAAGCATGCCGTATGCCTTCTTGACTACCTTCTCCACCTGTGTAGCCCCTTTCAGTGATCTGTGGACCTGTACTCCTAGATCTCTTTGACTTTCAATACTCTTGAGGGTTCTACCATTCACTGTATATTCCCTACCTGCATTAGCCCTTCCAAAATGCATTACCTCACATTTGTCCAGGTTAAACTCCATCTGCCATCTCTCCGCCCAAGTCTCCAGACAATCTAAATCCTGCTGTATCCTCAGACAGTCCTCATCGCTATCCGCAATTCCACCAACCTTTGTGTCGTCTGCAAACTTACTAATCAGACCAGTTACATTTTCCTCCAGATCATTTATATATACTACAAAGAGCAAAGGTCCCAGCACTGAACCCTGTGGAACACCACTGGTCACAGCCCTCCAATTAGAAAAGCATCCCTCCATTGCTACCCTCTGCCTTCTATGGCCTAGCCAGTTCTGTATCCACCTTGCCAGTTCACCCCTGATCCCGTGTGACTTCACCTTTTGTACTAGTCTACCATGAGGGACCTTGTCAAAGGCCTTACTGAAGTCCATATAGACAACATCTACTGCCCTACCTGCATCAATCATCTTAGTGACCTCCTCGAAAAACTCTATCAAGTTAGTGAGACACGACCTCCCCTTCACAAAACCGTGCTGCCTCTCACTAATACGTCCATTTGCTTCCAAATGGGAGTAGATCCTGTCTCGAAGAATTCTCTCCAGTAATTTCCCTACCACTGAAGTAAGGCTCACCGGCCTGTAGTTCCCGGGATTATCCCTGCCACCCTTCTTAAACAGAGGAACAACATTGGCTATTCTCCAGTCCTCCGGGACATCCCCTGAAGACAGCGAGGATCCAAAGATTTCTGTCAAGGCCTCAGCAATTTCCTCTCCAGCCTCCTTCAGTATTCTGGGGTAGATCCCATCCGGCCCTGGGGACTTATCTACCTTAATATTTTTTAAGACACCCAACACCTCGTCTTTTTGGATCACAATGTGACCCAGGCTATCTACACCCCCTTCTCCAGACTCAACATCTACCAATTCCTTCTCTTTGGTGAATACTGATGCAAAGTATTCATTTAGTACCTCGCCCATTTCCTCTGGCTCCACACATAGATTCCCTTGCCTATCCTTCAGTGGGCCAACCCTTTCCCTGGCTACCCTCTTGCTTTTTATGTAAGTGTAAAAAGCCTTGGGATTTTCCTTAACCCTATTTGCCAATGACTTTTCATGACCCCTTCTAGCCCTCCTGACTCCCTGCTTAAGTTCCTTCCTACTTTCCTTATATGCCACACAGGCTTCGTCTGTTCCCAGCCTTTTAGCCCTGACAAATGCCTCCTTTTTCTTTTTGACGAGGCCTACAATATCATTCGTCATCCAAGGTTCCCGAAAATTGCCGTATTTGTCTTTCTTCCTCACAGGAACATGCCTGTCCTGTATTCCTATCAACTGACACTTGAAAGCCTCCCACATGTCAGATGTTGATTTGCCCTCAAACATCCGCCCCCAATCTATGCTCTTCAGTTCCCGCCTAATATTGTTATAATTAGCCTTCCCCCAATTTAGCACATTCATCCTCGGACCACTCTTATCCTTGTCCACCAGTACTTTAAAACTTACTGAATTGTGGTCACTGTTACCGAAATGCTCCCCTACTGAAACATCTACCACCTGGCCGGGCTCATTCCCCAATACCAGGTCCAGTACCGCCTCTTCCCTAGTTGGACTGTTTACATATTGTTTTAAGAAGCCCTCCTGGATGCTCCTTACAAACTCTGCCCCGTCTAAGCCCCTGGCACTAAGTGAGTCCCAGTCAATATTGGGGAAGTTGAAGTCTCCCATCACCACAACCCTGTTGTTTTTACTCTTTTCCAAAATCTGTCTACCTATCTGCTCCTCTATCTCCCGCTGGCTGTTGGGAGGCCTGTAGTATACCCCCAACATTGTGACTGCACCCTTCTTATTCCTGATCTCTACCCATATAGCCTCACTGCCCTCTGAGGTGTCCTCTCGCTGTATAGCTGTGATACTCTCCTGAACAAGTAGCGCAACTCCGCCTCCCCTTTTACATCCCCCTCTATCCCGCCTGAAACATCTAAATCCTGGAACGTTTAGCTGCCAATCCTGCCCTTCCCTCAACCAGGTCTCTGTAATGGCAACAACATCATAGTTCCAAGTAGTAATCCAAGCTCTAAGTTCATCTGCCTTACCCGTAATGCTCCTTGCATTAAAACATATGCACTTCAGGCCACCAGACCCGCTGTGTTCAGCAACTTCTCCCCGTCTGCTCTGCCTCAGAGCCACACTGTCCATATTCCCTAGTTCTCCCTCAACGCTCTCACCTTCTGACCTATTGCTCCCGTGCCCACCCCCCTGCCATACTAGCAAGTGTGCCATCATCACATTGATGTTTACGGGATCTTGCTGTGCAGACAATCACATTGATGTTTACGGGATCTTGCTGTGTGGACAATCACATTGATGTTTCTGGGATCTTGCTGTGCGGTCAATCACATTGATGTTTACGGGATCTTGCTGTGCGGACAATCACATTGATGTTTCTGGGACCTTGCTGTGCAGACAATCATACTGATGTTTCTGGGATCTTGCTGTGCGGACAGTCACATTGCTGTTTACGGGATCTTGCTGTGCGGACAGTCACATTGCTGTTTACGGGATCTTGCTGTGCGGACAGTCACATTGCTGTTTACGGGATCTTGCTGTGCGGACAGTCACATTGATGTTTCTGGGATCTTGCTGTGCGGACAGTCACATTGATGTTTCTGGGATCTTGCTGTGCGGACAGTCACATTGATGTTTACGGGATCTTGCTGTGCGGTCAGTCACATTGATGTTTCTGGGATCTTGCTGTGCGGACAGTCACATTGATGTTTCTGGGACCTTGCTGCGCGGACAGTCACATTGCTGTTTACGGGATCTTGCTGTGCGGACAGTCACATTGATGTTTCTGGGATCTTGCTGTGCGGACAGTCACATTGATGTTTCTGGGACCTTGATGCGCGGACAATCACATTGATATTTCTGGGATCTTGCTGTGCGGACAGTCACATTGCTGTTTACGGGATCTTGCTGTGTGGACAGTCACATTGATGTTTCTGGGATCTTGCTGTGCGGACAGTCACATTGATGTTTCTGGGACCTTGCTACGTGGACAATCACATTGATGTTTACGGGATCTTGCTCTGCGGACAATCACAATGATGTTTACGGGATCTTGCTGTGCGGACAGTCACATTGATGTTTCTGGGATCTTGCTGTGCGGACAGTCACATTGATGTTTACGGGATCTTGCTGTGCGGACAATCACATTGATGTTTACGGGATCTTGCTGTGCGGACAATCACATTGATGTTTATGGGATCTTGCTGTGCGGACAATCACACTGATGTTTCTGGGACCTTGCTGTGTGGACAGTCACACTGATGTTTACGGGATCTTGCTGTGCGGACAATCACACTGATGTTTCTGGGACCTTGCTGTGTGGACAGTCACACTGATGTTTACGGGATCTTGCTGTGCGGACAGTCACATTGATGTTTACGGGATCTTGCTGTGCGGACAGTCACATTGATGTTTACGGGATCTACTGTGCGGACAATCTCATTGATGTTTGTGGTACCTTGCTGTGCGGACAGTCACATTGATGTTTGTGGGACCTTGCTGTGCGGACAGTCACATTGATGTTTACGGGATCTTGCTGTGCGGACAGTCACATTGATGTTTACGGGATCTTGCTGTGCGGACAGTCAAATTGATGTTTACGGGATCTACTGTGCGGACAATCACATTGATGTTTGTGGGACCTTGCTGTGCGGACAATCACATTGATGTTTCTGGGATGTTGCTGTGCGGACAATCACATTGATGGGTACGGGATCTTGCTGTGCGGACAGTCACATTGATGTTTACGGGATCTTGCTGTGCGGACAATCACATTGATGTTTCTGGGATCTTGCTGTGCGGACAGTCACATTGATGTTTACGGGATCTTGCTGTGCGGACAATCACATTGATGTTTCTGGGATCTTGCTGTGCGGACAGTCACATTGATGTTTCTGGGATCTTGCTGTGCGGACAGTCACACTGATGTATGTGGGACCTTGCTGTGCGGACAATCCAATTGATGTTTCTGGGATCTTGCTGTGCGGAAAATCACATTGATGGGTATGGGATCTTGCTGTGCGGACAGTCACATTGATGTTTACGGGATCTTGCTGTGCGGACAGTCACATTGATGTTTCTGGGATCTTGCTGTGCGGACAATCACATTGATGTTTACGAGATCTTGCTGTGCGGACAATCAAATTGATGTTTACGGGATCTTGCTGTGCGGACAATCACATTGATGTTTGTGGGACCTTGCTGTGCGGACAATCACATTGATGTTTCTGGGATCTTGCTGTGCAGACAGTCACATTGATGTTTACGGGATCTTGCTGTGCGGACAATCACATTGATGTTTACGGGATCTTGCTGTGCGGACAATCACATTGATGTTTACGGGATCTTGCTGTGCGGACAATCACATTGATGTTTACGGGATCTTGCTGTGCAGACAGTCACATTGATGTTTACGGGATCTTGCTGTGCGGACAATCACATTGATGTTTACGGGATCTTGCTGTGCAGACAATCACATTGATGTTTATGGGATCTTGCTGTGCGGACAATCACATTGATGTTTACGGGATCTTGCTGTGCGGACAATCACATTGATGTATCTGGGATCTTGCTGTGCGGACAGTCACATTGATGTTTACGGGATCTTGCTGTGCGGACAGTCACATTGCTGTTTACGGGATCTTGCTGTGCGGACAGTCACATTGCTGTTTACGGGATCTTGCTGTGCGGACAGTCACATTGATGTTTCTGGGATCTTGCTGTGCGGACAGTCACATTGCTGTTTACGGGATCTTGCTGTGCGGACAGTCACATTGATATTTCTGGGATCTTGCTGTGCGGACAGTCACATTGCTGTTTACGGGATCTTGCTGTGCGGACAGTCACATTGCTGTTTACGGGATCTTGCTGTGCGGAAAGTCACATTGATGTTTCTGGGATCTTGCTGTGCGGACAGTCACATTGATGTTTCTAGGATCTTGCTGTGCGGACAGTCACATTGATGTTTACGGGATCTTGCTGTGCGGTCAGTCACATTGATGTTTCTGGGATCTTGCTGTGCGGACAGTCACATTGATGTTTCTGGGACCTTGCTGCGCGGACAGTCACATTGCTGTTTACGGGATCTTGCTGTGCGGACAGTCACATTGATGTTTCTGGGATCTTGCTGTGCGGACAGTCACATTGATGTTTCTGGGACCTTGCTGCGTGGACAATCACATTGATGTTTACGGGATCTTGCTCTGCGGACAATCACAATGATGTTTACGGGATCTTGCTGTGCGGACAGTCACATTGATGTTTCTGGGATCTTGCTGTGCGGACAGTCACATTGATGTTTACGGGATCTTGCTGTGCGGACAATCACATTGATGTTTACGGGATCTTGCTGTGCGGACAATCACATTGATGTTTATGGGATCTTGCTGTGCGGACAATCACACTGATGTTTCTGGGACCTTGCTGTGTGGACAGTCACACTGATGTTTACGGGATCTTGCTGTGCGGACAATCACACTGATGTTTCTGGGACCTTGCTGTGTGGACAGTCACACTGATGTTTACGGGATCTTGCTGTGCGGACAGTCACATTGATGTTTACGGGATCTTGCTGTGCGGACAGTCACATTGATGTTTACGGGGTCTACTGTGCGGACAATCACATTGATGTTTGTGGTACCTTGCTGTGCGGACAGTCACATTGATGTTTGTGGGACCTTGCTGTGCGGACAGTCACATTGATGTTTACGGGATCTTGCTGTGCGGACAGTCACATTGATGTTTACGGGATCTTGCTGTGCGGACAGTCAAATTGATGTTTACGGGATCTACTGTGCGGACAATCACATTGATGTTTGTGGGACCTTGCTGTGCGGACAATCACATTGATGTTTCTGGGATGTTGCTGTGCGGACAGTCACATTGATGTTTACGGGATCTTGCTGTGCGGACAGTCACATTGATGTTTACGGGATCTTGCTGTGCGGACAATCACATTGATGTTTCTGGGATCTTGCTGTGCGGACAGTCACATTGATGTTTACGGGATCTTGCTGTGCGGACAATCACATTGATGTTTCTGGGATCTTGCTGTGCGGACAGTCACATTGATGTTTCTGGGATCTTGCTGTGCGGACAGTCACACTGATGTTTGTGGGACCTTGCTGTGCGGACAATCACATTGATGTTTCTGGGATCTTGCTGTGCGGAAAATCACATTGATGGGTATGGGATCTTGCTGTGCGGACAGTCACATTGATGTTTACGGGATCTTGCTGTGCGGACAGTCACATTGATGTTTCTGGGATCTTGCTGTGCGGACAATTACATTGATGTTTACGGGATCTTGCTGTGCGGACAATCAAATTGATGTTTACGGGATATTGCTGTGCGGACAATCACATTGATGTTTGTGGGACCTTGCTGTGCGGACAATCACATTGATGTTTCTGGGATCTTGCTGTGCAGACAGTCACATTGATGTTTACGGGATCTTGCTGTGCGGACAATCACATTGATGTTTACGGGATCTTGCTGTGCGGACAATCACATTGATGTTTACGGGATCTTGCTGTGCGGACAATCACATTGATGTTTACGGGATCTTGCTGTGCAGACAGTCACATTGATGTTTACGGGATCTTGCTGTGCGGACAATCACATTGATGTTTACGGGATCTTGCTGTGCAGACAATCACATTGATGTTTATGGGATCTTGCTGTGCGGACAATCACATTGATGTTTACGGGATCTTGCTGTGCGCACAATCACATTGATGTATCTGGGATCTTGCTGTGCGGACAATCACATTGATGTTTACGGGATCTTGCTGTGCGGACAATCACATTGATGTATCTGGGATCTTGCTGTGCGGACAATCACATTGATGTTTACGGGATCTTGCTGTGTGGACAATCACATTGATGTTTATGGGATCTTGCTGTGCGGACAATCACATTGATGTTTATGGGATCTTGCTGTGCGGACAATCACATTGATGTTTACGGGATCTTGCTGTGCGGACAATCACATTGATGTTTACGGGATCTTGCTGTGCGGACAATCACATTGATGTTTACGGGATCTTGCTGTGCGGACAATCACATTGATGTTTACGGGATCTTGCTGTGCGGACAAGCACATTGATGTTTACGGGATCTTGCTGTGTGAATGATTACATTATTATTATCAATGTCTGTGGGATCTTGCTGTGCACCAGTTGACTGCTGCTTTTCCTGCATCTCATCAGTGACCGCACTTCAAAAGAATCTCATTGGCTGTGAAGGGCTTTGGGATGTCCTGAGGTGGTGAAAGGCGCTATAGAAATGTTTTTCTTCCTGACATTCGAGTTCCTGTGTCCACAGGAGGCCTTTTCTACAAAGTGTCTCAGATCAAAACCTCTCCCTTCCCAGCCGTCAATGTGAAATCTCCCTGAATTAACTCATTTCCATTGGCAGGGTTGTTCACTGAGGATGATAAGGTTCTTTGTAGACACAAAAACAAAGCTCTCTGCGACCGCCAGTATCTGAACATGCTCAGATTACACTTCATACATCCCGATATGATGGCAGTTTAATACCTTGGTCACGGAGGAAGCACAGATTGAAAGATTGTTCTTGTAAATGTTGCCGACACAGAGCTTAACATTTCTATTAACCAAAAGCTGCTATTTTATCCTGCCTGTCTAATTAGCCAATGGCTAGTGTCAGGGTCAGTGTGGTCCAAACCGATCAATAAATGAGAGGAGACTGAGTGAGTGAGATACAAATGTACATTCAGTCTGTGCGCTTCCTCCGAGTGAGAGTGGAGAGTGGCGAATGTCGTGCCCCTGTTCAAAAAAGGAACTAGGGATAACCCTGGGAATTACAGGCCAGTTAGTCTTACTTCGGTGGTAGGCAAAGTAATGGAAAGGGTACTGAAGGATAGGATTTCTGAGCATCTGGAAAGACACTGCTTGATTAGGGATAGTCAGCACGGATTTGTGAGGGGTAGGTCTTGCCTTACAAATCTTATTGAATTCTTTGAGGAGGTGACCAAGCATGTGGATGAAGGTAAAGCAGTGGATGTAGTGTACATGGATTTTAGTGAGGCATTTGATAAAGTTCCCCATGGTAGGCTTATGCAGAAAGTAAGGAGGCATGGGATAGTGGGAAATTTGGCCAGTTGGATAACGAACTGGCTAACCGATAGAAGTCAGAGAGTGGTGGTGGATGGCAAATATTCAGCCTGGATCCCAGTTACCAGTGGCGTACCGCAGGGATCAGTTCTGGGTCCTCTGCTGTTTGTGATTTTCATTAATGACTTGGATGAGGGAGTTGAAGGGTGGGTCAGTAAATTTGCAGACGATACGAAGATTGGTGGAGTTGTGGATAGTAAGGAGGGCTGTTGTCGGCTGCAAAGAGACATAGATAGGATGCAGAGCTGGGCTGAGAAGTGGCAGATGGAGTTTAACCCTGAAAAGTGTGAGGTTGTCCATTTTGGAAGGACAAATATGAATGCGGAATACAGGGTTAACGGTAGAGTTCTTGGCAATGTGGAGGAGCAGAGAGATCTTGGGGTCTATGTTTATACATCTTTGAAAGTTGCCACTCAAGTGGATAGAGCTGTGAAGAAGGCCTATGGTGTGCTCGCGTTCATTAACAGAGGGATTGAATTTAAGAGCCGTGAGGTGATGATGCAGCTGTACAAAACTTTGGTAAGGCCACATTTGGAGTACTGTGTACAGTTCTGGTCGCCTCATTTTAGGAAGGATGTGGAAGCTTTGGAAAAGGTGCAAAGAAGATTTACCAGGATGTTGCCTGGAATGGAGAGTAGGTCTTACGAGGAAAGGTTGAGGGTGCTAGGCCTTTTCTCATTAGAACGGAGAAGGATGAGGGGCGACTTGATAGAGGTTTATAAGATGATCAGGGGAATAGATAGAGTAGACAGTCAGAGACTTTTTCCCCGGGTGGAACAAACCATTACAAGGGGACATAAATTTAAGGTGAAAGGTGGAAGATATAGGAGGGATATCAGAGGTAGGTTCTTTACCCAGAGAGTAGTGGGGGCATGGAATGCACTGCCTGTGGAAGTAGTTGAGTCGGAAACATTAGGGACCTTCAAGCAGCTATTGGATAGGTACATGGATTACGGTTAAATGATATAGTGTAGATTTATTTGTTCTCAAGGGCAGCACGGTAGCATTGTGGATAGCACAATTGCTTCACAGCTCCAGGGTCCCAGGTTCGATTCCGGCTTGGGTCACTGTCTGTGCGGAGTCTGCACGTCCTCCCCGTGTCTGCGTGGGTTTCCTCCGGGTGCTCCGGTTTCCTCCCACAATCCAAAGATGTGCGGGTTAGGTGAATTGGCCAATGATAAATTGCCCTTAATGTCCAAATTGCCCTTTGTGTTGGGTGGAGGTGTTGAATTTGGGTGGGGTGCTCTTTCCGGGGGCCGGTGCAGACTCGGGGGGGCCGAATGGCCTCCTTCTGCACTGTAAATTCAATGATAATCTATGATTAATCTAGGACAAAGGTTCGGCACAACATCGTGGGCCGAAGGGCCTGTTCTGTGCTGTATTTTCTATGTTCTATGTTCTATGTTCTATGAGTCCAACCTCCCTGATTGCAGTCTGGGAAGATCTGAGGCTCGGGATTGAAAGCGAGTGATTTGAGATTCCTCACTCACGAGGAGACCTTTCTCAAACTGTACGAGGGAGCGGCAGTGAGCTGACATTACTCTGCACCATCATTTTCAATTGATGGGGTAGAGAGAGAGAAACTTTCCCCATTGGCCAGGGGGAGACTAGGGGCAGAAGCTTAAAATCAGAGCCAGGACGTTTCGGAGAGAACTTCCTTACACAAAGGATGGGAGGAATGTGAAACCCTGACCAATAAAGAGCGATCAACATTGGAGATCTGTTAATAATCTGAGACTGAGAGGGTTTTACCAGCCAATGATATTGGCGGATTTGTGGAGAAGGCGGGGAAATGGAGTTAGAATACAGCTCAGCCTTGATCACAATGATTGGTGGAACAGGTTGGAGGGGCTGAATGCCCCCCCCCCCCGTTCCAATGTTCCTATTTACTAACAGCAAAGAGTGAGATTGACGGTGAGCCGGGTTTATGAATATTCAATATTTCTCCTGTGAGGGCGGGTAACACAGAATGGGGAATAACGGGAATGAAATGAAACACAAATTAAACTCACAGAATCTGAGTCTCAGTCCTCAGGAAGATTAAAATAACAAGAGGATGGAATGAGTGTGTCAGTGAAAGAATGAAATGGAGAAAGGGAATGAATGGGATGAAATCCTGACTGAGGAATACAAAGAACAACAAAGAACAAAGAAAAGTACAGCACAGGAACAGGCCCTTCGGCCCTCCAAGCCCGTGCCGACCATGCTGCCCGACTAAACTACAATCTTCTACACTTCCTGGGTCCGTATCCCTCTATCCCCATCCTATTCATATATTTGTCAAGATGCCCCTTAAATGTCCCTATCGTCCCTGCTTCCACTACCTCCTCCGGTAGCGAGTTCCAGGCACCCACTACCCTCTGCGTAAAAAACTTGCCTCGTACATCTACTCTAAACCTTGCCCCTCTCACCTTAAACCTATGCCCCCTAGTAATTGACCCCTCTACCCTGGGGAAAAGCCTCTGACTATCCACTCTGTCTATGCCCCTCATAATTTTGTAGACCTCTATCAGGTCTCCCCTCAACCTCCTTCGTTCCAGTGAGAACAAACCGAGTTTATTCAATCGCTCCTCATAGCTAATGCCCTCCATACCAGGCAACATTCTGGTAAATCTCTTCTGCACCCTCTCTAAAGCCTCCACATCCTTCTGGTAGTGTGGTGACCAGAATTGAACACTATACTCCAAGTGTGGCCTAACTAAGGTTCTATAGAGCTGCAACATGACTTGCCAATTCTTATACTCAATGCCCCGGCCAATGAAGGCAAGCATGCCGTATGCCTTCTTGACTACCTTCTCCACCTGTGTTGCCCCTTTCAATGACCTGTGGACCTGTACTCCTAGCTCCATACTCCAGCTCAGATATTTATGATCGACTTATCGTCCTCGCTCACTGGGTGGATTACTCATGTCTGGAAGTCGTTGATAGGACCGGATCAAACAACATCAACTTGCATTTATATAGCGACTTTCACTGGGTGAATCAGGAATCAGACAACAATGGCCACCCAATCACATTGGATGATTCAATTCTGGTCGCCCCACTACCAGACCAGGTTTAGAGTAGATGTACGAGGCAAGTTTTTACACAGAGGGTAGTGGGTGCCTGGAACTCCCTGCCGGAGGAGGTGGTGGAAGCAGGGACGATAGTGACATTTAAGGGGCATCTTGACAAATACATGAATAGGATGGGAATAGAGGGATACGGACCCAGGAAGTGTAGAAGATTGTAGTTTAGATGGGCAGCATGGTCGGCACGGGCTTGGAGGGCCGAAGGGCCTGTTCCTGTGCTGTACTTTTCTTTGTTCTTTGTTCTTTGCTCTTTGATGTCCAGATAGGTGACCAAAGGCTTGGTCAGGTTTTAATGAGCATCATCAAGGAGGTGAGAGAGGAGGAGAGGTTTCAGGAGGGAATTCCTGAGCTTCGGGTCCAGGTAGCTGAAGGCACAGCTCCTAACGGTGGAGTGAGGAGTGTGGGGTATGGACAAGAGGCAGCGGGGGAGAAATTAAGAGATTTTGGGTGGCTGTAGAGTCCACAAGGAGATCAGTGACTCCTGACCCTCCCAGAAGGGGCCGGAATTCCAATTCTGCTTTTGTTCATCTTCGGTCAATGTAAAATCTGATTGGCTGAGACAGGAATGTTAACCAGGGAGATCACTCTGCTCATCTTCCAATAGGAAAACAGGTGGATTCCCACTGGCCACTGTCTTCTTCTCCCATGATGGTGATTGGCTGTGGGAGCTGGGAGTTTGTGGAAGGAACTTTTCTTCCTTTGATGAAGAGTTTAAGAGAAGCCCCTGATTGAGCTGTACTCCCAACTCCAGCCTCCTGAGCTGGGCTCAGCAAAGTGCTGCTCTTTATTCCATCACTGTCAGCTCCAACCCATCCTTAACACTTCACCGCACTTCACACTCTGACACCAGACAGATGAACAAGCTCACCCTCAGTCCTGGGCTTCACACACTGAGCAACAAGGACAGAAAATCATTGCATCAAAACATCACAACCCAAGGTTATTATCATCACAAATTAAATCAGTCACCTTGAGAGGAAAGAATGGAGCTGCTGAGGCTGGAATATGAAGGCATCAATGACTCATAATAATAATAATCTTTATTGTCACAAGTAGGCTTACATTAACACTTACATTACAGTTACTGTGAAAAGCCCCTAGTTACCGCATTCCGGCGCCTGTTCGGGTACACAGAGGGAGAATTCAGAATGTCCAAATTACCTATGCCTTTCGGGACTTGTGGGAGGAAACCGGAGCACCCGGAGGAAATCGCTATGAGGAGCGATTGAATAAACTCGGTTTGTTCTCACTGGAACGAAGGAGGTTGAGGGGAGACCTGATAGAGGTCTACAAAATTATGAGGGGCATAGACAGAGTGGATAGTCAGAGGCTTTTCCCCAGGGTGGAGGGGTCAATTACTAGGGGGCATAGGTTTAAGGTGAGAGGGGCAAGGTTTAGAGGAGATGTACGAGGCAAGTTTTTTACGCAGAGGGTAGTGGGTACCTGGAACTCGCTACCGGAGGAGGTGGTGGAAGCAGGGACGATAGGGACATTTAAGGGGCACCTTGACAAATATATGAATAGGATGGGAATAGAAGGATACGGACCCAGGAAGTGTAGAAGATTGTAGTTTAGTCGGGCAGCATGGTCGGCACGGGCTTGGAGGGCCGAAGGGCCTGTTCCTGTGCTGTACATTTCTTTGTTCTTTGTTCTTTGAAACCCACGCAGACACGGGGAGAACGTGCAGACTCCACACAGACAGTGACCCAGCAGGGAATCGAACCTGGGACCCTGGCGCTGTGAAGCAACAGTGCTAACCACTGTGCTGCCGTGCCACCCTTCACACCCGTTAGATTTAGTATGGTTGATTCAGTGGGAGAGAAAGATGAGACGTTGGGGCAAGTGTTTAATCTTTGAATGTTGTGTTAATTGCTGCCAGTGGGTTGCAGTCGCCCTTGTCCCAGAGTCACAGCACAAGTGAATTAATCAATTATTCTTATAAAAATACACAAAATCTTTGACCCTTGGCTCTCCAATAACCACAGTCATCAGGGGCGGGATTCTCCGCAATCGGCGCGATGTCCGCCGACCGGCACCAAAAACGGCGCGAATCAGTCTGGCATCGCGCCGCCCCAAAGGTGCAGAATTCTCCGCATCATGAGGGGCCGAGCCCTCACCTTGAGGGGCTAGGCCTGCGCCGGACTGATTTCCACCCCGCCAGCTGGCAGGAAACGCCTTTGGTGCCCCGCCAGCTGGCGCGAAACTGACTTTGCCGTGCGGCGCATGCGCGGGAGCGTCAGCGGCCGCTCTCGGCATCCCCGCGGATGCGCAGTGGAGGGGGTCTCTTCCGCCTCCGCCATAGGGGAGACCGTGGCGAAGGCGGAATGAAAAGAGTGCCCCCACGGCACAGGCCCGCCCGCGGATCGGTAGACCTTGATCGCGGGCCAGGCCACTGTGGGGGCACCCCCCCGGAGCCCACCCGCGCCGCCTTGTCCCGCCGGTAAGAGAGGTGGTTTGATCCTCGCCGGCGGGTCAGGCATTCCAGCAGCGGGACTTCGGCCCATCGTGGGCCGGAGAATCACCGGGGGGGGAGGGGGGGCGCCGACTGGTGCAGTGCGATTCCCGCCCCCGCCGAATATCCGGTGCCGGAGAATTCGGCAACCGGCGGGGGCGGGATTCACGCCAGCCCCCGGCGATTCTCCGACGCGGCGGGGGTTGGAGAATCCCGCCCCAGGTTTGTAGGTTTTAACACAATTACTGTTTATTTATATCAAGAACACATATGAAATACATTGTAAATGCAGCTGCTTAATGAGAAGCTAATATCTGACGTCCTCTTTCAATTGCCCCACCCTCTACCCATACACGTGACAGACAAACACAGAGGGGTGGACAGGGGTAAAGATAACAGGGATCAAGGTCAACGTAAGAGGCCTTGCTTCAGATGATGAGTTCCTTAGTACACTTTACTCACAGTATGAGTGTGGATGAAAGTCTCTGGTCTACAGCCTGTAATGTCCTTCAGTGCAGTTAGCAATACCTGACTTAAGCTTTCCCAGGCGAGGCCACTGGCTTCACATCCGCCTGAGAGAGTTATCAGATTCAGGGTTCAGCTGGCATCTGCCTTTTCTGCACAGAGTAGGTTTCCACACGGACCTTTCGGTGAGAATTCGTTGGTCATCTCGGGAGAAACCAAAGAGGGAATTCTGTCATCTCCTCCATCCCTCCCTATCCCAGTAACCTCCGCCAGCCACTCCCTATCTCTGTCACCTCCGCCAGCCCCTCCCTATCTCGGTAACCTCCTCCAGCCCCTCCCTATCCCAGTAACCTCCGCCATCCCCTCCCTATCTCTGTCACCTCCGCCAGCCCCTCCCTATCTCGGTAACCTCCTCCAGCCCCTCCCTATCCCAGTAAACCCCGCCAGCCCCTCCCTATCTCTGTCACCTCCGCCAGCCCCTCCCTATCTCTGTCATCTCCTTCAGCCCCTCCCTATCCCAGTAACCTCCGCCAGCCCCTCCCTATCTCTGTCACCTCCTCCAGCCCCTCCCTATCTCTGTCACCTCCTCCAGCCCCTCCCTATCCCAGTAACCTCCGCCAGCCCCTCCCTATCTCTGCAACCTCCTCCAGCCCCTCCCTATCTCTGTCACCTCCTCCAGCACCTCCCTATCTCTGTCATCTCCTCCAGCCCTTCCCTATCTCTGTCATCTCCTCCAGCCCCTCCCTATCTATGTCACCTCCTCCAGCACCTCCCTATCTCTGTCACCTCCTCCAGCCCCTCCCTATCTCTGTCATCTCCTCCAGCCCCTCCCTATCTCTGCAACCTCCTCCAGCCCCTCCCTATCTCTGTCACCTCCTCCAGCCCCTCCCTATCTCTGTCACCTCCTCCAGCCCCTCCCTATCTCTGTCACCTCCTCCAGCCCCTCCCTATCTCTGCAACCTCCTCCAGCCCCTCCCTATCTCTGTCACCTCCTCCAGCACCTCCCTATCTCTGTCATCTCCTCCAGCCCTTCCCTATCTCTGTCATCTCCTCCAGCCCCTCCCTATCTCTGTCACCTCCTCCAGCCCCTCCCTATCCCTGTAACCTCCTCCAGCCCCTCCCTATCTCTGTCACCTCCTCAAGCCCCTCAGTATCTCTGTCATCTCCTCCAGCCCCTCCCTATCTCTGTCACCTCCTCCAGCCCCTCCCTATCCCTGTAACCTCCTCCAGCCCCTCCCTATCACTGTCACCTCCTCCAGCCCCTCTCTAGCTCTGTCACCTCCTCCAGCCCCTCCCTATCTCTGTACCCTCCTCCAGCCCCTTCCTATCTCCGTAACCTCCTCCAACCCTTCCCTATCTCTGTAACCTCCTCCAGCCCCTCTCTATCTCTGTAACCTCCTCCAGCCCCTCCCTATCTCTGTAACCTCCTCCAGCCCCTCCCTATCTCTGTAACCTCCTCCAGCCACTCCCTATCTCTCTAACCTCCTCCAGCCCCTCTCTATCTCTCTAACCTCCTCCAGCCCCTCCCTATCTCTGTAACCTCCTCCAGCCCCTCCCTATCTCTGTAACCTCCTCCAGCCACTCCCTATCTCTGTAGCCTCCTCCAACTCCTCCCTATCTCTGTAAACTGCTCCAGCCCCTCCCTATCTCTGTAACCTCCTCGAGCCACTCCCTATCTCTCTAACCTCCTCCAGCCCCTCCCTATCTCAGTAACCTCTTCCAACCCCTCCCAATCTCTATAACCTCCTGCAGTCCAAAGATGTGCAGGTTAGGTGGATTGGCCATGATAAATTGCCCTTTGTATCCAAAATTGCCCTTAGTGTTGGGTGGGGTTACTGGGTTAAGGGGATAGGGTGGAGGTGTTGACCTTGGGTAGGGTGCTGTTTCCAAGAGCCGGTGCAGACTTGATGGGCTGAATGGCCTCCTTCTGCATTGTAAATTCTATGATATAGATTCTATGATAACCCCTCCCCATCTCTGTAACCTCCTCCAGCCCCTCCCTATATCTGTAACCTCCTCCAACTCCTCCCTATCTCTGTAACCTGCTCCAGGCCCTCCCTATCTCTGTAACCTCCTCAAGCCCCTCCCTATCTCCGTAACCTCCTCCAATCCCTCCATATCTCTGAAACCTCCTCCAGCCCCTCTGTATTTCTGTAACCTCCTCCAGCCCCTCCCTATCTCTGTAACCTCCTCCAGCCCCTCCCTATCTCCGTAACCTCCTCCAATCCCTCCCCTCCTCCGTACGCTCCTCTAGCCGCTCCCTATCTCTGTAACCTCCTCCAGCCCCTCCCTATCTCTGAAACCTCCTCCAACCCTCCCTATCTCTGTAACCTCCTCCAATCCTTCCCTATCTCTGTAACCTCCTGCAACCCCTCCCTATCTCTGTAACCTCCTCCAACCCCTCCCTATCTCTGTAACCTCCTCCAATCCTTCCCTATCTCTGTAACCTCCTGCAACCCCTCCCTATCTCTGTAACCTCCTCCAACCCCTCCCTATCTCTGTAACCTCCTCCAATCCTTCCCTATCTCTGTAACCTCCTCCAAACCCTCCCTCTCTCTGTAAGCTCTTCCAAACCCTCCCTATCTCTGTAACCTCCTCCAGCCCCTCCCTATCTCTGTAACCTCCTCCAATCCTTCCCTATCTCTGTAACCTCCTCCAAACCCTCCCTCTCTCTGTAAGCTCTTCCAAACCCTCCCTATCTCTGTAACCTCCTCCAGCCCCTCCCTATCTCCGTAACCTCCTCCAATCCCTCCCCATCTCCGTACGCTCCTCTAGCCGCTCCCTATCTCTGTAACCTCCTCCAGCCCCTCCCTATCTCTGAAACCTCCTCCAACCCTCCCTATCTCTGTAACCTCCTCCAATCCTTCCCTATCTCTGTAACCTCCTCCAAACCCTCCCTCTCTCTGTAAGCTCTTCCAAACCCTCCCTATCTCTGTAACCTCCTCCAGCCCCTCCCTATCTCTGTAACCTCCTCCAGCCCCTCCCTATCTCTGTAACCTCCTCCAGCCCCTCCCTATCTCTGTAACCTCCTCCAGCCCCTCCCTATCTCTGTAACCTCCTCCAGCCCCTCCCTATCTCTGTAACCTCCTCCAACCACTCCCTATCTCTGTAACTGATGCACGATCAATTATTGCGAAAGCGAGATTAGAGAATAATCAAAGGCTTTATTCGACAAGATGTGTTCCCAGCAGCTCGTAACAGAAAATGGCTGCAGCCGGGGATGGACACCTCTTTACACCGTCCACTGGGCGGAGCCAGCAGACAGGGATTTACCCACGTATCTCTAATACAGTAGTACCTCCAACACAGGTACCGTAATACATATAATACGGTCTACCACATTCACCCCCTGTTGAAAAAAGGAGTCCGGCGGGGGGAGGGGGGGGGGGGGTGGAAAAGCCTTTAACAGTAACAACCACAGTAACAATTACAACGAAGAAATCAATCGATCGGGGGCCTTGACGGTCCTCTTGTGACCGTCGCAGTCTCGGTGGTGATGCAGGTGCCGACACCGGCATTTACGACTCCGGGAGCGAGCAGTCCTCTGCTTCGTTACCTCCGGGTGGAACCGGTGGGAGGGCGGATCCTCCTGGGGCGGGGACTGCGGTGAGGTGCGCTGGTGGGGAAGTGGGTGGAGCAGAGAAGAATGGTTCGGGTGGAGGGGTTGGTGAGGGGGCCGTGGGTGAGGATCCAGCAGGTGCCAGATCCCGGAGGGAGACCGCGTCCTGGCGTCCGTCGGTGCGTGCCACGTAGGCGTACTCTGGGTTAGCATGAAGAAGATGGACGCTCTCGACCAACGGGTCAGACTTATGGGTCCGCGCATGTCTCCGGAGCAGGACGGGTCCAGGAGCTGCCAGCCATGTTGGGAGTGATGTCCCGGAGGTGGACTTCGTGGGAAAAACAAGAAGACGTTCATGGGGGGTTTCATTAGTTGTGGTACACAGGAGTGACCGTATGGACTGGAGAGCATCGGGGAGGACCTCCAGCCAGCAGGAGGCGGGGGATTTCCAGACCGTAGGGCCAGCAGAACAGCCTTCCAGACTGTCCCATTCTCCCTCTCCACCTGCACGTTTCCCCGGGGGTTGTAGCTGGTCGTCCTGCTCGAGCCAATGCCCTTGCTGAGCAGGAATTGACGCAGCTCGTCACTCATAAAGGAGGGGGTACGCTTCGATCTGCGTGTACCGATTGATGGTCTGACTGTAGTCAATGACCATCCTGTGCTTCTCCCCGGTCTTTACAACTACCTCTTGGGCTCTCCAGGGGCTGTTGTGAGCCTCGATGATGCCTTCCTTCAGCAGCCGTTGGACTTCCGACCTAATGAAGGTCCTGTCCTGGGCGCTGTACCGTCTGCTCCTGGTAGCGACGGGTTTGCAATCCGGGGTGAGGTTCGCAAACAGGGAAGGCGGGTCGACCTTAAGGGTCGTGAGGCCGCAGACGGTGAGGGCGGGTATGGGTCCGCCGAATTTAAAAGTCAGGCTCTGGAGGTGGCACTGGAAGTCCAGGCGCAGGGGTGCGGCAGTGCAGAGGTGGGGGAGGACGTAGAGCCGGAAGTTATTAAACTCTACACCCTGGATAGTGAGGTTCACAATGCAGTACCCCCGGATTTCCACAGAATGGATCCGAGTCCAGGGACACTATCTGCCTAACGATGTTTGCCATGAGGGAGCAGGGCCTTACCGTGGTGGGGTGAACAAAGCTCTCCGTGCTCCCGGAGTCGAAAAGGCAGGACGTCTTGTGCCCGTTGGGTTCCATCGTCGTCGTCGCGGTCGTGAGGTTCCGTGGCCGAGACTGGTCCAGAGTATTGGAGGCGAGATGCGGCAGATGCTGGGAGGCCCCGGATTGAACAGCGGGGAAGGAGGGCTCAGCAGGCGATAAACGGCCAGTCGGGTCGGGGTCCTGCGGCACCGTCCAAGATGGCCGCGCCCATGGGTCGCTCATGGCAGTCGGTGGACAAGATGGCGGCGCCCACGGGCCGCACGCGGCTTGCGAGGGGGAGAATGGCAGCGGGACCGGGTCGCCCGCGGGGTGTGCGGAGACGGCGGCGGCCGACCGGGCCTGGCATACCGCCACAAAGTGTCCCTTCTTACCGCATGCTTTGCACGTCGCTGATCGGGCCGGGCAGCATTGCCGGGGGGTATTTGGTCTGCCCACAAAAGTAGCATCTCGACTCCCCAGCGTTAACCGGCTGCCGCGTGGCGCAGGCTTGCAGTGAATTGGAGGATGAGGTCGGGTTGGAAGAAGGTGGGGTCCACGCTGTCCATGGGGGTGCCGCGCTGCCGGGGGCGTACGGCTGGGCGTTACGGGAGGCCAACTCTAAAGAGTTTGCGAGTCCCCTAGCCTCCTTAAGACCTAGTGTATCTCCTTCTAACAGCCGCTGCGGATCTGTGTGGACAGCATGCCTGTGGCGAAGGTGTCCCGAATTAAGACTTCAGTGTGCTCGGTAGCCGAAACTTGCCAACAGTCGAAGTTCCTACCGAGGGCTAGCAGGGCGCGGTAGACATCGTCCAGGGATGCCCCCAGGATTTGGCGTCTGGTGGCCAGAATATGTCTAGCATATACTTGGTTTACAGGGCGAATATAATGCCCCTTCAGCAGTGCCATAGCTTCAGCGCAGTTAGGCGCGTCCCTGATGAGTGGAAAATTTTCAGGACTCACCCTCGAGTAGAGGATCTGTAACTTTTGGTCCTCCGTGGGTGGGTCTGTGGACGTCCTGATGTGGCTCTGGAAGCAAGCCAGCCAGTGATCAAAGGCGGCCAAAGCGTTTGCCGTGTGGGGGCTCAGTTGCAGACGGTCCGGCTTGATGCAGAGCTCCATCTTTCACTATCTTGTCCAATAAATTGATGCACGATCAATTATTGCGAAAGCGAGATTAGAGAATAATCGAAGACTTTATTAGACAAAATGTGTCCCCAGCAGCTCGCAACAGAAAATGGCTGCAGCCGGGGATGGACACCTCTTTACACCGTCCACTGGGCGGAGCCAGCAGACAGGGATTTACCCACGTATCTCTAATACAGTAGTACTTCCAACACAGGTACCGTAATACATATAATACGGTCTGCCACAGTAACCTCCTCCAGCCCCTCCCCATCTCTGTAACCTCCTCCAACCCCTCCCTGTCTCTGTAACCTCCTCCAACCCTTCCCTGTCTCTGTAACCTCCTCCAACCCCTCACTATCACTGTAACCTCCTCCAACCCCTCCCTATCTCTGTAACCTCCTCCAACCCCTCACTATCTCTGCAACCTCCTCCAGCCCCTCCCTATCTCTGTCACCTCCTCCAACCCCTCCCTATCTCTGTAACCTCCTCCAGCCCCTCCCTATCTCTGCAACCTCCTCCAACCCCTCCCTATCTCTGTAACCTCCTCCAGCCCCTCCCTATCTCTGCAACCTCCTCCAACCCCTCACTATCTCTGTAACCTCCTCCAACCCCTCCCTATCTCTGTAACCTCCTCCAACCCCTCACTATCTCTGCAACCTCCTCCAGCCCCTCCCTATCTCTGTCACCTCCTCCAACCCCTCACTATCTCTGTAACCTCCTCCAACCCCTCCCTATCTCTCTAACCTCCTCCAACCCCTCCCTATCTCTCTAACCTCCTCCAACTCCTCCCTATCTCTGTAACCTCCTCCAACCTCTCCCTATCTCTGTAACCTCCTCCAACTCCTCCCTATCTCTGTAACCTCCTCCATCCCCTCACTATCTCTGTCACCTCCTCCAACCCCTCCCTATCTCTGTCACCTCCTCCAACCCCTCCCTATCTCTGTAACCTCCTCCAACTCCTCCCTATCTCTGTAACCTCCTCCAACCCCTCACTATCTCTGTAACCTCCTCCAACCCCTCCCTATCTCCGTAACCTCCTCCAACCCCTCCCTATCTCTGTAACCTCCTCCAACTCCTCCCTATCTCTGTAACCTCCTCCAACCCCTCACTATCTCTGTAACCTCCTCCAACTCCTCCCTATCTCTGTAACCTCCTCCAACCCCTCCCTATCTCCGTAACCTCCTCCAATCCCTCACTATCTCTGTAACCTCCAACCTCTCACTCTCTGTAACCTCCTCCAACCCTCCCTATCTCTGTAACCTCCTCCAACCCCTCACTATCTCTGTAACCTCCTCCAACCCCTCACTATCTCCGTAACCTCCTCCAATCCCTCCCTATCTCTGTAACCTCCAACCTCTCACTCTCTGTAACCTCCTCCAACCCCTCACTATCATAGAATTGACAGTGCAGAAGGAGGCCATTCGGCCCATCGAGTCTGCACCGGCTCTCGGAAAGAGCACCCCACCCAAGGTCAACACCCCCACCCTATCCCCATAACCCAGTAACCCCACCCAACACTAAGGGCAATTTTGGACACTAAGGGCAATTTATCTTGGCCAATCCACCTAACCTGCACATCTTTGGACTGTGGGAGGAAACCGGAGCACCCGGAGGAAACCCACGCACACACGGAGAGGACGTGCAGACTCCGCACAGACAGTGACTCAAGCCGGAATCAAACCTTGGACCCTGGAGCTGTGAAGCAATTGTGCTATCCACAATGCTACCTGCTGCCCTCTATCTCTGTAACCTCCTCCAACCCCTCCCTATCTCTGTAACCTCCCCCAACCTCTCACTGTCTGTAACCTTCTCCAGCCCCTCCCTATCTCTGTAACCTCCTCCAACCCCTCCCTATCTTCATAACCCCCTCCAACCCCTCGCTATCTGCATAACCTCCTCCAACCCTTCCCTATCTCTGTAACCTCCTCCATCGCTCCTTTTCTCTGTAACCGCCTCCAATCCCTCCCTATCTCCGTAACCTCCTCCAACCCGTCCCTGTCTCTGTAACCTCCTCCAACCCCTCCCTATCTATGGAACTTCCTCCAGCCCTCCTCCAAACACTCCCTCTAGAACAAAGAACAAATAACAAAGAAAGGTACAGCACAGGAACAGGCCCTTCGGCCCTCCAAGCCTGCGCCGACCATGCTGCCCGTCTAAACTAAAATCTTCTACACTTCCGGGGTCCGTATCCCTCTATTCCCATCCTATTCATGTATTTGTCAAGATGCCCCTTAAATGTCACGATCTCTGTAACCTCCTCCAAACCCTCCCAATCTATGCAACCTTCTCCAACTCCTCTCTATCGCAGTATCCTCCTCCATCTCCTCCCTATTTCTGTAACTTCCTCCAACCCCTCCTTATCTCCATAACCTCCTCTGACCCCTCCTGATCTCTGTCACCTCCTCCAACCCTATCTCCCTCTGAGATTTCTGCATTCCTCCATTTCTGGTTCCTCGTGCATTCCTGGTTTTAATCTCTCCTCCATTGACGAGCGAATCTTAAACAGCCAAATTGCTGAGTTCTGGAATTTTTTTGTTAATCTTCTCCATCCCTCGTTGCCCCTTTAAGACGCTGCTTAATACCGAGCTCTTTGATGCTGAGTGTCAATTGAAGGTTTCGAATGGAGATTGATGGATTTTTATTTGCAGGAGTATTAATGGATATTGAACCAAGGTGGAGAGATGGAGTTTTGATTCAGATCAGCCATGATCGATCCGAATAACGGAACAGGTTTGAGGGGCTGAATGGCCTCCTCCTGTTACAAATTGTGATGTGGGATCTTGCTGTGCTGAAACTGTCAACCATGTTTCCTACATCAGAACAGTAACTGCACTTCAGAAACGCTTCACTGAGTTTGGGATGTCCTGAGGTGGTGATAGGCGCTATAGAAATGTAAATGCCTCTTTTTATAATTTAAGAGGATTGTCTTAAATTGACAAACCACTGAATTTCCCAGTCCGCCGTTTCCACCTGAAGCACTTGACTTTATAATACTTTAGTGAATAGAAATGTGTCTGGTTAAAATGTCACTTTGCTCTGTGTCATATTTATTCCAGTGTTTCTGTGCAGTGACTCTCCTGTTGAGAAACCTAAGGGAGTGACTGGATTGGGTGAAGCTATTAAACCTGTGCTGACACAGTCTTTGAGCAGGCAGTCAGTACACAGACCATAATACCAGTTATTGATAACAATGCCGCAAATAAGCCCCAGCCTCACGCTGCCTGTTAAATAATGGAAAGGATCATCAGAAACCATGAGAAATCAGGCAGGGTCAGCAATAATTCCCCCCAATTAGAAAAGGGACAAATGTGGTGATAAAATTAAAGATGCCGAGAGCTCTGAGAGAAAAATCAAAGATGAATCACAGCAGAAAGTGAATCATCTGTGAGCTTCCTCACAATCTGTACCGAGTTTCTGTCACAATGTCTCGGGGTTTCATTGCTTTGTAAAGGGAGATCATTGCTGGAGTTATTCAGCAGAATTCTGTCTCCTGTGAGGATTCAGCCCCATTCTCTTCCCCTCACTGATTTGGGGGAATCTCATGGGGCTCTAGGCTGTGGTTAATGAGGGGTCCGTGACTCTCTGATCCCCCACCCTCAGGCTGAGGCAGAGTGAGTGAGTGACACATTAATGAGGGAGATTCACTGCTCACAGCCCAGAATCGTCACACTCCTGTTAACGACTCTGCAACAGGAGCAGACCATTCAGCCCCTCAACGCACTGCTAGCTCTTTGAAAGAACTCTCTAAATAGACCAACACCTCCGCTCTCTGCTGCTAACCGAGCAATTTGTCCCTTTCAAATAATTCTCCAATTTCCATTTGTAGGATGCTGTTGAGTTAATTCAGAAACACAGAACATCGGAGCAGGAGGAGCCTTTTGGCCCTTCGACCCTGCTCCGCCATTCAATGTGATCATGGCTGACCCTCAATCTAATCACCATCCTCTCCACTGCTCTCCCCGTGTCCTTTTGCCACCTTTAGATTCCACAAATCTCAGTGATTATATTCAGTGATTTGGTCTCCACATCCGTTAGTGATGGAGAATTCTGCAGGTTCCCACCGTCTGCCCTCCTCATCTCGTTCCGAATGGTCTACCTCCGTATCCCGAGACTGTGACCCCCTTGTTCCAGCGCCCCCCCCCCCCACCCCCCCCACAACCCCTCCTCCCCAACCCTTCCCACCCCCGCCCTCCCCCCATCCGGAGGAAACACCATCCTGGCATCCAGTCTGTCTAACCCTGGCAGAATATTTTGAGCGGCACGGTAGCCCAGTGGTTAGCACTGTGGCTTCACAGCTCCAGGGTCCCAGGTTCGATTCCCCGCTTGGGTCACTGTCTGTGCGGAGTCTGCACGTTCTCCCCGTGTCTGCGTGGGTTTCCTCCGGGTGCTCCGGTTTCCTCCCACAAGTCCCTAAAGACGTGCTGCTAGGTGAATTGGACATTCTGAATTCTCCCTCCGTGTACCCGAACAGGCACCGGAGTGTGGCGACTAGGGGCTTTTCACAGAAACTTCATTGCAGTGTTAATGGAAGCCTGCTTGTGACAATAAAGATTGTTATTATATGTTTCACTTTGATCCCCTCTTGTTGTTGTAAACTCCAGTGGATAGAGGCCCAGTGAATCCAATCTCTCCTCACACAACAGCCCAGCCAACCCAGGTAGTACCCGGGTGAGCACTTGGCACGTCGCAACATTCAAGGCTATGCGGCAACTGCTGGCAAATGGGATTAGGTAGACAGGTCAGGGGCTGGATTCTCTGTTTCTGGCACTACGTCCCACGCCATCGTGAAAACTGTGTCTTTTTATTCCGCCAGGAAAACTGGCGTCAAAAGGCCACAGATTGACAGCCTTGCTGGGGGCGAGCAGGGAGCTCACATGGAGGTCACAGCTCCCCCCCCCCCCCCGCACATCCTGGCCAGAGTCCGCGCCATGCTCCCTGGCGGACTCAGCCCGCGGACCTGGACCTCCGAAATAGTGCCTCGCATCGGCCGCTCACCCGACCCGGACCCCCGCACACATAGCCCCCAGTCCCGAATTAGCCCCCCCTCTGCCCTCCTATCGGCCCTCCCCCAACTGTGGCGACCCCGACTGAGTCCGCAGCCGCCTCGCGAGGTTCGCGAACGGCAGGGCCAGGTTAGATCCACACCGTCGGAAATTCAGCCGGTCGCGGAAGGAGAATAGCGGGCAGAGCAATGGTCTGAGGTGATGGATACTTGGCGCGGGGTACACCCCGGGTACACTGATTTTTTTGGGGGGCGGAGCATCATGGGACAGGTGCCGGTCCCGATTTCGTGCGAGGAAACGGATTCTCTGCCCCATCGCCGAACACGATTTCAGCGTCGGAGCACGGAGGAGTTTTTCATGCGTCGACGCAGACTCGATGGGCCGAAGGGCCTTTTCTGCACTGGAGTATTCTGTGAATCTCTGATTCTGATCTCGGTGAATCTGGAATAAGAATCCAGTGAGAATAATGATGACAGTGAAACAGCCCGATTGTTGTAAAAACCCATCTGCTTCACTAATGTCCTTCAGGAAAGTGAATCTTCCATTCTTACTCAGCCTGATCTATACATAACTGCAAGCGCACTGAACTGTCGCCTGACAGAGGGCCAGTACTGAGGGAGTGCTGCACTGTCAGAGGGTCAGTACTGAGGGAGTGCTGCACTGTCAGAGGGTCAGTACTGAGGGAGTGCTGCACTGTCAGAGGGCCAGTACTGAGGGAGTGCTGCACTGTCAGAGGGTCAGTACTGAGGGTGTGCTGCACTGTCAGAGGGCCAGTACTGAGGGTGTGCTGCACTGTCAGAGGGTCAGTACTGAGGGAGTGCTGCACTGTCAGAGGGTCAGTACTGAGGGAGTGCTGCACTGTCAGAGGGTCAGTACTGAGGATGTGCTGCACTGTCAGAGGGTCAGTACTGAGGGAGTGCTGCACTGTCAGAGGGTCAGTACTGAGGGAGTGCTGCACTGTCAGTGGGTCAGTACTGAGGGAGTGCTGCACAGTCAGGGGGTCAGTACTGAGGGAGTGCTGCACTGTCAGAGGGTCAGTACTGAGGATGTGCTGCACTGTCAGAGGGTCAGTACTGAGGGAGTGCTGCCCTGTCAGAGGGTCAGTACTGAGGGAGTGCTGCACTGTCAGAGGGTCAGTACTGAGGATGTGCTGCACTGTCAGAGGGTCAGTACTAAGGGAGCGCTGCACTGTCAGAGGGTCAGTACTGAGGGAGTGCTGCACTGTCAGAGGGTCAGTACTGAGGGAGTGCTGCACTGTCAGAGGGTCAGTACTGAGGGAGTGCTGCACTGTCAGAGGGTCAGTAATCAGGGAGAGCTGCACTGTCAGAGGATCAGTACTGAGGGAGTGCCGCACTGTCAGAGAGTCAGTACTGAGGGAGTGCTGCACTGTCAGAGGGTCAGTACTGAGGGAGTGCTGCACTGTCAGAGGGTCAGTACTGAGGGAGTGCTGCACTGTCAGAGGGTCAGTACTGAGGGAGTGCTGCGCTGTCAGAGGGTCAGTACTGAGGGAGTGCTGCACTGTCAGAGGGTCAGGACTGAGGGTGTGCCGCACTGTCAGGGGGTCAGTATTGAGGGAGTGCTGCACTGTCAGAGGGTCAGTACTGAGGGAGTGCTGCACTGTCAGGGGGTCAGTACTGAGGGAGTGCTGCACTGTCAGAGGGTCAGTACTGAGGGAGTGCCGCACTGTCAGAGGGTCAGTACTGAGGGAGTGCTGCACTGTCAGAGGGTCAGTACTGAGGGAGTGCTGCACTGTCAGAGGGTCAGTACTGAGGCACTGCTGCACTGTCAGTGGGTCAGTACTGAGGGAGTGCTGCACTGTCAGAGGGTCAGCACTGAGGGAGTGCCGCACTGTCAGAGGGTCAGTACTGAGGGAGTGCCGCACTGTCAGAGGGTCAGTACTGAGGGAGTGCCGCACTGTCAGAGGGTCAGTACTGAGGGAGTGCTGCACTGTCAGAGGGTCAGTACTGAGGGAGTGCTGCACTGTCAGAGGGTCAGTACTGAGGCACTGCTGCACTGTCAGTGGGTCAGTACTGAGGGAGTGCTGCACTGTCAGAGGGTCAGCACTGAGGGAGTGCCGCACTGTCAGAGGGTCAGTACTGAGGCACTGCTGCACTGTCAGTGGGTCAGTACTGAGGGAGTGCCGCACTGTCAGAGGGTCAGTACTGAGGGAGTGCTGCACTGTCAGAGGGTCAGTACTGAGGGAGTGCTGCACTGTCAGAGGGTCAGTACTGAGGGAGTGCTGCACAGTCAGAGGGTCAGTACTGAGGATGTGCTGCACTGTCAGAGGGTCAGTACTGAGGGAGTGCTGCACTGACAGAGGGTCAGTACTGAGGGAGGGCTGCACTGTCAGAGGGTCAGTACTGAGGGAGCGCTGCACTGTCAGAGGGTCAGTACTGAGGGAGTGCTGCCCTGTCAGAGGGTCAGTACTGAGGGAGTGCTGCACTGTCAGAGGGTCAGTACTGAGGATGTGCTGCACTGTCAGAGGGTCAGTACTGAGGGAGTGCTGCACTGTCAGAGGTTCAGTACTGAGGGAGTGCTGCACAGTCAGAGGGTCAGTACTGAGGATGTGCTGCACTGTCAGAGGGTCAGTACTGAGGGAGTGCTGCACTGACAGAGGGTCAGTACTGAGGGAGTGCCGCACTGTCAGAGGGTCAGTACTGAGGATGTGCTGCACTGTCAGAGAGTCAGTACTGAGGGAGTGCTGCACTGTCAGAGGGTCAGTACTGAGGGAGTGCCGCACTGTCAGAGGGTCAGTACTGAGGGAGCGCTGCACTGTCAGAGGGTCAGTACTGAGGGAGTGCTGCCCTGTCAGAGGGTCAGTACTGAGGGAGTGCTGCACTGTCAGAGGGTCAGTACTGAGGATGTGCTGCACTGTCAGAGGGTCAGTACTGAGGGAGTGCCGCACTGTCAGAGGGTCAGTACTGAGGGAGTGCTGCACTGTCAGAGGGTCAGTACTGAGGGAGTGCTGCACTGTCAGAGGGTCAGTATTGAGCGAGTGCTGCACTGTCAGAGGGTCAGTACTGAGGGAGTACTGCACTGTCAGAGGGTCAGTACTGAGGGAGTGCTGCACTGTCAGAGGGTCAGTACTGAGGGAGTGCCGCACTGTCAGAGGGTCAGTACTGAGGGAGTGCTGCAATGTCAGAGGGTCAGTACTGAGGGAGTGCTGCACTGTCAGAGGGTCAGTATTGAGGGAGTGCTGCACTGTCAGAGAGTCAGTGCTGAGGGAGTGCTGCACTGTCAGAGGGTCAGTACTGAGGGTGTGCTGCACTGTCAGAGCGTCAGTATTGAGGGAGTGCGGCACTGTCAGAGGGTCAGTACTGAGGGAGTGCTGCACTGTCAGAGGGTCAGTACTGAGGGAGTGCGGCACTGTTAGAGGGTCAGTACTGAGGGAGTGCCGCACTGTCAGAGGGTCAGTACTGAGGGAGTGCGGCACTGTCAGAGGGTCAGTACTGAGGGAGTGCCGCACTGTCAGAGGGTCAGTACTGAGGGAGTACCGCACTGTCAGAGGGTCAGTACTGAGGGAGTGCCGCACTGTCAGAGGGGCAGTACTGAGGGAGTGCGGCACTGTCAGAGGGTCAGTACTGAGGGAGTGCTGCACTGTCAGAGGGTCAGTACTGAGGGAGTGCTGCACTGTCAGAGGGTCAGTACTCAGGGAGTGCTGCACTGTCAGAGGGTCAGTACTGAGGGAGTGCTGCACTGTCAGAGGGTCAGTACTAAGGGAGTGCGGCACTGTCAGAGGGTCAGTACTGAGGGAGTGCTGCACTGTCAGAGGGTCAGTACTGAGGGAGTGCTGCACTGTCAGAGGGTCAGTACTAAGGGAGTGCTGCACTGTCAGAGGGTCAGTACTGAGGGAGTGCTGCACTGTCAGAGGGTCAGTACTAAGGGAGTGCGGCACTGTCAGAGGGTCAGTACTGAGTGAGTGCTGCACTGTCAGAGGGTCAGTACTGAGTGAGTGCTGCACTGTCAGAGGGTCAGTATTGAGGGAGTGCTGCACTGTCAGAGTGTCAGTACTGAGGGAGTGCTGCACTGTCAGAGGGTCAGTACTGAGGGAGTGCGGCACTGTCAGAGAGTCAGTGCTGAGGGAGTGCTGCACTGTCAGAGGGTCAGTACTGAGGGTGTGCGGCACTGTCAGAGGGTCAGTGCTGAGGGAGTGCCGCACTGTCAGAGGGTCAGTGCTGAGGGAGTGCTGCACTGTCAGAGGGTCAGTACTGAGGGAGTGCTGCACTGTCAGAGGGTCAGTACTGAGGGAGTGCGGCACTGTCAGAGGGTCAGTACTGAGGGAGTGCCGCACTGTCAGAGGGTCAGTACTGAGGGAGTGCGGCACTGTCAGAGGGTCAGTACTGAGGGAGTGCCGCACTGTCAGAGGGTCAGTACTGAGGGAGTACCGCACTGTCAGAGGGTCAGTACTGAGGGAGTGCCGCACTGTCAGAGGGTCAGGACTGAGGGAGTGCGGCACTGTCAGAGGGTCAGTATTGAGGGAGTGCCGCACTGTCAGAGAGTCAGTACTGAGGGAGTGCTGCACTGTCAGAGGGTCAGTACTAAGGGAGTGCGGCACTGTCAGAGGGTCAGTACTGAGTGAGCGCTGCACTGTCAGAGGGTCAGTACTGAGGGAGTGCTGCACTGTCAGAGGGTCAGTACTGAGGGAGTGCTGCACTGTCAGAGGGTCAGTACTGAGGGAGTGCTGCACTGTCAGAGGGTCAGTACTAAGGGAGTGCGGCACTGTCAGAGGGTCAGTACTGAGTGAGTGCTGCACTGTCAGAGGGTCAGTACTGAGGGAGTGCTGCACTGTCAGAGGGTCAGTACTGAGAGAGTGCGGCACTGTCAGAGGGTCAGTACTGAGGGAGTGCCGCACTGTCAGAGGGTCAGTACTGAGGGAGTACCGCACTGTCAGAGGGTCAGTACTGAGGGAGTGCCGCACTGTCAGAGGGTCAGTACTGAGGGAGTGCTGCACTGTCAGAGGGTCAGTACTAAGGGAGTGCGGCACTGTCAGAGGGTCAGTACTGAGTGAGTGCTGCACTGTCAGAGGGTCAGTATTGAGGGAGTGCTGCACTGTCAGAGGGTCAGTACTAAGGGAGTGCGGCACTGTCAGAGGGTCAGTACTGAGTGAGTGCTGCACTGTCAGAGGGTCAGTATTGAGGGAGTGCTGCACTGTCAGAGGGTCAGTACTGAGGGAGTGCTGCACTGTCAGAGGGTCAGTACTGAGGGAGTGCCGCACTGTCAGAGGGTCAGTACTGAGGGAGTGCTGCACTGTCAGAGGGTCAGTACTGAGAGAGTGCGGCACTGTCGGAGATCCATCTTTTTGATCAAATCTGCATTTGCCCCAAAGGTGTACATACTCAGATGGACAGCAATATAAGCACACCCAGACTCACACACATATTCGGACACCTACAAACACACTCACACACACAACAGAGATTACGGAGTCAATTACTGCAGTGAGGAGGGATGATATCTTAGCAGCTGCTCAACTGAAGCCACATGGGTGGAGCTTAGAAACAAAAAGGGGGCAATCACGTCGGGAGAGATAGTAAAGCAAATATCTGGGCAAATCTCAGCGATGAGTGAAAACAATAGGGTAATGGAAGGGGATTTCAATTTCCCAGTATTATTTGGGATCGTCAGATTGTGAAAGGCTGAGAGGAGGCAAAGTTTTGACAGTGAACCAAGGAGAGCTTTGTGAACCAGCCCGTGGAATGTCCTCCAAGAGAGGGCGCGGTACTGCACCGGATTTTAGTGACTGAAGCCGGGCAGGTTGTACAAGTTTCAGTGGGGGAGCATTTCACTGATCGTGATCATAACTTGGTATGATTTAAGATAGTTATGGAGAAAGACTTATGTGGACCAGGAATAAAGGTTCTGAATGGGGGAATGCTGTTTTTAATAAGATAAGACAGGATCTGGCTAAAGTGGACTGGGAGCAGCTACTTGTAGAAAAACCCACATCAGAGCAGTGGGAGTCACTCAGAAAGGAAGTAGACAGAGCACAAAACCAACATTAAAATGAAATTAGGAAAGCAAAGATACAGCATGAAACAGCACTGCTGGGTTAAATAAAGGAAAATCCCAAGGTGCTTTTTTAGTATATTAAAGGCCAGAGGATAACCAGGGAAAGAGGAGATAGAGCCCATTCGGGAGCAAACTGGCAAATGTGTTGGAGCCGGAAGCCCTGGGTGGGTTTTAATTGAGTTTCCTGCATCTGTCTTCACTATGGAGATATAGAAAGCAGGGAGGGATTGTGATATAATTGAACAGATTAACATTGTAGGCAGGACGTGTGAGTGGTTTTATTCAGCTGAAAAGTGGATAAATCCCCAGACACAAATGAGATGTATCCCAGGCTGCTGTGGGAGGCAAGAGAGGAGATTTCAGTTCCTGTGATGCTCAGGAGAGGGGTCCCAGAGGTCTGGAGGAAGATAATGTGGTCCCATTATTCAATAAGGGTAGTAGGGAAAAAACAGGTAATTACAGACCAGTGAATCTAACTTCAGTGGTCGATAAATTAATTCTGGGGGACAGAATGAATCTCTACTGGGAGAGGTCAGGATTAATCAAGGATAGTCACCATGCTTTGTCAGGGGGACATAAGGGGTGGGATTTTCCAACCCCCCGCCGGGTCGGAGAATCTCCGGGGGGGGGGGGGGGCGCGAATCCGGCCCCGATGCCGGCTGCTGTATTCTCCGGCGCCGGTTTTCGGGCGTGGGCGGGGTTCACGCCACGCCAGTCGGGGGCCGTTGGCAGGCCCCCCCCCCCCGGCATTTCTCCGGGCCCCGATGGGCCGAGCGGCAGTCGGTGTCTGGTCAGTACCACCAGTGTGGGTTAGGCATGGTCCCACACGGAAGGACCTGGCAGGTAAGTCGGCTGGGGCGGTCCTCTGGGGGGGGGGGGGGGCGCGCAGGGGGATCC
The DNA here is from genome assembly GCF_047496885.1 of Scyliorhinus torazame. Lineage (NCBI taxonomy): Eukaryota > Metazoa > Chordata > Chondrichthyes > Carcharhiniformes > Scyliorhinidae > Scyliorhinus > Scyliorhinus torazame. Next base: position 4,344,765 of record NC_092713.1, read on the forward strand.
GACACCGGGGGCGTCCCCCACGGTGGCCTGGCCCGCGATCGGGGCCCACTGATCTGCGGGCTGGCCTGTGCCATGGGGGCATTTCTTCCTTTCGCGCCGGCCCCTGTAGGGCTCCGCCATGTCTGCGCGGAGAAGACACCCCGCTGCGCATGCGCAAGAATACGCCGGCAGTCCCGCGCATGCGCAGGATCACGCCGACCCTTTGACGCATGCGCGGACTCGCGCAGTCCCTTCGGCGATGGCTGGTGTGGCGCCAACCACTCCGGCATCCACCTAGCGGAGAATCCCGCTGCTTCCGGTTGGCCCGATGCTGGAGTGGTTCGTGCCGTTTCTCACGCCGGCGTCGGCCATCGCGCCGATTGCGGAGAATCCCGCTGCTTCCGGTTGGCCCGACGCTGGAGTGGTTCGTGCCGTTTCTCACGCCGGCGTCGGCCATTGCGCCAATTGCGGAGAATCCCGCTGCAAGTCTTCCAAATTTAATTGAATTTTTTTGAGGAGGTGACGAGGTGTGTAGATGAGGGTGGTGTGGTTGATGTAATCTACGTGGACTTTAGTAAGGCTTTTGACAAGGTTCTCCATGGGAGGCTGATGAAGAAGGTAAGAGTCCATGGGATCCAGGGCAATGTGTCAAACTGGATCCAAACCTGGCTGAGTGGCAGGAGGCTGAGGGAGATGGTCGAAGGTTGTTTCAGTGACTAGAAGCCTGTGTCCAGTGGCGTACCCCACGGATCGGTGTTGGGTCCCTTGCTGTTTGTCGCATACATTTAATGATCTAGATGTGAATGTGGGGGGTACGATCAGTGAGTTCACAGATGAAATGAAAATTGTTGGTGTGGTAAATAGCGAAGAGGAATCCTGAGATTACAGGACGATATAGACGGGCTAGTTAGAGATGGGCAGAACATTGGCAAATGGGATTTTACCCAGAAAAGTGTAGTGTGAGGTGATGCATTCTGGGAGAACAAAGAACAAAGAAATGTACAGCACAGGAACAGGCCCTTCGGCCCTCCAAGCCCGTGCCGACCATGCTGCCCGTCTAAACTACAATCTTCTACACTTCCTGGGTCCGTATCCTTCTATTCCCATCCTATTCATATATTTGTCAAGGTGCCCCTTAAATGTCCCTATCGTCCCTGCTTCCACTACCTCCTCCGGTAGCGAGTTCCAGGTACCCACTACCCTCTGCGTAAAAAACTTGCCTCGTACATCTACTCTAAACCTTGCCCCTCTCACCTTAAACCTATGCCCCCTAGTAATTGACCCCTCTACCCTGGGGAAAAGCCTCTGACTATCCACTCTGTCTATGCCCCTCATAATTTTGTATACCTCTATCAGGTCTCCCCTCAACCTCCTTCGTTCCAGTGAGAACAAACCGAGTTTATTCAACCGCTCCTCATAGCTTATGCCCTCCATACCAGGCAACATTCTGGTAAATCTCTTCTGCACCCTCTCTAAAGCCTCCACATCCTTCTGGTAGTGTGGCGACCAGAATTGAACACTATACTCCAAGTGTGGCCTAACTAAGGTTCTATACAGCTGCAACATGACTTGCCAATTCTTATACTCAATGCCCCGGCCAATGAAGGCCAGCATGCCGTATGCCTTTTTGACTACCTTCTCCACCTGTGTTGCCCCTTTCAATGACCTGTGGACCTGTACTCCTAGATCTCTTTGACTTTCAATACTCTTGAGGGTTCTACCATTCACTGTATATTCCCTACCTGCATTAGACCTTCCAAAATGCATTACCTCACATTTGTCCGGATTAAACTCCATCTGCCATCTCTCCGCCCAAGTCTCCAGACAATCTAAATCCTGCTGTATCCTCAGACAGTCCTCATCGCTATCCGCAATTCCACCAACCTTTGTGTCGTCTGCAAACTTACTAATCAGACCAGTTACATTTTCCTCCAAATCATTTATATATACTACAAAGAGCAAAGGTCCCAGCATTGATCCCTGTGGAACACCACTGGTCACAGCCCTCCAATTAGAAAAGCATCCCTCCATTGCTACCCTCTGCCTTCTATGGCCTAGCCAGTTCTGTATCCACCTTGCCAGTTCACCCCTGATCCCGTGTGACTTCACCTTTTGTACTCGTCTAAATGGACTTTAGTAAGGCTTTTGACAAGGTTCTCCATGGGAGGCTGATGAAGAAGGTAAGAGTCCATGGGATCCAGGGCAATGTGTCAAACTGGATCCAAACCTGGCTGAGTGGCAGGAGGCTGAGGGAGATGGTCGAAGGCTGTTTCAGTGACTAGAAGCCTGTGTCCAGTGGCGTACCCCACGGATCGGTGTTGGGTCCCTTGCTGTTTGTCGCATACATTTAATGATCTAGATGTGAATGTGGGGGGTATGATCAGTGAGTTCACAGATGAAATGAAAATTGTTGGTGTGGTAAATAGCGAAGAGGAATCCAGAGATTACAGGACGATATAGACGGGCTAGTTAGAGATGGGCAGAACATTGGCAAATGGGATTTTACCCAGAAAAGTGTAGTGTGAGGTGATGCATTCTGGGAGAAGTAACAAGGCAAGTTAATATACAATGAACGGTACGACTCTGGGACATACAGAGGACCAGAGGGACCTTGGGGAACATTCCACAGATCCCTGAAGGCAGCAGGACAGGTAGATAAGGTGGTTAAGAAGACATATGGGATATTTTCCTTTATTAGCCAAGGCACAAAATATAGGACCAGGGAGGTTATGCTGGAGCTGTGTAAAATGCTGGTTCGGCTCCAGCTGGAGTACTGTGTGCAGTTAATTCACCAGGATGTGATTGTACTATAAAGAGTGCAGAGGAGTTTCACCAGCGAGTTGCCTGGGCTGGAGTGTTTCCGCTGTGGAGAGAGGCTGGTTCGGCTGGAGTTGTTTTCCTTGAAGCAGAGAAGGCTGAGGGGGACCTGACTGTCTACACACAAAGTCCCTCTTCATCGCTGATTGGTCCCACTTTATCCATAACTAACCTTTTGCCATTAATATATTGGTAAAACATCTTTGGGATTTCTTTAACTTTACTCGCTAATCTTTTTTCCTGCCCTCTCTTTGATTTCTTTATTCCCTTTTTGACTTTGTCCCTGCACCTTCTATATTTGTCTAGGCTTCCTGCAGTGTTTAGTTCTTTGTGCCTATAGGCCACTTTCTTTTTCTGTTTGATCTTCCCCTGTATTCCTCCAGACAACCAGGGAGGTCCAGATTTGGCAGCACCACTCTTATTTTTGGAAGGAACATGTCTACTTTGTACATTTAGGATTTTGCGATTTAGTGTTTCCCACTGGTTTTCCACAGATTTATCCTCGAGCAGTGTTGGCCAGTTCACCTCCGCCAAGTCCCTTCTCATTTCTAAAACATTTGCCTTCGCCCAGTTCAAAACGTTTGCTCTTGACTTATCCCTGTCCGTTTCCATGGTGATACTGAATCGAACTGAATTGTGATCACTATCCCCGATATGGTCGCTATCCCTTCACCCACTTGGCCATCTTCGTTCCCCAAGACTAGGTCTGGAATTGCATCTCCTCTTTGGCATTAATTGGTTGAATATTTTTTTTCTGACCAATTTGCATGGATCTTTCTCCCTCAGTTCCACTTATATTGTTTGATTCCCAGTTGGTATTGGGATAGTCAAAGTCTCCGACTATTATTTCCCTCTTGTTCTCACAGGCAGAGATTTGTCTACATATTTGATCTTTGATCTCCCTTTCACTATTTGGGGGTTTGCAGCATATTCCCAGGAGTGTCACTGCCTCTGTTTTATTTCCAAGCTCAATCCGTAAAGCCTTGTTTGTTGACCTGTTTAGTATATCATCCCTTCGCTTCTATAACCATTAGTGCTACACCCCCTCCTTTTTTATCTCCCCCTCTGTTCTGCCTGAAAGCTCTGTACCAGGGATATTGAGCTGCCAATTTTTGCCCCTCCTTTAGCCAGGTTTCCGCAATGACACCCACCTGCCATGTGTCTACCTGTGCCCTTAACTCATCTACTTTGTTTGTAATACTCCTTGCATTGAAGTACAAACAGTTTAACGCCACCATTTTCCTTGCTGGACACTTTTTCAACTTTGCTTCTCCTGTAAGTCCAAGTCTATCGCAACATCATCTACAGCACGAGCTGATGTTCCACCTCCATTTTCCTGATCTCAATCTGACCATCTGATCCTACTCCTGGGATCCCCTCCCCCTGCCACACTAGTTTAAATACTCCCCAACAGACCTGGCAACAAGGCGATTGGTCCCAGCTCTGCCTGGGTGCAACCCGTCCGATTTGCACAGGTCCCACTTGCCCACAAACTAGTCCCAGTGCCTCAAACATAGAAACACAGAGAATAGGAGCAGGAGGAGGCCATTCGGCCCTTCGAGCTGCTGCCCCATTCATTAGGATCATGGCTGATCATCAAGTTCAATACCCTGGCCCTGCCTCCCCTCCATATCCCTTGGTCACTTCAGCCCCAAGAGCGACATCTAATTCCTTCTTGAAATTACACATTTGGCCTCAACTACTTCCTGTGGTAGCGAATTCTACAGATTCACCGCTCTCTGGGTAAACAAACGGATGTCCTCCCGGCAACACCATCTCCCCAGCCACACATGCACCTGATCTATCCTCTTAGTCCTGCTCTCTCCCGCCCGTGGAACTGGGAGTAATCCTGAGATAGAGAGGTGTTGGATGGCTGGCACCAATATGATGGGCTGAAAGGCCTCGTTCTGTGTTGTAAAAACACTCGGACTCTATAACACACACTCAGATAGACACAGAGACACACACACACTCTCACACTCAGATAGACACAGAGACACACACACACTCTCACACTCAGATAGACACAGATACACACACACTCACTCTCAGATAGACACAGATACACACACACACATTCACACTCAGATAGACACAGATACACACGCACACACACACTCAGATAGACTGAGATACACAAACACACACTCACACTCAGATAGACACAGAGACACACACACACTCTCACACTCAGATAGACACAGAGACACACACACACTCTCACACTCAGATAGACACAGATACACACACACTCACTCTCAGATAGACACAGATACACACACACACATTCACACTCAGATAGACACAGATACACACGCACACACACACTCAGATAGACTGAGATACACAAACACACACTCACACTCAGATAGACACAGAGACACACACACACTCTCACACTCAGATAGACACAGATACACACACTCTCACACTCAGATAGGCACAGATACACACACACTCACACTCAGATAGACACAGATACACACGCACACACACACTCAGATAGACACAGAGACACACACACTCTCTCACACTCAGATAGACACAGAGACACACACACACTCTCATACTCAGATAGAGATAGATACACACACTCTCACACTCAGATAGACACAGATACACACGCACACACACACTCAGATAGACACAGAGACACACACACACTCTCACACTCAGATAGACACAGATACACACACTCTCACACTCAGATAGACACAGATACACACACACTCAGATAGACACAGATACACACACACACACACACACACACTCAGATAGAGACAGATACACACACACTCTCACACTCAGATAGACACAGATACACACACACACTCTCACACTCAAATAGACACAGAGACAAGCACACACTCTCACACTCAGATAGACACAGATACACACACACACACTCAGATAGACACAGATACAAACACACACACACACTCAGATAGACACAGATCCAAACACACACACACACTCAGATAGACACAGATATAAACACTCTCACACTCAGATAGACACAGATACACACACTCTCAGACTCAGATAGAGACAGATACACACACACTCTCAGACTCAGATAGACACAGATACACACACACACTCTCACACTCAGATAGACACAGATACTCACACACTCACACACTCAGACAGACACAGATACACACACACTCACACTCAGATAGACACAGATACACACTCTCTCTCACACTTAGATAGACACAGATGCAGACTCACACTCAGATAGACACAGATACACACGCACTCACACTCAGATAGACACAGATACACACACAGACACACACTCACACTCAGATAGACAGAGATACGCACCCACTCTCTGACACTCAGATAGACACAGATACACACACTCACACTCAGATAGACACAGATACACACACACTCTCACACTCAGATAGACACAGATACACACACACACTCTCACACTCAGATAGACACAGATACACACACTCTCTCACACTCAGATAGACACAGATACACACACACTCTCACACTCAGATAGACACAGATACACACACACTCACACTCAGATAGACACCGATACACACCCACTCTCACACACTTGCTGATGCTGATTACAGTAAAACCTCACAGATAGACTCACATAAGCAGACTTTCAGAAACACATTCACGCAGTCACAGTGTCTCACACATACTCACAGACACAATAACCTATCAGAGAAACAGGTTGATTATTTAGTGAATAAAGATGTTTGGCTCCCTCACTGAAGCTTGTGTAAACTCTCCGAAGCAGCTCATCCATCCCAGGAAATATTCATGAGGATCAGGGTAAGGTTCCACAAAGTTCACATGAGGCAGGAGATATTCTCTGCTCCAATATCCTCTTTAAACAAGTTTTCAGAGTGATGTGCAGATTTAAATGTCACTCAGATCAATCTGTTTGTCTCGGTGTGGCTGCTGCTGTCATTTTGCTGCTGGCGGTTTGTGCTGAGTTTGAGATGTCTCTGGGTAAATATCGCCCCCTTTAGATCTTCCTGTCTCCCTCCGCTGCTCACAAACCCCCAGTAATCCAGGAAGATGATCAGAGAACTGGGGAAGAGCAGCAAGTGTGGAATGTCTCTCTTCTGCTGTTGTGCTGTTTACAGAATCACCGATTCCTGTAGCACAGAATGAGGCCATTCAGCCCATCGAGGCTGTGCTGTCCCTGAAAGAACTATCTATTTAATCCCACCTCACCCTCTGCTCATTCCCCAGAGCTCTGAAAAATGTTTGCTTTTTAAACCTTTACCCAATGTCCTTTTGAAAGTTATTGTTGAATCTGCTTCCGCCGCCCTTTCAGGCAGCACCTTCCAGATCACAACAACTCGCTGTGTAAAAAACATCCTCCTCATCTCCCCCTCTGCCTCACAACAACTCGCTGTGTAAAAAACATCCTCCTCATCTCCCCCTCTGCCTCACAACAACTCGCTGTGTAAAAAACATCCTCCTCATCTCCCCCTCTGCCTCACAACAACTCGCTGTGTAAAAAACATCCTCCTCATCTCCCCCTCTGCTTCTTTTCCTGATTCTCTTCAATCTGTGTCCCTCTGGTCACCCTCCCTCCTGATACTGGAAACACTGATTTACACCAGCAAAGCTCTTGCTGATTTTGAACCCCTCGATTCAATCTCCTCTGAACCTTCTCTGCTCCAAGGAGAACAATCCCAGCTTCTCCAGTCTCTCCACATTAACTGAAATCCCACATCCCTGCTCCCATTCCAGTAAATCTCCTCCGCACCCTGTCCAAGGCCTCGACATGCTCTCTAAAGTGTGGAGCCCAGAGCTGGACACAATCCCCCAGCTGGGTTGAACGAGTGATTAATGGTGTGACAGAAACTAAATGGTTATTAACCTGGAGGTTTCCGCTCTCACTGGGGCAATGCAATCACATCACCCACAGATTATGGAGAAATGTTTATTAACGACCTGGAGATCAGAAATTGTCCAAACAAACATTGCCTTTCCTGGTTCCATTATTTAATCACTCAGGACGCTCACACACTCAAAGGGATGTTGAACTGGAGAAACATTTAACTCTGTATTTGTGTGAGTTTGTGAGTCTGTCTCTGACCTGCTCACATGTTTAATCAACACTTCACTCTGTTCCACTGATCACTGCTTTATTGGGACACAGAGACTGAGTGGAAGTGACACTAACATCAAACCTCCAGATCCACAGAGGGGCAGGAGGATACCATTCCACTCCTGAAGCCTGCTCTACCACTCATAGGAGGAATAAGTCATACAGGTATTTTCTACCATTCATAGTATCTCTTACTACATGCGCAAACCTTCTATTTGGTCCCTAATCAGCCCCATTCGTCCTCTGCCACCCTCTTATGGGACAGCAGAGTAACACAGTGGTTAGCGCTTTTGTTTCACAGCGCCAGGGTCCTGGGTTCGATTCCCGGCTTGGGTCACTGTCTGTGCGGAGTCTGCACGTTCTCCCCGTGTCTGCGTGGGTTTCCTCCGGGTGCTCCGGGTTCCTCCCACAAGTCCCGAAAGACGTGCTGTTAGGTGAATTGGACATTCTGAATTCTCCCTCCGTGTACCCGAACAGGAGGCGGAATGTGGCGACTAGGGGGTTTCACAGTAACTTCATTGCAGTGTTAATGGAAGCCCACTTGTGACACTAATAAAGATTATTATTATTATTTATGTGCCAAAAGACAACTGTTTGATTCTCAGTTCTGTTAACTGCCTGTCTCTCCTCATACTCTCTCTTTGCTTCAGCCTGGTTCTCACTTGTATGATCCCCTGACACCTCTCGTGCCCCTTTCTCTGCTTCATCTCATTCTCTATCCCTTTCACCATCCAGGCAGCTCGGGGTTTGATTCCCCTTCAGGGGAAACGGCCTCAACTGCAATTGAACCATCTCCTCTTTAAAGACAGACCATTGATTTATCACAGATTTCACTGCCAATCTTTCATTCTCATGGACCTGGAAACAGATCCGTTCTCACTCCATTGATAATGACCCTGCTTCACTCGAGAATCTCTTCAGCCCTAAAACCATTAGGGGCTGGTTTAGCACAGTGGGCTAAATAGCTGGCTTGAAATGTAGAACAATGCCAGCGGTGCGGGTTCAAATCCCGTAGCAGCCTCCCCGAACAGGCGCCGGAATGTGGCAACTAGGGGCTTTTCACAGCAACTTCATTGAAGCCTACTTGTGACAATAAGCGATGATTATCATTATTATTATTAGCTATTCCACCGTTCACAGGAACAGGAGGATCCCATACAACCGACACTCTCACCATTCACAGGAACAGGAGGATCCCGTACAACCGACACTCTCACCGTTCACAGGAACAGGAGGATCCCGTACAACCAACACTCTCACCATTCACAGGAACAGGAGGATCCCATACAACCGACACTCTCACCATTCACAGGAACAGGAGGATCCCGTACAACCGACACTCTCACAGTTCACAGGAACAGGAGGATCCCGTACAACCGACACTCTCACCATTCACAGAAACAGGACCTGTCCAATCCTGGGGCTCGTTAATCTAAAATGATCCCCAATAAACATAGTTGGTAATTCATAAGGAATCTCTTTATCCAAAGAATGGTGACAATGGGAAATCACAGCGAGTGATTGCGACAAACAGCATCGAGGATGAACAATTGAAGGAGAAATACTAAAAGGAGAAGCTGATAGTGTGAGAGGAAGAGGGGGTGAGAGGTGTCATGATATTCAAACACACACATCATGATAGACACACCAACAGACAAATCAGAACACACAACACCACAACCAATGACAGAAAGATATAAAAGCACAGACACGACTCCCGGTGGTCAGTATTAGCTGCAGAGGAGAACCAGGACACATCTGTTACCAAACACACTCAGGGAGACAGCACGTGCAGAGTATCCAGAACGAACTGTATTATAAGAGTTATAATAAAATAGAGTTGTACCACATACAACTGCGTTGGCTCATCTGTGCACCAGAGCACCCAACACCACATGGTACAGGAGTGGATCGATACCTGCCGGCATACCTCAGTGTACACAGACAACCAGCAGTGCCCAGGCAAAATGATAGAGCTCCCGGTTCCGCAGCCGCTCCAGTGCCACGGCGACCTCCACGAAAACTGGCGGCGATTCCGGCAAATGTTCGAATTGTTCCTGGTGGCAGCTGAACTCCAAGACCTGGATGATAGGGAAAAAATTGAATTTCTCCTCACCATCGCCGGTGCAAGGGCAAGAGAAATATTCAGAAGGTTCAGGTTCTTCAGGAGGCAGCAAAGGTACGATTACCAGGCAGTCCTGGACAAATTCTCCAAGTACTGTGAAGAAAACGCAATCCAATCGGCACATAAAGGTAAGAAAAGCTGCAGTACTCACCTCGTGGCTGGGATCCCGGAGCCCGAATTCCCAGAGGCCGAAATCCCGGGCCTGAGAGAGGGCTGGGTCGAGGTCGGCGGCCATCTTGCTAAAGGTGTAACGCTAGCACAGTTGCGCGAGAAGTGCGCAGAACCGGAAGTTTCGTTTGCGCATGCGCGAGATGCTGCGCATGCGCAGTCAAGAAAACGGCCATCGGTAAAGGAACAGCGATCTGAGCATGCGCAGTCGCTTCCTACGTGCTACATACCGAGCGTCAGGATGTCAGAGGCCCCAGACTGCACCAATTTAAAAGGGAAACGTCCCAAATCCAATTTAAAAGGGAAACGTCCCAAATCAAAAAAACAAAAATCTGTTAAAGCTGTAAAACAACCTTCCCTCACCTGGAATGACAGCACAGTGCCGCAAATTGACCCAGGAGATGAATTTGACCTCCGAAGAACCCTCTGACAAGCAGTTACCTACGCACAAGCCGATGATTCCGACCTTGAATACTTCGATGACGATCTTTACAGTGTTTCCGGACCTCGCGAGCCCAATGATAGCTCCGTGGTCCTATATGACTATGACTCGGACGAACCTTTCGTGTTGCACATTGGCGGCCCCCACATTGAATCCGACGCAGATGCGGATTCATTTTTCGGATTTGAGGATCTTCAATCCAGCAGATATGACGTTCCAACTTATCAGTACCGGATGATGCTGCAGCCTGACATTAACAGACAGGGAGCGGTGCAAGCACACGGAGAGCGCCCTGCTGCCACACAGAGCGTGGTCCACGTCCCGCTCAACGTTCCCGACTCTATGAAAGAAGACATGCAAGACTCCAGAGTGCAGTCCTCGCATGAACCAGAAGTGACTCCAGTGTCACAAGCTTCCACAGCAAGCTCGTGGACAGACTCCACAATTGCAGAAATGCAAGACTCCAGAGCGCAGTCCTTGCACGAACAAGAAGTGACTCCAGTGTCACAAGCCTCCACAGAGAGCTCGTGGACAGCCTCCACGATAGAAGCAACGCAAGACTCCAGAGCGCAGTCCTTGCACGAACAAGAAGTGACTCCAGTGTCACAAGCCTCCACAGAGAGCTCGTGGACAGCCTCCACGATAGAAGCAACGCAAGACTCCAGAGCGCAGTCCTTGCACGAACAAGAAGTGACTCCAGTGTCACAAGCCTCCACAGAGAGCTCGTGGACGGACTCCACGATGGAAGGAACGCAAGACTCCAGAGCGCAGTCCTGGCAGGAACAAGACCATGAGGGTCTAGCAACCTCTCCTGACCAACCAGCGGCAGACGATGCAAGTCTGCCATGCTCACGTGAACAGCAAGAAGGCTATAACAGCCTACCATGCTCCACTACACAGCAGCATGAACATGACGGTCTCTCATGCTACAATGAAGGGCACAGCGCTGAAGACTGTTCAAGCCCAACTGAAGACAAGCCAAAGGAATCGCCTCGTCCAAGCCCGAAGAAAAAAGGTTTATGCGCTGACCTTCAGGATCATTATAGCCGAACAGAGATTAATAATGCTGCACGGCCACAGAAGGATGCTGAGGATTTGCTAACGAAATTAATTGAATGTTTAACTTGCAAGGAGCAGACTGAGAATTGCCAGTGTTTTAGTACGGATCGAAAAAATGGACAAGACATTGATCCTCAGGTAATGGAAATAACACAACCTGAATCATATCTACAGCAGGGACAAATGTCTCCCTTCAACACAACACCGCAAAATCCCAACTTCGGAAACCAGCAGTTAGTCAGTAATGACTCTTCAAACCTTGAGGGGAACATTAATTGCATTGAACCTATACACGCTCCACTGATTATTGAGCAGAACATTGGAGCAAGAATCCTGAGGACACCGACATCGAGTAGCCAGATAACGAATTTAAAACCCACAGCAGTTTCAAGTGAACCAAGTGTGCTTTCCACTAATGGTGAAGATGCAGATAAGGTCGACCCGATTATCCATTGTACCACACTAACCCCAGTGATTAAGCAGTTATGTATGGGGAGTATAATGTGGGCAATTGAGAACAGTAAAAGAGAGACTGTGACCATGCCAGTCCCAGCAAAATCAGACCCAGAGACCATGAAGGCATGTACATTAGACAAAGATACATATGAGGCACCTGAGAAGAAAAGTGAAACGGAATGTTCTTTGGAAAATAGTACAATGTCGATAGAAACATTGGATCCTATATTCGAGACCATACCTATGGGAGAATTTGGGGGTAATAAACAAGGTTCTGCAATGTCTGGGGGAAGATTTAAAATTCCAAAGAAGAAAAGCCCAAATGAAGGACAACGGCAAGACAATGACAGTCCACCGACATGGTGTGCACCACCAGATGAAAACTCTGACAATTTACCCAACCCTAGTGAACAGCAAGCTGCTAATGAGGATCTATCCACGGGATGTGAGACGAGTGACGACAGCATCCCACTTCCCATGCAAAAGGTGCAAGGTGACAGACCTCGCCTAGTGCGTACCGAGGCACTCGACGATCACGGTGGGACCACTGACGACTGCGGTGGCGGCGCACCGCTTCCACCCTCGATGGCTCTATCCTCTCCACTGGTTGGTGCATTCCTGCATGTTCCGACTCCAGAAGTGCAGCTTCAGGGAATCTCGGCTGCCTCCAGTGAACCTGTTGGGACTCCGGACGGGGGGCATCGACGGAAGGCAGACCGGACTCCAGATGGGGAGCAGCCAAGCGCCGACTCTGATTCGCGCACGCCAGACCTTGCTCCGGACGGGCGGTGTCGCGGCCTCGGTGATGGCGCGCTCAGGGTGACGGCGGATGCCACGGCGACAGGGAATGGATCGCGTGGCAGTCCCACTGGGTCGGCAGTGGCAACCAGCACCGGCGGTCCAAGATGGACACACCAATTCGCGCCATCGCCAGACGTTGATGCGAGCAACAATTCTCTCTCCAAGGCGACATGCTTCGACGTTTCTCTGCGGAGTCGCCCTTCCGGCACAGCAGGTGGCCGGAACCAGCGTACACGGTCTCGGCCAACTTCCACATCTGGCACAGTCATCGCCTTGCATGATATTAGTGATGGTGCTACTTCGATGGCAACGACCCATCGGCTACAAGATGCCGTCCACCACAAACATAAAAAGAAAAAGACTCCACCTTGTTCCTGGCATGCAGGGCGGATGGATTGGTGCGTAGGCGCAATCAGCGAGCTTTGCGCCGCCTTCCACGCTCGCAACTGAACCGTACGCACACGCCGGATCCTCCACTGGTTCCCAAGGATGACTTCGTGGAGATGCCACGGATCATGCCCCTTCCATCGCCACCAGAACCAAACCACAGCCAAGGCACCACTAACAAAGATGTTGAATGTTATATTTGCACGAATGAAAAAACCAAGCACTGCACGAAGTACAACAAATGGTAAAGTAGAGACTTCGGCAACAGCATCACCTCCAACAGTCCAAGGTGAACCAGTGTGACCCCAAATCTCCACAGCTGAACCGGCTTGAGGACCAGCCCATTCTTGAGGCGGTCACCCATTAGACTGGACTTATAACGCTGTTCATACGTTCAAAAAGTCAAACACTTCTGTATTATAACCTGTTGTTGTTTATTGTTCCAGATATCGTCTGACCAGACCAATGTTCAAGTTTTTTTTTTTTTCTCTCGCATCCAAGTTTTGTTATGGTACAACCTTGTTAGTGTGACGCACCCGACATCGCCCCATGTAAATAGTTACGTCATATACACACGCTGTACACAACACACACACACACTCTTCGATGCACTCACGACACAATTATATTTATAACCACGTAGGCACATATCTTTGTAAAAAGGGGGGATGTCATGATATTCAAACACACACATCATGATAGACACACCAACAGACAAATCAGAACACACAACACCACAACCAATGACAGAAAGATATAAAAGCACAGACACGACCCCCGGTGGTCAGTATTAGCTGCAGAGGAGAACCAGGACACATCTGTTACCAAACACACTCAGGGAGACAGCACGTGCAGAGTATCCAGAACGAACTGTATTATAAGAGTTATAATAAAATAGAGTTGTACCACATACAACTGTGTTGGCTCATCTGTGCACCAGAGCATCCAACACCACAAGAGGGGGTTTGTGTGAAGCAGACACACCAGCACAGAGAAGATGGGCTGAATGGCCTCTTTTGCCCGGTGAATTCTACTTTGACTGATTCTAACAGCCGACTCAATCTGGAAAGTGTGTGGGATAAGCTGTGGAGTGAGAATCGGAATTGGGTTTGTCGGGAAAGCAGCCTGGGCAATGTGATCAGTCCACACAAGCAGCAGCTAAACAGGGAAATATATTCCCAGGGGAATGTGCAACCAAACGTCACCTGGTGAAAGAAAGATTGCTCTAAGTGTGTTCATGACAAACTCCAGGCACGCTCACAAACCCATAATTAGTCTTCAGCGCTGTAACATTATCCTGTCAGCATTATTGCTTTATTACACGCTTCATTCTAATGGATAAAAACAGTGTTTTAAACGGCACTCCCTGACTCGCTCAGTCAGGAGACTCAGAGCAACAGTGACTGGGCCAAGAGGAGGCTCATGTCCCTGATCGCAGTGCACCGTAGCCCAGGCCCAAAGGCTGGGGAAGGCCCATCATTTCCTGCTGTGTTTTCAGAGTAGAATCTTTGTGTTAAATCGATGAGCCTCAATCACAGGCTTTGGGCCTGTACAAGGAACCAATCACCTCTCAGTCGAGGCTGTTTGCAGTGAGTTAGAGACTGGGTCCCAGGGGCAAAGCTACCTGAACTGGGATTTCATTCACTGAAACATCCAGAACATTGAGAAATCTGAAATGACACAGCGAGGCTGAGTTTCCGCCAGTCAGTAAGGGCTCAGGTTTCCTTCCAATGCTCATGTTTCCTCACTCACAGCAAAGGAGACTCTTATTTAACATTCTCCGTATGTTCAACATCGACTTTTATCTCCTGTGTGACCGTTAGATCCCCAAGTTAGTAAAAGTCACAGAATCTAATCGTAATGGGATATCACCAGACTACACTAGAAGCAAGAAAGACAGAATGATACGGCCCAGTAGGAGGTCAGTGACCTTCAATCTGTGTCCCTCTGGTTACCCTCCCTCCTGTCCCTCGAAACACTTTCTCCTCATTTACTCCATCAAAACTCTTGCTGATTTTGAACACCTCGATTCAATCTCCTCTGAACCTTCTCTGCTCCAAGGAGAACAATCCCAGCTTCTCCAGTCTCTCCGCATTAACTGCAATCCCACATCCCTGCTCCCATTCCAGTAAATCTCCTCCGCACCCTCTCCAAGGCCTCAACATCCTCCCTAAAGTGTGGAGCCCAGAAGTGGACACAATCCCCCAGCTGGGGTCTGGGGCGACACGGTTGCACAGTGGTTAGCACTGCTGCTTCACAGCGCCAAGGTCCCGGGTTCGATTCCGGCTTGGGTCACTGTCTGTGCGGAGTCTGCACGTTCTCCCCGTGTCTGCGTGGGTTTCCTCCGGGTGCTCCGGTTTCCTCCCACAAGTCCCGAAAGACGTGCTGTCAGGTGAATTGGACATTCTGAATTCTCCCGGCGTGCACCTGAACAGGCGCCGGAGTGTGGCAACTAGGGGATTTTCACAGTAACTTCATTGCAGTGTTAATGTAAGCCTCCTTGTGACAACAATAAAGATTATTAAATTAACCAGTGATTAATAAATGTAATTGTAGAGAGCGTAACGAAGGCAAAAGTGTTTCAGTGACAGGAGGGAGGGTAACCAGAGGGACACAGATTGAAGAGAATCGGGAAAAGAAGCAGAGGGGGAGATGAGGAGGATGTTTTTTACACAGCGAGTTGTTGTGAGGCAGAGGGGGAGATGAGGAGGATGTTTTTTACACAGCGAGTTGTTGTGAGGCAGAGGGGGAGATGAGGAGGATGTTTTTTACACAGCGAGTTGTTGTGAGGCAGAGGGGGAGATGAGGAGGATGTTTTTTACACAGCGAGTTGTTGTGAGGCAGAGGGGGAGATGAGGAGGATGTTTTTTACACAGCGAGTTGTTGTGAGGCAGAGGGGGAGATGAGGAGGATGTTTTTCCACATGCCGGAATTGTGATCTGGAAGGTGGGCGGGGGTTTGTGCCCCCACCCCCCTTGGTGAGTTTGCTGGTGTTGGTGGGGGACATTTAATCAGGCAGGTGGGTTGTGAACTCACTCTGCCCCCACCTGCCCCCACCCCGATTAAATCTGTGGCAGGAAGGCCTCTACCTTCCGCCAATTGAGGCACTGAAGTGGGCAGCTGATCGCCAGTGATGGCCCTCATCCCCCTGTCACTGGCGTCTGTCCAGCTTCAGGCATTGTTAACAAAGGAAAAGGGAGTCAGACGCAGAAAGTTTTAGATTTTAAACTAAGGAAATTCTCTCTCAGTCTGTGTCTGTTTGTCGCCTCAACAATAACTGACATTGAAAATAATATTCCTGGCTCCCCTGTATAATCAGCAGTGAGATTACTTTCAGCCATTGTGTCGATTCAAACATTCTCTCTACAACAAGCTGAAGCCATCCCATAACCAGTCTGACTCATTCCCCAGTGTAGCACCATCGATCACACAGGAGGCGAGACGCAGAGAACTTCAATCGAGGCTTCATTGTTCAGACTTGTTCCCCAACAGCTCAGTCGCAGAATGCAGCTGCGGGGAGTAAGCCGAGTTCTTATACCCCAATCGAGACCCAGCATCTGTCCTCCAATAGCTCCTTGGCATTCATGGTGTACCGTATTACCCCTAATACAGACCACCACACACAGCTGTGTGTTCAGCAATTTCAGAACGAATATTGTAATTATTCAGAACATTTCCCCGTCAAAACCCAACTTCAGAAACATCACAGCTGATAATTTAAAACAAAGGCACCAAATCAGCAAGAAGTCACGCTTCAGAGAGTCCCGCACTGTCTGAGGGTCAGTACTGAGGGAGTGCTGCACTGTCAGAGAGTCAGTACTGAGGGAGTGCTGCACTGTCAGAGGGTCAGTACTGAGGGAGTGCTGCACTGTCAGAGAGTCAGTACTGAGGGAGTGCCGCACTATCAGAGGGTCAGTACTGAGGGAGTGCTGCACTGTCACAGGGTCAGTACTGAGGGAGCGCCGCACTGTCAGAGTGTCAGTACTGAGGGAGTGCCGCACTGTCAGAGGGTCAGTACTGAGGGAGTGCTGCACTGTCAGAGGGTCAGTACTGAGGGAGTGCTGCACTGTCAGAGAGTCAGTACTGAGGGAGTGCTGCACTGTCAGAGAGTCAGTACTGAGGGAGTGCCGCACTGTCAGAGAGTCAGTACTGAGGGAGTGCCGCACTGTCAGAGGGTCAGTACTGAGGGAGTGCTGCACTGTCAGAGAGTCAGTACTGAGGGAGTGCCGCACTGTCAGAGGGTCAGTACTGAGGGAGTGCCGCACTGTCAGAGGGTCAGGACTGTGGGAGTGCTGCACTGTCAGAGGGTCAGTACTGAGGGAGTGCCGCACTGTCAGAGGGTCAGTACTGAGGGAGTGCTGCACTGTCAGAGGGTCAGTACTGAGGGAGTGCTGCACTGTCAGAGAGTCAGTACTGAGGGAGTGCTGCACTGTCAGAGAGTCAGTACTGAGGGAGTGCCGCACTGTCAGAGAGTCAGTACTGAGGGAGTGCCGCACTGTCAGAGGGTCAGTACTGAGGGAGTGCTGCACTGTCAGAGAGTCAGTACTGAGGGAGTGCCGCACTGTCAGAGGGTCAGTACTGAGGGAGTGCCGCACTGTCAGAGGGTCAGGACTGAGGGAGTGCTGCACTGTCAGAGGGTCAGTACTGTGGGAGTGCTGCACTGTCAGAGGGTAAGTACTGAGGGAGTGCTGCACTGTCAGAGGGTCAGTACTGAGGGAGTGCTGCACTGTCAGAGGGTAAGTACTGAGGGAGTGCTGCACTGTCAGAGGGTCAGTACTGTGGGAGTGCTGCACTGTCAGAGGGTAAGTACTGAGGGAGTGCTGCACTGTCAGAGGGTCAGTACTGAGGGAGTGCTGCACTGTCAGAGGGTCAGTACTGTGGGAGTGCTGCACTGTCAGAGGGTCAGTACTGTGGGAGTGCTGCACTGTCAGAGGGTAAGTACTGACGGAGTGCTGCACTGTCAGAGGGTCAGTACTGAGTGAGTGCCGCACTGTCAGAGGGTCAGTACTGAGAGAGAGCTGCACTGTCAGAGGGTCAGTACTGAGGGAGTGCTGCACTGTCAGAGGGTCAGTACTGAGGGAGTGCCGCACTGTCAGAGGGTCAGTACTGAGGCAGTGCTGCACTGTCAGAGGGTCAGTACTGAGGGAGTGCTGCATTGTCAGAGGGTCAGTACTGAGGGAGCGCTGCACTGTCAGAGGATCAGTACTGAGCGAGCGCTGCACTGTCAGAGGGTCAGTACTGAGGGAGTGCTGCACTGTCAGAGAGTCAGTACTGAGGGAGTGCTGCACTGTCAGAGGGTCAGTACTGAGGGAGTGCTGCACTGTCAGAGGGTCAGTACTGAGGGAGTGCTGCACTGTCAGAGGGTCAGTACTGAGGGAGCGCTACACTGTCAGAGGGTCAGTACTGAGGGAGTGCTGCACTGTCAGAGGGTCAGTACTGAGGGAGTGCTGCACTGTCAGAGGGTCAGTACTGAGCGAGCGCTACACTGTCAGAGGGTCAGTACTGAGGGAGTGCTGCACTGTCAGAGAGTCAGTACTGAGGGAGTGCTGCACTGTCAGAGGGTCAGTACTGAGGGAGTGCCGCACTGTCAGAGGGTCAGTACTGAGGGAGCGCTACACTGTCAGAGGGTCAGTACTGAGGGAGGGACGCACTGTCAGAGGGTCAGTACTGAGGGAGTGCCGCACTGTCAGAGGGTCAGTCCTGAGGGAGTGCTGCACTGTCAGAGGGTCAGTACTGAGGGAGTGCCGCACTGTCAGAGGGTCAGTACGGAGGGAGTGCTGCACTGTCAGAGGGTCAGTACTGAGGGAGTGCTGCACTGTCAGAGGGTCAGTACTGAGGGAGTGCTGCACTGTCAGAGGGTCAGTACTGAGGGAGTGACGCACTGTCAGAGGGATAGTACTGAGGGAGTGCCGCACTATCAGAGGATCAGTACTGAGGGAGTGCCGCACTGTCAGAGGGTCAGTACTGAGGAAGTGCTGCACTGTCAGGGGGTCAGTACTGAGGGAGTGCTGCACTGTCAGAGGGTCAGTACTGAGCGATTGCTGCACTGTCAGAGGGTCAGTACTGAGGGAGCGCTGCGCTGTCAGAGGGTCAGTACTGAGGGAGTGCTGCACTGTCAGAGGGTCAGTACTGAGGGAGTGCTGCACTGTCAGAGGGTCAGTACTGAGGGAGTGCTGCACTGTCAGAGGGTCAGTACTGAGGGAGTGCTGCACTGTCAGAGGGTCAGTACTGAGGGATTGCTGCACTGTCAGAGGGTCAGTATTGAGGGAGTGCTGCACTGTCAGAGGGTCAGTACGGAGGGAGTGCTGCACTGTCACAGGGTCAGTACTGAGGGAGTGCTGCACTGTCAGAGAGTCAGTACTGAGGGAGTGCTGCACTGTCAGAGGGTCAGTACTGAGGGAGTGCTGCACTGTCAGAGGGTCAGTACTGAGGGAGTGCTGTACTGGCATAGGGTCAGTACTGAGGGAGCGCCGCACTATCAGAGGGTCAGTACTGAGGGAGTGCCGCACTGTCAGAGGGTCAGTACTGAGGGAGTGCCGCACTGTCAGAGGGTCAGTACTGAGGGAGTGCCGCACTGTCAGAGGGTCAGTACTGAGGGAGTGCCGCACTGTCAGAGGGTCAGTACTGAGGGAGTGCCGCACTGTCAGAGGGTCTGAACTGAGGGAGTGCTGCACTGTCAGAGAGTCAGTACTGAGGGAGCGCCGCACTATCAGAGGGTCAGTACTGAGGGAGTGCCGCACTGTCAGAGGGTCAGTACTGAGGGAGTGCCGCACTGTCAGAGGGTCAGTACTGAGGGAGTGCCGCACTGTCAGAGGGTCAGTACTGAGGGAGTGCCGCACTGTCAGAGGGTCAGTACTGAGGGAGTGCTGCACTGTCAGAGAGTCAGTACTGAGGGAGTGCTGCACTGTCAGAGAGTCAGTACTGAGGGAGTGCCGCACTGTCACGGGGTCAGTACTGAGGGAGTGCCGCACTGTCAGAGGGTCAGTACTGAGGGAGTGCCGCACTGCCAGAGGGTAAGTACTGAGGGAGTGCCGCACTGTCAGAGGGTCAGTACTGAGGGAGTGCCGCACTGTCAGAGGGTCAGTACTGAGGGAGTGCTGCACTGTCAGAGGGTCAGTACTGAGGGAGTGCAGCACTGTCAGAGGGTCAGTACTGAGGGAGTGCCGCACTGTCAGAGGGTCAGTACTGAGGGAGTGCTGCACTGTCAGAGGGTCAGTACTGAGGGAGTGCCGCACTGTCAGAGGGTCAGTACTGAGGGAGTGCAGCACTGTCAGAGGGTCAGTACTGAGAGAGTGCTGCACTGTCAGAGAGTCAGTACTGAGGGAGTGCTGCACTGTCAGAGGGTCAGTACTGAGGGAGTGCTGCACTGTCAGAGGGTCAGTACTGAGGGAGTGCAGCACTGTCAGAGGGCCAGTACTGAGGGTGTGCTGCACTGTCAGAGAGTCAGTACTGAGGGAGTGATGCACTGTCAGAGGGTCAGTACTGAGGGAGTGCCGCACTGTCAGAGGGTCAGTACTGAGCGAGTGCTGCACTGTCAGAGCGTCAGTACTGAGGGAGTGCAGCACTGTCAGAGGGTCAGTACTGAGGGAGTGCTGCACTGTCAGAGAGTCAGTACTGAGGGAGTGCTGCACTGTCAGAGGGTCAGTACTGAGGGAGTGCCGCACTGTCAGAGGGTCAGTACTGAGGGAGTGCCGCACTGTCAGAGGGTCAGTACTGAGGGAGTGCCGCACTGTCAGTGGGTCAGTACTGAGGGAGCGCTGCACTGTCAGAGGGTCAGTAGTTAGGGAGTGCTGCACTGTCAGAGGGTCAGTACTGAGGGAGTGCTGCACTGTCAGAGGGTCAGTAGTGAGGGAGTGCTGCACTGTCAGAGGGTCAGTACTGAGGGAGTGCTGCACTGCCAGAGGGTCAGTACTGAGGGAGTGCCGCACTGTCAGTGGGTCAGTACTGAGGGAGCGCTGCACTGTCAGAGGGTCAGTAGTGAGGGTGTGCTGCACTGTCAGAGGGTCAGTACTGAGGGAGTGCTGCACTGTCAGAGGGTCAGTAGTGAGGGTGTGCTGCACTGTCAGAGGGTCAGTACTGAGGGAGTGCCGCACTGTCAGAGGGTCAGTACTGAGGGAGTGCTGCACTGTCAGAGGGTCAGTACTGAGGGAGTGGTGCACTGTCAGAGAGTCAGTCCTGAGGGAGCGCTGCACTGTCAGACGGTCAGTACGGAGGGAGTGCTGCACTGCCAGAGGGTCAGTACTGAGGGAGTGCTGCACTGTCAGAGGGTCAGTACTGAAGGAGTGCTGTCAGAGGGTCAGTACTGAGGGAGTGCTGCACTGTCAGACGGTCAGTACGGAGGGAGTGCTGCACTGCCAGAGGGTCAGTACTGAGGGAGTGCTGCACTGTCAGAGGGTCAGTACTGAGGGAGTGCTAAACTGTCAGAGGGTCAGTACTGAGGGAGTGCCGCACTGTCAGAGGGTCAGTACTGAGGGAGTGCCGCACTGTCAGAGGGTCAGTACTGAGGGAGTGCCGCACTGTCAGAGGGTCAGTACTGAGGGAGTGCCGCACTGTCAGAGGGTCAGTACTCAGTGTCTATCCTGTCAAAACCCCTCCTGAATCTGATGGGTTTCAATGAGATTACCCTCAGTCTTCTAAACACCAGAGAATATTGAGCCAATCGAATCAGTCTTTCATCACAGGATAACCCTCTCATCCCAACGACCAATCAAGTGAACATTTGCGTCACGGTAGCACAGTGGTTAGCACTGTGACTTCACAGCTGCAGGGTCGCAGGTTTGATTCCGGCTTGGTTCACTGTCTGCGTGGAGTCTGCACGTTCTCCCCGTGTCTGCGTGGGTTTCCTCCGGGTGCTCCCGTTTCCTCGTACAGTCCAAACATGTGCATGCTAATGTCAATATTTTCCCGCTTCTGTAGTAGAAAGATTCAACACACTCGTTAAGACAGAATAACAATGCTTTATTTTCAAACAGACTGCATGCAGTAATGGCTGAAACCTAAAGTCAGAGAGCAGTCAACAAAGCTGCTCAGTCTTGCACAAGTTCTGTGCTTTCGCAGAGAATTAGCTCAATATTTATACATTATCATTTTCAAGATTGCATGACAACAGTATAGTCAGAAGTTTGATCAGAAATACAAACGGAAGCATAGAACAGACCTTTTTTGGTCACATCACTCATACCATGAAAGGTCGGAATAGAATTATTTCTTCCTGAACTTATCTTGGTTATTTCCTACGGCCCTGGGTTATGCCGAGTTAGTTTTATCAGGAGTTGCCGAGGCCGGTGTTTTGGAATGGCTCCACCTTCGCTGATCTTTTAAGACTTCAAGTTACACAGAGTTGGCCTTATCAGTCTTACAGTCCGAAATGGTTAGAGCAACATTTCTTACAGGAGTCTGGTGAACTGTGAGCATTCTTTACCTGGGCCTGGGGAGCTGGAATGAATAGTTTCAGCCTTTCTTACATTGTATCAAATATTTTGGCCAGTCTTCCCATTGACCAGTTTTCCCATCATGCCACTACTTAATCTGTCCCATATCACATGCAGGGAGGGGTAGGTGGATTGGCCAAATTGCCCTCAGTGCTCAGTGTCCAAAAAAGGTTAGGTAAGGTGGGGTTACGGGGATAGGGTGGAAGTGTGGAGATAGGGTGGAGGTGTAGGGTTAGGTCGGGTGCTCTTTCCAAGGGCCGGTGCAGACTCGATGGGCCGAATGGCCTGCTTCTGCACTGTGAATTCTGTGATTCTGTGTGATCTCCATTTGGAACGTATCTATCACTAAACGAGTCTCTTTCTCCCCTCTCAGGGGGATCGTTCTATATCCCATGACACTATTTGTAGAACAAGAGAGCTCCTATTCTCGCTATTGATTAAATATTAGTAATGTGGTTCGCGATTTAACGACACAAAAACCGAGTCCGGTTTCGGGTGCATAGGCGGGTGCCTCCAACGCTGAGCAAGACCTCGTTATCTAACTGCACTTACCGGCGTTTGTGGCCTCAGCGAAGAACGCCCGGCGAGGCCGCACTTACATCGTTTTCTGTAACGACGAGCTCAGCTCGCCAGGGCAGCAAGAGCACTCGCAGGTCCGGGCGCCACTTTTAAAGGCGATCCCGATCTTTCGCCCTCTGTCAGCCACCCCACCACTGTCAGCCTGGCAATGCCAAGGTGCCTGGGTGCCAGCAGGAGTGCCAGGATACCACTCTGCCCAGAGCCCAACCACCTGGGGGTCTCCAATGGCCTGTGAGACCCCCGCAGGTGCCTGGTCCATGCTTGTGTTGACCAGTGCTAAACAGCGCCATGGCGAGATGTCCCAGGCGAGGCCGTTAGTTCGCTGCTCCCGGGAGAATCCGGCGTAGGCATTTTTAAATACGTCGTGGCTGGTTTAGCACAGTGGGCTAAAGAGCTGGCTTGTAATGCAGAACAAGGCCAGCAGCGCGGGTTCAATTCCCGGACCGGCCTCCCCGAACAGGCGCCGGAATGTGGCGACTAGGGGCTTTTCACAGTAACTCCATTGAAGCCTACTTGTGACAATAAGCGATTTTCATTTTTTCAAATTTGCTGATGACACCACCGTAGTGGGTCGGATTTCAAACAATGACGAGACAGAGTACAGGAATGAGATAGAGAATCTGGTGAACTGGTGCGACAACAAAAATCTCTAATGGCTTCCGGGTGCGGCAATGACCAGCTGAGTTGCACGTTTCGGCACCTCCCGTTGGAACGGACTTTTGGGCTCTTAATAGGAGCCCCAACGGCAATTTAAACGGCCAAAAACACTGTGCGGTAAACTAGAAGGGAATCCCCCCGGACACGCATGGAAAAAGGAGAGGATACCGGCCGGATTGCAGAAGATCCTCTGGAGCAGCGGCAAGGAAGGGAAGCTCGAAGCAAGATGGCGTCGGAAGGTGGCCGTTTGGTATGGGGCCCGGAGCAACAAGAGTTCCTGCGGCGCTGTGTGGAAGAGCTGAAGAAGGAGCTGTTGGCCCCGATATTACAGGCGATTGAAGGGCTAAAGGAGGAGCAGAGGACCCAGGAGCTGGAGCTTCGGGTCGTGAAGGCAAAGGCTGCTGAAAACGAAGATGAAATACAGGGCCTGGTGGTGAAGACAGAGACGCACGAGGCACAGCACAAAAGGTGTGTGGAGAGGTTGGAAGCCCTGGAGAATAATTCGAGGAGAAAGAATTTAAGAGTCCTGGGTCTTCCCGAAGGCGCAGAAGGGGCGGACGTCGGGATATATGTGAGCACGATGCTTCACTCGCTAATGGGATCGGAGGCCCTGACGGGCCCTTTGGAGGTGGAGGGAGCCTATCGAGTTCTGGTGCGAAGACCAAAGGCTGGAGAAATATCTTGAGCTATAGTGGTGAGGTTTCTCCGCTACAATGACAGAGAGACGGTCCTCAGATGGGCGAAGAAAACTCGGAGCTGTAGATGGGAGAACGCGGTGATCCGCGTATACCAGGATTGGGGTGCGGAGGTGGCGGGAAGGAGGGCACGTTTCAATCGGGCTAAGGCGGTGCTTCACAAAAAGAAGGTTCAATTTGGAATGTTGCAACCGACGAGACTGTGGGTCACACACCAAGGGAAGCACCACTATTTTGAGACGGCAGAAGAGGCGTGGACCTTCATTGTGGACGAGAAGCTGGAATAGTCTGGCGAGAGAAAGAGCTTCTGGGACAAAGTGGTGGGGTGATTATGGGATTGGAGAGGGTGAGTGTGCGTGAGGATTGGAGAGAGTGAGTGTGTGTTGGGAATTGGAGAGGGTGAGTGTGTGTTGGGGATTGGAGAGGGTGAGAGTGTGTTGGGAATTGGAGAGGGTGAGTGTGTGTTGGGGATTGGAGATGGTGAGTGTGTGTTGGGGATTGGAGAGGGTGAGTGTGCATTGGGGATTGGAGAGAGTGAGTGTGTGTTGGGGATTGGAGAGGGTGAGTGTGTGTTGGGGATTGGAGAGGGTGAGTGGGTGTGTTGGGTGGTTGGAGAGGGTGAGTGTGTGTTGGGGATTGAAGAGGGTGAGTGTGTGTTGGGGAATGGAGAGGGTGAGTGTGTGTTTGGGAATGGAGAGGGTGAGTGTCAGTTGGGTGGTTGGAGAGGGTGAGTGTGTGTTGGGGATTGAAGAGGGTGAGTGTGTGTTGGGGAATGGAGAGGGTGAGTGTGCATTGGGGATTGGAGAGAGTGAGTGTGTGTTGGGGATTGGAGAGGGTGAGTGTGTGTTGGGGATTGGAGAGGGTGAGTCTGTGTTGGGGATTGGAGAGGGTGAGTGTGTGTTGGGGATTGGAGAGGGTGAGCGTGTGTTGGGAGTTGGAGAGGGTGAGTGTGTGTTGGAGATTGGAGAGGGTAAGTGTGTGTTGGAGATTGGAGAGGGTGAGTGTGTGTTGAGGTTTGGAGAGGGTGAGTGTGTTGGGGATTGGGAAAGGGTGAGTGTGTTGGGGATTGGAGAGGGTGAGTGTGTGTTGGGGATTGGAGAGGGTGAGTGTGCGTGAGGATTGGAGAGGGTGAGTCTGTGTTGGGGATTGGAGAGTGTGAGCGTGTGTTGGGGATTGGAGAGGGTGAGCGTGTGTTGGAGGTTGGAAAGGGTGAGCGTGTGTTGGGGATTGGAGAGGGTGAGTGTGTGTTGGGAATTGGAGAGGGTGAGTGTGTGTTGGGGATTGGAGAGGGTGAGTGTGTGTTGGAGGTTGGAAAGGGTGAGCGTGTGTTGGGGATTGGAGAGGGTGAGCGTGTGTTGGAGGTTGGAAAGGGTGAGCGTGTGTTGGGAATTGGAGAGGGTGAGTGTGTGTTGGGGGTTGGAGAGGGTGAGTGTGTGTTGGGTGATTGGAAAGGGTGAGCCTGTGTTCGGGATTGGAGAGGGTGAGTGTGTGTTGGGGATTGGAGAGGGTGAGTGTGTGTTGGGGATTGGAGAGGGTGAGTGTGTGTTGGGGAATGCAGAGGGTGAGTGTTTGATGGAGATTGGAGAGGGTGAGTGTGTGTTGGGTGGTTGGAGAGGATGAGTGTGAGTTGGGAGGTTGGAGAGGGTGAGTGCGTGTTGGGGATTGGATGGGTGAGTGTGAGTTGGGAGGGTGGAGAGGGTGAGTGTGTGTTGGGGATTGCAGAGGGTGAGTGTGTGTTGGGGATTGGAGAGGGTGAGTGTGCATTGGGGATTGGAGAGGGTGAGTGTGTGTTGGGGATTGTAGAGGGTGAGTGTGCATTGGGGATTGGAGAGGGTGAGTGTGTGTTGGGGATTGGAGAGGGTGAGTGTGTGTTGGGGATTGGGGAGGGTGAGTGTGTGTTGGGGATTGGAGAGGTTGAATGTGTGTTGGGGGTTGGAGAGGGTGAGTGTGTGTTGGGGATTGGTGAGGGTGAGTGTGTGTTGTGGATTGGAGGGCTGAGTCTGTGATGGTGATTGGAGAGGGTGAGTGTGTGTTGGGGGTTGGAGAGGGTGAGTGTGTGTTGGGGATTGGAGAGGGTGAGTGTGTGTTGGGGATTGGAGAGGGTGAGTGTGTGTTGGGGATTGGAGAGGGTGAGTGTGTGTTGGGGATTGGAGAGGGTGAGTGTGTGTTGGGTAATGGAGAGGGTGAGTGTGTGTTGGGGATTGGAGAGGGTGAGTGTGTGCTGGGAATTGGAGAGGGTGAGTGTGTGTTGGGGATTGGAGAGGGTGAGTGTGTGTTGTGGATTGGAGCGGGTGAGCGTGTGTTGGGAATTGGAGAGGGTGAGTCTGTGTTCAGGATTGGAGAGGGTGAGTGTGTGTTGGGGATTGGAGAGGGTTGGTGTGCGTTGGGGATTGGAGAGGGTGAGTGTGCGTTGGGGGTTGGATAGGGTGAGTGTGTGTTGGGGATTGGAGAGGGTGAGTGTGTGTTGGGGATTGGAGAGGGTGAGTGTGTGTTGGGTATTGGAGGGTTGAGTCTGTGATGGTGATTGGAGAGGGTGAGTGTGTGTTGGGGATTGAAGAGGGTGAGTGTGTTGGGGATTGGAGAGGGTGAGTCTGTGTTGGGGATTGGAGAGGGTGAGTGTGTGTTGGGGGTTGGAGAGGGTGAGTGTGTGTTGGGGGTTGGAGAGGGTGAGTCTGTGTTGGGGATCGGAGAGGGTGAGTGTGTGTTTGTGGTTGGAGAGGGTGAGTGTGTGTTGGGGATTGGAGAGGGTGAGTGTGTGTTGGGGATTGGAGAGGGTGAGTGTGTGTTGGGAATTGGAGAGGCTGAGTGTGTGTTGGGGATTGGAGAGGGTGAGCGTGTGTTGGGAACTGGAGAGGGTGAGTGTGTGTTGGGGATTGGAGAGGGTGAGTGTGTGTTGGGGATTGGAGAGGGTGAGTGTGTTGGGGATTGGAGAGGGTGAGTGTGTGTTGGGGATTGGAGAGTGTTAGTGTGTGTTGTGGATTGGAGAGGGTGAGTGTGTGTTGTGGATTGGAGAGGGTGAGTGTGTGTTGGGAGGTTGGAGAGGGTGTGTGGGCGTTGGGGATTGGAGAGGGTGAGTGTGCGTTGGGGGTTGGAGTGGGTGAGTGTGTGTTGGGGATTGGAGAGGGTGAGTGTGTGTTGGGGATTGGAGATGGTGATTGTGTGGTGTTGGGGAGTGGAGAGAGTGAGTGTGCGTTGGGGATTGGAGAGGGTGAGCGTGTGTTGCGAATTGGAGAGGGTGAGTGTGTGTTGGGGATTGGAGAGGGTGAGTGTGTGTTGGGGATTGGAGAGGGTGAGTGTGTGTTGGGGATTGGAGAGGGTGAGTGTGTTGGGGATTGGAGAGGGTGAGTGTGTGTTGGGGGTTGGAGAGGGTGAGTGTGTGTTGGGGATTGGAGAGGGTGAGTGTGTGTTGGGGATTGGAGAGGGTGAGTGTGTGTTGGGAATTGGAGAGGGTGAGTGTGTGTTGGGGATTGGAGAGGGTGAGTGTGTGTTGGGGATTGGAGATGGTGATTGTGTGGTGTTGGGGAGTGGAGAGAGTGAGTGTGCGTTGGGGGCTTGGAGAGTTTGAATGTGTGTTGGGGGTTGGAGAGGGTGAGTGTGTGTTGGGGATTGGAGACGGTGAGTGTGTGTTGGGGATTGGAGAGGGTGAGTGTGTTGGGGATTGGAGAGGGTGAGTTTGTGTTGGGGATTGGAGAGGGTGAGTGTGTGTTGGGAATTGGAGAGGGTGAGTGTGTGTTGGGGATTGGAGAGGGTGAGTGTGTGTTGGGAATTGGAGAGGGTGAGTGTGTTTTGGGGATTGGAGAGGGTGAGTCTGTGTTCGGGATTGGAGAGGGTGAGTGTGTGTTGGGAGGTTGGAGAGGGTGTGTGGGCGTTGGGGATTGGAGAGGGTGAGTGTGCGTTGGGGGTTGGAGTGGGTGAGTGTGTGTTGGGGATTGGAGAGGGTGAGTGTGTGTTGGGGATTGGAGATGGTGATTGTGTGATGTTGGGGAGTGGAGAGAGTGAGTGTGCGTTGGGGATTGGAGAGGGTGAGTCTGTGTTAGGGATTGGAGAGGGTGAGTGTGTGTTGGGAGGTTGGAGAGGGTGTGTGGGCGTTGGGGATTGGAGAGGGTGAGTGTGCGTTGGGGGTTGGAGTGGGTGAGTGTGTGTTGGGGATTGGAGAGGGTGAGATTGTGTTGGGGATTGGAGATGGTGATTGTGTGGTGTTGGGGAGTGGAGAGAGTGAGTGTGCGTTGGGGATTGGAGAGGGTGAGCGTGTGTTGGGAATTGGAGAGGGTGAGTGTGTGTTGGGGATTGGAGAAGGTGAGTGTGTGTTGGGGATTGGAGAGGGTGAGTGTGTGTTGGGGATTGGAGAGGGTGAGTGTGTTGGGGATTGGAGAGGGTGAGTGTGTGTTGGGGGTTGGAGAGTGTTAGTGTGTGTTGTGGATTGGAGAGGGTGAGCGTGTGTTGGGAATTGGAGAGGATGAGTCTGTGTTAGGGATTGGAGAGGGTGAGTGTGTGTTGGGAGGTTGGAGAGGGTGTGTGGGCGTTGGGGATTGGAGAGGGTGAGTGTGCGTTGGGGGTTGGAGTGGGTGAGTGTGTGTTGGGGATTGGAGAGGGTGAGTGTGTGTTGGGGATTGGAGATGGTGATTGAGTGGTGTTGGGGAGTGGAGAGAGTGAGTGTGCGTTGGGGATTGGAGAGGGTGAGCGTGTGTTGCGAATTGGAGAGGGTGAGTGTGTGTTGGGGATTGGAGAGGGTGAGTGTGTGTTGGGGATTGGAGAGGGTGAGTGTGTGTTGGGGATTGGAGAGGGTGAGTGTGTTGGGGATTGGAGTGGGTGAGTGTGTGTTGGGGGTTGGAGAGGGTGAGTGTGTGTTGGGGGTTGGAGAGGGTGAGTCTGTGTTGGGGATTGGAGAGGGTGAGTGTGTGTTGGGCATTGGAGAGGGTGAGTGTGTGTTGGGGATTGGAGAGGGTGAGTGTGTGTTAGCGATTGGAGAGGGTGAGTGTGTGTTGGGGATTGGAGATGGTGATTGTGTGGTGTTGGGGAGTGGAGGGAGTGAGTGTGCGTTGGGGGCTTGGAGAGTTTGAATGTGTGTTGGGGGTTGGAGAGGGTGAGTGTGTGTTGGGGATTGGAGAGGGTGTGTGTGTGTTGGGGATTGGAGAGGGTGAGTGTGTTTTGGGAATTGGAGAGGGTGAGTGTGTGTTGGGGATTGGAGACGGTGAGTGTGTGTTGGGGATTGGAGAGGGTGAGTGTGTTGGGGATTGGAGTGGGTGAGTGTGTGTTGGGGATTGGAGAGGGTGAGTGTTTGTTGGGAATTGGAGAGGGTGAGTGTGTGTTGGGGATTGGAGAGGGTGAGTGTGTGTTGGGAATTGGAGAGAGTGAGTGTGTTTTGGGGATTGGAGAGGGTGAGTCTGTGTTCGGGATTGGAGAGGGTGAGTGTGTGTTGGGAGGTTGGAGAGGGTGTGTGGGCGTTGGGGATTGGAGAGGGTGAGTGTGCGTTGGGGGTTGGAGTGGGTAAGTGTGTGTTGGGGATTGGAGAGGGTGAGTGTGTGTTGGGGATTGGAGATGGTGATTGTGTGATGTTGGGGAGTGGAGAGAGTGAGTGTGCGTTGGGGATTGGAGAGGGTGAGTCTGTGTTAGGGATTGGAGAGGGTGAGTGTGTGTTGGGAGGTTGGAGAGGGTGTGTGGGCGTTGGGGATTGGAGAGGGTGAGTGTGCGTTGGGGGTTGGAGTGGGTGAGTGTGTGTTGGGGATTGGAGATGGTGATTGTGTGGTGTTGGGGAGTGGAGAGAGTGAGTGTGCGTTGGGGATTGGAGAGGGTGAGCGTGTGTTGGGAATTGGAGAGGGTGAGTGTGTGTTGGGGATTGGAGAGGGTGAGTGTGTGTTGGGGATTGGAGAGGGTGAGTGTGTGTTGGGGATTGGAGAGGGTGAGTGTGTTGGGGATTGGAGAGGGTGAGTGTGTGTTGGGGGTTGGAGAGGGTGAGTGTGTGTTGGGGATTGGAGAGGGTGAGTGTGTGTTGGGGATTGGAGAGGGTGAGTGTGTTGGGGATTGGAGAGGGTGAGTGTGTGTTGGGGGTTGGAGAGGGTGAGTGTGTGTTGGGGGTTGGAGAGGGTGAGTCTGTGTTGGGGATTGGAGAGGGTGAGTGTGTGTTGGGGATTGGAGAGGGTGAGTGTGTGTTGGGGATTGGAGAGGGTGAGTGTGCGTTGGGGATTGGAGAGGGTGAGTGTGTGTTGGGGATTGGAGGGGTGAGACTGTGATGGTGATTGGAGAGGGTGAGTGTGTGTTGGGGATTGGAGAGGGTGAGTGTGTGTTGGGGATTGAAGAGGGTGAGTGAGTTTTGGGGATTGGAGAGGGTGAGTGTGTGTTGGGAATTGGAGAGGGTGAGTGTGTTTTTGGGATTGGAGAGGGTGAGTTTGTGTTGGGGGTTGGAGAGGGTGAGTGTGTGTTGGGGATTGGAGAGGGTGAGTGTGTGTTGGGGATTGGAGAGGGTGAGTCTGTGTTCGGGATTGGAGAGGGTGAGTGTGTGTTGGGAGATTGGAGAGGGTGTGTGGGCATTGGGGATTGGAGAGGGTGAGTGTGCGTTGGGGGTTGGAGTGGGTGATTGTGTGTTGGGGATTGGAGAGGGTGAGTGTGTGTTGGGAGATTGGAGAGGGTGAGTGTGTGTTGGGGATTGGAGGGGTGAGTCTGTGATGGTGATTGGAGAGGGTGAGTGTGTGTTGGGGATTGGAGAGGGTGAGTGTGTGTTGGGGATTGGAGAGGGTGAGTGTGTGTTGGGGATTGGAGAGGGTGAGTGTGTGTTGGGGATTGGAGAGGGTGAGTGTGTGTTGTGGATTGGAGAGGGTGAGTGTGTGTTGGGGATTGGAGAGGGTGAGTTTGTGTTGGGGATTGGAGAGGGTGAGTGTGTGTTGGGAATTGGAGAGGGTGAATGTGTGTTGGGGATTGGAGAGGGTGAGTGTGTGTTGTGGATTGGAGAGGGTGAGTCAGTTTTGGGGATTGGAGAGGGTGAGTGTGTGTTGGGAATTGGAGAGGGTGAGTGTGTTTTGGGGATTGGAGAGGGTGAGTGTGTGTTGGGGATTGGAGAGGGTGAGTGTGTTTTGGGAATTGGAGAGGGTGAGTGTGTGTTGGGGATTGGAGAGGGTGAGTGTGTGTTGGGAATTGGAGAGGGTGAGTGTGTTTTGGGGATTGGAGAGGGTGAGTCTGTGTTCGGGATTGGAGAGGGTGAGTGTGTGTTGAGAGGTTGGAGAGGGTGTGTGGGCGTTGGGGATTGGAGAGGGTGAGTGTGCGTTGGGGGTTGGAGTGGGTGAGTGTGTGTTGGGGATTGGAGAGGGTGAGTGTGTGTTGGGGATTGGAGATGGTGATTGTGTGATGTTGGGGAGTGGAGAGAGTGAGTGTGCGTTGGGGATTGGAGAGGGTGAGTCTGTGTTAGGGATTGGAGAGGGTGAGTGTGTGTTGGGAGGTTGGAGAGGGTGTGTGGGCGTTGGGGATTGGAGAGGGTTAGTGTGCGTTGGGGGTTGGAGTGGGTGAGTGTGTGTTGGGGATTGGAGATGGTGATTGTGTGGTGTTGGGGAGTGGAGAGAGTGAGTGTGCGTTGGGGATTGGAGAGGGTGAGCGTGTGTTGGGAATTGGAGAGGGTGAGTGTGTGTTGGGGATTGGAGAGGGTGAGTGTGTGTTGGGGATTGGAGAGGGTGAGTGTGTGTTGGGGATTGGAGAGGGTGAGTGTGTTGGGGATTGGAGAGGGTGAGTGTGTGTTGGGGGTTGGAGAGGGTGAGTGTGTGTTGGGGATTGGAGAGGGTGAGTGTGTGTTGGGGATTGGAGAGGGTGAGTGTGTTGGGGATTGGAGAGGGTGAGTGTGTGTTGGGGGTTGGAGAGGGTGAGTGTGTGTTGGGGGTTGGAGAGGGTGAGTCTGTGTTGGGGATTGGAGAGGGTGAGTGTGTGTTGGGGATTGGAGAGGGTGAGTGTGTGTTGGGGATTGGAGAGGGTGAGTGTGCGTTGGGGATTGGAGAGGGTGAGTGTGTGTTGGGGATTGGAGGGGTGAGACTGTGATGGTGATTGGAGAGGGTGAGTGTGTGTTGGGGATTGGAGAGGGTGAGTGTGTGTTGGGGATTGAAGAGGGTGAGTTTGTGTTGGGGATTGGAGAGGGTGAGTGTGTGTTGGGAATTGGAGAGGGTGAGTGTGTGTTGGGGATTGGAGAGGGTGAGTGTGTGTTGTGGATTGGAGAGGGTGAGTGAGTTTTGGGGATTGGAGAGGGTGAGTGTGTGTTGGGAATTGGAGAGGGTGAGTGTGTTTTGGGGATTGGAGAGGGTGAGTTTGTGTTGGGGGTTGGAGAGGGTGAGTGTGTGTTGGGGATTGGAGAGGGTGAGTGTGTGTTGGGGATTGGAGAGGGTGAGTCTGTGTTCGGGATTGGAGAGGGTGAGTGTGTGTTGGGAGATTGGAGAGGGTGTGTGGGCATTGGGGATTGGAGAGGGTGAGTGTGCGTTGGGGGTTGGAGTGGGTGATTGTGTGTTGGGGATTGGAGAGGGTGAGTGTGTGTTGGGAGATTGGAGAGGGTGAGTGTGTGTTGGGGATTGGAGGGGTGAGTCTGTGATGGTGATTGGAGAGGGTGAGTGTGTGTTGGGGATTGGAGAGGGTGAGTGTGTGTTGGGGATTGGAGAGGGTGAGTGTGTGTTGGGGATTGGAG
This sequence comes from Scyliorhinus torazame, assembly GCF_047496885.1. Classification (NCBI taxonomy): domain Eukaryota; kingdom Metazoa; phylum Chordata; class Chondrichthyes; order Carcharhiniformes; family Scyliorhinidae; genus Scyliorhinus; species Scyliorhinus torazame. Next base: position 4,378,112 of record NC_092713.1, read on the forward strand.
AGGGTGAGTGTGTGTTGGGGATTGGAGAGGGTGAGTGTGTGTTGGGGATTGGAGAGGGTGAGTGTGTGTTGGGGATTGGAGAGGGTGAGTGTGTGTTGGGGATTGGAGAGGGTGAGTGTGTGTTGGGGATTGGAGAGGGTGAGTGTGTGTTGTGGATTGGAGAGGGTGAGTGTGTGTTGGGGATTGGAGAGGGTGAGTTTGTGTTGGGGATTGGAGAGGGTGAGTGTGTGTTGGGAATTGGAGAGGGTGAATGTGTGTTGGGGATTGGAGAGGGTGAGTGTGTGTTGTGGATTGGAGAGGGTGAGTCAGTTTTGGGGATTGGAGAGGGTGAGTGTGTGTTGGGAATTGGAGAGGGTGAGTGTGTTTTGGGGATTGGAGAGGGTGAGTGTGTGTTGGGGATTGGAGAGGGTGAGTGTGTTTTGGGAATTGGAGAGGGTGAGTGTGTGTTGGGGATTGGAGAGGGTGAGTGTGTGTTGGGAATTGGAGAGGGTGAGTGTGTTTTGGGGATTGGAGAGGGTGAGTCTGTGTTCGGGATTGGAGAGGGTGAGTGTGTGTTGAGAGGTTGGAGAGGGTGTGTGGGCGTTGGGGATTGGAGAGGGTGAGTGTGCGTTGGGGGTTGGAGTGGGTGAGTGTGTGTTGGGGATTGGAGAGGGTGAGTGTGTGTTGGGGATTGGAGATGGTGATTGTGTGATGTTGGGGAGTGGAGAGAGTGAGTGTGCGTTGGGGATTGGAGAGGGTGAGTCTGTGTTAGGGATTGGAGAGGGTGAGTGTGTGTTGGGAGGTTGGAGAGGGTGTGTGGGCGTTGGGGATTGGAGAGGGTGAGTGTGCGTTGGGGGTTGGAGTGGGTGAGTGTGTGTTGGGGATTGGAGATGGTGATTGTGTGGTGTTGGGGAGTGGAGAGAGTGAGTGTGCGTTGGGGATTGGAGAGGGTGAGCGTGTGTTGGGAATTGGAGAGGGTGAGTGTGTGTTGGGGATTGGAGAGGGTGAGTGTGTGTTGGGGATTGGAGAGGGTGAGTGTGTGTTGGGGATTGGAGAGGGTGAGTGTGTTGGGGATTGGAGAGGGTGAGTGTGTGTTGGGGGTTGGAGAGGGTGAGTGTGTGTTGGGGATTGGAGAGGGTGAGTGTGTGTTGGGGATTGGAGAGGGTGAGTGTGTTGGGGATTGGAGAGGGTGAGTGTGTGTTGGGGGTTGGAGAGGGTGAGTGTGTGTTGGGGGTTGGAGAGGGTGAGTCTGTGTTGGGGATTGGAGAGGGTGAGTGTGTGTTGGGGATTGGAGAGGGTGAGTGTGTGTTGGGGATTGGAGAGGGTGAGTGTGCGTTGGGGATTGGAGAGGGTGAGTGTGTGTTGGGGATTGGAGGGGTGAGACTGTGATGGTGATTGGAGAGGGTGAGTGTGTGTTGGGGATTGGAGAGGGTGAGTGTGTGTTGGGGATTGAAGAGGGTGAGTTTGTGTTGGGGATTGGAGAGGGTGAGTGTGTGTTGGGAATTGGAGAGGGTGAGTGTGTGTTGGGGATTGGAGAGGGTGAGTGTGTGTTGTGGATTGGAGAGGGTGAGTGAGTTTTGGGGATTGGAGAGGGTGAGTGTGTGTTGGGAATTGGAGAGGGTGAGTGTGTTTTGGGGATTGGAGAGGGTGAGTTTGTGTTGGGGGTTGGAGAGGGTGAGTGTGTGTTGGGGATTGGAGAGGGTGAGTGTGTGTTGGGGATTGGAGAGGGTGAGTCTGTGTTCGGGATTGGAGAGGGTGAGTGTGTGTTGGGAGATTGGAGAGGGTGTGTGGGCATTGGGGATTGGAGAGGGTGAGTGTGCGTTGGGGGTTGGAGTGGGTGATTGTGTGTTGGGGATTGGAGAGGGTGAGTGTGTGTTGGGAGATTGGAGAGGGTGAGTGTGTGTTGGGGATTGGAGGGGTGAGTCTGTGATGGTGATTGGAGAGGGTGAGTGTGTGTTGGCGATTGGAGAGGGTGAGTGTGTGTTGGGGATTGGAGAGGGTGAGTGTGTGTTGGGGATTGGAGAGGGTGAGTGTGTGTTGGGGATTGGAGAGGGTGAGTGTGTGTTGTGGATTGGAGAGGGTGAGTGTGTGTTGGGGATTGGAGAGGGTGAGTTTGTGTTGGGGATTGGAGAGGGTGAGTGTGTGTTGGGAATTGGAGAGGGTGAATGTGTGTTGGGGATTGGAGAGGGTGAGTGTGTGTTGTGGATTGGAGAGGGTGAGTCAGTTTTGGGGATTGGAGAGGGTGAGTGTGTGTTGGGAATTGGAGAGGGTGAGTGTGTTTTGGGGATTGGAGAGGGTGAGTGTGTGTTGGGGATTGGAGAGGGTGAGTGTGTGTTGGGGATTGGAGAGGGTGAGTGTGTGTTGGGGATTGGAGAGGGTGAGTGTGTGTTGGGGATTGGAGAGGGTGAGTGTGTGTTGGGGGTTGGAGAGGGTGAGTGTGTGTTGGGGATTGGAGAGGGTGAGTGTGTGTTGGGGATTGGAGAGGGTGAGTCTGTGTTCGGGATTGGAGAGGGTGAGTGTGTGTTGGGAGATTGGAGAGGGTGTGTGGGCGTTGGGGGTTGGAGTGGGTGAGTGTGTGTTGGGGATTGGAGAGGGTGAGTGTGTGTTGGGGATTGGAGAGGGTGAGTGTGTTGGGGATTGGAGTGGGTGAGTGTGTGTTGGGGGTTGGAGAGGGTGAGTGTGTGTTGGGGGTTGGAGAGGGTGAGTCTGTGTTGGGGATTGGAGAGGGTGAGTGTGTGTTGGGCATTGGAGAGGGTGAGTGTGTGTTGGGGATTGGAGAGGGTGAGTGTGTGTTAGCGATTGGAGAGGGTGAGTGTGTGTTGGGGATTGGAGATGGTGATTGTGTGGTGTTGGGGAGTGGAGAGAGTGAGTGTGCGTTGGGGGCTTGGAGAGTTTGAATGTGTGTTGGGGGTTGGAGAGGGTGAGTGTGTGTTGGGGATTGGAGAGGGTGTGTGTGTGTTGGGGATTGGAGAGGGTGAGTGTGTTTTGGGAATTGGAGAGGGTGAGTGTGTGTTGGGGATTGGACACGGTGAGTGTGTGTTGGGGATTGGAGAGGGTGAGTGTGTTGGGGATTGGAGTGGGTGAGTGTGTGTTGGGGATTGGAGAGGGTGAGTGTGTGTTGGGAATTGGAGAGGGTGAGTGTGTGTTGGGGATTGGAGAGGGTGAGTGTGTGTTGGGAATTGGAGAGGGTGGGTGTGTTTGGGGGATTGGAGAGGGTGAGTTTGTGTTGGGGGTTGGAGAGGGTGAGTGTGTGTTGGGGATTGGAGAGGGTGAGTGTGTGTTGGGGATTGGAGAGGGTGTGTCTGTGTTCGGGATTGGAGAGGGTGAGTGTGTGTTGGGAGATTGGAGAGGGTGTGTGGGCATTGGGGATTGGAGAGGGTGAGTGTGCGTTGGGGGTTGGAGTGGGTGATTGTGTGTTGGGGATTGGAGAGGGTGAGTGTGTGTTGGGAGATTGGAGAGGGTGAGTGTGTGTTGGGGATTGGAGGGGTGAGTCTGTGATGGTGATTGGAGAGGGTGAGTGTGTGTTGGGGATTGGAGAGGGTGAGTGTTTGTTGGGGATTGGAGAGGGTGAGTGTGTGTTGGGGATTGGAGAGGGTGAGTGTGTGTTGGGGATTGGAGAGGGTGAGTGTGTGTTGTGGATTGGAGAGGGTGAGTGTGTGTTGGGGATTGGAGAGGGTGAGTTTGTGTTGGGGATTGGAGAGGGTGAGTGTGTGTTGGGAATTGGAGAGGGTGAATGTGTGTTGGGGATTGGAGAGGGTGAGTGTGTGTTGTGGATTGGAGAGGGTGAGTCAGTTTTGGGGATTGGAGAGGGTGAGTGTGTGTTGGGAATTGGAGAGGGTGAGTGTGTTTTGGGGTTTGGAGAGGGTGAGTGTGTGTTGGGGATTGGAGAGGGTGAGTGTGTGTTGGGAATTGGAGAGGGTGAGTGTGTGTTGGGGATTGGAGAGGGTGAGTGTGTGTTGGGAATTGGAGAGGGTGAGTGTGTTTTGGGGATTGGAGAGGGTGAGTCTGTGTTCGGGATTGGAGAGGGTGAGTGTGTGTTGGGAGGTTGGAGAGGGTGTGTGGGCGTTGGGGATTGGAGAGGGTGAGTGTGCGTTGGGGGTTGGAGTGGGTGAGTGTGTGTTGGGGATTGGAGAGGGTGAGTGTGTGTTGGGGATTGGAGATGGTGATTGTGTGATGTTGGGGAGTGGAGAGAGTGAGTGTGCGTTGGGGATTGGAGAGGGTGAGTCTGTGTTAGGGATTGGAGAGGGTGAGTGTGTGTTGGGAGGTTGGAGAGGGTGTGTGGGCGTTGGGGATTGGAGAGGGTGAGTGTGCGTTGGGGGTTGGAGTGGGTGAGTGTGTGTTGGGGATTGGAGATGGTGATTGTGTGGTGTTGGGGAGTGGAGAGAGTGAGTGTGCGTTGGGGATTGGAGAGGGTGAGCGTGTGTTGGGAATTGGAGAGGGTGAGTGTGTGTTGGGGATTGGAGAGGGTGAGTGTGTGTTGGGGATTGGAGAGGGTGAGTGTGTGTTGGGGATTGGAGAGGGTGAGTGTGTTGGGGATTGGAGAGGGTGAGTGTGTGTTGGGGGTTGGAGAGGGTGAGTGTGTGTTGGGGATTGGAGAGGGTGAGTGTGTGTTGGGGATTGGAGAGGGTGAGTGTGTTGGGGATTGGAGAGTGTGAGTGTGTGTTGGGGGTTGGAGAGGGTGAGTGTGTGTTGGGGGTTGGAGAGGGTGAGTCTGTGTTGGGGATTGGAGAGGGTGAGTGTGTGTTGGGGATTGGAGAGGGTGAGTGTGTGTTGGGGATTGGAGAGGGTGAGTGTGCGTTGGGGATTGGAGAGGGTGAGTGTGTGTTGGGGATTGGAGGGGTGAGACTGTGATGGTGATTGGAGAGGGTGAGTATGTGTTGGGGATTGGAGAGGGTGAGTGTGTGTTGGGGATTGAAGAGGGTGAGTTTGTGTTGGGGATTGGAGAGGGTGAGTGTGTGTTGGGAATTGGAGAGGGTGAGTGTGTGTTGGGGATTGGAGAGGGTGAGTGTGTGTTGTGGATTGGAGAGGGTGAGTGAGTTTTGGGGATTGGAGAGGGTGAGTGTGTGTTGGGAATTGGAGAGGGTGAGTGTGTTTTGGGGATTGGAGAGGTTGAGTTTGTGTTGGGGGTTGGAGAGGGTGAGTGTGTGTTGGGGATTGGAGAGGGTGAGTGTGTGTTGGGGATTGGAGAGGGTGAGTCTGTGTTCGGGATTGGAGAGGGTGAGTGTGTGTTGGGAGATTGGAGAGGGTGTGTGGGCATTGGGGATTGGAGAGGGTGAGTGTGCGTTGGGGGTTGGAGTGGGTGATTGTGTGTTGGGGATTGGAGAGGGTGAGTGTGTGTTGGGAGATTGGAGAGGGTGAGTGTGTGTTGGGGATTGGAGGGGTGAGTCTGTGATGGTGATTGGAGAGGGTGAGTGTGTGTTGGGGATTGGAGAGGGTGAGTGTGTGTTGGGGATTGGAGAGGGTGAGTGTGTGTTGGGGATTGGAGAGGGTGAGTGTGTGTTGGGGATTGGAGAGGGTGAGTGTGTGTTGTGGATTGGAGAGGGTGAGTGTGTGTTGGGGATTGGAGAGGGTGAGTTTGTGTTGGGGATTGGAGAGTGTGAGTGTGTGTTGGGAATTGGAGAGGGTGAATGTGTGTTGGGGATTGGAGAGGGTGAGTGTGTGTTGTGGATTGGAGAGGGTGAGTCAGTTTTGGGGATTGGAGAGGGTGAGTGTGTGTTGGGAATTGGAGAGGGTGAGTGTGTTTTGGGGATTGGAGAGGGTGAGTGTGTGTTGGGGATTGGAGAGGGTGAGTGTGTGTTGGGAATTGGAGAGGGTGAGTGTGTGTTGGGGATTGGAGAGTGTTGGTGTGTGTTGTGGATTGGAGAGGGCGAGCGTGTGTTGGGAATTGGAGAGGGTGAGTCTGTGTTAGGGATTCGAGAGGGTGAGTGTGTGTTGGGAGGTTGGAGAGGGTGTGTGGGCGTTGGGGATTGGAGAGGGTGAGTTTGTGTTGGGGGTTGGAGAGGGTGAGTGTGTGTTGGGGATTGGAGAGGGTGAGTGTGTGTTGGGGATTGGAGAGGGTGAGTCTGTGTTCGGGATTGGAGAGGGTGAGTGTGTGTTGGGAGATTGGAGAGGGTGTGTGGGCATTGGGGATTGGAGAGGGTGAGTGTGCGTTGGGGGTTGGAGTGGGTGATTGTGTGTTGGGGATTGGAGAGGGTGAGTGTGTGTTGGGAGATTGGAGAGGGTGAGTGTGTGTTGGGGATTGGAGGGGTGAGTCTGTGATGGTGATTGGAGAGGGTGAGTGTGTGTTGGGGATTGGAGAGGGTGAGTGTGTGTTGGGGATTGGAGAGGGTGAGTGTGTGTTGGGGATTGGAGAGGGTGAGTGTGTGTTGGGGATTGGAGAGGGTGAGTGTGTGTTGTGGATTGGAGAGGGTGAGTGTGTGTTGGGGATTGGAGAGGGTGAGTTTGTGTTGGGGATTGGAGAGGGTGAGTGTGTGTTGGGAATTGGAGAGGGTGAATGTGTGTTGGGGATTGGAGAGGGTGAGTGTGTGTTGTGGATTGGAGAGGGTGAGTCAGTTTTGGGGATTGGAGAGGGTGAGTGTGTGTTGGGAATTGGAGAGGGTGAGTGTGTTTTGGGGATTGGAGAGGGTGAGTGTGTGTTGGGGATTGGAGAGGGTGAGTGTGTGTTGGGGATTGGAGAGGGTGAGTGTGTGTTGGGGATTGGAGAGAGTGAGTGTGTGTTGTGGATTGGAGAGGGTGAGTGTGTGTTGGGGGTTGGAGAGGGTGAGTGTGTGTTGGGGATTGGAGAGGGTGAGTGTGTGTTGGGGATTGGAGAGGGTGAGTCTGTGTTCGGGATTGGAGAGGGTGAGTGTGTGTTGGGAGATTGGAGAGGGTGTGTGGGCGTTGGGGGTTGGAGTGGGTGAGTGTGTGTTGGGGATTGGAGAGGGTGAGTGTGTGTTGGGGATTGGAGAGGGTGAGTGTGTTGGGGATTGGAGTGGGTGAGTGTGTGTTGGGGGTTGGAGAGGGTGAGTGTGTGTTGGGGGTTGGAGAGGGTGAGTCTGTGTTGGGGATTGGAGAGGGTGAGTGTGTGTTGGGCATTGGAGAGGGTGAGTGTGTGTTGGGGATTGGAGAGGGTGAGTGTGTGTTAGCGATTGGAGAGGGTGAGTGTGTGTTGGGGATTGGAGATGGTGATTGTGTGGTGTTGGGGAGTGGAGAGAGTGAGTGTGCGTTGGGGGCTTGGAGAGTTTGAATGTGTGTTGGGGGTTGGAGAGGGTGAGTGTGTGTTGGGGATTGGAGAGGGTGTGTGTGTGTTGGGGATTGGAGAGGGTGAGTGTGTTTTGGGAATTGGAGAGGGTGAGTGTGTGTTGGGGATTGGAGACGGTGAGTGTGTGTTGGGGATTGGAGAGGGTGAGTGTGTTGGGGATTGGAGTGGGTGAGTGTGTGTTGGGGATTGGAGAGGGTGAGTGTGTGTTGGGAATTGGAGAGGGTGAGTGTGTGTTGGGGATTGGAGAGGGTGAGTGTGTGTTGGGAATTGGAGAGGGTGAGTGTGTTTTGGGGATTGGAGAGGGTGAGTCTGTGTTCGGGATTGGAGAGGGTGAGTGTGTGTTGGGAGGTTGGAGAGGGTGTGTGGGCGTTGGGGATTGGAGAGGGTGAGTGTGCGTTGGGGGTTGGAGTGGGTGAGTGTGTGTTGGGGATTGGAGAGGGTGAGTGTGTGTTGGGGATTGGAGATGGTGATTGTGTGATGTTGGGGAGTGGAGAGAGTGAGTGTGCGTTGGGGATTGGAGAGGGTGAGTCTGTGTTAGGGATTGGAGAGGGTGAGTGTGTGTTGGGAGATTGGAGAGGGTGTGTGGGCGTTGGGGGTTGGAGTGGGTGAGTGTGTGTTGGGGATTGGAGAGGGTGAGTGTGTGTTGGGGATTGGAGAGGGTGAGTGTGTTGGGGATTGGAGTGGGTGAGTGTGTGTTGGGGGTTGGAGAGGGTGAGTGTGTGTTGGGGGTTGGAGAGGGTGAGTCTGTGTTGGGGATTGGAGAGGGTGAGTGTGTGTTGGGCATTGGAGAGGGTGAGTGTGTGTTGGGGATTGGAGAGGGTGAGTGTGTGTTAGCGATTGGAGAGGGTGAGTGTGTGTTGGGGATTGGAGATGGTGATTGTGTGGTGTTGGGGAGTGGAGAGAGTGAGTGTGCGTTGGGGGCTTGGAGAGTTTGAATGTGTGTTGGGGGTTGGAGAGGGTGAGTGTGTGTTGGGGATTGGAGAGGGTGTGTGTGTGTTGGGGATTGGAGAGGGTGAGTGTGTTTTGGGAATTGGAGAGGGTGAGTGTGTGTTGGGGATTGGAGACGGTGAGTGTGTGTTGGGGATTGGAGAGGGTGAGTGTGTTGGGGATTGGAGTGGGTGAGTGTGTGTTGGGGATTGGAGAGGGTGAGTGTGTGTTGGGAATTGGAGAGGGTGAGTGTGTGTTGGGGATTGGAGAGGGTGAGTGTGTGTTGGGAATTGGAGAGGGTGAGTGTGTTTTGGGGATTGGAGAGGGTGAGTCTGTGTTCGGGATTGGAGAGGGTGAGTGTGTGTTGGGAGGTTGGAGAGGGTGTGTGGGCGTTGGGGATTGGAGAGGGTGAGTGTGCGTTGGGGGTTGGAGTGGGTGAGTGTGTGTTGGGGATTGGAGAGGGTGAGTGTGTGTTGGGGATTGGAGATGGTGATTGTGTGATGTTGGGGAGTGGAGAGAGTGAGTGTGCGTTGGGGATTGGAGAGGGTGAGTCTGTGTTAGGGATTGGAGAGGGTGAGTGTGTGTTGGGAGGTTGGAGAGGGTGTGTGGGCGTTGGGGATTGGAGAGGGTGAGTGTGCGTTGGGGGTTGGAGTGGGTGAGTGTGTGTTGGGGATTGGAGATGGTGATTGTGTGGTGTTGGGGAGTGGAGAGAGTGAGTGTGCGTTGGGGATTGGAGAGGGTGAGCGTGTGTTGGGAATTGGAGAGGGTGAGTGTGTGTTGGGGATTGGAGAGGGTGAGTGTGTGTTGGGGATTGGAGAGGGTGAGTGTGTGTTGGGGATTGGAGAGGGTGAGTGTGTTGGGGATTGGAGAGGGTGAGTGTGTGTTGGGGGTTGGAGAGGGTGAGTGTGTGTTGGGGATTGGAGAGGGTGAGTGTGTGTTGGGGATTGGAGAGGGTGAGTGTGTTGGGGATTGGAGAGGGTGAGTGTGTGTTGGGGGTTGGAGAGGGTGAGTGTGTGTTGGGGGTTGGAGAGGGTGAGTCTGTGTTGGGGATTGGAGAGGGTGAGTGTGTGTTGGGGATTGGAGAGGGTGAGTGTGTGTTGGGGATTGGAGAGGGTGAGTGTGCGTTGGGGATTGGAGAGGGTGAGTGTGTGTTGGGGATTGGAGGGGTGAGACTGTGATGGTGATTGGAGAGGGTGAGTGTGTGTTGGGGATTGGAGAGGGTGAGTGTGTGTTGGGGATTGAAGAGGGTGAGTTTGTGTTGGGGATTGGAGAGGGTGAGTGTGTGTTGGGAATTGGAGAGGGTGAGTGTGTGTTGGGGATTGGAGAGGGTGAGTGTGTGTTGTGGATTGGAGAGGGTGAGTGAGTTTTGGGGATTGGAGAGGGTGAGTGTGTGTTGGGAATTGGAGAGGGTGAGTGTGTTTTGGGGATTGGAGAGGGTGAGTTTGTGTTGGGGGTTGGAGAGGGTGAGTGTGTGTTGGGGATTGGAGAGGGTGAGTGTGTGTTGGGGATTGGAGAGGGTGAGTCTGTGTTCGGGATTGGAGAGGGTGAGTGTGTGTTGGGAGATTGGAGAGGGTGTGTGGGCATTGGGGATTGGAGAGGGTGAGTGTGCGTTGGGGGTTGGAGTGGGTGATTGTGTGTTGGGGATTGGAGAGGGTGAGTGTGTGTTGGGAGATTGGAGAGGGTGAGTGTGTGTTGGGGATTGGAGGGGTGAGTCTGTGATGGTGATTGGAGAGGGTGAGTGTGTGTTGGGGATTGGAGAGGGTGAGTGTGTGTTGGGGATTGGAGAGGGTGAGTGTGTGTTGGGGATTGGAGAGGGTGAGTGTGTGTTGGGGATTGGAGAGGGTGAGTGTGTGTTGTGGATTGGAGAGGGTGAGTGTGTGTTGGGGATTGGAGAGGGTGAGTTTGTGTTGGGGATTGGAGAGGGTGAGTGTGTGTTGGGAATTGGAGAGGGTGAATGTGTGTTGGGGATTGGAGAGGGTGAGTGTGTGTTGTGGATTGGAGAGGGTGAGTGTGTTTTGGGGATTGGAGAGGGTGAGTGTGTGTTGGGGATTGGAGAGGGTGAGTGTGTGTTGTGGATTGGAGAGGGTGAGTGTGTGTTGGGGGTTGGAGAGGGTGAGTGTGTGTTGGGGATTGGAGAGGGTGAGTGTGTGTTGGGGATTGGAGAGGGTGAGTCTGTGTTCGGGATTGGAGAGGGTGAGTGTGTGTTGGGAGATTGGAGAGGGTGTGTGGGCGTTGGGGGTTGGAGTGGGTGAGTGTGTGTTGGGGATTGGAGAGGGTGATTGTGTGGTGTTGGGGAGTGGAGAGAGTGAGTGTGCGTTGGGGATTGGAGAGGGTGAGTGTGTGTTGGGGATTGGAGGGGTTAGTCTGTGATGGTGATTGGAGAGGGTGAGTGTGTGTTGGGGATTGGAGAGGGTGAGTGTGTGTTGGGGATTGGAGAGGGTGAGTGTGTGTTGGGGATTGGAGAGGGTGAGTGTGTGTTGGGGATTGGAGAGGGTGAGTGTGTGTTGTGGATTGGAGAGGGTGAGTGTGTGTTGGGGATTGGAGAGGGTGAGTTTGTGTTGGGGATTGGAGAGGGTGAGTGTGTGTTGGGAATTGGAGAGGGTGAATGTGTGTTGGGGATTGGAGAGGGTGAGTGTGTGTTGTGGATTGGAGAGGGTGAGTGTGTTTTGGGGATTGGAGAGGGTGAGTGTGTGTAAGGAATTGGAGAGGGTGAGTGTGTTTTGGGGATTGGAGAGGGTGAGTGTGTGTTGGGGATTGGAGAGGGTGAGTGTGTGTTGGGGATTGGAGAGGGTGAGTGTGTGTTGGGGATTGGAGAGGGTGAGTGTGTGTTGTGGATTGGAGAGGGTGAGTGTGTGTTGGGTGTTGGAGAGGGTGAGTGTGTGTTGGGGATTGGAGAGGGTGAGTGTGTGTTGGGGATTGGAGAGGGTGAGTCTGTTTTCGGGATTGGAGAGGGTGAGTGTGTGTTGGGAGATTGGAGAGGGTGTGTGGGCGTCGGGGGTTGGAGTGGGTGAGTGTGTGTTGGGGATTGGAGAGGGTGATTGTGTGGTGTTGGGGAGTGGAGAGAGTGAGTGTGCGTTGGGGATTGGAGAGGGTGAGTGTGTGTTGGGGATTGGAGGGGTGAGTCTGTGATGGTGATTGGAGAGGGTGAGTGTGTGTTGGGGATTGGAGAGGGTGAGTGTGTGTTGGGGATTGGAGAGGGTGAGTGTGTGTTGGGGATTGGAGAGGGTGAGTGTGTGTTGGGGATTGGAGAGGGTGAGTGTGTGTTGTGGATTGGAGAGGGTGAGTGTGTTTTGGGGATTGGAGAGGGTGAGTCTGTGTTGGGAATTGGAGAGGGTGAGTGTGTGTTGGGGGTTGGAGAGGGTGAGTGTGTGTTGGGGATTGGAGAGGGTGAGTGTGTGTTGGGGATTGGAGAGGGTGAGCGTGTGTTGGTAATTGGAGAGGGTGAATGTGTGTTGGGGATTGGAGAGGGTGAGCGTGTGTTGGGAATTGGAGAGGGTGAGTGTGTGTTGGGGATTGGAGAGGGTGCGTGTGTGTTGGGGATTGGAGAGGGTGAGTGTGTGTTGGGGATTGGAGAGGGTGAGTGTGTGTTGGGAATTGGAGAGGGTGAGTGTGTTTTGGGGATTGGAGAGGGTGAGTGTGTGTTGGGGATTGGAGAGGGTGCGTGTGTGTTGGGGATTGGAGAGGGTGAGTGTGTGTTGGGGATTGGAGAGGGTGAGTGTGTGTTGGGAATTGGAGAGGGTGAGTGTGTGTTGGGGTTTGGAGAGTGTTAGTGTGTGTTGTGGATTGGAGAGGGCGAGCGTGTGTTGGGAATTGGAGAGGGTGAGTCTGTGTTAGGGATTCGAGAGGGTGAGTGTGTGTTGGGAGGTTGGAGAGGGTGTGTGGGCGTTGGGGATTGGAGAGGGTGAGTGTGCGTTGGGGGTTGGAGTGGGTGAGTGTGTGTTGGGGATTGGAGAGGGTGAGTGTGTGTTGGGGATTGGAGAGGGTGAGTGTGTGTTGGGGATTGGAGAGGGTGAGTGTGTGTTGGGAATTGGAGAGGGTGAGTGTGTGTTGGGGATTGGAGAGGGTGAGTGTGTGTTGGGGATTGGAGAGGGTGAGTGTGTGTTGGGGATTGGAGAGGGTGAGTGTGTGTTGGGAATTGGAGAGGGTGAGTGTGTGTTGGGGATTGGAGAGTGTTGGTGTGTGTTGTGGATTGGAGAGGGCGAGCGTGTGTTGGGAATTGGAGAGGGTGAGTCTGTGTTAGGGATTCGAGAGGGTGAGTGTGTGTTGGGAGGTTGGAGAGGGTGTGTGGGCGTTGGGGATTGGAGAGGGTGAGTGTGCGTTGGGGGTTGGAGTGGGTGAGTGTGTGTTGGGGATTGGAGAGGGTGAGTGTGTGTTGGGGATTGGAGATGGTGATTGTGTGGTGTTGGGGAGTGGAGAGAGTGAGTGTGCGTTGGGGATTGGAGAGGGCGAGCGTGTGTTGGGTATTGGAGAGGGTGAGTGTGTGTTGGGGATTGGAGAGTGTGAGTGTGTGTTGGGGATTGAAGAGGGTGAGTTTGTGTTGGGGATTGGAGAGGGTGAGTGTGTGTTGGGAATTGGAGAGGGTGAGTGTGTGTTGGGGATTGGAGAGGGTGAGTGTGTGTTGTGGATTGGAGAGGGTGAGTGTGTTTTGGGGATTGGAGAGGGTGAGTGTGTGTTGGGAATTGGAGAGGGTGAGTGTGTTTTGGGGATTGGAGAGGGTGAGTGTGTGTTGGGGGTTGGAGAGGGTGAGTGTGTGTTGGGGATTGGAGAGGGTGAGTGTGTGTTGGGGATTGGAGAGGGTGAGTCTGTGTTCGGGATTGGAGAGGGTGAGTGTGTGTTGGGGAATTGGAGAGGGTGTGTGGGCGTTGGGGATTGGAGAGGGTGAGTGTGCGTTGGGGGTTGGAGTGGGTGATTGTGTGTTGGGGATTGGAGAGGTTGATTGTGTGGTGTTGGGGAGTGGAGAGAGTGAGTGTGCGTTGGGGATTGGAGAGGGTGAGTGTGTGTTGGGGATTGGAGGGGTGAGTCTGTGATGGTGATTGGAGAGGGTGAGTGTGTGTTGGGGATTGGAGAGGGTGAGTTTCTGTTGGGGATTGGAGAGGGTGAGTGTGTGTTGTGGATTGGAGAGGGTGAGTGTGTTTTGGGGATTGGAGAGGGTGAGTGTGTGTTGGGAATTGGAGAGGGTGAGTGTGTTTTGTGGATTGGAGAGGGTGAGTGTGTGTTGGGGGTTGGAGAGGGTGAGTGTGTGTTGGGGATTGGAGAGGGTGAGTTTGTGTTGGGGATTGGAGAGGGTGAGTGTGTGTTGTGGATTGGAGAGGGTGAGTGTGTTTTGGGGATTGGAGAGGGTGAGTGTGTGTTGGGAATTGGAGAGGGTGAGTGTGTTTTGTGGATTGGAGAGGGTGAGTGTGTGTTGGGGGTTGGAGAGGGTGAGTGTGTGTTGGGGATTGGAGAGGGTGAGTGTGTGTTGGGGATTGGAGAGGGTGAGTCTGTGTTCGGGATTGGAGAGGGTGAGTGTGTGTTGGGAGATTGGAGAGGGTGTGTGGGCGTTGGGGGTTGGAGTGGGTGAGTGTGTGTTGGGGATTGGAGAGGGTGATTGTGTGGTGTTGGGGAGTGGAGAGACTGAGTGTGCGTTGGGGATTGGAGAGGGTGAGTGTGTGTTGGGGATTGGAGGGGTGAGTCTGTGTTGGGAATTGGAGAGGCTGAGTGTGTGTTGGGGATTGGAGAGGGTGAGCGTGTGTTGGTAATTGGAGAGGGTGAATGTGTGTTGGGGATTGGCGAGGGTGAGTGTGTTGGGGATGGGAGTGGGTGAGTGTGTGTTGGGGGTTGGAGAGGGTGAGTGTGTGTTGGGGATTGGAGAGGGTGAGTGTGTGTTGGGAATTGGAGAGGCTGAGTGTGTGTTGGGGATTGGAGAGGGTGAGCGTGTGTTGGTAATTGGAGAGGGTGAATGTGTGTTGGGGATTGGAGAGGGTGAGTGTGTGTTGGGGATTGGTGAGGGTGAGTGTGTGTTGGGGATTGGAGAGGGTGAGTGTGTGTTGGGAATTGGAGAGGCTGAGTGTGTGTTGGGGATTGGAGAGGGTGAGCGTGTGTTGGGAATTGGAGAGGGTGAGTGTGTGTTGGGGATTGGAGAGGGTGAGTGTGTGTTGGGGATTGGAGAGGGTGAGTGTGAGTTGGGGATTGGAGAGGGTGAGTGTGTGTTGGGAATTGGAGAGGGTGAGTGTGTGTTGGGGATTGGAGAGTGTTAGTGTGTGTTGTGGATTGGAGAGGGCGAGCGTGTGTTGGGAATTGGAGAGGGTGAGTCTGTGTTAGGGATTCGAGAGGGTGAGTGTGTGTTGGGAGGTTGGAGAGGGTGTGTGGGCGTTGGGGATTGGAGAGGGTGAGTGTGCGTTGGGGGTTGGAGTGGGTGAGTGTGTGTTGGGGATTGGAGAGGGTGAGTGTGTGTTGGGGATTGGAGATGGTGATTGTGTGGTGTTGGGGAGTGGAGAGAGTGAGTGTGCGTTGGGGATTGGAGAGGGTGGGTGTGTGTTGGGGATTGGAGAGGGTGAGTGTGTGTTGGGGATTGGAGAGGGTGAGTGTGTGTTGGGGATTGGAGAGGGTGAGTGTGTTGGGGATTGGAGAGGGTGAGTGTGTGTTGGGGATTGGAGAGGGTGAGTGTGTGTTGGGAATTGGAGAGGGTGAGTGTGTGTTGGGGATTGGAGAGGGTGAGTGTGTGTTGGGGATTGGAGAGGGTGAGCGTGTGTTGGGAATTGGAGAGGGTGAGTCTGTGTTCGGGATTGGAGAGGGTGAGTGTGTGTTGGGAGGTTGGAGAGGGTGTGTGGGCGTTGGGGATTGGAGAGGGTGAGTGTGCGTTGGGGGTTGGAGTGGGTGAGTGTGTGTTGGGGATTGGAGAGGGTGAGTGTGTGTTGGGAATTGGAGATGGTGATTGTGTGATGTTGGGGAGTGGAGAGAGTGAGTGTGCGTTGGGGATTGGAGAGGCTGAGTGTGTGTTGGGGATTGGAGGGGTGAGTCTGTGATGGTGATTGGAGAGGGTGAGTGTGTGTTGGGGATTGGAGAGGGTGAGTGTGTGTTGGGGATTGGAGAGGGTGAGTTTGTGTTGGGGATTGGAGAGGGTGAGTGTGTGTTGGGAATTGGAGAGGGTGAGTGTGTGTTGGGGATTGGAGAGGGTGAGTGTGTGTTGTGGATTGGAGAGGGTGAGTGTGTTTTGGGGATTGGAGAGGGTGAGTGTGTGTTGGGAATTGGAGAGGGTGAGTGTGTTTTGGGGATTAGAGAGGGTGAGTGTGTGTTTGGGGTTGGAGAGGGTGAGTGTGTGTTGGGGATTGGAGAGGGTGAGTGTGTGTTGGGGATTGGAGAGGGTGAGTCTGTGTTCGGGATTGGAGGGGTGAGTCTGTGATGGTGATTGGAGAGGGTGAGTGTGTGTTGGGGATTGGAGAGGGTGAGTGTGTGTTGGGGATTGGAGAGGGTGAGTGTGTGTTGGGGATTGGAGAGGGTGAGTGTGTGTTGGGGATTGGAGAGGGTGAGTGTGTGTTGTGGATTGGAGAGGGTGAGTGTGTTTTGGGGATTGGAGAGGGTGAGTGTGTGTTGGGAATTGGAGAGGGTGAGTGTGTTTTGGGGATTGGAGAGGGTGAGTGTGTGTTGGGGGTTGGAGAGGGTGAGTGTGTGTTGGGGATTGGAGAGGGTGAGTGTGTGTTGGGGATTGGAGAGGGTGAGTGTGTGTTGGGAATTGGAGAGGGTGAGTGTGTGTTGGGGATTGGAGAGGGTGAGTGTGTGTTGGGGATTGGAGAGGGTGAGCGTGTGTTGGGAATTAGAGAGGGTGAGTCTGTGTTCGGGATTGGAGAGGGTGAGTGTGTGTTGGGAGGTTGGAGAGGGTGTGTGGGCGTTGGGGATTGGAGAGGGTGAGTGTGCGTTGGGGGTTGGAGTGGGTGAGTGTGTGTTGGGGATTGGAGAGGGTGAGTGTGTGTTGGGAATTGGAGATGGTGATTGTGTGATGTTGGGGAGTGGAGAGAGTGAGTGTGCGTTGGGGATTGGAGAGGGTGAGTGTGTGTTGGGGATTGGAGGGGTGAGTCTGTGATGGTGATTGGAGAGGGTGAGTGTGTGTTGGGGATTGGAGAGTGTGAGTGTGTGTTGGGGATTGGAGAGGGTGAGTTAGTGTTGGGGATTGGAGAGGGTGAGTGTGTGTTGGGAATTGGAGAGGGTGAGTGTGTGTTGGGGATTGGAGAGGGTGAGTGTGTGTTGGGGGTTGGAGAGGGTGAGTGTGTGTTGGGAGATTGGAGAGGGTGTGTGGGCGTTGGGGATTGGAGAGGGTGAGTGGGCGTTGGGGGTTGGAGAGGGTGAGTGTGTTTTGGAGATTGGAGAGGGTGAGTGTGTGTTGGGAATTGGAGAGGGTGAGTGTGTTTTGGGGATTGGAGAGGGTGAGTGTGTGTTGGGGGTTGGAGAGGGTGAGTGTGTGTTGGGGATTGGAGAGGGTGAGTGTGTGTTGGGGATTGGAGAGGGTGAGTCTGTGTTCGGGATTGGAGAGGGTGAGTGTGTGTTGGGAGATTGGAGAGGGTGTGTGGGCGTTGGGGATTGGAGAGGGTGAGTGTGCGTTGGGGGTTGGAGTGGGTGAGTGTGTGTTGGGGATTGGAGAGGGTGATTGTGTGGTGTTGGGGAGTGGAGAGAGTGAGTGTGCGTTGGGGATTGGAGAGGGTGAGTGTGTGTTGGGGATTGGAGGGGTGAGTCTGTGATGGTGATTGGAGAGGGTGAGTGTGTGTTGGGGATTGGAGAGGGTGAGTGTGTGTTGGGGATTGGAGAGGGTGAGTGTGTGTTGGGGTTTGGAGAGGGTGAGTGTGTGTTGGGGATTGGAGAGGGTGAGTGTGTGTTGGGAATTGGAGATGGTGATTGTGTGATGTTGGGGAGTGGAGAGAGTGAGTGTGCGTTGGGGATTGGAGAGGGTGAGTGTGTGTTGGGGATTGGAGGGGTGAGTCTGTGATGGTGATTGGAGAGGGTGAGTGTGTGTTGGGGATTGGAGAGGGTGAGTGTGTGTTGGGGATTGGAGAGGGTGAATTTGTGTTGGGGATTGGAGAGGATGAGTGTGTGTTGGGAATTGGAGAGGGTGAGTGTGTGTTGGGGATTGGAGAGGGTGAGTGTGTGGTGTTGGGGAGTGGAGAGAGTGAGTGTGCGTTGGGGATTGGAGAGGGTGAGTGTGTGTTGGGGATTGGAGGGGTGAGTCTGTGATGGTGATTGGAGAGGGTGAGTGTGTGTTGGGGATTGGAGAGGGTGAGTGTGTGTTGGGGATTGGAGAGGGTGAGTGTGTGTTGGGGATTGGAGAGGGTGAGTGTGTGTTGGGGATTGGAGAGGGTGAGTGTGTGTTGGGAATTGGAGATGGTGATTGTGTGATGTTGGGGAGTGGAGAGAGTGAGTGTGCGTTGGGGATTGGAGAGGGTGAGTGTGTGTTGGGGATTGGAGGGGTGAGTCTGTGATGGTGATTGGAGAGGGTGAGTGTGTGTTGGGGATTGTAGAGGGTGAGTGTGTGTTGGGGATTGGAGAGGGTGAGTTTGTGTTGGGGATTGGAGAGGGTGAGTGTGTGTTGGGAATTGGAGAGGGTGAGTGTGTGTTGGGGATTGGAGAGGGTGAGTTTGTGTTGGGGATTGGAGAGGGTGAGTGTGTGTTGGGAATTGGAGAGGGTGAGTGTGTGTTGGGGATTGGAGAGGGTGAGTGTGTGTTGGGAATTGGAGAGGGTGAGTGTGTGTTGGGGATTGGAGAGGGTGAGTGTGTGTTGGGAATTGGAGAGGGTGAGTGTGTGTTGGGGATTGGAGAGTGTGAGTGTGTGTTGTGGATTGGAGAGGGCGAGCGTGTGTTGGGAATTGGAGAGGGTGAGTCTGTGTTAGGGATTGGAGAGGGTGAGTGTGTGTTGGGAGGTTGGAGAGGGTGTGTGGGCGTTGGGGATTGGATAGGGTGAGTGTGCGTTGGGGGTTGGAGTGGGTGAGTGTGTGCTGGGGATTGGAGAGGGTGAGTGTGTGTTGGGGATTGGAGATGGTGATTGTGTGGTGTTGGGGAGTGGAGAGAGTGAGTGTGCGTTGGGGATTGGAGAGGGTGAGCGTGTGTTGGGAATTGGAGAGGGTGAGTGTGTGTTGGGGATTCGAGAGGGTGAGTGTGTGTTGGGGATTGGAGAGGGTGAGTGTGTTGGGGATTGGAGAGGGTGAGTGTGTGTTGGGGATTGGAGAGGGTGAGTGTGTGTTGGGAATTGGAGAGGGTGAGTGTGTGTTGGGGATTGGAGAGGGTGAGTGTGTGTTGGGGATTGGAGAGGGTGAGCGTGTGTTGGGAATTGGAGAGGGTGAGTCTGTGTTCGGGATTGGAGAGGGTGAGTGTGTGTTGGGAGGTTGGAGAGGGTGTGTGGGCGTTGGGGATTGGAGAGGGTGAGTGTGCGTTGGGGGTTGGAGTGGGTGAGTGTGTGTTGGGGATTGGAGAGGGTGAGTGTGTGTTGGGAATTGGAGATGGTGATTGTGTGATGTTGGGGAGTGGAGAGAGTGAGTGTGCGTTGGGGATTGGAGAGGGTGAGTGTGTGTTGGGGATTGGAGGGGTGAGTCTGTGATGGTGATTGGAGAGGGTGAGTGTGTGTTGGGGATTGGAGAGGGTGAGTGTGTGTTGGGGATTGGAGAGGGTGAGTTTGTGTTGGGGATTGGAGAGGGTGAGTGTGTGTTGGGAATTGGAGAGGGTGAGTGTGTGTTGGGGATTGGAGAGGGTGAGTGTGTGTTGTGGATTGGAGAGGGTGAGTGTGTTTTGGGGATTGGAGAGGGTGAGTGTGTGTTGGGAATTGGAGAGGGTGAGTGTGTTTTGGGGATTAGAGAGGGTGAGTGTGTGTTTGGGGTTGGAGAGGGTGAGTGTGTGTTGGGGATTGGAGAGGGTGAGTGTGTGTTGGGGATTGGAGAGGGTGAGTCTGTGTTCGGGATTGGAGGGGTGAGTCTGTGATGGTGATTGGAGAGGGTGAGTGTGTGTTGGGGATTGGAGAGGGTGAGTGTGTGTTGGGGATTGGAGAGGGTGAGTGTGTGTTGGGGATTGGAGAGGGTGAGTGTGTGTTGGGGATTGGAGAGGGTGAGTGTGTGTTGTGGATTGGAGAGGGTGAGTGTGTTTTGGGGATTGGAGAGGGTGAGTGTGTGTTGGGAATTGGAGAGGGTGAGTGTGTTTTGGGGATTGGAGAGGGTGAGTGTGTGTTGGGGGTTGGAGAGGGTGAGTGTGTGTTGGGGATTGGAGAGGGTGAGTGTGTGTTGGGGATTGGAGAGGGTGAGTGTGTGTTGGGAATTGGAGAGGGTGAGTGTGTGTTGGGGATTGGAGAGGGTGAGTGTGTGTTGGGGATTGGAGAGGGTGAGCGTGTGTTGGGAATTAGAGAGGGTGAGTCTGTGTTCGGGATTGGAGAGGGTGAGTGTGTGTTGGGAGGTTGGAGAGGGTGTGTGGGCGTCGGGGATTGGAGAGGGTGAGTGTGCGTTGGGGGTTGGAGTGGGTGAGTGTGTGTTGGGGATTGGAGAGGGTGAGTGTGTGTTGGGAATTGGAGATGGTGATTGTGTGATGTTGGGGAGTGGAGAGAGTGAGTGTGCGTTGGGGATTGGAGAGGGTGAGTGTGTGTTGGGGATTGGAGGGGTGAGTCTGTGATGGTGATTGGAGAGGGTGAGTGTGTGTTGGGGATTGGAGAGTGTGAGTGTGTGTTGGGGATTGGAGAGGGTGAGTTAGTGTTGGGGATTGGAGAGGGTGAGTGTGTGTTGGGAATTGGAGAGGGTGAGTGTGTGTTGGGGATTGGAGAGGGTGAGTGTGTGTTGGGGGTTGGAGAGGGTGAGTGTGTGTTGGGAGATTGGAGAGGGTGTGTGGGCGTTGGGGATTGGAGAGGGTGAGTGGGCGTTGGGGGTTGGAGAGGGTGAGTGTGTTTTGGAGATTGGAGAGGGTGAGTGTGTGTTGGGAATTGGAGAGGGTGAGTGTGTTTTGGGGATTGGAGAGGGTGAGTGTGTGTTGGGGGTTGGAGAGGGTGAGTGTGTGTTGGGGATTGGAGAGGGTGAGTGTGTGTTGGGGATTGGAGAGGGTGAGTCTGTGTTCGGGATTGGAGAGGGTGAGTGTGTGTTGGGAGATTGGAGAGGGTGTGTGGGCGTTGGGGATTGGAGAGGGTGAGTGTGCGTTGGGGGTTGGAGTGGGTGAGTGTGTGTTGGGGATTGGAGAGGGTGATTGTGTGGTGTTGGGGAGTGGAGAGAGTGAGTGTGCGTTGGGGATTGGAGAGGGTGAGTGTGTGTTGGGGATTGGAGGGGTGAGTCTGTGATGGTGATTGGAGAGGGTGAGTGTGTGTTGGGGATTGGAGAGGGTGAGTGTGTGTTGGGGATTGGAGAGGGTGAGTGTGTGTTGGGGTTTGGAGAGGGTGAGTGTGTGTTGGGGATTGGAGAGGGTGAGTGTGTGTTGGGAATTGGAGATGGTGATTGTGTGATGTTGGGGAGTGGAGAGAGTGAGTGTGCGTTGGGGATTGGAGAGGGTGAGTGTGTGTTGGGGATTGGAGGGGTGAGTCTGTGATGGTGATTGGAGAGGGTGAGTGTGTGTTGGGGATTGGAGAGGGTGAGTGTGTGTTGGGGATTGGAGAGGGTGAATTTGTGTTGGGGATTGGAGAGGGTGAGTGTGTGTTGGGAATTGGAGAGGGTGAGTGTGTGTTGGGGATTGGAGAGGGTGAGTGTGTGGTGTTGGGGAGTGGAGAGAGTGAGTGTGCGTTGGGGATTGGAGAGGGTGAGTGTGTGTTGGGGATTGGAGGGGTGAGTCTGTGATGGTGATTGGAGAGGGTGAGTGTGTGTTGGGGATTGGAGAGGGTGAGTGTGTGTTGGGGATTGGAGAGGGTGAGTGTGTGTTGGGGATTGGAGAGGGTGAGTGTGTGTTGGGGATTGGAGAGGGTGAGTGTGTGTTGGGAATTGGAGATGGTGATTGTGTGATGTTGGGGAGTGGAGAGAGTGAGTGTGCGTTGGGGATTGGAGAGGGTGAGTGTGTGTTGGGGATTGGAGGGGTGAGTCTGTGATGGTGATTGGAGAGGGTGAGTGTGTGTTGGGGATTGGAGAGGGTGAGTGTGTGTTGGGGATTGGAGAGGGTGAGTTTGTGTTGGGGATTGGAGAGGGTGAGTGTGTGTTGGGAATTGGAGAGGGTGAGTGTGTGTTGGGGATTGGAGAGGGTGAGTTTGTGTTGGGGATTGGAGAGGGTGAGTGTGTGTTGGGAATTGGAGAGGGTGAGTGTGTGTTGGGGATTGGAGAGGGTGAGTGTGTGTTGGGAATTGGAGAGGGTGAGTGTGTGTTGGGGATTGGAGAGGGTGAGTGTGTGTTGGGAATTGGAGAGGGTGAGTGTGTGTTGGGGATTGGAGAGTGTGAGTGTGTGTTGTGGATTGGAGAGGGCGAGCGTGTGTTGGGAATTGGAGAGGGTGAGTCTGTGTTAGGGATTGGAGAGGGTGAGTGTGTGTTGGGAGGTTGGAGAGGGTGTGTGGGCGTTGGGGATTGGATAGGGTGAGTGTGCGTTGGGGGTTGGAGTGGGTGAGTGTGTGCTGGGGATTGGAGAGGGTGAGTGTGTGTTGGGGATTGGAGATGGTGATTGTGTGGTGTTGGGGAGTGGAGAGAGTGAGTGTGCGTTGGGGATTGGAGAGGGTGAGCGTGTGTTGGGAATTGGAGAGGGTGAGTGTGTGTTGGGGATTGGAGAGGGTGAGTGTGTGTTGGGGATTGGAGAGGGTGAGTGTGTGTTGGGGATTGGAGAGGGTGAGTGTGTTGGGTATTGGAGAGGGTGAGTGTGTGTTGGGGGTTGTAGAGGGTGAGTGTGTGTTGGGGGTTGGAGAGGGTGAGTCTGTGTTGGGGATTGGAGAGGGTGAGTGTGTGTTGGGGGTTGGAGAGGGTGAGTGTGTGTTGGGGATTGGAGAGGGTGAGTGTGTGTTGGGGATTGGAGAGGGTGGGTGTGTGTTGGGGATTGGAGTGGGTGAGTGTGTGTTGGGGATTGGAGATGGTGATTGTGTGGTGTTGGGGAGTGGAGAGAGTGAGTGTGTGTTGGGAATTGGAGAGGCTGAGTGTGTGTTGGGGATTGGAGAGGGTGAGTGTGTGTTGTGGATTGGAGAGGGTGAGTGTGTTTTGGGGATTGGAGAGGGTGAGTGTGTGTTGGGAATTGGAGAGGGTGAGTGTGTTTTGGGGATTAGAGAGGATGAGTGTGTGTTGGGGGTTGGAGAGGGTGAGTCTGTGTTCGGGATTGGAGAGGGTGAGTGTGCGTTGGGAGATTGGAGAGGGTGTGTGGGCGTTGGGGATTGGAGAGGGTGAGTGTGCGTTGGGGGTTGGAGTGGGTGAGTGTGTGTTGGGGATTGGAGAGGGTGATTGTGTTTTGGGGATTGGAGAGGGTGAGTGTGTGTTGGGAATTGGAGAGGGTGAGTGTGTTTTGGGGATTGGAGAGGGTGAGTGCGTGTTGGGGGTTGGAGAGGGTGAGTGTGTGTTGGGGATTGGAGAGGGTGAGTGTGTGTTGGGGATTGGAGAGGGTGAGTGTGTGTTGGGAATTGGAGAGGGTGAGTGTGTGTTGGGGATTGGAGAGGGTGAGTGTGTGTTGGGGATTGGAGAGGGTGAGCGTGTGTTGGGAATTGGAGAGGGTGAGTCTGTGTTCGGGATTGGAGAGGGTGAGTGTGTGTTGGGAGGTTGGAGAGGGTGTGTGGGCGTTGGGGATTGGAGAGGGTGAGTGTGCGTTGGGGGTTGGAGTGGGTGAGTGTGTGTTGGGGATTGGAGAGGGTGAGTGTGTGTTGGGAATTGGAGATGGTGATTGTGTGATGTTGGGGAGTGGAGAGAGTGAGTGTGCGTTGGGGATTGGAGAGGGTGAGTGTGTGTTGGGGATTGGAGGGGTGAGTCTGTGATGGTGATTGTAGAGGGTGAGTGTGTGTTGGGGATTGGAGAGGGTGAGTGTGTGTTGGGGATTGGAGAGGGTGAGTTTGTGTTGGGGATTGGAGAGGGTGAGTGTGGTTTGGAATTGGAGAGGGTGAGTGTGTGTTGGGGATTGGAGAGGGTGAGTGTGTGTTGTGGATTGGAGAGCGTGAGTGTGTTTTGCGGATTGGAGAGGGTGAGTGTGTGTTGGGAATTGGAGAGGGTGAGTGTGTTTTGGGGATTGGAGAGGGTGAGTGTGTGTTGGGGGTTGGAGAGGGTGAGTGTGTGTTGGGGATTGGAGAGGGTGAGTGTGTGTTGGGGATTGCAGAGGGTGAGTCTGTGTTCGGGATTGGAGAGGGTGAGTGTGTGTTGGGAGATTGGAGAGGGTGTGTGGGCGTTGGGGATTGGAGAGGGTGAATGTGCGTTGGGGGTTGGAGTGGGTGAGTGTGTGTTGGGGATTAGAGAGGATGAGTGTGTGTTGGGGGTTGGAGAGGGTGAGTGTGTGTTGGGGATTGGAGAGGGTGAGTGTGTGTTGGGGATTGGAGAGGGTGAGTCTGTGTTCGGGATTGGAGAGGGTGAGTGTGCGTTGGGAGATTGGAGAGGGTGTGTGGGCGTTGGGGATTGGAGAGGGTGAGTGTGCGTTGGGGGTTGGAGTGGGTGAGTGTGTGTTGGGGATTGGAGAGGGTGATTGTGTTTTGGGGATTGGAGAGGGTGAGTGTGTGTTGGGAATTGGAGAGGGTGAGTGTGTTTTGGGGATTGGAGAGGGTGAGTGCGTGTTGGGGGTTGGAGAGGGTGAGTGTGTGTTGGGGATTGGAGAGGGTGAGTGTGTGTTGGGGATTGGAGAGGGTGAGTGTGTGTTGGGAATTGGAGAGGGTGAGTGTGTGTTGGGGATTGGAGAGGGTGAGTGTGTGTTGGGGATTGGAGAGGGTGAGCGTGTGTTGGGAATTGGAGAGGGTGAGTCTGTGTTCGGGATTGGAGAGGGTGAGTGTGTGTTGGGAGGTTGGAGAGGGTGTGTGGGCGTTGGGGATTGGAGAGGGTGAGTGTGCGTTGGGGGTTGGAGTGGGTGAGTGTGTGTTGGGGATTGGAGAGGGTGAGTGTGTGTTGGGAATTGGAGATGGTGATTGTGTGATGTTGGGGAGTGGAGAGAGTGAGTGTGCGTTGGGGATTGGAGAGGGTGAGTGTGTGTTGGGGATTGGAGGGGTGAGTCTGTGATGGTGATTGTAGAGGGTGAGTGTGTGTTGGGGATTGGAGAGGGTGAGTGTGTGTTGGGGATTGGAGAGGGTGAGTTTGTGTTGGGGATTGGAGAGGGTGAGTGTGGTTTGGAATTGGAGAGGGTGAGTGTGTGTTGGGGATTGGAGAGGGTGAGTGTGTGTTGTGGATTGGAGAGCGTGAGTGTGTTTTGCGGATTGGAGAGGGTGAGTGTGTGTTGGGAATTGGAGAGGGTGAGTGTGTTTTGGGGATTGGAGAGGGTGAGTGTGTGTTGGGGGTTGGAGAGGGTGAGTGTGTGTTGGGGATTGGAGAGGGTGAGTGTGTGTTGGGGATTGCAGAGGGTGAGTCTGTGTTCGGGATTGGAGAGGGTGAGTGTGTGTTGGGAGATTGGAGAGGGTGTGTGGGCGTTGGGGATTGGAGAGGGTGAGTGTGCGTTGGGGGTTGGAGTGGGTGAGTGTGTGTTGGGGATTGGAGAGGGTGATTGTGTGGTGTTGGGGAGTGGAGAGAGTGAGTGTGCGTTGGGGATTGGAGAGGGTGAGTGTGTGTTGGGGATTGGAGGGGTGAGTCTGTGATGGTGATTGGAGAGGGTGAGTGTGTGTTGGGGATTGGAGAGGGTGAGTGTGTGTTGGGGATTGGAGAGGGTGAGTGTGTGTTGGGGATTGGAGAGGGTGAGTGTGTGTTGGGGATTGGAGAGGGTGAGTGTGTGTTGTGGATTGGAGAGGGTGAGTGTGTTTTGGGGATTGGAGAGGGTGAGTGTGTGTTGGGAATTGGAGAGGGTGAGTGTGTTTTGGGGATTGGAGAGGGTGAGTGTGTGTTGGGGGTTGGAGAGGGTGAGTGTGTGTTGGGGATTGGAGAGGGTGAGTGTGTGTTGGGGATTGGAGAGGGTGAGTGTGTGTTGGGAATTGGAGAGGGTGAGTGTGTGTTGGGGATTGGAGAGGGTGAGTGTGTGTTGGGGATTGGAGAGGGTGAGCGTGTGTTGGGAATTGGAGAGGGTGAGTCTGTGTTCGGGATTGGAGAGGGTGAGTGTGTGTTGGGAGGTTGGAGAGGGTGAGTGTGTGTTGGGAATTAGAGAGGGTGAGTGTGTGTTGGGGATTGGAGAGGGTGAGTGTGTGTTGTGGATTGGAGAGGGTGAGTGTGTTTTGGGGATTGGAGAGGGTGAGTGTGTGTTGGGAATTGGAGAGGGTGAGTGTGTTTTAGGGATTGGAGAGGGTGAGTGTGTGTTGGGGGTTGGAGAGGGTGAGTGTGTGTTGGGGATTGGAGAGGGTGAGTGTGTGTTGGGGATTGGAGAGGGTGAGTCTGTGTTCGGGATTGGAGAGGGTGAGTGTGTGTTGGGAGATTGGAGAGGGTGTGTTGGCGTTGGGGATTGGAGAGGGTGAGTGTGCGTTGGGGGTTGGAGTGGGTGAGTGTGTGTTGGGGATTGGAGAGGGTGAGCGTGTGTTGGAAATTGGAGAGGGTGAGTGTGTGTTGGGGATTGGAGAGGGTGAGTGTGTGTTGGGGATTGGAGAGGGTGAGTGTGTGTTGTGGATTGGAGAGGGTGAGTGTGTGTTGGGAATTGGAGAGGGTGAGTGTGTGTTGGGGATTGGAGAGTGTGAGTGTGTGTTGTGGATTGGAGAGGGCGAGCGTGTGTTGGGAATTGGAGAGGGTGAGTCTGTGTTAGTGATTGGAGAGGGTGAGTGTGTGTTGGGAGGTTGGAGAGGGTGTGTGGGCGTTGGGGATTGGAGAGGGTGAGTGTGCGTTGGGGGTTGGAGTGGGTGAGTGTGTGTTGGGGATTGGAGAGGGTGAGTGTGTGTTGGGGATTGGAGATGGTGATTGTGTGGTGTTGGGGAGTGGAGAGAGTGAGTGTGCGTTGGGGATTGGAGAGGGTGAGCGTGTGTTGGGAATTGGAGAGGGTGAGTGTGTGTTGGGGATTGTAGAGGGTGAGTGTGTGTTGGGGATTGGAGAGGGTGAGTTTGTGTTGGGGATTGGAGAGGGTGAGTGTGTGTTGGGAATTGGAGAGGGTGAGTGTGTGTTGGGGATTGGAGAGGGTGAGTGTGTTGGGTATTGGAGAGGGTGAGTGTGTGTTGGGGGTTGTAGAGGGTGAGTGTGTGTTGGGGGTTGGAGAGGGTGAGTCTGTGTTGGGGATTGGAGAGGGTGAGTGTGCGTTTGGGGTTGGATAGGGTGAGTGTGTGTTGGGGATTGGAGAGGGTGAGTGTGTGTTGGGGATTGGAGAGGGTGGGTGTGTGTTGGGGATTGGAGTGGGTGAGTGTGTGTTGGGGATTGGAGATGGTGACTGTGTGGTGTTGGGGAGTGGAGAGAGTGAGTGTGTGTTGGGAATTGGAGAGGGTGAGTGTGTGTTGGGGATTGGAGAGGGTGAGTGTGTGTTGTGGATTGGAGAGGGTGAGTGTGTTTTGGGGATTGGAGAGGGTGAGTGTGTGTTGGGAATTGGAGAGGGTGAGTGTGTTTTGGGGATTAGAGAGGGTGAGTGTGTGTTGGGGGTTGGAGAGGGTGAGTGTGTGTTGGGGATTGGAGAGGGTGAGTGTGTGTTGGGGATTGGAGAGGGTGAGTCTGTGTTCGGGATTGGAGAGGGTGAGTGTGTGTTGGGAGATTGAAGAGGGTGTGTGGGCGTTGGGGATTGGAGAGGGTGAGTGTGCGTTGGGGGTTGGAGTGGGTGAGTGTGTGTTGGGGATTGGAGAGGGTGATTGTGTGGTGTTGGGGAGTGGAGAGAGTAAGTGTGCGTTGGGGATTGGAGAGGGTGAGTGTGTGTTGGGGATTGGAGGGGTGAGTCTGTGATGGTGATTGGAGAGGGTGAGTGTGTGTTGGGGATTGGAGAGGGTGAGTGTGTGTTGGGGATTGGAGAGGGTGAGTGTGTTTTGGGTATTGGAGAGGGTGAGTTTGTGTTGGGGATTGGAGAGGGTGAGTGTGTGTTGTGGATTGGAGAGGGTGAGTGTGTTTTGGGGATTGGAGAGGGTGAGTGTGTGTTGGGAATTGGAGAGGGTGAGTGTGTTTTGGGGATTGGAGAGGGTGAGTGTGTGTTGGGGGTTGGAGAGGGTGAGTGTGTGTTGGGGATTGGAGAGGGTGAGTGTGTGTTGGGGATTGGAGAGGGTGAGTGTGTGTTGGGAATTGGAGAGGGTGAGTGTGTGTTGGGGATTGGAGAGGGTGAGTGGGTGTTGGGGATTGGAGAGGGTGAGCGTGTGTTGGGAATTGGAGAGGGTGAGTCTGTGTTCGGGATTGGAGAGGGTGAGTGTGTGTTGGGAGGTTGGAGAGGGTGTGTGGGCTTTGGGGATTGGAGAGGGTGAGTGTGCGTTGGGGGTTGGAGTGGGTGAGTGTGTGTTGGGGATTGGAGAGGGTGAGTGTGTGTTGGGAATTGGAGATGGTGATTGTGTGATGTTGGGGAGTGGAGAGAGTGAGTGTGCGTTGGGGATTGGAGAGGGTGAGTGTGTGTTGGGGATTGGAGGGGTGAGTCTGTGATGGTGATTGTAGAGGGTGAGTGTGTGTTGGGGATTGGAGAGGGTGAGTGTGTGTTGGGGATTGGAGAGGGTGAGTTTGTGTTGGGGATTGGAGAGGGTGAGTGTGTGTTGGGAATTGGAGAGGTTGAGTGTGTGTTGGGGATTGGAGAGGGTGAGTGTGTGTTGTGGATTGGAGAGGGTGAGTGTGTTTTGGGGATTGGAGAGGGTGAGTGTGTGTTGGGAATTGGAGAGGGTGAGTGTGTTTTGGGGATTGGAGAGGGTGAGTGTGTGTTGGGGGTTGGAGAGGGTGAGTGTGTGTTGGGGATTTGAGAGGGTGAGTGTGTGTTGGGGATTGAAGAGGGTGAGTCTGTGTTCGGGATTGGAGAGGGTGAGTGTGTGTTGGGAGATTGGAGAGGGTGTGTGGGCGTTGGGGATTGGAGAGGGTGAGTGTGCGTTGGGGGTTGGAGTGGGTGAGTGTGTGTTGGGGATTGGAGAGGGTGATTGTGTGGTGTTGGGGAGTGGAGAGAGTCAGTGTGCGTTGGGGATTGGAGAGGGTGAGTGTGTGTTGGGGATTGGAGAGGGTGAGTGTGCGTTGGGGATTGGAGGGGTGAGTCTGTGATGGTGATTGGAGAGGGTGAGTGTGTGTTGGGGATTGGAGAGGGTGAGTGTGTGTTGGGGATTGGAGAGGGTGAGTGTGTGTTGGGGATTGGAGAGGGTGAGTGTGTGTTGGGGATTGGAGAGGGTGAGTGTGTGTTGTGGATTGGAGAGGGTGAGTGTGTTTTGGGGATTGGAGAGGGTGAGTGTGTGTTGGGAATTGGAGAGGGTGAGTGTGTTTTGGGGATTGGAGAGGGTGAGTGTGTGTTGGGGGTTGGAGAGGGTGAGTGTGTGTTGGGGATTGGAGAGGGTGAGTGTGTGTTGGGATTGGAGAGGGTGAGTGTGTGTTGGGAATTGGAGAGGGTGAGTGTGTGTTGGGGATTGGAGAGGGTGAGTGTGTGTTGGGGATTGGAGAGGGTGAGCGTGTGTTGGGAATTGGAGAGGGTGAGTCTGTGTTCGGGATTGGAGAGGGTGAGTGTGTGTTGGGAGGTTGGAGAGGGTGTGTGGGCGTTGGGGATTGGAGAGGGTGAGTGTGCGTTGGGGGTTGGAGTGGGTGAGTGTGTGTTGGAGATTGGAGAGGGTGAGTGTGTGTTGGGAATTGGAGATGGTGATTGTGTGATGTTGGGGAGTGGAGAGAGTGAGTGTGCGTTGGGGATTGGAGAGGGTGAGTGTGTGTTGGGGATTGGAGGGGTGAGTCTGTGATTGTGATTGGAGAGGGTGAGTGTGTGTTGGGGATTGGAGAGGGTGAGTGTGTGTTGGGGATTGGAGAGGGTGAGTTTGTGTTGGGGATTGGAGAGGGTGAGTGTGTGTTGGGAATTGGAGAGGGTGAGTGTGTGTTGGGGATTGGAGAGGGTGAGTGTGTGTTGTGGATTGGAGAGGGTGAGTGTGTTTTGGGGATTGGAGAGGGTGAGTGTGTGTTGGGAATTGGAGAGGGTGAGTGTGTTTTGGGGATTGGAGAGGGTGAGTGTGTGTTGGGGGTTGGAGAGGGTGAGTGTGTGTTGGGGATTGGAGAGGGTGAGTGTGTGTTGGGGATTGGAGAGGGTGAGTCTGTGTTCGGGATTGGAGAGGGTGAGTGTGTGTTGGGAGATTGGAGAGGGTGTGTGGGCGTTGGGGAATGGAGAGGGTGAGTGTGCGTTGGGGGTTGGAGTGGGTGAGTGTGTGTTGGGGATTGGAGAGGGTGAGCATGTGTTGGAAATTGGAGAGGGTGAGTGTGTGTTGGGGATTGGAGAGGGTGAGTGTGTGTTGGGGATTGGAGAGGGTGAGTGTGTGTTGCGGATTGGAGAGGGTGAGTGTGTGTTGGGAATTGGAGAGGGTGAGTGTGTGTTGGGGATTGGAGAGTGTGAGTGTGTGTTGTGGATTGGAGAGGGCGAGCGTGTGTTGGGAATTGGAGAGGGTGAATCTGTGTTAGTGATTGGAGAGGGTGAGTGTGTGTTGGGAGGTTGGAGAGGGTGTGTGGGCGTTGGGGATTGGAGAGGGTGAGTGTGTGTTGGGGGTTGGAGAGGGTGAGTGTGTGTTGGGGATTGGAGAGGGTGAGTGTGTGTTGGGGATTGGAGAGGGTGAGTCTGTGTTCGGGATTGGAGAGGGTGAGTGTGTGTTGGGAGATTGGAGAGGGTGTGTGGGCGTTGGGGAATGGAGAGGGTGAGTGTGCGTTGGGGGTTGGAGTGGGTGAGTGTGTTTTGGGGATTGGAGAGGGTGAGTGTGTGTTGGGAATTGGAGAGGGTGAGTGTGTTTTGGGGATTGGAGAGGGTGAGTGTGTGTTGGGGGTTGGAGAGGGTGAGTGTGTGTTGGGGATTGGAGAGGGTGAGTGTGTGTTGGGGATTGGAGAGGGTGAGTCTGTGTTCGGGATTGGAGAGGGTGAGTGTGTGTTGGGAGATTGGAGAGGGTGTGTGGGCGTTGGGGAATGGAGAGGGTGAGTGTGCGTTGGGGGTTGGAGTGGGTGAGTGTGTGTTGGGGATTGGAGAGGGTGAGTGTGTGTTGGGGATTGGAGATGGTGATTGTGTGGTGTTGGGGAGTGGAGAGAGTGAGTGTGCGTTGGGGATTGGAGAGGGTGAGCGTGTGTTGGGAATTGGAGAGTGTGAGTGTGTGTTGGGGATTGGAGAGGGTGAGTGTGTGTTGGTGATTGGAGAGGGTGAGTGTGTGTTGGGGATTGGAGAGGGTGAGTTTTTTGGGGATTGGAGAGGGTGAGTGTGTGTTGGGGGTTGGACAGGCTGAGTGTGTGTTGGGGGTTGGAGAGGGTGAGTCTGTGTTGGGGATTGGAGAGGGTGAGTGTGTGTTGGGGGTTGGAGAGGGTGAGTGTGTGTTGGGGATTGGAGAGGGTGAGTGTGTGTTAGGGATTGGAGAGGGTGAGTGTGTGTTGGGGATTGGAGAGGGTGAGTGTGTGTTGGGGATTGGAGATGGTGATTGTGTGGTGTTGGGGAGTGGAGAGAGTGAGTATGCGTTGGGGGGTTGGAGAGTTTGAATGTGTGTTGGGGGTTGGAGAGGGTGAGTGTGTGTTGGGGATTGGAGGGGGTGAGTGTGTGTTGGGGATTGGAGAGGGTGAGTGTGTGTTGGGGATTGGAGAGGGTGAGTGTGTGTTGGGGATTGGAGAGGGTGAGTGTGTGTTGGGGATTGGAGAGGGTGAGTTTGTTGGGGATTGGAGAGGGTGAGTGTGTGTTGGGAGGTTGGAGAGGGTGCGTGGGCGTTGGGGATTGGAGAGGGTGAGTGTGCGTTGGGGGTTGGAGTGGGTGAGTGTGTGTTGGGGATTGGAGAGGGTGGGTGTGTGTTGGGAATTGGAGATGGTGATTGTGTGATGTTGGGGAGTGGAGAGAGTGAGTGTGCGTTGGGGATTGGAGATGGTTAGTGTGTGTTGGGGATTGGAGGGGTGAGTCTGTGATGGTGATTGTAGAGGGTGAGTGTGTGTTGGGGATTGGAGAGGGTGAGTGTGTGTTGGGGATTGGAGAGGGTGAGTTTGTGTTGGGGATTGGAGAGGGTGAGTGTGTGTTGGGAATTGGAGAGGGTGAGTGTGTGTTGGGGATTGGAGAGGGTGAGTGTGTGTTGTGGATTGGAGAGGGTGAGTGTGTTTTGGGGATTGGAGAGGGTGAGTGTGTGTTGGGAATTGGAGAGGGTGAGTGTGTTTTGGGGATTGGAGAGGGTGAGTGTGTGTTGGGGGTTGGAGAGGGTGAGTGTGTGTTGGGGATTGGAGAGGGTGAGTGTGTGTTGGGGATTGGAGAGGGTGAGTCTGTGTTCGGGATTGGAGAGGGTGAGTGTGTGTTGGGAGATTGGAGATGGTGTGTGGGCGTTGGGGATTGGAGAGGGTGAGTGTGCGTTGGGGGTTGGAGTGGGTGAGTGTGTGTTGGGGATTGGAGAGGGTGAGCATGTGTTGGAAATTGGAGAGGGTGAGTGTGTGTTGGGGATTGGAGAGGGTGAGTGTGTGTTGGGGATTGGAGAGGGTGAGTGTGTGTTGCGGATTGGAGAGGGTGAGTGTGTGTTGGGAATTGGAGAGGGTGAGTGTGTGTTGGGGATTGGAGAGTGTGAGTGTGTGTTGTGGATTGGAGAGGGCGAGCGTGTGTTGGGAATTGGAGAGGGTGAATCTGTGTTAGTGATTGGAGAGGGTGAGTGTGTGTTGGGAGGTTGGAGAGGGTGTGTGGGCGTTGGGGATTGGAGAGGGTGAGTGTGCGTTGGGGGTTGGAGTGGGTGAGTGTGTGTTGGGGATTGGAGAGGGTGAGTGTGTGTTGGGGATTGGAGATGGTGATTGTGTGGTGTTGGGGAGTGGAGAGAGTGAGTGTGCGTTGGGGATTGGAGAGGGTGAGCGTGTGTTGGGAATTGGAGAGGGTGAGTGTGTGTTGGGGATTGGAGAGGGTGAGTGTGTGTTGGGGATTGGAGAGGGTGAGTGTGTGTTGGGAATTGGAGAGGGTGAGTGTGTTTTGGGGATTGGAGAGGGTGAGTGTGTGTTGGGAATTGGAGAGGGTGAGTGTGTTTTGGGGATTGGAGAGGGTGAGTGTGTGTTGGGGGTTGGAGAGGGTGAGTGTGTGTTGGGGATTGGAGAGGGTGAGTGTGTGTTGGGGATTGGAGAGGGTGAGTCTGTGTTCGGGATTGGAGAGGGTGAGTGTGTGTTGGGAGATTGGAGAGGGTGTGTGGGCGTTGGGGATTGGAGAGGGTGAGTGTGCGTTGGGGGTTGGAGTGGGTGAGTGTGTGTTGGGGATTGGAGAGGGTGAGCATGTGTTGGAAATTGGAGAGGGTGAGTGTGTGTTGGGGATTGGAGAGGGTGAGTGTGTGTTGGGGATTGGAGAGGGTGAGTGTGTGTTGCGGATTGGAGAGGGTGAGTGTGTGTTGGGAATTGGAGAGGGTGAGTGTGTGTTGGGGATTGGAGAGTGTGAGTGTGTGTTGTGGATTGGAGAGGGCGAGCGTGTGTTGGGAATTGGAGAGGGTGAATCTGTGTTAGTGATTGGAGAGGGTGAGTGTGTGTTGGGAGGTTGGAGAGGGTGTGTGGGCGTTGGGGATTGGAGAGGGTGAGTGTGCGTTGGGGGTTGGAGTGGGTGAGTGTGTGTTGGGGATTGGAGAGGGTGAGTGTGTGTTGGGGATTGGAGATGGTGATTGTGTGGTGTTGGGGAGTGGAGAGAGTGAGTATGCGTTGGGGGGTTGGAGAGTTTGAATGTGTGTTGGGGGTTGGAGAGGGTGAGTGTGTGTTGGGGATTGGAGGGGGTGAGTGTGTGTTGGGGATTGGAGAGGGTGAGTGTGTGTTGGGGATTGGAGAGGGTGAGTGTGTGTTGGGGATTGGAGAGGGTGAGTGTGTGTTGGGGATTGGAGAGGGTGAGTTTGTTGGGGATTGGAGAGGGTGAGTGTGTGTTGGGAGGTTGGAGAGGGTGTGTGGGCGTTGTGGATTGGAGAGGGTGAGTGTGCGTTGGGGGTTGGAGTGGGTGAGTGTGTGTTGGGGATTGGAGAGGGTGGGTGTGTGTTGGGAATTGGAGATGGTGATTGTGTGATGTTGGGGAGTGGAGAGAGTGAGTGTGCGTTGGGGATTGGAGAGGGTGAGTGTGTGTTGGGGATTGGAGGGGTGAGTCTGTGATGGTGATTGTAGAGGGTGAGTGTGTGTTGGGGATTGGAGAGGGTGAGTGTGTGTTGGGGATTGGAGAGGGTGAGTTTGTGTTGGGGATTGGAGAGGGTGAGTGTGTGTTGGGAATTGGAGAGGGTGAGTGTGTGTTGGGGATTGGAGAGGGTGAGTGTGATTTGTGGATTGGAGAGGGTGAGTGTGTTTTGGGGATTGGAGAGGGTGAGTGTGTGTTGGGAATTGGAGAGGGTGAGTGTGTTTTGGGGATTGGAGAGGGTGAGTGTGTGTTGGGGGTTGGAGAGGGTGAGTGTGTGTTGGGGATTGGAGAGGGTGAGTGTGTGTTGGGGATTGGAGAGGGTGAGTCTGTGTTCGGGATTGGAGAGGGTGAGTGTGTGTTGGGAGATTGAAGAGGGTGTGTGGGCGTTGGGGATTGGAGAGGGTGAGTGTGCGTTGGGGGTTGGAGTGGGTGAGTGTGTGTTGGGGATTGGAGAGGGTGATTGTGTGGTGTTGGGGAGTGGAGAGAGTAAGTGTGCGTTGGGGATTGGAGAGGGTGAGTGTGTGTTGGGGATTGGAGGGGTGAGTCTGTGATGGTGATTGGAGAGGGTGAGTGTGTGTTGGGGATTGGAGAGGGTGAGTGTGTGTTGGGGATTGGAGAGGGTGAGTGTGTTTTGGGTATTGGAGAGGGTGAGTTTGTGTTGGGGATTGGAGAGGGTGAGTGTGTGTTGTGGATTGGAGAGGGTGAGTGTGTTTTGGGGATTGGAGAGGGTGAGTGTGTGTTGGGAATTGGAGAGGGTGAGTGTGTTTTGGGGATTGGAGAGGGTGAGTGTGTGTTGGGGGTTGGAGAGGGTGAGTGTGTGTTGGGGATTGGAGAGGGTGAGTGTGTGTTGGGGATTGGAGAGGGTGAGTGTGTGTTGGGAATTGGAGAGGGTGAGTGTGTGTTGGGGATTGGAGAGGGTGAGTGGGTGTTGGGGATTGGAGAGGGTGAGCGTGTGTTGGGAATTGGAGAGGGTGAGTCTGTGTTCGGGATTGGAGAGGGTGAGTGTGTGTTGGGAGGTTGGAGAGGGTGTGTGGGCTTTGGGGATTGGAGAGGGTGAGTGTGCGTTGGGGGTTGGAGTGGGTGAGTGTGTGTTGGGGATTGGAGAGGGTGAGTGTGTGTTGGGAATTGGAGATGGTGATTGTGTGATGTTGGGGAGTGGAGAGAGTGAGTGTGCGTTGGGGATTGGAGAGGGTGAGTGTGTGTTGGGGATTGGAGGGGTGAGTCTGTGATGGTGATTGTAGAGGGTGAGTGTGTGTTGGGGATTGGAGAGGGTGAGTGTGTGTTGGGGATTGGAGAGGGTGAGTTTGTGTTGGGGATTGGAGAGGGTGAGTGTGTGTTGGGAATTGGAGAGGTTGAGTGTGTGTTGGGGATTGGAGAGGGTGAGTGTGTGTTGTGGATTGGAGAGGGTGAGTGTGTTTTGGGGATTGGAGAGGGTGAGTGTGTGTTGGGAATTGGAGAGGGTGAGTGTGTTTTGGGGATTGGAGAGGGTGAGTGTGTGTTGGGGGTTGGAGAGGGTGAGTGTGTGTTGGGGATTTGAGAGGGTGAGTGTGTGTTGGGGATTGAAGAGGGTGAGTCTGTGTTCGGGATTGGAGAGGGTGAGTGTGTGTTGGGAGATTGGAGAGGGTGTGTGGGCGTTGGGGATTGGAGAGGGTGAGTGTGCGTTGGGGGTTGGAGTGGGTGAGTGTGTGTTGGGGATTGGAGAGGGTGATTGTGTGGTGTTGGGGAGTGGAGAGAGTCAGTGTGCGTTGGGGATTGGAGAGGGTGAGTGTGTGTTGGGGATTGGAGAGGGTGAGTGTGCGTTGGGGATTGGAGGGGTGAGTCTGTGATGGTGATTGGAGAGGGTGAGTGTGTGTTGGGGATTGGAGAGGGTGAGTGTGTGTTGGGGATTGGAGAGGGTGAGTGTGTGTTGGGGATTGGAGAGGGTGAGTGTGTGTTGGGGATTGGAGAGGGTGAGTGTGTGTTGTGGATTGGAGAGGGTGAGTGTGTTTTGGGGATTGGAGAGGGTGAGTGTGTGTTGGGAATTGGAGAGGGTGAGTGTGTTTTGGGGATTGGAGAGGGTGAGTGTGTGTTGGGGGTTGGAGAGGGTGAGTGTGTGTTGGGGATTGGAGAGGGTGAGTGTGTGTTGGGATTGGAGAGGGTGAGTGTGTGTTGGGAATTGGAGAGGGTGAGTGTGTGTTGGGGATTGGAGAGGGTGAGTGTGTGTTGGGGATTGGAGAGGGTGAGCGTGTGTTGGGAATTGGAGAGGGTGAGTCTGTGTTCGGGATTGGAGAGGGTGAGTGTGTGTTGGGAGGTTGGAGAGGGTGTGTGGGCGTTGGGGATTGGAGAGGGTGAGTGTGCGTTGGGGGTTGGAGTGGGTGAGTGTGTGTTGGAGATTGGAGAGGGTGAGTGTGTGTTGGGAATTGGAGATGGTGATTGTGTGATGTTGGGGAGTGGAGAGAGTGAGTGTGCGTTGGGGATTGGAGAGGGTGAGTGTGTGTTGGGGATTGGAGGGGTGAGTCTGTGATTGTGATTGGAGAGGGTGAGTGTGTGTTGGGGATTGGAGAGGGTGAGTGTGTGTTGGGGATTGGAGAGGGTGAGTTTGTGTTGGGGATTGGAGAGGGTGAGTGTGTGTTGGGAATTGGAGAGGGTGAGTGTGTGTTGGGGATTGGAGAGGGTGAGTGTGTGTTGTGGATTGGAGAGGGTGAGTGTGTTTTGGGGATTGGAGAGGGTGAGTGTGTGTTGGGAATTGGAGAGGGTGAGTGTGTTTTGGGGATTGGAGAGGGTGAGTGTGTGTTGGGGGTTGGAGAGGGTGAGTGTGTGTTGGGGATTGGAGAGGGTGAGTGTGTGTTGGGGATTGGAGAGGGTGAGTCTGTGTTCGGGATTGGAGAGGGTGAGTGTGTGTTGGGAGATTGGAGAGGGTGTGTGGGCGTTGGGGAATGGAGAGGGTGAGTGTGCGTTGGGGGTTGGAGTGGGTGAGTGTGTGTTGGGGATTGGAGAGGGTGAGCATGTGTTGGAAATTGGAGAGGGTGAGTGTGTGTTGGGGATTGGAGAGGGTGAGTGTGTGTTGGGGATTGGAGAGGGTGAGTGTGTGTTGCGGATTGGAGAGGGTGAGTGTGTGTTGGGAATTGGAGAGGGTGAGTGTGTGTTGGGGATTGGAGAGTGTGAGTGTGTGTTGTGGATTGGAGAGGGCGAGCGTGTGTTGGGAATTGGAGAGGGTGAATCTGTGTTAGTGATTGGAGAGGGTGAGTGTGTGTTGGGAGGTTGGAGAGGGTGTGTGGGCGTTGGGGATTGGAGAGGGTGAGTGTGTGTTGGGGGTTGGAGAGGGTGAGTGTGTGTTGGGGATTGGAGAGGGTGAGTGTGTGTTGGGGATTGGAGAGGGTGAGTCTGTGTTCGGGATTGGAGAGGGTGAGTGTGTGTTGGGAGATTGGAGAGGGTGTGTGGGCGTTGGGGAATGGAGAGGGTGAGTGTGCGTTGGGGGTTGGAGTGGGTGAGTGTGTTTTGGGGATTGGAGAGGGTGAGTGTGTGTTGGGAATTGGAGAGGGTGAGTGTGTTTTGGGGATTGGAGAGGGTGAGTGTGTGTTGGGGGTTGGAGAGGGTGAGTGTGTGTTGGGGATTGGAGAGGGTGAGTGTGTGTTGGGGATTGGAGAGGGTGAGTCTGTGTTCGGGATTGGAGAGGGTGAGTGTGTGTTGGGAGATTGGAGAGGGTGTGTGGGCGTTGGGGAATGGAGAGGGTGAGTGTGCGTTGGGGGTTGGAGTGGGTGAGTGTGTGTTGGGGATTGGAGAGGGTGAGTGTGTGTTGGGGATTGGAGATGGTGATTGTGTGGTGTTGGGGAGTGGAGAGAGTGAGTGTGCGTTGGGGATTGGAGAGGGTGAGCGTGTGTTGGGAATTGGAGAGTGTGAGTGTGTGTTGGGGATTGGAGAGGGTGAGTGTGTGTTGGTGATTGGAGAGGGTGAGTGTGTGTTGGGGATTGGAGAGGGTGAGTTTTTTGGGGATTGGAGAGGGTGAGTGTGTGTTGGGGGTTGGACAGGCTGAGTGTGTGTTGGGGGTTGGAGAGGGTGAGTCTGTGTTGGGGATTGGAGAGGGTGAGTGTGTGTTGGGGGTTGGAGAGGGTGAGTGTGTGTTGGGGATTGGAGAGGGTGAGTGTGTGTTAGGGATTGGAGAGGGTGAGTGTGTGTTGGGGATTGGAGAGGGTGAGTGTGTGTTGGGGATTGGAGATGGTGATTGTGTGGTGTTGGGGAGTGGAGAGAGTGAGTATGCGTTGGGGGGTTGGAGAGTTTGAATGTGTGTTGGGGGTTGGAGAGGGTGAGTGTGTGTTGGGGATTGGAGGGGGTGAGTGTGTGTTGGGGATTGGAGAGGGTGAGTGTGTGTTGGGGATTGGAGAGGGTGAGTGTGTGTTGGGGATTGGAGAGGGTGAGTGTGTGTTGGGGATTGGAGAGGGTGAGTTTGTTGGGGATTGGAGAGGGTGAGTGTGTGTTGGGAGGTTGGAGAGGGTGCGTGGGCGTTGGGGATTGGAGAGGGTGAGTGTGCGTTGGGGGTTGGAGTGGGTGAGTGTGTGTTGGGGATTGGAGAGGGTGGGTGTGTGTTGGGAATTGGAGATGGTGATTGTGTGATGTTGGGGAGTGGAGAGAGTGAGTGTGCGTTGGGGATTGGAGATGGTTAGTGTGTGTTGGGGATTGGAGGGGTGAGTCTGTGATGGTGATTGTAGAGGGTGAGTGTGTGTTGGGGATTGGAGAGGGTGAGTGTGTGTTGGGGATTGGAGAGGGTGAGTTTGTGTTGGGGATTGGAGAGGGTGAGTGTGTGTTGGGAATTGGAGAGGGTGAGTGTGTGTTGGGGATTGGAGAGGGTGAGTGTGTGTTGTGGATTGGAGAGGGTGAGTGTGTTTTGGGGATTGGAGAGGGTGAGTGTGTGTTGGGAATTGGAGAGGGTGAGTGTGTTTTGGGGATTGGAGAGGGTGAGTGTGTGTTGGGGGTTGGAGAGGGTGAGTGTGTGTTGGGGATTGGAGAGGGTGAGTGTGTGTTGGGGATTGGAGAGGGTGAGTCTGTGTTCGGGATTGGAGAGGGTGAGTGTGTGTTGGGAGATTGGAGATGGTGTGTGGGCGTTGGGGATTGGAGAGGGTGAGTGTGCGTTGGGGGTTGGAGTGGGTGAGTGTGTGTTGGGGATTGGAGAGGGTGAGCATGTGTTGGAAATTGGAGAGGGTGAGTGTGTGTTGGGGATTGGAGAGGGTGAGTGTGTGTTGGGGATTGGAGAGGGTGAGTGTGTGTTGCGGATTGGAGAGGGTGAGTGTGTGTTGGGAATTGGAGAGGGTGAGTGTGTGTTGGGGATTGGAGAGTGTGAGTGTGTGTTGTGGATTGGAGAGGGCGAGCGTGTGTTGGGAATTGGAGAGGGTGAATCTGTGTTAGTGATTGGAGAGGGTGAGTGTGTGTTGGGAGGTTGGAGAGGGTGTGTGGGCGTTGGGGATTGGAGAGGGTGAGTGTGCGTTGGGGGTTGGAGTGGGTGAGTGTGTGTTGGGGATTGGAGAGGGTGAGTGTGTGTTGGGGATTGGAGATGGTGATTGTGTGGTGTTGGGGAGTGGAGAGAGTGAGTGTGCGTTGGGGATTGGAGAGGGTGAGCGTGTGTTGGGAATTGGAGAGGGTGAGTGTGTGTTGGGGATTGGAGAGGGTGAGTGTGTGTTGGGGATTGGAGAGGGTGAGTGTGTGTTGGGAATTGGAGAGGGTGAGTGTGTTTTGGGGATTGGAGAGGGTGAGTGTGTGTTGGGAATTGGAGAGGGTGAGTGTGTTTTGGGGATTGGAGAGGGTGAGTGTGTGTTGGGGGTTGGAGAGGGTGAGTGTGTGTTGGGGATTGGAGAGGGTGAGTGTGTGTTGGGGATTGGAGAGGGTGAGTCTGTGTTCGGGATTGGAGAGGGTGAGTGTGTGTTGGGAGATTGGAGAGGGTGTGTGGGCGTTGGGGATTGGAGAGGGTGAGTGTGCGTTGGGGGTTGGAGTGGGTGAGTGTGTGTTGGGGATTGGAGAGGGTGAGCATGTGTTGGAAATTGGAGAGGGTGAGTGTGTGTTGGGGATTGGAGAGGGTGAGTGTGTGTTGGGGATTGGAGAGGGTGAGTGTGTGTTGCGGATTGGAGAGGGTGAGTGTGTGTTGGGAATTGGAGAGGGTGAGTGTGTGTTGGGGATTGGAGAGTGTGAGTGTGTGTTGTGGATTGGAGAGGGCGAGCGTGTGTTGGGAATTGGAGAGGGTGAATCTGTGTTAGTGATT
The DNA here is from genome assembly GCF_047496885.1 of Scyliorhinus torazame. Taxonomy (NCBI): domain Eukaryota; kingdom Metazoa; phylum Chordata; class Chondrichthyes; order Carcharhiniformes; family Scyliorhinidae; genus Scyliorhinus; species Scyliorhinus torazame. The sequence continues at coordinate 4,417,627 of NC_092713.1, forward strand.
GGAGAGGGTGAGTGTGTGTTGGGAGGTTGGAGAGGGTGTGTGGGCGTTGGGGATTGGAGAGGGTGAGTGTGCGTTGGGGGTTGGAGTGGGTGAGTGTGTGTTGGGGATTGGAGAGGGTGAGTGTGTGTTGGGGATTGGAGATGGTGATTGTGTGGTGTTGGGGAGTGGAGAGAGTGAGTATGCGTTGGGGGGTTGGAGAGTTTGAATGTGTGTTGGGGGTTGGAGAGGGTGAGTGTGTGTTGGGGATTGGAGGGGGTGAGTGTGTGTTGGGGATTGGAGAGGGTGAGTGTGTGTTGGGGATTGGAGAGGGTGAGTGTGTGTTGGGGATTGGAGAGGGTGAGTGTGTGTTGGGGATTGGAGAGGGTGAGTTTGTTGGGGATTGGAGAGGGTGAGTGTGTGTTGGGAGGTTGGAGAGGGTGTGTGGGCGTTGTGGATTGGAGAGGGTGAGTGTGCGTTGGGGGTTGGAGTGGGTGAGTGTGTGTTGGGGATTGGAGAGGGTGGGTGTGTGTTGGGAATTGGAGATGGTGATTGTGTGATGTTGGGGAGTGGAGAGAGTGAGTGTGCGTTGGGGATTGGAGAGGGTGAGTGTGTGTTGGGGATTGGAGGGGTGAGTCTGTGATGGTGATTGTAGAGGGTGAGTGTGTGTTGGGGATTGGAGAGGGTGAGTGTGTGTTGGGGATTGGAGAGGGTGAGTTTGTGTTGGGGATTGGAGAGGGTGAGTGTGTGTTGGGAATTGGAGAGGGTGAGTGTGTGTTGGGGATTGGAGAGGGTGAGTGTGATTTGTGGATTGGAGAGGGTGAGTGTGTTTTGGGGATTGGAGAGGGTGAGTGTGTGTTGGGAATTGGAGAGGGTGAGTGTGTTTTGGGGATTGGAGAGGGTGAGTGTGTGTTGGGGGTTGGAGAGGGTGAGTGTGTGTTGGGGATTGGAGAGGGTGAGTGTGTGTTGGGGATTGGAGAGGGTGAGTCTGTGTTCGGGATTGGAGAGGGTGAGTGTGTGTTGGGAGATTGGAGAGGGTGTGTGGGCGTTGGGGATTGGAGAGGGTGAGTGTGCGTTGGGGGTTGGAGTGGGTGAGTGTGTGTTGGGGATTGGAGAGGGTGAGCATGTGTTGGAAATTGGAGAGGGTGAGTGTGTGTTGGGGATTGGAGAGGGTGAGTGTGTGTTGGGGATTGGAGAGGGTGAGTGTGTGTTGCGGATTGGAGAGGGTGAGTGTGTGTTGGGAATTGGAGAGGGTGAGTGTGTGTTGGGGATTGGAGAGTGTGAGTGTGTGTTGTGGATTGGAGAGGGCGAGCGTGTGTTGGGAATTGGAGAGGGTGAATCTGTGTTAGTGATTGGAGAGGGTGAGTGTGTGTTGGGAGGTTGGAGAGGGTGTGTGGGCGTTGGGGATTGGAGAGGGTGAGTGTGCGTTGGGGGTTGGAGTGGGTGAGTGTGTGTTGGGGATTGGAGAGGGTGAGTGTGTGTTGGGGATTGGAGATGGTGATTGTGTGGTGTTGGGGAGTGGAGAGAGTGAGTGTGCATTGGGGATTGGAGAGGGTGAGCGTGTGTTGGGAATTGGAGAGGGTGAGTGTGTGTTGGGGATTGGAGAGGGTGAGTGTGTGTTGGTGATTGGAGAGGGTGAGTGTGTGTTGGGGATTGGAGAGGGTGAGTTTTTTGGGGATTGGAGCGGGTGAGTGTGTGTTGGGGGTTGGACATGCTGAGTGTGTGTTGGGGGTTGGAGAGGGTGAGTCTGTGTTGGGGATTGGAGAGGGTGAGTGTGTGTTGGGGGTTGGAGAGGGTGAGTGTGTGTTGGGGATTGGAGAGGGTGAGTGTGTGTTAGGGATTGGAGAGGGTGAGTGTGTGTTGGGGATTGGAGAGGGTGAGTGTGTGTTGGGGATTGGAGATGGTGATTGTGTGGTGTTGGGGAGTGGAGAGAGTGAGTATGCGTTGGGGGGTTGGAGAGTTTGAATGTGTGTTGGGGGTTGGAGAGGGTGAGTGTGTGTTGGGGATTGGAGGGGGTGAGTGTGTGTTGGGGATTGGAGAGGGTGAGTGTGTGTTGGGGATTGGAGAGGGTGAGTGTGTGTTGGGGATTGGAGAGGGTGAGTGTGTGTTGGGGATTGGAGAGGGTGAGTGTGTTGGGGATTGGAGAGGGTGAGTGTGTGTTGGGAGGTTGGAGAGGGTGTGTGGGCGTTGGGGATTGGAGAGGGTGAGTGTGCGTTGGGGTTGGAGTGGGTGAGTGTGTGTTGGGGATTGGAGAGGGTGGGTGTGTGTTGGGAATTGGAGATGGTGATTGTGTGATGTTGGGGAGTGGAGAGAGTGAGTGTGCGTTGGGGATTGGAGAGGGTGAGTGTGTGTTGGGGATTGGAGGGGTGAGTCTGTGATGGTGATTGTAGAGGGTGAGTGTGTGTTGGGGATTGGAGAGGGTGAGTGTGTGTTGGGGATTGGAGAGGGTGAGTTTGTGTTGGGGATTGGAGAGGGTGAGTGTGTGTTGGGAATTGGAGAGGGTGAGTGTGTGTTGGGGATTGGAGAGGGTGAGTGTGTGTTGTGGATTGGAGAGGGTGAGTGTGTTTTGGGGATTGGAGAGGGTGAGTGTGTGTTGGGAATTGGAGAGGGTGAGTGTGTTTTGGGGATTGGAGAGGGTGAGTGTGTGTTGGGGGTTGGAGAGGGTGAGTGTGTGATGGGGATTTGAGAGGGTGAGTGTGTGTTGGGGATTGCAGAGGGTGAGTCTGTGTTCGGGATTGGAGAGGGTGAGTGTGTGTTGGGAGATTGGAGAGGGTGTGTGGGCGTTGGGGATTGGAGAGCGTGAGTGTGCGTTGGGGGTTGGAGTGGGTGAGTGTGTGTTGGGGATTGGAGAGGGTGATTGTGTGGTGTTGGGGAGTGGAGAGAGTGAGTGTGCGTTGGGGATTGGAGAGGGTGAGTGTGTGTTGGGGATTGGAGGGGTGAGTCTGTGATGGTGATTGGAGAGGGTGAGTGTGTGTTGGGGATTGGAGAGGGTGAGTGTGTGTTGGGGATTGGAGAGGGTGAGTGTGTATTGGGGATTGGAGAGGGTGAGTGTGTGTTGGGGATTGGAGAGGGTGAGTGTGTGTTGTGGATTGGAGAGGGTGAGTGTGTTTTGGGGATTGGAGAGGGTGAGTGTGTGTTGGGAATTGGAGAGGGTGAGTGTGTTTTGGGGATTGGAGAGGGTGAGTGTGTGTTGGGGGTTGGAGAGGGTGAGTGTGTGTTGGGGATTGGAGAGGGTGAGTGTGTGTTGGGATTGGAGAGGGTGAGTGTGTGTTGGGAATTGGAGAGGGTGAGTGTGTGTTGGGGATTGGAGAGGGTGAGTGTGTGTTGGGGATTGGAGAGGGTGAGCGTGTGTTGGGAATTGGAGAGGGTGAGTCTGTGTTCGGGATTGGAGAGGGTGAGTGTGTGTTGGGAGGTTGGAGAGGGTGTGTGGGCGTTGGGGATTGGAGCGGGTGAGTGTGCGTTGGGGGTTGGAGTGGGTGAGTGTGTGTTGGGGATTGGAGAGGGTGAGTGTGCGTTGGGGATTGGAGAGGGTGAGTGTGTGTTGGGGATTGGAGGGGTGAGTCTGAGATGGTGATTGGAGAGGGTGAGTGTGTGTTGGGGATTGGAGAGGGTGAGTGTGTGTTGGTGATTGGAGAGGGTGAGTTTTTGTTGGGGATTGGAGAGGGTGAGTGTGTGTTGGGAATTGGAGAGGGTGAGTGTGTGTTGGGGATTGGAGAGGGTGAGTGTGTGTTGTGGATTGGAGAGGGTGAGTGTGTTTTGGGGATTGGAGAGGGTGAGTGTGTGTTGGGAATTGGAGAGGGTTGAGTGTGTTTTGGGGATTGGAGAGGGTGAGTGTGTGTTGGGGGTTGGAGAGGGTGAGTGTGTGTTGGGGATTGGACAGGGTGAGTGTGTGTTGGGGATTGGAGAGGGTGAGTCTGTGTTCGGGATTGGAGAGGGTGAGTGTGTGTTGGGAGATTGGAGAGGGTGTGTGGGCGTTGGGGATTGGAGAGGGTGAGTGTGCGTTGGGGGTTGGAGTGGGTGAGTGTGTGTTGGGGATTGGAGAGGGTGAGCGTGTGTTGGAAATTGGAGAGGGTGAGTGTGTGTTGGGGATTGGAGAGGGTGAGTGTGTGTTGGGAATTGGAGAGGGTGAGTGTGTGTTGGGGATTGGAGAGGGTGAGTGTGTGTTGGGAATTGAAGAGGGTGAGTGTGTGTTGGGGATTGGAGAGTGTGAGTGTGTGTTGTGGATTGGAGAGGGCGAGCGTGTGTTGGGAATTGGAGAGGGTGAATCTGTGTTAGTGATTGGAGAGGGTGAGTGTGTGTTGGGAGGTTGGAGAGGGTGTGTGGGCGTTGGGGATTGGAGAGGGTGAGTGTGCGTTGGGGGTTGGAGTGGGTGAGTGTGTGTTGGGGATTGGAGAGGGTGAGTGTGTGTTGGGGATTGGAGATGGTGATTGTGTGGTGTTGGGGAGTGGAGAGAGTGAGTGTGCGTTGGGGATTGGAGAGGGTGAGCGTGTGTTGGGAATTGGAGAGGGTGAGTGTGTGTTGGGGATTGGAGAGGGTGAGTGTGTGTTGGTGATTGGAGAGGGTGAGTGTGTGTTGGGGATTGGAGAGGGTGAGTTTTTTGGGGATTGGAGAGGGTGAGTGTGTGTTGGGGGTTGGACAGGGTGAGTGTGTGTTGGGGGTTGGAGAGGGTGAGTCTGTGTTGGGGATTGGAGAGGGTGAGTGTGTGTTGGGGGTTGGAGAGGGTGAGTGTGTGTTGGGGATTGGAGAGGGTGAGTGTGTGTTAGGGATTGGAGAGGGTGAGTGTGTGTTAGGGATTGGAGAGGGTGAGTGTGTCTTGGGGATTGGAGATGGTGATTGTGTGGTGTTGGGGAGTGGAGAGAGTGCGTATGCGTTGGGGGGTTGGAGAGTTTGAATGTGTGTTGGGGGTTGGAGAGGGTGAGTGTGTGTTGGGGATTGGAGGGGGTGAGTGTGTGTTGGGGATTGGAGAGGGTGAGTGTGTGTTGAGGATTGGAGAGGGTGAGTGTGTGTTGGGGATTGGAGAGGGTGAGTGTGTGTTGGGGATTGGAGAGGGTGAGTGTGTTGGGGATTGGAGAGGGTGAGTGTGTGTTGGGGATTGGAGAGGGTGAGTGTGTGTTGGGAATTGGGGAGGGTGAGTGTGTGTTGGGGATTGGAGAGGGTGAGTGTGTGTTGGGAATTGGAGAGGGTGAGTGTGTTTTGGGGATTGGAGAGGGTGAGTGTTTGTTGGGGGTTGGTGAGGGTGAGTGTGTGTTGGGGATTGGAGAGGGTGAGTGTGTTTTGGGGATTGGAGAGGGTGAGTGTGTGTTGGGAATTGGAGAGGGTGAGTGTGTTTTGGGGATTGGAGAGGGTGAGTGTGTGTTGGGGGTTGGAGAGGGTGAGTGTGTGTTGGGGATTGGACAGGGTGAGTGTGTGTTGGGGATTGGAGAGGGTGAGTCTGTGTTCGGGATTGGAGAGGGTGAGTGTGTGTTGGGAGATTGGAGAGGGTGTGTGGGCGTTGGGGATTGGAGAGGGTGAGTGTGCGTTGGGGGTTGGAGTGGGTGAGTGTGTGTTGGGGATTGGAGAGGGTGAGCGTGTGTTGGAAATTGGAGAGGGTGAGTGTGTGTTGGGGATTGGAGAGGGTGAGTGTGTGTTGGGGATTGGAGAGGGTGAGTGTGTGTTGCGGATTGGAGAGGGTGAGTGTGTGTTGGGAATTGAAGAGGGTGAGTGTGTGTTGGGGATTGGAGAGTGTGAGTGTGTGTTGTGGATTGGAGAGGGCGAGCGTGTGTTGGGAATTGGAGAGGGTGAATCTGTGTTAGTGATTGGAGAGGGTGAGTGTGTGTTGGGAGGTTGGAGTGGGTGAGTGTGTGTTGGGGATTGGAGAGGGTGAGTGTGTGTTGGGGATTGGAGATGGTGATTGTGTGGTGTTGGGGAGTGGAGAGAGTGAGTGTGCGTTGGGGATTGGAGAGGGTGAGCGTGTGTTGGGAATTGGAGAGGGTGAGTGTGTGTTGGGGATTGGAGAGGGTGAGTGTGTGTTGGTGATTGGAGAGGGTGAGTGTGTGTTGGGGATTGGAGAGGGTGAGTTTTTTGGGGATTGGAGAGGGTGAGTGTGTGTTGGGGGTTGGACAGGGTGAGTGTGTGTTGGGGGTTGGAGAGGGTGAGTCTGTGTTGGGGATTGGAGAGGGTGAGTGTGTGTTGGGGATTGGAGATGGTGATTGTGTGGTGTTGGGGAGTGGAGAGAGTGAGTGTGCGTTGGGGATTGGAGAGGGTGAGCGTGTGTTGGGAATTGGAGAGGGTGAGTGTGTGTTGGGGATTGGAGAGGGTGAGTGTGTGTTGGTGATTGGAGAGGGTGAGTGTGTGTTGGGGATTGGAGAGGGTGAGTTTTTTGGGGATTGGAGAGGGTGAGTGTGTGTTGGGGGTTGGACAGGGTGAGTGTGTGTTGGGGGTTGGAGAGGGTGAGTCTGTGTTGGGGATTGGAGAGGGTGAGTGTGTGTTGGGGGTTGGAGAGGGTGAGTGTGTGTTGGGGATTGGAGAGGGTGAGTGTGTGTTAGGGATTGGAGAGGGTGAGTGTGTGTTAGGGATTGGAGAGGGTGAGTGTGTCTTGGGGATTGGAGATGGTGATTGTGTGGTGTTGGGGAGTGGAGAGAGTGCGTATGCGTTGGGGGGTTGGAGAGTTTGAATGTGTGTTGGGGGTTGGAGAGGGTGAGTGTGTGTTGGGGATTGGAGGGGGTGAGTGTGTGTTGGGGATTGGAGAGGGTGAGTGTGTGTTGAGGATTGGAGAGGGTGAGTGTGTGTTGGGGATTGGAGAGGGTGAGTGTGTGTTGGGGATTGGAGAGGGTGAGTGTGTTGGGGATTGGAGAGGGTGAGTGTGTGTTGGGGATTGGAGAGGGTGAGTGTGTGTTGGGAATTGGGGAGGGTGAGTGTGTGTTGGGGATTGGAGAGGGTGAGTGTGTGTTGGGAATTGGAGAGGGTGAGTGTGTTTTGGGGATTGGAGAGGGTGAGTGTTTGTTGGGGGTTGGTGAGGGTGAGTGTGTGTTGGGGATTGGAGAGGGTGAGTGTGTTTTGGGGATTGGAGAGGGTGAGTGTGTGTTGGGAATTGGAGAGGGTGAGTGTGTTTTGGGGATTGGAGAGGGTGAGTGTGTGTTGGGGGTTGGAGAGGGTGAGTGTGTGTTGGGGATTGGACAGGGTGAGTGTGTGTTGGGGATTGGAGAGGGTGAGTCTGTGTTCGGGATTGGAGAGGGTGAGTGTGTGTTGGGAGATTGGAGAGGGTGTGTGGGCGTTGGGGATTGGAGAGGGTGAGTGTGCGTTGGGGGTTGGAGTGGGTGAGTGTGTGTTGGGGATTGGAGAGGGTGAGCGTGTGTTGGAAATTGGAGAGGGTGAGTGTGTGTTGGGGATTGGAGAGGGTGAGTGTGTGTTGGGGATTGGAGAGGGTGAGTGTGTGTTGCGGATTGGAGAGGGTGAGTGTGTGTTGGGAATTGAAGAGGGTGAGTGTGTGTTGGGGATTGGAGAGTGTGAGTGTGTGTTGTGGATTGGAGAGGGCGAGCGTGTGTTGGGAATTGGAGAGGGTGAATCTGTGTTAGTGATTGGAGAGGGTGAGTGTGTGTTGGGAGGTTGGAGTGGGTGAGTGTGTGTTGGGGATTGGAGAGGGTGAGTGTGTGTTGGGGATTGGAGATGGTGATTGTGTGGTGTTGGGGAGTGGAGAGAGTGAGTGTGCGTTGGGGATTGGAGAGGGTGAGCGTGTGTTGGGAATTGGAGAGGGTGAGTGTGTGTTGGGGATTGGAGAGGGTGAGTGTGTGTTGGTGATTGGAGAGGGTGAGTGTGTGTTGGGGATTGGAGAGGGTGAGTTTTTTGGGGATTGGAGAGGGTGAGTGTGTGTTGGGGGTTGGACAGGGTGAGTGTGTGTTGGGGGTTGGAGAGGGTGAGTCTGTGTTGGGGATTGGAGAGGGTGAGTGTGTGTTGGGGGTTGGAGAGGGTGAGTGTGTGTTGGGGATTGGAGAGGGTGAGTGTGTGTTAGGGATTGGAGAGGGTGAGTGTGTGTTAGGGATTGGAGAGGGTGAGTGTGTCTTGGGGATTGGAGATGGTGATTGTGTGGTGTTGGGGAGTGGAGAGAGTGCGTATGCGTTGGGGGGTTGGAGAGTTTGAATGTGTGTTGGGGGTTGGAGAGGGTGAGTGTGTGTTGGGGATTGGAGGGGGTGAGTGTGTGTTGGGGATTGGAGAGTGTGAGTGTGTGTTGTGGATTGGAGAGGGTGAGTGTGTGTTAGGGATTGGAGAGGGTGAGTGTGTCTTGGGGATTGGAGATGGTGATTGTGTGGTGTTGGGGAGTGGAGAGAGTGCGTATGCGTTGGGGGGTTGGAGAGTTTGAATGTGTGTTGGGGGTTGGAGAGGGTGAGTGTGTGTTGGGGATTGGAGGGGGTGAGTGTGTGTTGGGGATTGGAGAGGGTGAGTGTGTGTTGAGGATTGGAGAGGGTGAGTGTGTGTTGGGGATTGGAGAGGGTGAGTGTGTGTTGGGGATTGGAGAGGGTGAGTGTGTTGGGGATTGGAGAGGGTGAGTGTGTGTTGGGGATTGGAGAGGGTGAGTGTGTGTTGGGAATTGGGGAGGGTGAGTGTGTGTTGGGGATTGGAGAGGGTGAGTGTGTGTTGGGAATTGGAGAGGGTGAGTGTGTTTTGGGGATTGGAGAGGGTGAGTGTTTGTTGGGGGTTGGTGAGGGTGAGTGTGTGTTGGGGATTGGAGAGGGTGAGTGTGTTTTGGGGATTGGAGAGGGTGAGTGTGTGTTGGGAATTGGAGAGGGTGAGTGTGTTTTGGGGATTGGAGAGGGTGAGTGTGTGTTGGGGGTTGGAGAGGGTGAGTGTGTGTTGGGGATTGGACAGGGTGAGTGTGTGTTGGGGATTGGAGAGGGTGAGTCTGTGTTCGGGATTGGAGAGGGTGAGTGTGTGTTGGGAGATTGGAGAGGGTGTGTGGGCGTTGGGGATTGGAGAGGGTGAGTGTGCGTTGGGGGTTGGAGTGGGTGAGTGTGTGTTGGGGATTGGAGAGGGTGAGCGTGTGTTGGAAATTGGAGAGGGTGAGTGTGTGTTGGGGATTGGAGAGGGTGAGTGTGTGTTGGGGATTGGAGAGGGTGAGTGTGTGTTGCGGATTGGAGAGGGTGAGTGTGTGTTGGGAATTGAAGAGGGTGAGTGTGTGTTGGGGATTGGAGAGTGTGAGTGTGTGTTGTGGATTGGAGAGGGCGAGCGTGTGTTGGGAATTGGAGAGGGTGAATCTGTGTTAGTGATTGGAGAGGGTGAGTGTGTGTTGGGAGGTTGGAGTGGGTGAGTGTGTGTTGGGGATTGGAGAGGGTGAGTGTGTGTTGGGGATTGGAGATGGTGATTGTGTGGTGTTGGGGAGTGGAGAGAGTGAGTGTGCGTTGGGGATTGGAGAGGGTGAGCGTGTGTTGGGAATTGGAGAGGGTGAGTGTGTGTTGGGGATTGGAGAGGGTGAGTGTGTGTTGGTGATTGGAGAGGGTGAGTGTGTGTTGGGGATTGGAGAGGGTGAGTTTTTTGGGGATTGGAGAGGGTGAGTGTGTGTTGGGGGTTGGACAGGGTGAGTGTGTGTTGGGGGTTGGAGAGGGTGAGTCTGTGTTGGGGATTGGAGAGGGTGAGTGTGTGTTGGGGGTTGGAGAGGGTGAGTGTGTGTTGGGGATTGGAGAGGGTGAGTGTGTGTTAGGGATTGGAGAGGGTGAGTGTGTGTTAGGGATTGGAGAGGGTGAGTGTGTCTTGGGGATTGGAGATGGTGATTGTGTGGTGTTGGGGAGTGGAGAGAGTGCGTATGCGTTGGGGGGTTGGAGAGTTTGAATGTGTGTTGGGGGTTGGAGAGGGTGAGTGTGTGTTGGGGATTGGAGGGGGTGAGTGTGTGTTGGGGATTGGAGAGTGTGAGTGTGTGTTGTGGATTGGAGAGGGTGAGTGTGTGTTGCGGATTGGAGATGGTGATTGTGTGGTGTTGGGGAGTGGAGAGAGTGAGTGTGCGTTGGGGATTGGAGAGGGTGAGCGTGTGTTGGGAATTGGAGAGGGTGAGTGTGTGTTGGGGATTGGAGAGGGTGAGTGTGTGTTGGTGATTGGAGAGGGTGAGTGTGTGTTGGGGATTGGAGAGGGTGAGTTTTTTGGGGATTGGAGAGGGTGAGTGTGTGTTGGGGGTTGGACAGGGTGAGTGTGTGTTGGGGGTTGGAGAGGGTGAGTCTGTGTTGGGGATTGGAGAGGGTGAGTGTGTGTTGGGGGTTGGAGAGGGTGAGTGTGTGTTGGGGATTGGAGAGGGTGAGTGTGTGTTAGGGATTGGAGAGGGTGAGTGTGTGTTAGGGATTGGAGAGGGTGAGTGTGTCTTGGGGATTGGAGATGGTGATTGTGTGGTGTTGGGGAGTGGAGAGAGTGCGTATGCGTTGGGGGGTTGGAGAGTTTGAATGTGTGTTGGGGGTTGGAGAGGGTGAGTGTGTGTTGGGGATTGGAGGGGGTGAGTGTGTGTTGGGGATTGGAGAGGGTGAGTGTGTGTTGAGGATTGGAGAGGGTGAGTGTGTGTTGGGGATTGGAGAGGGTGAGTGTGTGTTGGGGATTGGAGAGGGTGAGTGTGTTGGGGATTGGAGAGGGTGAGTGTGTGTTGGGGATTGGAGAGGGTGAGTGTGTGTTGGGAATTGGGGAGGGTGAGTGTGTGTTGGGGATTGGAGAGGGTGAGTGTGTGTTGGGAATTGGAGAGGGTGAGTGTGTTTTGGGGATTGGAGAGGGTGAGTGTTTGTTGGGGGTTGGTGAGGGTGAGTGTGTGTTGGGGATTGGAGAGGGTGAGTGTGTTTTGGGGATTGGAGAGGGTGAGTGTGTGTTGGGAATTGGAGAGGGTGAGTGTGTTTTGGGGATTGGAGAGGGTGAGTGTGTGTTGGGGGTTGGAGAGGGTGAGTGTGTGTTGGGGATTGGACAGGGTGAGTGTGTGTTGGGGATTGGAGAGGGTGAGTCTGTGTTCGGGATTGGAGAGGGTGAGTGTGTGTTGGGAGATTGGAGAGGGTGTGTGGGCGTTGGGGATTGGAGAGGGTGAGTGTGCGTTGGGGGTTGGAGTGGGTGAGTGTGTGTTGGGGATTGGAGAGGGTGAGCGTGTGTTGGAAATTGGAGAGGGTGAGTGTGTGTTGCGGATTGGAGAGGGTGAGTGTGTGTTGGGGATTGGAGAGGGTGAGTGTGTGTTGCGGATTGGAGAGGGTGAGTGTGTGTTGGGAATTGAAGAGGGTGAGTGTGTGTTGGGGATTGGAGAGTGTGAGTGTGTGTTGTGGATTGGAGAGGGCGAGCGTGTGTTGGGAATTGGAGAGGGTGAATCTGTGTTAGTGATTGGAGAGGGTGAGTGTGTGTTGGGAGGTTGGAGTGGGTGAGTGTGTGTTGGGGATTGGAGAGGGTGAGTGTGTGTTGGGGATTGGAGATGGTGATTGTGTGGTGTTGGGGAGTGGAGAGAGTGAGTGTGCGTTGGGGATTGGAGAGGGTGAGCGTGTGTTGGGAATTGGAGAGGGTGAGTGTGTGTTGGGGATTGGAGAGGGTGAGTGTGTGTTGGTGATTGGAGAGGGTGAGTGTGTGTTGGGGATTGGAGAGGGTGAGTTTTTTGGGGATTGGAGAGGGTGAGTGTGTGTTGGGGGTTGGACAGGGTGAGTGTGTGTTGGGGGTTGGAGAGGGTGAGTGTGTGTTGGGGGTTGGAGAGGGTGAGTGTGTGTTGGGGATTGGAGAGGGTGAGTGTGTGTTAGGGATTGGAGAGGGTGAGTGTGTGTTAGGGATTGGAGAGGGTGAGTGTGTCTTGGGGATTGGAGATGGTGATTGTGTGGTGTTGGGGAGTGGAGAGAGTGCGTATGCGTTGGGGGGTTGGAGAGTTTGAATGTGTGTTGGGGGTTGGAGAGGGTGAGTGTGTGTTGGGGATTGGAGGGGGTGAGTGTGTGTTGGGGATTGGAGAGGGTGAGTGTGTGTTGAGGATTGGAGAGGGTGAGTGTGTGTTGGGGATTGGAGAGGGTGAGTGTGTGTTGGGGATTGGAGAGGGTGAGTGTGTTGGGGATTGGAGAGGGTGAGTGTGTGTTGGGGATTGGAGAGGGTGAGTGTGTGTTGGGAATTGGGGAGGGTGAGTGTGTGTTGGGGATTGGAGAGGGTGAGTGTGTGTTGGGAATTGGAGAGGGTGAGTGTGTTTTGGGGATTGGAGAGGGTGAGTGTTTGTTGGGGGTTGGTGAGGGTGAGTGTGTGTTGGGGATTGGAGAGGGTGAGTGTGTGTTGGGGATTGGAGAGGGTGAGCGTGTGTTGGGAATTGGAGAGGGTGAGTCTGTGTTCGGGATTGGAGAGGGTGAGTGTGTGTTGGGAGGTTGGAGAGGGTGTGTGGGCGTTGGGGATTGGAGAGGGTGAGTGTGCGTTGGGGGTTGGAGTGGGTGAGTGTGTGTTGGGGATTGGAGAGGGTGAGTGTGTGTTGTGGATTGGAGAGGGTGAGTGTGTTTTGGGGATTGGAGAGGGTGAGTGTGTGTTGGGAATTGGAGAGGGTGAGTGTGTTTTGGGGATTGGAGAGGGTGAGTGTGTGTTGGGGGTTGGAGAGGGTGAGTGTGTGTTGGGGATTGGAGAGGGTGAGTGTGTGTTGGGGATTGGAGAGGGTGAGTCTGTGTTCGGGATTGGAGAGGGTGAGTGTGTGTTGGGAGATTGGAGAAGGTGTGTGGGCGTTGGGGATTGGAGAGGGTGAGTGTGCGTTGGGGGTTGGAGTGGGTGAGTGTGTGTTGGGGATTGGAGAGGGTGAGCGTGTGTTGGAAATTGGAGAGGGTGAGTGTGTGTTGGGGATTGGAGAGGGTGAGTGTGTGTTGGGGATTGGAGAGGGTGAGTGTGTGTTGCGGATTGGAGAGGGTGAGTGTGTGTTGGGAATTGGAGAGGGTGAGTGTGTGTTGGGGATTGGAGAGTGTGAGTGTGTGTTGTGGATTGGAGAGGGCGAGCGTGTGTTGGGAATTGGAGAGGGTGAATCTGTGTTAATGATTGCAGAGGGTGAGTGTGTGTTGGGAGGTTGGAGAGGGTGTGTGGGCGTTGGGGATTGGAGAGGGTGAGTGTGCGTTGGGGGTTGGAGTGGGTGAGTGTGTGTTGGGGATTGGAGAGGGTGAGTGTGTGTTGGGGATTGGAGATGGTGATTGTGTGGTGTTGGGGAGTGGAGAGAGTGAGTGTGCGTTGGGGATTGGAGAGGGTGAGCGTGTGTTGGGAATTGGAGAGGGTGAGTGTGTGTTGGGGATTGGAGAGGGTGAGTGTGTGTTGGTGATTGGAGAGGGTGAGTGTGTGTTGGGGATTGGAGAGGGTGAGTTTTTTGGGGATTGGAGAGGGTGAGTGTGTGTTGGGGGTTGGACAGGGTGAGTGTGTGTTGGGGGTTGGAGAGGGTGAGTCTGTGTTGGGGATTGGAGAGGGTGAGTGTGTGTTGGGGGTTGGAGAGTTTGAGTGTGTGTTGGGGGTTGGAGAGGGTGAGTGTGTGTTAGGGATTGGAGAGGGTGAGTGTGTGTTGGGGATTGGAGAGGGTGAGTGTGTGTTGGGGATTGGAGATGGTGATTGTGTGGTGTTGGGGAGTGGAGAGAGTGAGTGTGCGTTGGGGGGTTGGAGAGTTTGAATGTGTGTTGGGGGTTGGAGAGGGTGAGTGTGTGTTGGGGATTGGAGGGGGTGAGTGTGTGTTGGGGATTGGAGAGGGTGAGTGTGTGTTGGGGATTGGAGAGGGTGAGTGTGTGTTGGGGATTGGAGAGGGTGAGTGTGTGTTGGGGATTGGAGAGGGTGAGTGTGTTGGGGATTGGAGAGGGTGAGTGTGTGTTGGGGATTGGAGAGGGTGAGTGTGTGTTGGGAATTGGGGAGGGTGAGTGTGTGTTGGGGATTGGAGAGGGTGAGTGTGTGTTGGGAATTGGAGAGGGTGAGTGTGTTTTGGGGATTGGAGAGGGTGAGTGTTTGTTGGGGGTTGGAGAGGGTGAGTGTGTGTTGGGGATTGGAGAGGGTGAGTGTGTGTTGGGGATTGGAGAGGGTGAGCGTGTGTTGGGAATTGGAGAGGGTGAGTCTGTGTTCGGGATTGGAGAGGGTGAGTGTGTGTTGGGAGGTTGGAGAGGGTGTGTGGGCGTTGGGGATTGGAGAGGGTGAGTGTGCGTTGGGGGTTGGAGTGGGTGAGTGTGTGTTGGGGATTGGAGAGGGTGAGTGAGTGTTGGGGATTGGAGATGGTGATTGTGTGATGTTGGGGAGTGGAGAGAGTGAGTGTGCGTTTGGGATTGGAGAGGGTGAGTGTGTGTTGGGGATTGGAGGGGTGAGTCTGTGATGGTGTTTGGAGAGGGTGAGTGTGTGTTGGGGATTGGAGAGGGTGAGTGTGTGTTGGGGATTGGAGAGGGTGAGTTTGTGTTGGGTATTGGAGAGGGTGAGTGTGTGTTGGGAATTGGAGAGGGTGAGTGTGTGTTGGGGATTGGAGAGGGTGAGTGTGTGTTGGGAATTGGAGAGGGTGAGTGTGTGTTGGGGATTGGAGAGTGTGAGTGTGTGTTGTGGATTGGAGAGGGCGAGCGTGTGTTGGGAATTGGAGAGGGTGAGTCTGTGTTAGGGATTGGAGAGGGTGAGTGTGTGTTGGGAGGTTGGAGAGGGTGTGTGGGCGTTGGGGATTGGATAGGGTGAGTGTGCGTTGGGGGTTGGAGTGGGTGAGTGTGTGCTGGGGATTGGAGAGGGTGAGTGTGTGTTGGGGATTGGAGATGGTGATTGTGTGGTGTTGGGGAGTGGAGAGAGTGAGTGTGCGTTGGGGATTGGAGAGGGTGAGCGTGTGTTGGGAATTGGAGAGGGTGAGTGTGTGTTGGGGATTGGAGAGGGTGAGTGTGTGTTGGGGATTGGAGAGGGTGAGTGTGTGTTGGGGATTGGAGAGGGTGAGTGTGTTGGGTATTGGAGAGGGTGAGTGTGTGTTGGGGGTTGTAGAGGGTGAGTGTGTGTTGGGGGTTGGAGAGGGTGAGTCTGTGTTGGGGATCGGAGAGGGTGAGTGTGTGTTGGGGGTTGGAGAGGGTGAGTGTGTGTTGGGGATTGGAGAGGGTGAGTGTGTGTTGGGGATTGGAGAGGGTGGGTGTGTGTTGGGGATTGGAGTGGGTGAGTGTGTGTTGGGGATTGGAGATGGTGATTGTGTGGTGATGGGGAGTGGAGAGAGTGAGTGTGCGTTGGGGGGTTGGAGAGTTTGAATGTGTGTTGAGGGATGGAGAGGGTGAGTGTGTGTTGGGGATTGGAGAGGGTGAGTGTGTGTTGGGGATTGGAGAGGGTGAGTGTGTGTTGGGGATTGGAGAGGGTGAGTGTGTGTTGGGGATTGGAGAGGGTTAGTGTGTGTTGGGGATTGGAGAGGGTGAGTGTGTTGGGGATTGGAGAGGGTGAGTCTGTGTTGGGGATTGGAGAGGGTGAGTGTGTGTTGGGAATTGGAGAGGGTGAGTGTGTGTTGGGGATTGGAGAGGGTGAGTGTGTGTTGGGAATTGGAGAGGGTGAGTGTGTTTTGGGGATTGGAGAGGGTGAGTGTGTGTTGGGGGTTGGAGGGGGTGAGTGTGTGTTGGGGATTGGAGAGGGTGAGTGTGTGTTGGGGATTGGAGAGGGTGAGCGTGTGTTGGGAATTGGAGAGGGTGAGTCTGTGTTCGGGATTGGAGAGGGTGAGTGTGTGTTGGGAGGTTGGAGAGGGTGTGTGGGCGTTGGGGATTGGAGAGGGTGAGTGTGCGTTGGGGGTTGGAGTAGGTGAGCGTGTGTTGGGAATTGGAGAGGGTGAGTCTGTGTTCGGGATTGGAGAGGGTGAGTGTGTGCTGGGGATTGGAGAGGGTGAGTGTGTGTTGGGAGGTTGGAGAGGGTGTGTGGGCATTGGGGATTGGAGAGGGTGAGTGTGCGTTGGGGGTTGGAGTGGGTGAGTGTGTGTTGGGGATTGGAGAGGGTGAGTGAGTGTTGGGGATTGGAGATGGTGATTGTGTGATGTTGGGGAGTGGAGAGAGTGAGTGTGCGTTTGGGATTGGAGAGGGTGAGTGTGTGTTGGGGATTGGAGGGGTGAGTCTGTGATGGTGTTTGGAGAGGGTGAGTGTGTGTTGGGGATTGGAGAGGGTGAGTGTGTGTTGGGGATTGGAGAGGGTGAGTTTGTGTTGGGGATTGGAGAGGGTGAGTGTGTGTTGGGAATTGGAGAGGGTGAGTGTGTGTTGGGGATTGGAGAGGGTGAGTGTGTGTTGGGAATTGGAGAGGGTGAGTGTGTGTTGGGGATTGGAGAGTGTGAGTGTGTGTTGTGGATTGGAGAGGGCGAGCGTGTGTTGGGAATTGGAGAGGGTGAGTCTGTGTTAGGGATTGGAGAGGGTGAGTGTGTGTTGGGAGGTTGGAGAGGGTGTGTGGGCGTTGGGGATTGGATAGGGTGAGTGTGCGTTGGGGGTTGGAGTGGGTGAGTGTGTGCTGGGGATTGGAGAGGGTGAGTGTGTGTTGGGGATTGGAGATGGTGATTGTGTGGTGTTGGGGAGTGGAGAGAGTGAGTGTGCGTTGGGGATTGGAGAGGGTGAGCGTGTGTTGGGAATTGGAGAGGGTGAGTGTGTGTTGGGGATTGGAGAGGGTGAGTGTGTGTTGGGGATTGGAGAGGGTGAGTGTGTGTTGGGGATTGGAGAGGGTGAGTTTTTTGGGGATTGGAGAGGGTGAGTGTGTGTTTGGGGTTGGACAGGGTGAGTGTGTGTTGGGGGTTGGAGAGGGTGAGTCTGTGTTGGGGATTGGAGAGGGTGAGTGTGTGTTGGGGGTTGGAGAGTTTGAGTGTGTGTTGGGGGTTGGAGAGGGTGAGTGTGTGTTAGGGATTGGAGAGGGTGAGTGTGTGTTGGGGATTGGAGAGGGTGAGTGTGTGTTGGGGATTGGAGATGGTGATTGTGTGGTGTTGGGGAGTGGAGAGAGTGAGTGTGCGTTGGGGGGTTGGAGAGTTTGAATGTGTGTTGGGGGTTGGAGAGGGTGAGTGTGTGTTGGGGATTGGAGGGGGTGAGTGTGTGTTGGGGATTGGAGAGGGTGAGTGTGTGTTGGGGATTGGAGAGGGTGAGTGTGTGTTGGGGATTGGAGAGGGTGAGTGTGTGTTGGGGATTGGAGAGGGTGAGTGTGTTGGGGATTGGAGAGGGTGAGTGTGTGTTGGGGATTGGAGAGGGTGAGTGTGTGTTGGGAATTGGGGAGGGTGAGTGTGTGTTGGGGATTGGAGAGGGTGAGTGTGTGTTGGGAATTGGAGAGGGTGAGTGTGTTTTGGGGATTGGAGAGGGTGAGTGTTTGTTGGGGGTTGGAGAGGGTGAGTGTGTGTTGGGGATTGGAGAGGGTGAGTGTGTGTTGGGGATTGGAGAGGGTGAGCGTGTGTTGGGAATTGGAGAGGGTGAGTCTGTGTTCGGGATTGGAGAGGGTGAGTGTGTGTTGGGAGGTTGGAGAGGGTGTGTGGGCGTTGGGGATTGGAGAGGGTGAGTGTGCGTTGGGGGTTGGAGTGGGTGAGTGTGTGTTGGGGATTGGAGAGGGTGAGTGAGTGTTGGGGATTGGAGATGGTGATTGTGTGATGTTGGGGAGTGGAGAGAGTGAGTGTGCGTTTGGGATTGGAGAGGGTGAGTGTGTGTTGGGGATTGGAGGGGTGAGTCTGTGATGGTGTTTGGAGAGGGTGAGTGTGTGTTGGGGATTGGAGAGGGTGAGTGTGTGTTGGGGATTGGAGAGGGTGAGTTTGTGTTGGGTATTGGAGAGGGTGAGTGTGTGTTGGGAATTGGAGAGGGTGAGTGTGTGTTGGGGATTGGAGAGGGTGAGTGTGTGTTGGGAATTGGAGAGGGTGAGTGTGTGTTGGGGATTGGAGAGTGTGAGTGTGTGTTGTGGATTGGAGAGGGCGAGCGTGTGTTGGGAATTGGAGAGGGTGAGTCTGTGTTAGGGATTGGAGAGGGTGAGTGTGTGTTGGGAGGTTGGAGAGGGTGTGTGGGCGTTGGGGATTGGATAGGGTGAGTGTGCGTTGGGGGTTGGAGTGGGTGAGTGTGTGCTGGGGATTGGAGAGGGTGAGTGTGTGTTGGGGATTGGAGATGGTGATTGTGTGGTGTTGGGGAGTGGAGAGAGTGAGTGTGCGTTGGGGATTGGAGAGGGTGAGCGTGTGTTGGGAATTGGAGAGGGTGAGTGTGTGTTGGGGATTGGAGAGGGTGAGTGTGTGTTGGGGATTGGAGAGGGTGAGTGTGTGTTGGGGATTGGAGAGGGTGAGTGTGTTGGGTATTGGAGAGGGTGAGTGTGTGTTGGGGGTTGTAGAGGGTGAGTGTGTGTTGGGGGTTGGAGAGGGTGAGTCTGTGTTGGGGATCGGAGAGGGTGAGTGTGTGTTGGGGGTTGGAGAGGGTGAGTGTGTGTTGGGGATTGGAGAGGGTGAGTGTGTGTTGGGGATTGGAGAGGGTGGGTGTGTGTTGGGGATTGGAGTGGGTGAGTGTGTGTTGGGGATTGGAGATGGTGATTGTGTGGTGATGGGGAGTGGAGAGAGTGAGTGTGCGTTGGGGGGTTGGAGAGTTTGAATGTGTGTTGAGGGATGGAGAGGGTGAGTGTGTGTTGGGGATTGGAGAGGGTGAGTGTGTGTTGGGGATTGGAGAGGGTGAGTGTGTGTTGGGGATTGGAGAGGGTGAGTGTGTGTTGGGGATTGGAGAGGGTTAGTGTGTGTTGGGGATTGGAGAGGGTGAGTGTGTTGGGGATTGGAGAGGGTGAGTCTGTGTTGGGGATTGGAGAGGGTGAGTGTGTGTTGGGAATTGGAGAGGGTGAGTGTGTGTTGGGGATTGGAGAGGGTGAGTGTGTGTTGGGAATTGGAGAGGGTGAGTGTGTTTTGGGGATTGGAGAGGGTGAGTGTGTGTTGGGGGTTGGAGGGGGTGAGTGTGTGTTGGGGATTGGAGAGGGTGAGTGTGTGTTGGGGATTGGAGAGGGTGAGCATGTGTTGGGAATTGGAGAGGGTGAGTCTGTGTTCGGGATTGGAGAGGGTGAGTGTGTGTTGGGAGGTTGGAGAGGGTGTGTGGGCGTTGGGGATTGGAGAGGGTGAGTGTGCGTTGGGGGTTGGAGTAGGTGAGCGTGTGTTGGGAATTGGAGAGGGTGAGTCTGTGTTCGGGATTGGAGAGGGTGAGTGTGTGCTGGGGATTGGAGAGGGTGAGTGTGTGTTGGGAGGTTGGAGAGGGTGTGTGGGCATTGGGGATTGGAGAGGGTGAGTGTGCGTTGGGGGTTGGAGTGGGTGAGTGTGTGTTGGGGATTGGAGAGGGTGAGTGAGTGTTGGGGATTGGAGATGGTGATTGTGTGATGTTGGGGAGTGGAGAGAGTGAGTGTGCGTTTGGGATTGGAGAGGGTGAGTGTGTGTTGGGGATTGGAGGGGTGAGTCTGTGATGGTGTTTGGAGAGGGTGAGTGTGTGTTGGGGATTGGAGAGGGTGAGTGTGTGTTGGGGATTGGAGAGGGTGAGTTTGTGTTGGGGATTGGAGAGGGTGAGTGTGTGTTGGGAATTGGAGAGGGTGAGTGTGTGTTGGGGATTGGAGAGGGTGAGTGTGTGTTGGGAATTGGAGAGGGTGAGTGTGTGTTGGGGATTGGAGAGTGTGAGTGTGTGTTGTGGATTGGAGAGGGCGAGCGTGTGTTGGGAATTGGAGAGGGTGAGTCTGTGTTAGGGATTGGAGAGGGTGAGTGTGTGTTGGGAGGTTGGAGAGGGTGTGTGGGCGTTGGGGATTGGATAGGGTGAGTGTGCGTTGGGGGTTGGAGTGGGTGAGTGTGTGCTGGGGATTGGAGAGGGTGAGTGTGTGTTGGGGATTGGAGATGGTGATTGTGTGGTGTTGGGGAGTGGAGAGAGTGAGTGTGCGTTGGGGATTGGAGAGGGTGAGCGTGTGTTGGGAATTGGAGAGGGTGAGTGTGTGTTGGGGATTGGAGAGGGTGAGTGTGTGTTGGGGATTGGAGAGGGTGAGTGTGTGTTGGGGATTGGAGAGGGTGAGTGTGTACGGTATTGGAGAGGGTGAGTGTGTGTTGGGGGTTGTAGAGGGTGAGTGTGTGTTGGGGGTTGGAGAGGGTGAGTCTGTGTTGGGGATTGGAGAGGGTGAGTGTGTGTTGGGGGTTGGAGAGGGTGTGTGTGTGTTGGGGATTGGAGAGGGTGAGTGTGTGTTGGGGATTGGAGAGGGTGGGTGTGTGTTGGGGATTGGAGTGGGTGAGTGTGTGTTGGGGATTGGAGATGGTGATTGTGTGGCGTTGGGGAGTGGAGAGAGTGAGTGTGCGTTGGGGGGTTGGAGAGTTTGAATGTGTGTTGGGGGATGGAGAGGGTGAGTGTGTGTTGGGGATTGGAGAGGGTGAGTGTGTGTTGGGGATTGGAGAGGGTGAGTGTGTGTTGGGGATTGGAGAGGGTGAGTCTGTGTTCGGGATTGGAGAGGGTGAGTCTGTGTTCGGGATTGGTGAGGGTGAGTGTGTGTTGGGAGGTTGGAGAGGGTGTGTGGGCGTTGGGGATTGGAGTGGGTGAGTGTGCGTTGGGGGTTGGAGTGGGTGAGTGTGTGTTGGGGATTGGAGAGGGTGAGCGTGTGTTGGGAATTGGAGAGGGTGAGTCTGTGTTCGGGATTGGAGAGGGTGAGTGTGTGTTGGGAGGTTGGAGAGGGTGTGTGGGCGTTGGGGATTGGAGAGGGTGAGTGTGCGTTGGGGGTTGGAGTAGGTGAGCGTGTGTTGGGAATTGGAGAGGGTGAGTCTGTGTTCGGGATTGGAGAGGGTGAGTGTGTGCTGGGGATTGGAGAGGGTGAGTGTGTGTTGGGAGGTTGGAGAGGGTGTGTGGGCATTGGGGATTGGAGAGGGTGAGTGTGCGTTGGGGGTTGGAGTGGGTGAGTGTGTGTTGGGGATTGGAGAGGGTGAGTGAGTGTTGGGGATTGGAGATGGTGATTGTGTGATGTTGGGGAGTGGAGAGAGTGAGTGTGCGTTTGGGATTGGAGAGGGTGAGTGTGTGTTGGGGATTGGAGGGGTGAGTCTGTGATGGTGTTTGGAGAGGGTGAGTGTGTGTTGGGGATTGGAGAGGGTGAGTGTGTGTTGGGGATTGGAGAGGGTGAGTTTGTGTTGGGGATTGGAGAGGGTGAGTGTGTGTTGGGAATTGGAGAGGGTGAGTGTGTGTTGGGGATTGGAGAGGGTGAGTGTGTGTTGGGAATTGGAGAGGGTGAGTGTGTGTTGGGGATTGGAGAGTGTGAGTGTGTGTTGTGGATTGGAGAGGGCGAGCGTGTGTTGGGAATTGGAGAGGGTGAGTCTGTGTTAGGGATTGGAGAGGGTGAGTGTGTGTTGGGAGGTTGGAGAGGGTGTGTGGGCGTTGGGGATTGGATAGGGTGAGTGTGCGTTGGGGGTTGGAGTGGGTGAGTGTGTGCTGGGGATTGGAGAGGGTGAGTGTGTGTTGGGGATTGGAGATGGTGATTGTGTGGTGTTGGGGAGTGGAGAGAGTGAGTGTGCGTTGGGGATTAGAGAGGGTGAGCGTGTGTTGGGAATTGGAGAGGGTGAGTGTGTGTTGGGGATTGGAGAGGGTGAGTGTGTGTTGGGGATTGGAGAGGGTGAGTGTGTGTTGGGGATTGGAGAGGGTGAGTGTGTTGGGTATTGGAGAGGGTGAGTGTGTGTTGGGGGTTGTAGAGGGTGAGTGTGTGTTGGGGGTTGGAGAGGGTGAGTCTGTGTTGGGGATTGGAGAGGGTGAGTGTGTGTTGGGGGTTGGAGAGGGTGAGTGTGTGTTGGGGATTGGAGAGGGTGAGTGTGTGTTGGGGATTGGAGAGGGTGGGTGTGTGTTGGGGATTGGAGTGGGTGAGTGTGTGTTGGGGATTGGAGATGGTGATTGTGTGGTGTTGGGGAGTGGAGAGAGTGAGTGTGCGTTGGGGGGTTGGAGAGTTTGAATGTGTGTTGGGGGATGGAGAGGGTGAGTGTGTGTTGGGGATTGGAGAGGGTGAGTGTGTGTTGGGGATTTGAGAGGGTGAGTGTGTGTTGGGGATTGGAGAGGGTGAGTCTGTGTTCGGGATTGGAGAGGGTGAGTCTGTGTTCGGGATTGGAGAGGGTGAGTGTGTGTTGGGAGGTTGGAGAGGGTGTGTGGGCGTTGGGGATTGGAGTGGGTGAGTGTGCGTTGGGGGTTGGAGTGGGTGAGTGTGTGTTGGGGATTGGAGAGGGTGAGTGTGTGCTGGGGATTGGAGAGGGTGAGTGTGTGTTGGGGATTGGAGATGGTGAGTGTGTGCTGGGGATTGGAGAGGGTGAGTGTGTGTTGGGGATTGGAGATGGTGATTGTGTGGTGTTGGGGAGTGGAGAGAGTGAGTGTGCGTTGGGGATTGGAGAGGGTGAGCGTGTGTTGGGAATTGGAGAGGGTGAGTGTGTGTTGGGGATTGGAGAGGGTGAGTGTGTGTTGGGGATTGTAGAGGGTGAGTGTGTGTTGGGAGGTTGGAGAGGGTGTGTGGGCGTTGGGGATTGGATAGGGTGAGTGTGCGTTGGGGGTTGGAGTGGGTGAGTGTGTGCTGGGGATTGGAGAGGGTGAGTGTGTGTTGGGGATTGGAGATGGTGATTGTGTGGTGTTGGGGAGTGGAGAGAGTGAGTGTGCGTTGGGGATTGGAGAGGGTGAGCGTGTGTTGGGAATTGGAGAGGGTGAGTGTGTGTTGGGGATTGGAGAGGGTGAGTGTGTGTTGGGGATTGGAGAGGGTGAGTGTGTGTTGGGGATTGGAGAGGGTGAGTGTGTTGGGTATTGGAGAGGGTGAGTGTGTGTTGGGGGTTGTAGAGGGTGAGTGTGTGTTGGGGGTTGGAGAGGGTGAGTCTGTGTTGGGGATTGGAGAGGGTGAGTGTGTGTTGGGGGTTGGAGAGGGTGAGTGTGTGTTGGGGATTGGAGAGGGTGAGTGTGTGTTGGGGATTGGAGAGGGTGGGTGTGTGTTGGGGATTGGAGTGGGTGAGTGTGTGTTGGCGATTGGAGATGGTGATTGTGTGGTGTTGGGGAGTGGAGAGAGTGAGTGTGCGTTGGGGGGTTGGAGAGTTTGAATGTGTGTTGAGGGATGGAGAGGGTGAGTGTGTGTTGGGGATTGGAGAGGGTGAGTGTGTGTTGGGGATTGGAGAGGGTGAGTGTGTGTTGGGGATTGGTGAGGGTGAGTGTGTGTTGGGGATTGGAGAGGGTTAGTGTGTGTTGGGGATTGGAGAGGGTGAGTGTGTTGGGGATTGGAGAGGGTGAGTGTGTGTTGGGGATTGGAGAGGGTGAGTGTGTGTTGGGAATTGGAGAGGGTGAGTGTGTGTTGGAGATTGGAGAGGGTGAGTGTGTGTTGGGAATTGGAGAGGGTGAGTGTGTTTTGGGGATTGGAGAGGGTGAGTGTGTGTTGGGGGTTGGAGAGGGTGAGTGTGTGTTGGGGATTGGAGAGGGTGAGTGTGTGTTGGGGATTGGAGAGGGTGAGCGTGTGTTGGGAATTGGAGAGGGTGAGTCTGTGTTCGGGATTGGAGAGGGTGAGTGTGTGTTGGGAGGTTGGAGAGGGTGTGTGGGCGTTGGGGATTGGAGAGGGTGAGTGTGCGTTGGGGGTTGGAGTGGGTGAGCGTGTGTTGGGAATTGGAGAGGGTGAGTCTGTGTTCGGGATTGGAGAGGGTGAGTGTGTGTTGGGAGGTTGGAGAGGGTGTGTGGGCGTTGGGGATTGGAGAGGGTGAGTGTGCGTTGGGGTTGGAGTGGGTGAGTGTGTGTTGGGGATTGGAGAGGGTGAGTGTGTGTTGGGGATTGGAGATGGTGATTGTGTGGTGTTGGGGAGTGGAGAGAGTGAGTGTGCGTTGGGGATTGGAGAGGGTGAGCGTGTGTTGGGAATTGGAGAGGGTGAGTGTGTGTTGGGAATTGGAGAGGGTGAGTCTGTGTTCGGGATTGGAGAGGGTGAGTCTGTGTTCGGGATTGGAGAGGGTGAGTGTGTGTTGGGAGGTTGGAGAGGGTGTGTGGGCGTTGGGGATTGGAGTGGGTGAGTGTGCGTTGGGGGTTGGAGTGGGTGAGTGTGTGTTGGGGATTGGAGAGGGTGAGTGTGTGCTGGGGATTGGAGAGGGTGAGTGTGTGTTGGGGATTGGAGATGGTGAGTGTGTGCTGGGGATTGGAGAGGGTGAGTGTGTGTTGGGGATTGGAGATGGTGATTGTGTGGTGTTGGGGAGTGGAGAGAGTGAGTGTGCGTTGGGGATTGGAGAGGGTGAGCGTGTGTTGGGAATTGGAGAGGGTGAGTGTGTGTTGGGGATTGGAGAGGGTGAGTGTGTGTTGGGGATTGTAGAGGGTGAGTGTGTGTTGGGAGGTTGGAGAGGGTGTGTGGGCGTTGGGGATTGGATAGGGTGAGTGTGCGTTGGGGGTTGGAGTGGGTGAGTGTGTGCTGGGGATTGGAGAGGGTGAGTGTGTGTTGGGGATTGGAGATGGTGATTGTGTGGTGTTGGGGAGTGGAGAGAGTGAGTGTGCGTTGGGGATTGGAGAGGGTGAGCGTGTGTTGGGAATTGGAGAGGGTGAGTGTGTGTTGGGGATTGGAGAGGGTGAGTGTGTGTTGGGGATTGGAGAGGGTGAGTGTGTGTTGGGAGGTTGGAGAGGGTGTGTGGGCGTTGGGGATTGGATAGGGTGAGTGTGCGTTGGGGGTTGGAGTGGGTGAGTGTGTGCTGGGGATTGGAGAGGGTGAGTGTGTGTTGGGGATTGGAGATGGTGATTGTGTGGTGTTGGGGAGTGGAGAGAGTGAGTGTGCGTTGGGGATTGGAGAGGGTGAGCGTGTGTTGGGAATTGGAGAGGGTGAGTGTGTGTTGGGGATTGGAGAGGGTGAGTGTGTGTTGGGGATTGGAGAGGGTGAGTGTGTGTTGGGGATTGGAGAGGGTGAGTGTGTTGGGTATTGGAGAGGGTGAGTGTGTGTTGGGGGTTGTAGAGGGTGAGTGTGTGTTGGGGGTTGGAGAGGGTGAGTCTGTGTTGGGGATTGGAGAGGGTGAGTGTGTGTTGGGGGTTGGAGAGGGTGAGTGTGTGTTGGGGATTGGAGAGGGTGAGTGTGTGTTGGGGATTGGAGAGGGTGGGTGTGTGTTGGGGATTGGAGTGGGTGAGTGTGTGTTGGGGATTGGAGATGGTGATTGTGTGGTGTTGGGGAGTGGAGAGAGTGATCGTGCGTTGGGGGGTTGGAGAGTTTGAATGTGTGTTGAGGGATGGAGAGGGTGAGTGTGTGTTGGGGATTGGAGAGGGTGAGTGTGTGTTGGGGATTGGAGAGGGTGAGTGTGTGTTGGGGATTGGAGAGGGTGAGTGTGTGTTGGGGATTGGAGAGGGTTAGTGTGTGTTGGGGATTGGAGAGGGTGAGTGTGTTGGGGATTGGAGAGGGTGAGTCTGTGTTGGGGATTGGAGAGGGTGAGTGTGTGTTGGGAATTGGAGAGGGTGAGTGTGTGTTGGGGATTGGAGAGGGTGAGTGTGTGTTGGGAATTGGAGAGGGTGAGTGTGTTTTGGGGATTGGAGAGGGTGAGTGTGTGTTGGGGGTTGGAG
This sequence comes from Scyliorhinus torazame, assembly GCF_047496885.1. Taxonomy (NCBI): domain Eukaryota; kingdom Metazoa; phylum Chordata; class Chondrichthyes; order Carcharhiniformes; family Scyliorhinidae; genus Scyliorhinus; species Scyliorhinus torazame. The sequence continues at coordinate 4,442,973 of NC_092713.1, forward strand.
AGGGTGAGTGTGTGTTGGGGATTGGAGAGGGTGAGTGTGTGTTGGGGATTGGAGAGGGTGAGCGTGTGTTGGGAATTGGAGAGGGTGAGTCTGTGTTCGGGATTGGAGAGGGTGAGTGTGTGTTGGGAGGTTGGAGAGGGTGTGTGGGCGTTGGGGATTGGAGAGGGTGAGTGTGCGTTGGGGGTTGGAGTAGGTGAGCGTGTGTTGGGAATTGGAGAGGGTGAGTCTGTGTTCGGGATTGGAGAGGGTGAGTGTGTGTTGGGAGGTTGGAGAGGGTGTGTGGGCGTTGGGGATTGGAGAGGGTGAGTGTGCGTTGGGGGTTGGAGTGGGTGAGTGTGTGTTGGGGATTGGAGAGGGTGAGTGAGTGTTGGGGATTGGAGATGGTGATTGTGTGATGTTGGGGAGTGGAGAGAGTGAGTGTGCGTTTGGGATTGGAGAGGGTGAGTGTGTGTTGGGGTTTGGAGGGGTGAGTCTGTGATGGTGTTTGGAGAGGGTGAGTGTGTGTTGGGGATTGGAGAGGGTGAGTGTGTGTTGGGGATTGGAGAGGGTGAGTTTGTGTTGGGGATTGGAGAGGGTGAGTGTGTGTTGGGAATTGGAGAGGGTGAGTGTGTGTTGGGGATTGGAGAGGGTGAGTGTGTGTTGGGAATTGGAGAGGGTGAGTGTGTGTTGGGGATTGGAGAGTGTGAGTGTGTGTTGTGGATTGGAGAGGGCGAGCGTGTGTTGGGAATTGGAGAGGGTGAGTCTGTGTCAGGGATTGGAGAGGGTGAGTGTGTGTTGGGAGGTTGGAGAGGGTGTGTGGGCGTTGGGGATTGGATAGGGTGAGTGTGCGTTGGGGGTTGGAGTGGGTGAGTGTGTGCTGGGGATTGGAGAGGGTGAGTGTGTGTTGGGGATTGGAGATGGTGATTGTGTGGTGTTGGGGAGTGGAGAGAGTGAGTGTGCGTTGGGGATTGGAGAGGGTGAGCGTGTGTTGGGAATTGGAGAGGGTGAGTGTGTGTTGGGGATTGGAGAGGGTGAGTGTGTGTTGGGGATTGGAGAGGGTGAGTGTGTGTTGGGGATTGGAGAGGGTGAGTGTGTTGGGTATTGGAGAGGGTGAGTGTGTGTTGGGGGTTGTAGAGGGTGAGTGTGTGTTGGGGGTTGGAGAGGGTGAGTCTGTGTTGGGGATTGGAGAGGGTGAGTGTGTGTTGGGGGTTGGAGAGGGTGAGTGTGTGTTGGGGATTGGAGAGGGTGAGTGTGTGTTGGGGATTGGAGAGGGTGGGTGTGTGTTGGGGATTGGAGTGGGTGAGTGTGTGTTGGGGATTGGAGATGGTGATTGTGTGGTGTTGGGGAGTGGAGAGAGTGAGTGTGCGTTGGGGGGTTGGAGAGTTTGAATGTGTGTTGGGGGATGGAGAGGGTGAGTGTGTGTTGGGGATTGGAGAGGGTGAGTGTGTGTTGGGGATTGGAGAGGGTGAGTGTGTGTTGGGGATTGGAGAGGGTGAGTCTGTGTTCGGGATTGGAGAGGGTGACTCTGTGTTCGGGATTGGAGAGGGTGAGTGTGTGTTGGGAGGTTGGAGAGGGTGTGTGGGCGTTGGGGATTGGAGTGGGTGAGTGTGCGTTGGGGGTTGGAGTGGGTGAGTGTGTGTTGGGGATTGGAGAGGGTGAGTGTGTGCTTGGGATTGGAGAGGGTGAGTGTGTGTTGGGGATTGGAGATGGTGAGTGTGTGCTGGGGATTGGAGAGGGTGAGTGTGTGTTGGGGATTGGAGATGGTGATTGTGTGGTGTTGGGGAGTGGAGAGAGTGAGTGTGCGTTGGGGATTGGAGAGGGTGAGCGTGTGTTGGGAATTGGAGAGGGTGAGTGTGTGTTGGGGATTGGAGAGGGTGAGTGTGTGTTGGGGATTGTAGAGGGTGAGTGTGTGTTGGGAGGTTGGAGAGGGTGTGTGGGCGTTGGGGATTGGATAGGGTGAGTGTGCGTTGGGGGTTGGAGTGGGTGAGTGTGTGCTGGGGATTGGAGAGGGTGAGTGTGTGTTGGGGATTGGAGATGGTGATTGTGTGGTGTTGGGGAGTGGAGAGAGTGAGTGTGCGTTGGGGATTGGAGAGGGTGAGCGTGTGTTGGGAATTGGAGAGGGTGAGTGTGTGTTGGGGATTGGAGAGGGTGAGTGTGTGTTGGGGATTGGAGAGGGTGAGTGTGTGTTGGGGATTGGAGAGGGTGAGTGTGTTGGGTATTGGAGAGGGTGAGTGTGTGTTGGGGGTTGTAGAGGGTGAGTGTGTGTTGGGGGTTGGAGAGGGTGAGTCTGTGTTGGGGATTGGAGAGGGTGAGTGTGTGTTGGGGGTTGGAGAGGGTGAGTGTGTGTTGGGGATTGGAGAGGGTGAGTGTGTGTTGGGGATTGGAGAGGGTGGGTGTGTGTTGGGGATTGGAGTGGGTGAGTGTGTGTTGGGGATTGGAGATGGTGATTGTGTGGTGTTGGGGAGTGGAGAGAGTGAGTGTGCGTTGGGGGGTTGGAGAGTTTGAATGTGTGTTGAGGGATGGAGAGGGTGAGTGTGTGTTGGGGATTGGAGAGGGTGAGTGTGTGTTGGGGATTGGAGAGGGTGAGTGTGTGTTGGGGATTGGAGAGGGTGAGTGTGTGTTGGGGAATGGAGAGGGTTAGTGTGTGTTGGGGATTGGAGAGGGTGAGTGTGTTGGGGATTGGAGAGGGTGAGTCTGTGTTGGGGATTGGAGAGGGTGAGTGTGTGTTGGGAATTGGAGAGGGTGAGTGTGTGTTGGAGATTGGAGAGGGTGAGTGTGTGTTGGGAATTGGAGAGGGTGAGTGTGTTTTGGGGATTGGAGAGGGTGAGTGTGTGTTGGGGGTTGGAGAGGGTGAGTGTGTGTTGGGGATTGGAGAGGGTGAGTGTGTGTTGGGGATTGGAGAGGGTGAGCGTGTGTTGGGAATTGGAGAGGGTGAGTCTGTGTTCGGGATTGGAGAGGGTGAGTGTGTGTTGGGAGGTTGGAGAGGGTGTGTGGGCGTTGGGGATTGGAGAGGGTGAGTGTGCGTTGGGGGTTGGAGTGGGTGAGCGTGTGTTGGGAATTGGAGAGGGTGAGTCTGTGTTCGGGATTGGAGAGGGTGAGTGTGTGTTGGGAGGTTGGAGAGGGTGTGTGGGCGTTGGGGATTGGAGAGGGTGAGTGTGCGTTGGGGTTGGAGTGGGTGAGTGTGTGTTGGGGAATGGAGAGGGTGAGTGTGTGTTGGGGATTGGAGATGGTGATTGTGTGGTGTTGGGGAGTGGAGAGAGTGAGTGTGCGTTGGGGATTGGAGAGGGTGAGCGTGTGTTGGGAATTGGAGAGGGTGAGTGTGTGTTGGGGATTGGAGAGGGTGAGTGTGTGTTGGGGATTGGAGAGGGTGAGTGTGTGTTGGGGATTGGAGAGGGTGAGTGTGTTGGGTATTGGAGAGGGTGAGTGTGTGTTGGGGGTTGGAGAGGGTGAGTGTGTGTTGGGGGTTGGAGAGGGTGAGTCTGTGTTGGGGATTGGAGAGGGTGAGTGTGTGTTGGGGGTTGGAGAGGGTGAGTGTGTGTTGGGGATTGGAGAGGGTGAGTGTGTGTTGGGGTTTGGAGAGGGTGGGTGTGTGTTGGGGATTGGAGTGGGTGAGTGTGTGTTGGGGATTGGAGATGGTGATTGTGTGGTGTTGGGGAGTGGAGAGAGTGAGTGTGCGTTGGGGGGTTGGAGAGTTTGAATGTGTGTTGGGGGATGGAGAGGGTGAGTGTGTGTTGGGGATTGGAGAGGGTGAGTGTGTGTTGGGGATTGGAGAGGGTGAGTGTGTGTTGGGGATTGGAGAGCGTGAGTCTGTGTTCGGGATTGGAGAGGGTGAGTCTGTGTTCGGGATTGGAGAGGGTGAGTGTGTGTTGGGAGGTTGGAGAGGGTGTGTGGGCGTTGGGGATTGGAGTGGGTGAGTGTGCGTTGGGGGTTGGAGTGGGTGAGTGTGTGTTGGGGATTGGAGAGGGTGTGTGTGCTGGGGATTGGAGAGGGTGAGTGTGTGTTGGGGATTGGAGATGGTGAGTGTGTGCTGGGGATTGGAGAGGGTGAGTGTGTGTTGGGGATTGGAGATGGTGATTGTGTGGTGTTGGGGAGTGGAGAGAGTGAGTGTGCGTTGGGGATTGGAGAGGGTGAGCGTGTGTTGGGAATTGGAGAGGGTGAGTGTGTGTTGGGGATTGGAGAGGGTGAGTGTGTGTTGGGGATTGTAGAGGGTGAGTGTGTGTTGGGAGGTTGGAGAGGGTGTGTGGGCGTTGGGGATTGGATAGGGTGAGTGTGCGTTGGGGGTTGGAGTGGGTGAGTGTGTGCTGGGGATTGGAGAGGGTGAGTGTGTGTTGGGGATTGGAGATGGTGATTGTGTGGTGTTGGGGAGTGGAGAGAGTGAGTGTGCGTTGGGGATTGGAGAGGGTGAGCGTGTGTTGGGAATTGGAGAGGGTGAGTGTGTGTTGGGGATTGGAGAGGGTGAGTGTGTGTTGGGGATTGGAGAGGGTGAGTGTGTGTTGGGGATTGGAGAGGGTGAGTGTGTTGGGTATTGGAGAGGGTGAGTGTGTGTTGGGGGTTGTAGAGGGTGAGTGTGTGTTGGGGGTTGGAGAGGGTGAGTCTGTGTTGGGGATTGGAGAGGGTGAGTGTGTGTTGGGGGTTGGAGAGGGTGAGTGTGTGTTGGGGATTGGAGAGGGTGAGTGTGTGTTGGGGATTGGAGAGGGTGGGTGTGTGTTGGGGATTGGAGTGGGTGAGTGTGTGTTGGGGATTGGAGATGGTGATTGTGTGGTGTTGGGGAGTGGAGAGAGTGAGTGTGCGTTGGGGGGTTGGAGAGTTTGAATGTGTGCTGAGGGATGGAGAGGGTGAGTGTGTGTTGGGGATTGGAGAGGGTGAGTGTGTGTTGGGGATTGGAGAGGGTGAGTGTGTGTTGGGGATTGGAGAGGGTGAGTGTGTGTTGGGGATTGGAGAGGGTTAGTGTGTGTTGGGGATTGGAGAGGGTGAGTGTGTTGGGGATTGGAGAGGGTGAGTCTGTGTTGGGGATTGGAGAGGGTGAGTGTGTGTTGGGAATTGGAGAGGGTGAGTGTGTGTTGGGGATTGGAGAGGGTGAGTGTGTGTTGGGAATTGGAGAGGGTGAGTGTGTTTTGGGGATTGGAGAGGGTGAGTGTGTGTTGGGGGTTGGAGAGGGTGAGTATGTGTTGGGGATTGGAGAGGGTGAGTGTGTGTTGGGGATTGGAGAGGGTGAGCGTGTGTTGGGAATTGGAGAGGGTGAGTCTGTGTTCGGGATTGGAGAGGGTGAGTGTGTGTTGGGAGGTTGGAGAGGGTGTGTGGGCGTTGGGGATTGGAGAGGGTGAGTGTGCGTTGGGGGTTGGAGTGGATGAGCGTGTGTTGGGAATTGGAGAGGGTGAGTCTGTGTTCGGGATTGGAGAGGGTGAGTGTGTGTTGGGAGGTTGGAGAGGGTGTGTGGGCGTTGGGGATTGGAGAGGGTGAGTGTGCGTTGGGGTTGGAGTGGGTGAGTGTGTGTTGGGGATTGGAGAGGGTGAGTGAGTGTTGGGGATTGGAGATGGTGATTGTGTGATGTTGGGGAGTGGAGAGAGTGAGTGTGCGTTTGGGATTGGAGAGGGTGAGTGTGTGTTGGGGATTGGAGGGGTGAGTCTGTGATGGTGTTTGGAGAGGGTGAGTGTGTGTTGGGGATTGGAGAGGGTGAGTGTGTGTTGGGGATTGGAGAGGGTGAGTTTGTGTTGGGGATTGGAGAGGGTGAGTGTGTGTTGGGAATTGGAGAGGGTGAGTGTGTGTTGGGGATTGGAGAGGGTGAGTGTGTGTTCGGAATTGGAGAGGGTGAGTGTGTGTTGGGGATTGGAGAGTGTGAGTGTGTGTTGTGGATTGGAGAGGGCGAGCGTGTGTTGGGAATTGGAGAGGGTGAGTCTGTGTTAGGGATTGGAGAGGGTGAGTGTGTGTTGGGAGGTTGGAGAGGGTGTGTGGGCGTTGGGGATTGGATAGGGTGAGTGTGCGTTGGGGGTTGGAGTGGGTGAGTGTGTGCTGGGGATTGGAGAGGGTGAGTGTGTGTTGGGGATTGGAGATGGTGATTGTGTGGTGTTGGGGAGTGGAGAGAGTGAGTGTGCGTTGGGGATTGGAGAGGGTGAGCGTGTGTTGGGAATTGGAGAGGGTGAGTGTGTGTTGGGGATTGGAGAGGGTGAGTGTGTGTTGGGGATTGGAGAGGGTGAGTGTGTGTTGGGGATTGGAGACGGTGAGTGTGTTGGGTATTGGAGAGGGTGAGTGTGTGTTGGGGGTTGTAGAGGGTGAGTGTGTGTTGGGGGTTGGAGAGGGTGAGTCTGTGTTGGGGATTGGAGAGGGTGAGTGTGTGTTGGGGGTTGGAGATGGTGATTGTGTGATGTTGGGGAGTGGAGAGAGTGAGTGTGCGTTTGGGATTGGAGAGGGTGAGTGTGTGTTGGGGATTGGAGGGGTGAGTCTGTGATGGTGTTTGGAGAGGGTGAGTGTGTGTTGGGGATTGGAGAGGGTGAGTGTGTGTTGGGGATTGGAGAGGGTGAGTTTGTGTTGGGGATTGGAGAGGGTGAGTGTGTGTTGGGAATTGGAGAGGGTGAGTGTGTGTTGGGGGTTGGAGAGGGTGAGTGTGTGTTGGGAATTGGAGAGGGTGAGTGTGTGTTGGGGATTGGAGAGTGTGAGTGTGTGTTGTGGATTGGAGAGGGCGAGCGTGTGTTGGGAATTGGAGAGGGTGAGTCTGTGTTAGGGATTGGAGAGGGTGAGTGTGTGTTGGGAGGTTGGAGAGGGTGTGTGGGCGTTGGGGATTGGATAGGGTGAGTGTGCGTTGGGGGTTGGAGTGGGTGAGTGTGTGCTGGGGATTGGAGAGGGTGAGTGTGTGTTGGGGATTGGAGATGGTGATTGTGTGGTGTTGGGGAGTGGAGAGAGTGAGTGTGCGTTGGGGATTGGAGAGGGTGAGCGTGTGTTGGGAATTGGAGAGGGTGAGTGTGTGTTGGGGATTGGAGAGGGTGAGTGTGTGTTGGGGATTGGAGAGGGTGAGTGTGTGTTGGGGATTGGAGAGGGTGAGTGTGTTGGGTATTGGAGAGGGTGAGTGTGTGTTGGGGGTTGTAGAGGGTGAGTGTGTGTTGGGGGTTGGAGAGGGTGAGTCTGTGTTGGGGATTGGAGAGGGTGAGTGTGTGTTGGGGGTTGGAGAGGGTGAGTGTGTGTTGGGGATTGGAGAGGGTGAGTGTGTGTTGGGGATTGGAGAGGGTGGGTGTGTGTTGGGGATTGGAGTGGGTGAGTGTGTGTTGGGGATTGGAGATGGTGATTGTGTGGTGTTGGGGAGTGGAGAGAGTGAGTGTGCGTTGGGGGGTTGGAGAGTTTGAATGTGTGTTGGGGGATGGAGAGGGTGAGTGTGTGTTGGGGATTGGAGAGGGTGAGTGTGTGTTGGGGATTGGAGAGGGTGAGTGTGTGTTGGGGATTGGAGAGGGTGAGTCTGTGTTCGGGATTGGAGAGGGTGAGTGTGTGTTGGGAGGTTGGAGAGGGTGTGTGGGCGTTGGGGATTGGAGTGGGTGAGTGTGCGTTGGGGGTTGGAGTGGGTGAGTGTGTGTTGGGGATTGGAGAGGGTGAGTGTGTTTTGGGGGTTGGAGATGGTGATTGTGTGGTGTTGGGGAGTGGAGAGAGTGAGTGTGCGTTGGGAGGTTGGAGAGTTTGAATGTGTGTTGGGGGTTGGAGAGGGTGAGTGTGTGTTGGGGATTGGAGAGGGTGAGTGTGTGTTGGGGATTGGAGAGGGTGAGTGTGTGTTGGGGATTGGAGGGGTGAGTCTGTGATGGTGATTGGAGAGGGTGAGTGTGTGTTGGGGATTGGAGAGGGTGAGTGTGTTGGGGATTGGAGAGTGTGAGTCTGTGTTGGGGATTGGAGAGGGTGAGTGTGTGTTGGGGGTTGGAGAGGGTGAGTCTGTGTTGGGGATTGGAGAGGGTGAGTGTTTGTTGGGAGGTTGGAGAGGGTGTGTGTGTTGGGGATTGGAGAGGGTGAGTGTGTGTTGGGGAATGGAGAGGGTGAGTGTGTGTTGGGGATTGGAGAGGGTGAGTGTTTGTTGGGGAATGGAGAGGGTGAGTGTGTGTTGGGGGTTGGAGAGGGTGAGTGTGTGTTGGGGATTGGAGAGGGTGAGTGTGCGTCGGGGGTTGGAGTGGGTGAGTGTGTGTTGGGGATTGGAGAAGGTGAGTGTGTGTTGGGGATTGGAGAGGGTGAGTGTGTGTTGGGAATTTGGAGAGGGTGAGTGTGTGTTGGGGATTGGAGAGGGTGAGCGTGTGTTGGGGATTGGAGAGGGTGAGTGTGTGTTGGGGATTGGAGAGGGTGAGTGTGTGATGGGAATTGGAGAGGGTGAGTGTGTGTTGGGGATTGGAGAGGGTGAGTGTGTGTTGGGGATTGGAGAGGGTGAGTGTGCATTGGGGATTGGAGTGGGTGAGTGTGCGTTGGGGATTGGAGTGGGTGAGTGTGTGTTGGGGATTGGAGAGGGTGAGTGTGTGTTGGGGAATGGAGAGGGTGAGTGTGTGTTGGGGATTGGAGAGGGTGAGTGTTTGTTGGGGAATGGAGAGGGTGAGTGTGTGTTGGGGGTTGGAGAGGGTGAGTGTGTGTTGGGGATTGGAGAGGGTGAGTGTGCGTCGGGGGTTGGAGTGGGTGAGTGTGTGTTGGGGATTGGAGAGGGTGAGTGTGTGTTGGGGATTGGAGAGGGAGAGTGTGTGTTGGGGATTGGAGCGGGTGAGTGTGTGTTGGGGATTGGAGAGGGTGAGTGTGTGTTGGGAATTGGAGAGGCTGAGTGTGTGTTGGGGATTGGAGAGGGTGAGTGTGTGTTGGGGATTGGAGAGGGTGAGTGTGTGTTGGGGATTGGAGAGGGTGAATGTGTGTTAGGGATTGGAGAGGGTGAGTGTGTGTTGGGGATTGGAGAGGGTGAGTGTGTGTTGGGGATTGGAGAGTGTGAATGTGTGTTAGGGATTGGAGAGGGTGAGTGTGTGTTGGGGATTGGAGACGGTGAGTGTGTGCTGAGAGTGGAGAGGGTGAGTGTGTGCTGGGAGTGGAGAGGGTGAGTGTGTGTTGGGGATTGGAGAGGGTGTGTATGTTGGGGACTGGAGAGTGTTAGTGTTTATTGGGGATTGGAGAGGGTGTGTGTGTTGGGGATTGGAGAGGGTGAGCGTGTGTTGGGAATTGGAGAGGTTGAGAGTGTGTTGGGGATTGGAGAGGGTGAGTGTGTTTTGGGGATTGGAGAGTGTGAGTGTGTGTTGGGAATTGGAGAGGGTGAGTGTGTTTTGGGGATTGGAGAGGGTGAGTGTGTGTTGGGGGTTGGAGAGGGTGAGTGTGTGTTGGGGATTGGAGAGGGTGAGTGTGTGTTGGTGATTGGAGAGGGTGAGTCTGTGTTCGGGATTGGAGAGGGTGAGTGTGTGTTGGGAGATTGGAGAGGGTGTGTGGGCGTTGGGGATTGGAGAGGTTGAGTGTGCGTTGGGGGTTGTAGTGGGTGAGTGTGTGTTGGGGATTGGAGAGGGTGATTGTGTGGTGTTGGGGAGTGAAGAGAGTGAGTGTGCGTTGGGGATTGGAGAGGGTGAGTGTGTGTTGGGGATTGGAGGGGTGAGTCTGTGATGGTGATTGGAGAGGGTGAGTGTGTGTTGGGGATTGGAGAGGGTGAGTGTGTGTTGGGGATTGGAAAGGGTGAGTGTGTGTTGGGGATTGGAGAGGGTGAGTGTGTGTTGGGGATTGGAGAGGGTGAGTGTGTGTTGTGGATTGGAGAGGGTGAGTGTGTTTTGGGGATTGGAGAGGGTGAGTGTGTGTTGGTAATTGGAGAGGGTGAGTGTGTGTTTGGGATTGGAGAGGGTGAGCGTGTGCTGGGAATTGGAGAGGGTGAGTCTGTGTTCGGGATTGGAGAGGGTGAGTGTGTGTTGGGAGGTTGGAGAGGGTGTGTGGGCGTTGGGGATTGGAGAGGGTGAGTGTGCGTTGGGGGTTGGAGTGGGTGAGTGTGTGTTGGGGATTGGAGAGGGTGAGTGTGTGTTGGGGGTTGGAGATGGTGATTGTGTGGTGTTGGGGAGTGGAGAGAGTGAGTGTGCGTTGGGAGGTTGGAGAGTTTGAATGTGTGTTGGGGGTTGGAGAGGGTGAGTGTGTGTTGGGGATTGGAGAGGGTGAGTGTGTGTTGGGGATTGGAGAGGGTGAGTGTGTGTTGGGGATTGGAGGGGTGAGTCTGTGATGGTGATTGGAGAGGGTGAGTGTGTGTTGGGGATTGGAGAGGGTGAGTGTGTTGGGGATTGGAGAGTGTGAGTCTGTGTTGGGGATTGGAGAGGGTGAGTGTGTGTTGGGGGTTGGAGAGGGTGAGTCTGTGTTGGGGATTGGAGAGGGTGAGTGTTTGTTGGGAGGTTGGAGAGGGTGTGTGTGTTGGGGATTGGAGAGGGTGAGTGTGTGTTGGGGAATGGAGAGGGTGAGTGTGTGTTGGGGATTGGAGAGGGTGAGTGTTTGTTGGGGAATGGAGAGGGTGAGTGTGTGTTGGGGGTTGGAGAGGGTGAGTGTGTGTTGGGGATTGGAGAGGGTGAGTGTGCGTCGGGGGTTGGAGTGGGTGAGTGTGTGTTGGGGATTGGAGAGGGTGAGTGTGTGTTGGGGATTGGAGAGGGTGAGTGTGTGTTGGGAATTTGGAGAGGGTGAGTGTGTGTTGGGGATTGGAGAGGGTGAGCGTTTGTTGGGGATTGGAGAGGGTGAGTGTGTGTTGGGGATTGGAGAGGGTGAGTGTGTGATGGGAATTGGAGAGGGTGAGTGTGTGTTGGGGATTGGAGAGGGTGAGTGTGTGTTGGGGATTGGAGAGGGTGAGTGTGCATTGGGGATTGGAGTGGGTGAGTGTGTGTTGGGGATTGGAGTGGGTGAGTGTGTGTTGGGGATTGGAGAGGGTGAGTGTGTGTTGGGGAATGGAGAGGGTGAGTGTGTGTTGGGGATTGGAGAGGGTGAGTGTTTGTTGGGGAATGGAGAGGGTGAGTGTGTGTTGGGGGTTGGAGAGGGTGAGTGTGTGTTGGGGATTGGAGAGGGTGAGTGTGCGTCGGGGGTTGGAGTGGGTGAGTGTGTGTTGGGGATTGGAGAGGGTGAGTGTGTGTTGGGGATTGGAGAGGGTGAGTGTGTGTTGGGGATTGGAGCGGATGAGTGTGTGTTGGGGATTGGAGAGGGTGAGTGTGTGTTGGGAATTGGAGAGGCTGAGTGTGTGTTGGGGATTGGAGAGGGTGAGTGTGTGTTGGGGATTGGAGAGGGTGAGTGTGTGTTGGGGATTGGAGATGGTGAATGTGTGTTAGGGATTGGAGAGGGTGAGTGTGTGTTGGGGATTGGAGAGGGTGAGTGTGTGTTGGGGATTGGAGAGGGTGAGTGTGTGTTGGGGATTGGAGAGTGTGAATGTGTGTTAGGGATTGGAGAGGGTGAGTGTGTGTTGGGGATTGGAGACGGTGAGTGTGTGCTGAGAGTGGAGAGGGTGAGTGTGTGCTGGGAGTGGAGAGGGCGAGTGTGTGTTGGGGATTGGAGAGGGTGTGTATGCTGGGGACTGGAGAGTGTTAGTGTTTATTGGGGATTGGAGAGGGTGTGTGTGTTGGGGATTGGAGAGGGTGAATGTGTGTTAGGGATTGGAGAGGGTGTGTATGTTGGGTACTGGAGAGTGTTAGTGTTTATTGGGGATTGGAGAGGGTGTGTGTGTTGGGGATTGGAGAGGGTGAGCGTGTGTTGGGAATTGGAGAGGTTGAGAGTGTGTTGGGGATTGGAGAGGGTGAGTGTGTTTTGGGGATTGGAGAGTGTGAGTGTGTGTTGGGAATTGGAGAGGGTGAGTGTGTTTTGGGGATTGGAGAGGGTGAGTGTGTGTTGGGGGTTGGAGAGGGTGAGTGTGTGTTGGGGATTGGAGAGGGTGAGTGTGTGTTGGTGATTGGAGAGGGTGAGTCTGTGTTCGGGATTGGAGAGGGTGAGTGTGTGTTGGGAGATTGGAGAGGGTGTGTGGGCGTTGGGGATTGGAGAGGTTGAGTGTGCGTTGGGGGTTGTAGTGGGTGAGTGTGTGTTGGGGATTGGAGAGGGTGATTGTGTGGTGTTGGGGAGTGAAGAGAGAGAGTGTGCGTTGGGGATTGGAGAGGGTGAGTGTGTGTTGGGGATTGGAGGGGTGAGTCTGTGATGGTGATTGGAGAGGGTGAGTGTGTGTTGGGGATTGGAGAGGGTGAGTGTGTGTTGGGGATTGGAGAGGGTGAGTGTGTGTTGGGGATTGGAGAGGGTGAGTGTGTGTTGGGGATTGGAGAGGGTGAGTGTGTGTTGTGGATTGGAGAGGGTGAGTGTGTTTTGGGGATTGGAGAGGGTGAGTGTGTGTTGGTAATTGGAGAGGGTGAGTGTGTGTTTGGGATTGGAGAGGGTGAGTGTGTGTTGGGAATTGGAGAGGGTGAGTCTGTGTTCGGGATTGGAGAGGGTGAGTGTGTGTTGGGAGGTTGGAGAGGGTGTGTGGGCGTTGGGGATTGGAGAGGGTGAGTGTGCGTTGGGGGTTGGAGTGGGTGAGTGTGTGTTGGTGATTGGAGAGGGTGAGTCTGTGTTCGGGATTGGAGAGGGTGAGTGTGTGTTGGGAGAATGGAGAGGGTGTGTGGGCGTTGGGGATTGGAGAGGTTGAGTGTGCGTTGGGGGTTGTAGTGGGTGAGTGTGTGTTGGGGGTTGGAGATGGTGATTGTGTGGTGTTGGGGAGTGGAGAGAGTGAGTGTGCGTTGGGAGGTTGGAGAGTTTGAATGTGTGTTGGGGGTTGGAGAGGGTGAGTGTGTGTTGGGGATTGGAGAGGGTGAGTGTGTGTTGGGGATTGGAGAGGGTGAGTGTGTGTTGGGGATTGGAGGGGTGAGTCTGTGATGGTGATTGGAGAGGGTGAGTGTGTGTTGGGGTTTGGAGAGGGTGAGTGTGTTGGGGATTGGAGAGTGTGAGTCTGTGTTGGGGATTGGAGAGGGTGAGTGTGTGTTGGGGGTTGGAGAGGGTGAGTCTGTGTTGGGGATTGGAGAGGGTGAGTGTTTGTTGGGAGGTTGGAGAGGGTGTGTGTGTTGGGGATTGGAGAGGGTGAGTGTGTGTTGGGGAATGGAGAGGGTGAGTGTGTGTTGGGGATTGGAGAGGGTGAGTGTTTGTTGGGGAATGGAGAGGGTGAGTGTGTGTTGGGGGTTGGAGAGGGTGAGTGTGTGTTGGGGATTGGAGAGGGTGAGTGTGCGTCGGGGGTTGGAGTGGGTGAGTGTGTGTTGGGGATTGGAGAGGGTGAGTGTGTGTTGGGGATTGGAGAGGGTGAGTGTGTGTTGGGAATTTGGAGAGGGTGAGTGTGTGTTGGGGATTGGAGAGGGTGAGCGTGTGTTGGGGATTGGAGAGGGTGAGTGTGTGTTGGGGATTGGAGAGGGTGAGTGTGTGATGGGAATTGGAGAGGGTGAGTGTGTGTTGGGGATTGGAGAGGGTGAGTGTGTGTTGGGGATTGGAGAGGGTGAGTGTGCATTGGGGATTGGAGTGGGTGAGTGTGCGTTCGGGATTGGAGTGGGTGAGTGTGTGTTGGGGATTGGAGAGGGTGAGTGTGTGTTGGGGAATGGAGAGGGTGAGTGTGTGTTGGGGGTTGGAGAGGGTGAGTGTGTGTTGGGGATTGGAGAGGGTGAGTGTGCGTCGGGGGTTGGAGTGGGTGAGTGTGTGTTGGGGATTGGAGAGGGTGAGTGTGTGTTGGGGATTGGAGAGGGTGAGTGTGTGTTGGGGATTGGAGAGGGTGAGTGTGTGTTGGGGATTGGAGAGGGTGAGTGTGCGTCGGGGGTTGGAGTGGGTGAGTGTGTGTTGGGGATTGGAGAGGGTGAGTGTGTGTTGGGGATTGGAGAGGGTGAGTGTGTGTTGGGAATTTGGAGAGGGTGAGTGTGTGTTGGGGATTGGAGAGGGTGAGCGTGTGTTGGGGATTGGAGAGGGTGAGTGTGTGTTGGGGATTGGAGAGGGTGAGTGTGTGATGGGAATTGGAGAGGGTGAGTGTGTGTTGGGGATTGGAGAGGGTGAGTGTGTGTTGGGGATTGGAGAGGGTGAGTGTGCATTGGGGATTGGAGTGGGTGAGTGTGCGTTCGGGATTGGAGTGGGTGAGTGTGTGTTGGGGATTGGAGAGGGTGAGTGTGTGTTGGGGAATGGAGAGGGTGAGTGTGTGTTGGGGATTGGAGAGGGTGAGTGTTTGTTGTGGAATGGAGAGGGTGAGTGTGTGTTGGGGGTTGGAGAGGGTGAGTGTGTGTTGGGGATTGGAGAGGGTGAGTGTGCGTCGGGGGTTGGAGTGGGTGAGTGTGTGTTGGGGATTGGAGAGGGTGAGTGTGTGTTGGGGATTGGAGAGGGTGAGTGTGTGTTGGGGATTGGAGCGGGTGAGTGTGTGTTGGGGATTGGAGAGGGTGAGTGTGTGTTTGGAATTGGAGAGGCTGAGTGTGTGTTGGGGATTGGAGAGGGTGAGTGTGTGTTGGGGATTGGAGAGGGTGAGTGTGTGTTGGGGATTGGAGAGGGTGAATGTGTGTTAGGGATTGGAGAGGGTGAGTGTGTGTTGGGGATTGGAGAGGGTGAGTGTGTGTTGGGGATTGGAGAGGGTGAGTGTGTGTTGGGGATTGGAGAGTGTGAATGTGTGTTAGGGATTGGAGAGGGTGAGTGTGTGTTGGGGATTGGAGACGGTGAGTGTGTGCTGAGAGTGGAGAGGGTGAGTGTGTGCTGGGAGTGGAGAGGGTGAGTGTGTGTTGGGGATTGGAGAGGGTGTGTATGTTGGGGACTGGAGAGTGTTAGTGTTTATTGGGGATTGGAGAGGGTGTGTGTGTTGGGGATTGGAGAGGGTGAGCGTGTGTTGGGAATTGGAGAGGGTGAGAGTGTGTTGGGGATTGGAGAGGGTGCGTGTGTGTTGGGGATTGGAGAGGGTGAGCGTGTTTTGGGGATTGGAGATGGTGAGCGTGTCTTGGGAATTGGAGAGGGTGTGTGTGTGTTGGGGATTTGAGAGGGTGAGTGTGTGTTGGGAATTTGTAGAGGGTGAGTGTGTGTTCGGGATTGGAGAGGGTGAGCGTGTGTTGGGGATTGGAGAGGGTGAGTGTGTGTTGGGGATTGGAGAGGGTGAGTGTGTGATGGGAATTGGAGAGGGTGAGTGTGTGTTGGGGATTGGAGAGGGTGAGTGTGTGTTGGGGATTGGAGAGGGTGAGTGTGCGTTGGGGATTGGAGAGGGTGAGTGTGCGTTGGGGATTGGAGAGGGTGAGTGTGTGTTGGGGATTGGAGAGGGTGAGTGTGTGTTGGGGATTGGAGATGGTGAGTGTGTGTTGGGGAGTGGAGAGAGTGAGTGTGCGTTGGGAGGTTGGAGAGTTTGAATGTGTGTTGGGGGTTGGAGAGGGTGAGTGTGTGTTGGGAATTGGAGAGGGTGAGTGTGTGTTGGGGAGTGGAGAGGGTGAGTGTGTGTTGGGGATTGGAGAGGGTGAGTGTGTGTTGGGGGTTGGAGAGGGTGAGTGTGTGTTGGGGATTGGAGAGGGTGAGTGTGTGTTGGGGATTGGAGAGGGTGAGTGTGTGTTGGGAATTGGAGAGGCTGAGTGTGTGTTGGGGATTGGAGAGGGTGAGTGTGTGTTGGGGATTGGAGAGGGTGAGTGTGTGTTGGGAATTGGAGAGGCTGAGTGTGTGTTGGGGATTGGAGAGGGTGAGTGTGTGTTGGGAATTGGAGAGGGTGAGTGTGTGTTGGGGATTGGAGAGGGTGAGTGTGTGTTGGGGATTGGAGAGGGTGAATGTGTGTTGGGGATTGGAGAGGGTGAGTGTGTGTTGGGGATTGGAGAGGGTGGGTGTGTGTTGGGGATTGGAGAGGGTGAGTGTGTGTTGGGGATTGGAGAGGGTGAGTGTGTGTCGGGGATTGGAGAAGGTGAGTGTGTGTTGTGGATTGGAGAGGGCGAGTGTGTGTTGGGAATTGGAGAGGGTGAGTCTGTGTTAGGGATTGGAGAGGGTGAGTGTGTGTTGGGAGGTTGGAGAGGGTGTGTGGGCATTGGGGATTGGAGAGGGTGAGTGTGCGTTGGGGGTTGGAGTGGGTGAGTGTGTGTTGGGGATTGGAGAGGGTGAGTGTGTGTTGGGGATTGGAGATGGTGATTGAGTGGTGTTGGGGAGTGGAGAGAGTGAGTGTGCGTTGGGGATTGGAGAGGGTGAGCGTGTGTTGGGAATTGGAGAGGGTGAGTGTGTGTTGGGGATTGGAGAGGGTGAGTGTGCGTTGGGGATTGGAGAGGGTGAGTGTGCGTTGGGGGTTGGAGTGGGTGAGTGTGTGTTGGGGATTGGAGAGGGTGAGTGTGTGTTGGGGATTGGAGAGGGTGAGTGTGTTGGGGATTGGAGAGGGTGAGTGTGTGTTGGGGGTTGGAGAGGGTGAGTGTGTGTTGGGGGTTGGAGAGGGTGAGTCTGTGTTGGGGATTGGAGAGGGTGAGTGTGTGTTGGGGGTTGGAGAGGGTGAGTGTGTGTTGGGGGTTGGAGAGGGTGAGTCTGTGTTGGGGATTGGAGAGGGTGAGTGTGTGTTAGGGGTTGGAGCGGGTGAGTGTGTGTTGGGAATTGGAGAGGCTGAGTGTGTGTTGGGGATTGGAGAGGGTGAGTGTGTGTTGGGGATTGGAGAGGGTGAGTGTGTGTTGGGGATTGGAGAGGGTGAGTGTGTTGGGGATTGGAGAGGGTGAGTGTGTTGGGGAATGGAGAGGGTGAGTGTGTGTTGTGGATTGGAGAGGGTGAGTGTGTTTTGGGGATTGGAGAGGGTGAGTGTGTGTTGGGAATTGGAGAGGGTGAGTGTGCGTCGGGGGTTGGAGTGGGTGAGTGTGTGTTGGGGATTGGAGAGGGTGAGTGTGTGTTGGGGATTGGAGAGGGTGAGTGTGTGTTGGGAATTTGGAGAGGGTGAGTGTGTGTTGGGGATTGGAGAGGGTGAGCGTGTGTTGGGGATTGGAGAGGGTGAGTGTGTGTTGGGGATTGGAGAGGGTGAGTGAGTGATGGGAATTGGAGAGGGTGAGTGTGTGTTGGGGATTGGAGAGGGTGAGTGTGTGTTGGGGATTGGAGAGGGTGAGTGTGCATTGGGGATTGGAGTGGGTGGGTGTGCGTTGGGGATTGGAGTGGGTGAGTGTGTGTTGGGGATTGGAGAGGGTGAGTGTGTGTTGGGGAATGGAGTGGGAGATTGTGTGTTGGGGATTGGAGAGGGTGAGTGTTTGTTGGGGAATGGAGAGGGTGAGTGTGTGTTGGGAGTTGGAGAGGGTGAGTGTGTGTTGGGGATTGGAGAGGGTGAGTGTGCGTCGGGGGTTGGAGTGGGTGAGTGTGTGTTGGGGATTGGAGAGGGTGAGTGTGTGTTGGGGATTGGAGCGGGTGAGTGTGTGTTGGGGATTGGAGAGGGTGAGTGTGTGTTGGGAATTGGAGAGGCTGAGTGTGTGTTGGGAATTGGAGAGGGTGAGTGTGTGTTGGGGATTGGAGAGGGTGAGTGTGTGTTGGGGATTGGAGAGGGTGAATGTGTGTTAGGGATTGGAGAGGGTGAGTGTGTGTTGGGGATTGGAGAGGGTGAGTGTGTGTTGGGGATTGGAGAGGGTGAGTGTGTGTTGGGGATTGGAGAGTGTGAATGTGTGTTAGGGATTGGAGAGGGTGAGTGTGTGTTGGGGATTGGAGACGGTGAGTGTGTGCTGAGAGTGGAGAGGGTGAGTGTGTGCTGGGAGTGGAGAGGGTGAGTGTGTGTTGGGGATTGGAGAGGGTGTGTATGTTGGGGACTGGAGAGTGTTAGTGTTTATTGGGGATTGGAGAGGGTGTGTGTGTTGGGGATTGGAGAGGGTGAGTGTGTGTTGGGGATTGGAGAGGGTGAGTGTGTGATGGGAATTGGAGAGGGTGAGTGTGTGTTGGGGATTGGAGAGGGTGAGTGTGTGTTGGGGATTGGAGAGGGTGAGTGTGTGTTGGGAATTGGAGAGGGTGAGTCTGTGTTGGTGATTGGAGAGGGTGAGTGTGTGTTGGGGGTTGGAGAGGGTGAGAGTGTGTTGGGGATTGGAGAGGGTGAGTGTGTGTTGGGGATTGGAGAGGGTGAGTGTGTGTTGGGGATTGGAGAGGGTGAATGTGTGTTGGGGACTGGAGAGGGTGAGTGTGTGTTGGGGATTGGAGAGGGTGGGTGTGTGTTGGGGATTGGAGAGGGTGAGTGTGTGTTGGGGATTGGAGAGTGTGAGTGTGTGTTGGGAATTGGAGAGGGTGAGTGTGTGTTGGGGATTGGAGAAGGTGAGTGTGTGTTGTGGATTGGAGAGGGCGAGTGTGTGTTGGGAATTGGAGAGGGTGAGTCTGTGTTAGGGATTGGAGAGGGTGAGTGTGTGTTGGGAGGTTGGAGAGGGTGTGTGGGCATTGGGGATTGGAGAGGGTGAGTGTGCGTTGGGGGTTGGAGTGGGTGAGTGTGTGTTGGGGATTGGAGAGGGTGAGTGTGTGTTGGGGATTGGAGATGGTGATTGAGTGGTGTTGGGGAGTGGAGAGAGTGAGTGTGCGTTGGGGATTGGAGAGGGTGAGCGTGTGTTGGGAATTGGAGAGGGTGAGTGTGTGTTGGGGATTGGAGAGGGTGAGTGTGTGTTGGGGATTGGAGATGGTGAGTGTGTGTTGGGGATTGGAGAGGGTGAGTGTGTTGGGGATTGGAGAGGGTGAGTGTGTGTTGGGGGTTGGAGAGGGTGAGTGTGTGTTGGGGGTTGGAGAGGGTGAGTCTGTGTTGGGGATTGGAGAGGGTGAGTGTGTGTTGGGGGTTGGAGAGGGTGAGTCTGTGTTGGGGATTGGAGAGGGTGAGTGTGTGTTAGGGGTTGGAGCGGGTGAGTGTGTGTTGGGAATTGGAGAGGCTGAGTGTGTGTTGGGGATTGGAGAGGGTGAGTGTGTGTGGGGGATTGGAGAGGGTGAGTGTGTGTTGGGGATTGGAGAGGGTGAGTGTGTTGGGGATTGGAGAGGGTGAGTGTGTTGGGGATTGGAGAGGGTGAGTGTGTGTTGGGGATTGGAGAGGGTGAGTATGTGTTGTGGATTGGAGAGGGTGAGTGTGTTTTGGGGATTGGAGAGGGTGAGTGTGTGTTGGGAATTGGAGAGGGTGACTGTGTTTTGGGGATTGGAGAGGGTGAGTGTTTGTTGGGGGTTGGAGAGGGTGAGTGTGTGTTGGGGATTGGAGAGGGTGAGTGTGTGTTGGGGATTGGAGAGGGTGAGCGTGTGTTGGGAATTGGAGAGGGTGAGTCAGTGTTCGGGATTGGAGAGGGTGAGTGTGTGTTGGGAGGTTGGAGAGGGTGTGTGGGCGTTGGGGATTGGAGAGGGTGAGTGTGCGTTGGGGGTTGGAGTGGGTGAGTGTGTGTTGGGGATTGGAGAGGGTGAGTGTGCGTTGGGGATTGGAGAGGGTGAGTGTGTGTTGGGGATTGGAGGGGTGAGTCTGTGATGGTGATTGGAGAGGGTGAGTGTGTGTTGGGGATTGGAGAGGGTGAGTGTGTGTTGGGGATTGGAGAGGGTGAGTTTGTGTTGGGGATTGGAGAGGGTGAGTGTGTGTTGGGGGTTGGAGAGGGTGAGTCTGTGTTGGGGATTGGAGAGGGTGAGTGTGTGTTGGGGGTTGGAGAGGGTGAGTGTGTGTTGGGGGTTGGAGAGGGTGAGTCTGTGTTGGGGATTGGAGAGGGTGAGTGTGTGTTAGGGGTTGGAGCGGGTGAGTGTGTGTTGGGAATTGGAGAGGCTGAGTGTGTGTTGGGGATTGGAGAGGGTGAGTGTGTGTTGGGGATTGGAGAGGGTGAGTGTGTGTTGGGGATTGGAGAGGGTGAGTGTGTTGGGGATTGGAGAGGGTGAGTGTGTTGGGGAATGGAGAGGGTGAGTGTGTGTTGTGGATTGGAGAGGGTGAGTGTGTTTTGGGGATTGGAGAGGGTGAGTGTGTGTTGGGAATTGGAGAGGGTGAGTGTGCGTCGGGGGTTGGAGTGGGTGAGTGTGTGTTGGGGATTGGAGAGGGTGAGTGTGTGTTGGGGATTGGAGAGGGTGAGTGTGTGTTGGGAATTTGGAGAGGGTGAGTGTGTGTTGGGGATTGGAGAGGGTGAGCGTGTGTTGGGGATTGGAGAGGGTGAGTGTGTGTTGGGGATTGGAGAGGGTGAGTGAGTGATGGGAATTGGAGAGGGTGAGTGTGTGTTGGGGATTGGAGAGGGTGAGTGTGTGTTGGGGATTGGAGAGGGTGAGTGTGCATTGGGGATTGGAGTGGGTGGGTGTGCGTTGGGGATTGGAGTGGGTGAGTGTGTGTTGGGGATTGGAGAGGGTGAGTGTGTGTTGGGGAATGGAGTGGGAGATTGTGTGTTGGGGATTGGAGAGGGTGAGTGTTTGTTGGGGAATGGAGAGGGTGAGTGTGTGTTGGGAGTTGGAGAGGGTGAGTGTGTGTTGGGGATTGGAGAGGGTGAGTGTGCGTCGGGGGTTGGAGTGGGTGAGTGTGTGTTGGGGATTGGAGAGGGTGAGTGTGTGTTGGGGATTGGAGCGGGTGAGTGTGTGTTGGGGATTGGAGAGGGTGAGTGTGTGTTGGGAATTGGAGAGGCTGAGTGTGTGTTGGGAATTGGAGAGGGTGAGTGTGTGTTGGGGATTGGAGAGGGTGAGTGTGTGTTGGGGATTGGAGAGGGTGAATGTGTGTTAGGGATTGGAGAGGGTGAGTGTGTGTTGGGGATTGGAGAGGGTGAGTGTGTGTTGGGGATTGGAGAGGGTGAGTGTGTGTTGGGGATTGGAGAGTGTGAATGTGTGTTAGGGATTGGAGAGGGTGAGTGTGTGTTGGGGATTGGAGACGGTGAGTGTGTGCTGAGAGTGGAGAGGGTGAGTGTGTGCTGGGAGTGGAGAGGGTGAGTGTGTGTTGGGGATTGGAGAGGGTGTGTATGTTGGGGACTGGAGAGTGTTAGTGTTTATTGGGGATTGGAGAGGGTGTGTGTGTTGGGGATTGGAGAGGGTGAGTGTGTGTTGGGGATTGGAGAGGGTGAGTGTGTGATGGGAATTGGAGAGGGTGAGTGTGTGTTGGGGATTGGAGAGGGTGAGTGTGTGTTGGGGATTGGAGAGGGTGAGTGTGTGTTGGGAATTGGAGAGGGTGAGTGTGTTGGTGATTGGAGAGGGTGAGTGTGTGTTGGGGGTTGGAGAGGGTGAGAGTGTGTTGGGGATTGGAGAGGGTGAGTGTGTGTTGGGGATTGGAGAGGGTGAGTGTGTGTTGGGGATTGGAGAGGGTGAATGTGTGTTGGGGACTGGAGAGGGTGAGTGTGTGTTGGGGATTGGAGAGGGTGGGTGTGTGTTGGGGATTGGAGAGGGTGAGTGTGTGTTGGGGATTGGAGAGTGTGAATGTGTGTTGGGAATTGGAGAGGGTGAGTGTGTGTTGGGGATTGGAGAAGGTGAGTGTGTGTTGTGGATTGGAGAGGGCGAGTGTGTGTTGGGAATTGGAGAGGGTGAGTCTGTGTTAGGGATTGGAGAGGGTGAGTGTGTGTTGGGAGGTTGGAGAGGGTGTGTGGGCATTGGGGATTGGAGAGGGTGAGTGTGCGTTGGGGGTTGGAGTGGGTGAGTGTGTGTTGGGGATTGGAGAGGGTGAGTGTGTGTTGGGGATTGGAGATGGTGATTGAGTGGTGTTGGGGAGTGGAGAGAGTGAGTGTGCGTTGGGGATTGGAGAGGGTGAGCGTGTGTTGGGAATTGGAGAGGGTGAGTGTGTGTTGGGGATTGGAGAGGGTGAGTGTGTGTTGGGGATTGGAGATGGTGAGTGTGTGTTGGGGATTGGAGAGGGTGAGTGTGTTGGGGATTGGAGAGGGTGAGTGTGTGTTGGGGGTTGGAGAGGGTGAGTGTGTGTTGGGGGTTGGAGAGGGTGAGTCTGTGTTGGGGATTGGAGAGGGTGAGTGTGTGTTGGGGGTTGGAGAGGGTGAGTCTGTGTTGGGGATTGGAGAGGGTGAGTGTGTGTTAGGGGTTGGAGCGGGTGAGTGTGTGTTGGGAATTGGAGAGGCTGAGTGTGTGTTGGGGATTGGAGAGGGTGAGTGTGTGTGGGGGATTGGAGAGGGTGAGTGTGTGTTGGGGATTGGAGAGGGTGAGTGTGTTGGGGATTGGAGAGGGTGAGTGTGTTGGGGATTGGAGAGGGTGAGTGTGTGTTGGGGATTGGAGAGGGTGAGTATGTGTTGTGGATTGGAGAGGGTGAGTGTGTTTTGGGGATTGGAGAGGGTGAGTGTGTGTTGGGAATTGGAGAGGGTGACTGTGTTTTGGGGATTGGAGAGGGTGAGTGTTTGTTGGGGGTTGGAGAGGGTGAGTGTGTGTTGGGGATTGGAGAGGGTGAGTGTGTGTTGGGGATTGGAGAGGGTGAGCGTGTGTTGGGAATTGGAGAGGGTGAGTCAGTGTTCGGGATTGGAGAGGGTGAGTGTGTGTTGGGAGGTTGGAGAGGGTGTGTGGGCGTTGGGGATTGGAGAGGGTGAGTGTGCGTTGGGGGTTGGAGTGGGTGAGTGTGTGTTGGGGATTGGAGAGGGTGAGTGTGCGTTGGGGATTGGAGAGGGTGAGTGTGTGTTGGGGATTGGAGGGGTGAGTCTGTGATGGTGATTGGAGAGGGTGAGTGTGTGTTGGGGATTGGAGAGGGTGAGTGTGTGTTGGGGATTGGAGAGGGTGAGTTTGTGTTGGGGATTGGAGAGGGTGAGTGTGTGTTGGGAATTGGAGAGGGTGAGTGTGTGTTGGGGATTGGAGAGGGTGAGTGTGCGTTGTGGATTGGAGAGGGTGAGTGTGTGTTGGGGATTGGAGAGGGTGAGTGTGTGTTGGGGATTGGAGAGGGTGAGTCTGTGTTCGGGATTGGAGAGGGTGAGTGTGTGTTGGGAGATTGGAGAGGGTGAGTCTGTGATGGTGATTGGAGGGGGTGAGTCTGTGTTGGGGATTGGAGAGGGTGAGTGTGTGTTGGGGGTTGGAGAGGGTGAGTGTGTGTTGGGGATTGGAGAGGGTGAGTCTGTGATGGTGATTGGAGAGGGTGAGTCTGTGTTGGGGATTGGAGAGGGTGAGTGTGTGTTGGGGGTTGGAGAGGGTGAGTGTGTGTTGGGGATTGGAGAGGGTGACTGTGTGTTGGGGATTGGAGAGGGTGAGTGTGTGTTGGGAATTGGAGAGGCTGAGTGTGTGTTGGGGATTGGAGAGGGTGAGTGTGTGTTGGGAATTGGAGAGGGTGAGTGTGTGTTGGGGATTGGAGAGGGTGAGTGTGTGTTGGGGATTGGAGAGGGTGAATGTGTGTTGGGGATTGGAGAGGGTGAGTGTGTGTTGGGGATTGGAGAGGGTGGGTGTGTGTTGGGGATTGGAGAGGGTGAGTGTGTGTTGGGGATTGGAGAGTGTGAGTGTGTGTTGGGAATTGGAGAGGGTGAGTGTGTGTTGGGGATTGGAGAATGTGAGTGTGTGTTGTGGATTGGAGAGGGCGAGTGTGTGTTGGGAATTGGAGAGGGTGAGTCTGTGTTAGGGATTGGAGAGGGTGAGTGTGTGTTGGGAGGTTGGAGAGGGTGTGTGGGCATTGGGGATTGGAGAGGGTGAGTGTGCGTTGGGGGTTGGAGTGGGTGAGTGTGTGTTGGGAATTGGAGAGGGTGAGTGTGTGTTGGGGATTGGAGAGGGTGAGTCTGTGATGGTGATTGGAGAGGGTGAGTCTGTGTTGGGGATTGGAGAGGGTGAGTGTGTGTTGGGGGTTGGAGAGGGTGAGTGTGTGTTGGGAATTGGAGAGGCTGAGTGTGTGTTGGGGATTGGAGAGGGTGAGTGTGTGTTGGGGATTGGAGAGGGTGAGTGTGTGTTGGGGATTGGAGAGGGTGAATGTGTGTTAGGGATTGGAGAGGGTGAGTGTGTGTTGGGGATTGGAGAGGGTGAGTGTGTGTTGGGAGTTGGAGAGGGTGAGTGTGTTTTGGGGATTGGAGAGGGTGAGTGTGCGTCGGGGGTTGGAGTGGGTGAGTGTGTGTTGGGGATTGGAGAGGGTGAGTGTGTGTTGGGGATTGGAGCGGGTGAGTGTGTGTTGGGGATTGGAGAGGGTGAGTGTGTGTTGGGAATTGGAGAGGCTGAGTGTGTGTTGGGGATTGGAGAGGGTGAGTGTGTGTTGGGGATTGGAGAGGGTGAGTGTGTGTTGGGGATTGGAGAGGGTGAATGTGTGTTAGGGATTGGAGAGGGTGAGTGTGTGTTGGGGATTGGAGAGGGTGAGTGTGTGTTGGGGATTGGAGAGGGTGAGTGTGTGTTGGGGATTGGAGAGTGTGAATGTGTGTTAGGGATTGGAGAGGGTGAGTGTGTGTTGGGGATTGGAGACGGTGAGTGTGTGCTGAGAGTGGAGAGGGTGAGTGTGTGCTGGGAGTGGAGAGGGTGAGTGTGTGTTGGGGATTGGAGAGGGTGTGTATGTTGGGGACTGGAGAGTGTTAGTGTTTATTGGGGATTGGAGAGGGTGTGTGTGTTGGGGATTGGAGAGGGTGAGTGTGTGTTGGGGATTGGAGAGGGTGAGTATGTGATGGGAATTGGAGAGGGTGAGTGTGCGTTGGGGATTGGATAGGGTGAGTGTGTGTTGGGGATTGGAGGGGTGAGTCTGTGATGGTGATTGGAGAGGGTGAGTGTGTGTTGGGGATTGGAGAGGGTGAGTGTGTGTTGGGGATTGGAGAGGGTGAGTTTGTGTTGGGGATTGGAGAGGGTGAGTGTGTGTTGGGAATTGGAGAGGGTGAGTGTGTGTTGGGGATTGGAGAGGGTGAGTGTGCGTTGTGGATTGGAGAGGGTGAGTGTGTGTTGGGGATTGGAGAGGGTGAGTGTGTGTTGGGGATTGGAGAGGGTGAGTCTGTGTTCGGGATTGGAGAGGGTGAGTGTGTGTTGGGAGATTGGAGAGGGTGAGTCTGTGATGGTGATTGGAGGGGGTGAGTCTGTGTTGGGGATTGGAGAGGGTGAGTGTGTGTTGGGGGTTGGAGAGGGTGAGTGTGTGTTGGGGATTGGAGAGGGTGAGTCTGTGATGGTGATTGGAGAGGGTGAGTCTGTGTTGGGGATTGGAGAGGGTGAGTGTGTGTTGGGGGTTGGAGAGGGTGAGTGTGTGTTGGGGATTGGAGAGGGTGAGTGTGTGTTGGGGATTGGAGAGGGTGAGTGTGTGTTGGGAATTGGAGAGGCTGAGTGTGTGTTGGGGATTGGAGAGGGTGAGTGTGTGTTGGGAATTGGAGAGGGTGAGTGTGTGTTGGGGATTGGAGAGGGTGAGTGTGTGTTGGGGATTGGAGAGGGTGAATGTGTGTTGGGGATTGGAGAGGGTGAGTGTGTGTTGGGGATTGGAGAGGGTGGGTGTGTGTTGGGGATTGGAGAGGGTGAGTGTGTGTTGGGGATTGGAGAGTGTGAGTGTGTGTTGGGAATTGGAGAGGGTGAGTGTGTGTTGGGGATTGGAGAATGTGAGTGTGTGTTGTGGATTGGAGAGGGCGAGTGTGTGTTGGGAATTGGAGAGGGTGAGTCTGTGTTAGGGATTGGAGAGGGTGAGTGTGTGTTGGGAGGTTGGAGAGGGTGTGTGGGCATTGGGGATTGGAGAGGGTGAGTGTGCGTTGGGGGTTGGAGTGGGTGAGTGTGTGTTGGGAATTGGAGAGGGTGAGTGTGTGTTGGGGATTGGAGAGGGTGAGTCTGTGATGGTGATTGGAGAGGGTGAGTCTGTGTTGGGGATTGGAGAGGGTGAGTGTGTGTTGGGGGTTGGAGAGGGTGAGTGTGTGTTGGGAATTGGAGAGGCTGAGTGTGTGTTGGGGATTGGAGAGGGTGAGTGTGTGTTGGGGATTGGAGAGGGTGAGTGTGTGTTGGGGATTGGAGAGGGTGAATGTGTGTTAGGGATTGGAGAGGGTGAGTGTGTGTTGGGGATTGGAGAGGGTGAGTGTGTGTTGGGAGTTGGAGAGGGTGAGTGTGTGTTGGGGATTGGAGAGGGTGAGTGTGCGTCGGGGGTTGGAGTGGGTGAGTGTGTGTTGGGGATTGGAGAGGGTGAGTGTGTGTTGGGGATTGGAGCGGGTGAGTGTGTGTTGGGGATTGGAGAGGGTGAGTGTGTGTTGGGAATTGGAGAGGCTGAGTGTGTGTTGGGGATTGGAGAGGGTGAGTGTGTGTTGGGGATTGGAGAGGGTGAGTGTGTGTTGGGGATTGGAGAGGGTGAATGTGTGTTAGGGATTGGAGAGGGTGAGTGTGTGTTGGGGATTGGAGAGGGTGAGTGTGTGTTGGGGATTGGAGAGGGTGAGTGTGTGTTGGGGATTGGAGAGTGTGAATGTGTGTTAGGGATTGGAGAGGGTGAGTGTGTGTTGGGGATTGGAGACGGTGAGTGTGTGCTGAGAGTGGAGAGGGTGAGTGTGTGCTGGGAGTGGAGAGGGTGAGTGTGTGTTGGGGATTGGAGAGGGTGTGTATGTTGGGGACTGGAGAGTGTTAGTGTTTATTGGGGATTGGAGAGGGTGTGTGTGTTGGGGATTGGAGAGGGTGAGTGTGTGTTGGGGATTGGAGAGGGTGAGTGTGTGATGGGAATTGGAGAGGGTGAGTGTGTGTTGGGGATTGGAGAGGGTGAGTGTGTGTTGGGGATTGGAGAGGGTGAGTGTGTGTTGGGAATTGGAGAGGGTGAGTCTGTGTTGGGGATTGGAGAGGGTGAGTGTGTGTTGGGGGTTGGAGAGGGTGAGAGTGTGTTGGGGATTGGAGAGGGTGAGTGTGTGTTGGGGATTGGAGAGGGTGAGTGTGTGTTGGGAATTGGAGAGGCTGAGTGTGTGTTGGGGATTGGAGAGGGTGAGTGTGTGTTGGGAATTGGAGAGGGTGAGTGTGTGTTGGGGATTGAAGAGGGTGAGTGTGTGTTGGGGATTGGAGAGGGTGAATGTGTGTTGGGGACTGGAGAGGGTGAGTGTGTGTTGGGGATTGAAGAGGGTGGGTGTGTGTTGGGGATTGGAGAGGGTGAGTGTGTGTTGGGGATTGGAGAGTGTGAGTGTGTGTTGGGAATTGGAGAGGGTGAGTGTGTGTTGGGGATTGGAGAAGGTGAGTGTGTGTTGTGGATTGGAGAGGGCGAGTGTGTGTTGGGAATTGGAGAGGGTGAGTCTGTGTTAGGGATTGGAGAGGGTGAGTGTGTGTTGGGAGGTTGGAGAGGGTGTGTGGGCATTGGGGATTGGAGAGGGTGAGTGTGCGTTGGGGGTTGGAGTGGGTGAGTGTGTGTTGGGGATTGGAGAGGGTGAGTGTGTGTTGGGGATTGGAGATGGTGATTGAGTGGTGTTGGGGAGTGGAGAGAGTGAGTGTGCGTTGGGGATTGGAGAGGGTGAGCGTGTGTTGGGAATTGGAGAGGGTGAGTGTGTGTTGGGGATTGGAGAGGGTGAGTGTGTGTTGGGGATTGGAGATGGTGAGTGTGTGTTGGGGATTGGAGAGGGTGAGTGTGTGTTGGGGGTTGGAGAGGGTGAGTCTGTGTTGGGGATTGGAGAGGGTGAGTGTGTGTTAGGGGTTGGAGCGGGTGAGTGTGTGTTGGGAATTGGAGAGGCTGAGTGTGTGTTGGGGATTGGAGAGGGTGAGTGTGTGTTGGGGATTGGAGAGGGTGAGTGTGTGTTGGGGATTGGAGAGGGTGAGTGTGTTGGGGATTGGAGAGGGTGAGTGTGTTGGGGATTGGAGAGGGTGAGTGTGTGTTGGGGATTGGAGAGGGTGAGTGTGTTGGGGATTGGAGAGGGTGAGTGTGTTGGGGATTGGAGAGGGTGAGTGTGTGTTGGGGATTGGAGAGGGTGAGTATGTGTTGTGGATTGGAGAGGGTGAGTGTGTTTTGGGGATTGGAGAGGGTGAGTGTGTGTTGGGAATTGGAGAGGGTGACTGTGTTTTGGGGATTGGAGAGGGTGAGTGTTTGTTGGGGGTTGGAGAGGGTGAGTGTGTGTTGGGGATTGGAGAGGGTGAGTGTGTGTTGGGGATTGGAGAGGGTGAGCGTGTGTTGGGAATTGGAGAGGGTGAGTCAGTGTTCGGGATTGGAGAGGGTGAGTGTGTGTTGGGAGGTTGGAGAGGGTGTGTGGGCGTTGGGGATTGGAGAGGGTGAGTGTGCGTTGGGGGTTGGAGTGGGTGAGTGTGTGTTGGGGATTGGAGAGGGTGAGTGTGCGTTGGGGATTGGAGAGGGTGAGTGTGTGTTGGGGATTGGAGGGGTGAGTCTGTGATGGTGATTGGAGAGGGTGAGTGTGTGTTGGGGATTGGAGAGGGTGAGTGTGTGTTGGGGATTGGAGAGGGTGAGTTAGTGTTGGGGATTGGAGAGGGTGAGTGTGTGTTGGGAATTGGAGAGGGTGAGTGTGTGTTGGGGATTGGAGAGGGTGAGTGTGCGTTGTGGATTGGAGAGGGTGAGTGTGTGTTGGGGATTGGAGAGGGTGAGTGTGTGTTGGGGATTGGAGAGGGTGAGTCTGTGTTCGGGATTGGAGAGGGTGAGTGTGTGTTGGGAGATTGGAGAGGGTGAGTCTGTGATGGTGATTGGAGGGGGTGAGTCTGTGTTGGGGATTGGAGAGGGTGAGTGTGTGTTGGGGGTTGGAGAGGGTGAGTGTGTGTTGGGGATTGGAGAGGGTGAGTCTGTGATGGTGATTGGAGAGGGTGAGTCTGTGTTG
The DNA here is from genome assembly GCF_047496885.1 of Scyliorhinus torazame. Taxonomy (NCBI): domain Eukaryota; kingdom Metazoa; phylum Chordata; class Chondrichthyes; order Carcharhiniformes; family Scyliorhinidae; genus Scyliorhinus; species Scyliorhinus torazame. The sequence continues at coordinate 4,471,397 of NC_092713.1, forward strand.
GGGATTGGAGAGGGTGAGTGTGTGTTGGGGGTTGGAGAGGGTGAGTGTGTGTTGGGGATTGGAGAGGGTGAGTGTGTGTTGGGGATTGGAGAGGGTGAGTGTGTGTTGGGAATTGGAGAGGGTGAGTGTGTGTTGGGGATTGGAGAGGGTGTGTGGGCATTGGGGATTGGAGAGGGTGAGTGTGCGTTGGGGGTTGGAGTGGGTGAGTGTGTGTTGGGAATTGGAGAGGGTGAGTGTGTGTTGGGGATTGGAGAGGGTGAGTCTGTGATGGTGATTGGAGAGGGTGAGTCTGTGTTGGGGATTGGAGAGGGTGAGTGTGTGTTGGGGGTTGGAGAGGGTGAGTGTGTGTTGGGAATTGGAGAGGCTGAGTGTGTGTTGGGGATTGGAGAGGGTGAGTGTGTGTTGGGGATTGGAGAGGGTGAGTGTGTGTTGGGGATTGGAGAGGGTGAATGTGTGTTAGGGATTGGAGAGGGTGAGTGTGTGTTGGGGATTGGAGAGGGTGAGTGTGTGTTGGGAGTTGGAGAGGGTGAGTGTGTGTTGGGGATTGGAGAGGGTGAGTGTGCGTCGGGGGTTGGAGTGGGTGAGTGTGTGTTGGGGATTGGAGAGGGTGAGTGTGTGTTGGGGATTGGAGCGGGTGAGTGTGTGTTGGGGATTGGAGAGGGTGAGTGTGTGTTGGGAATTGGAGAGGCTGAGTGTGTGTTGGGGATTGGAGAGGGTGAGTGTGTGTTGGGGATTGGAGAGGGTGAGTGTGTGTTGGGGATTGGAGAGGGTGAATGTGTGTTAGGGATTGGAGAGGGTGAGTGTGTGTTGGGGATTGGAGAGGGTGAGTGTGTGTTGGGGATTGGAGAGGGTGAGTGTGTGTTGGGGATTGGAGAGTGTGAATGTGTGTTAGGGATTGGAGAGGGTGAGTGTGTGTTGGGGATTGGAGACGGTGAGTGTGTGCTGAGAGTGGAGAGGGTGAGTGTGTGCTGGGAGTGGAGAGGGTGAGTGTGTGTTGGGGATTGGAGAGGGTGTGTATGTTGGGGACTGGAGAGTGTTAGTGTTTATTGGGGATTGGAGAGGGTGTGTGTGTTGGGGATTGGAGAGGGTGAGTGTGTGTTGGGGATTGGAGAGGGTGAGTGTGTGATGGGAATTGGAGAGGGTGAGTGTGTGTTGGGGATTGGAGAGGGTGAGTGTGTGTTGGGGATTGGAGAGGGTGAGTGTGTGTTGGGAATTGGAGAGGGTGAGTCTGTGTTGGGGATTGGAGAGGGTGAGTGTGTGTTGGGGGTTGGAGAGGGTGAGAGTGTGTTGGGGATTGGAGAGGGTGAGTGTGTGTTGGGGATTGGAGAGGGTGAGTGTGTGTTGGGAATTGGAGAGGCTGAGTGTGTGTTGGGGATTGGAGAGGGTGAGTGTGTGTTGGGAATTGGAGAGGGTGAGTGTGTGTTGGGGATTGGAGAGGGTGAGTGTGTGTTGGGGATTGGAGAGGGTGAATGTGTGTTGGGGACTGGAGAGGGTGAGTGTGTGTTGGGGATTGAAGAGGGTGGGTGTGTGTTGGGGATTGGAGAGGGTGAGTGTGTGTTGGGGATTGGAGAGTGTGAGTGTGTGTTGGGAATTGGAGAGGGTGAGTGTGTGTTGGGGATTGGAGAAGGTGAGTGTGTGTTGTGGATTGGAGAGGGCGAGTGTGTGTTGGGAATTGGAGAGGGTGAGTCTGTGTTAGGGATTGGAGAGGGTGAGTGTGTGTTGGGAGGTTGGAGAGGGTGTGTGGGCATTGGGGATTGGAGAGGGTGAGTGTGCGTTGGGGGTTGGAGTGGGTGAGTGTGTGTTGGGGATTGGAGAGGGTGAGTGTGTGTTGGGGATTGGAGATGGTGATTGAGTGGTGTTGGGGAGTGGAGAGAGTGAGTGTGCGTTGGGGATTGGAGAGGGTGAGCGTGTGTTGGGAATTGGAGAGGGTGAGTGTGTGTTGGGGATTGGAGAGGGTGAGTGTGTGTTGGGGATTGGAGATGGTGAGTGTGTGTTGGGGATTGGAGAGGGTGAGTGTGTGTTGGGGGTTGGAGAGGGTGAGTCTGTGTTGGGGATTGGAGAGGGTGAGTGTGTGTTAGGGGTTGGAGCGGGTGAGTGTGTGTTGGGAATTGGAGAGGCTGAGTGTGTGTTGGGGATTGGAGAGGGTGAGTGTGTGTTGGGGATTGGAGAGGGTGAGTGTGTGTTGGGGATTGGAGAGGGTGAGTGTGTTGGGGATTGGAGAGGGTGAGTGTGTTGGGGATTGGAGAGGGTGAGTGTGTGTTGGGGATTGGAGAGGGTGAGTATGTGTTGTGGATTGGAGAGGGTGAGTGTGTTTTGGGGATTGGAGAGGGTGAGTGTGTGTTGGGAATTGGAGAGGGTGACTGTGTTTTGGGGATTGGAGAGGGTGAGTGTTTGTTGGGGGTTGGAGAGGGTGAGTGTGTGTTGGGGATTGGAGAGGGTGAGTGTGTGTTGGGGATTGGAGAGGGTGAGCGTGTGTTGGGAATTGGAGAGGGTGAGTCAGTGTTCGGGATTGGAGAGGGTGAGTGTGTGTTGGGAGGTTGGAGAGGGTGTGTGGGCGTTGGGGATTGGAGAGGGTGAGTGTGCGTTGGGGGTTGGAGTGGGTGAGTGTGTGTTGGGGATTGGAGAGGGTGAGTGTGCGTTGGGGATTGGAGAGGGTGAGTGTGTGTTGGGGATTGGAGGGGTGAGTCTGTGATGGTGATTGGAGAGGGTGAGTGTGTGTTGGGGATTGGAGAGGGTGAGTGTGTGTTGGGGATTGGAGAGGGTGAGTTAGTGTTGGGGATTGGAGAGGGTGAGTGTGTGTTGGGAATTGGAGAGGGTGAGTGTGTGTTGGGGATTGGAGAGGGTGAGTGTGCGTTGTGGATTGGAGAGGGTGAGTGTGTGTTGGGGATTGGAGAGGGTGAGTGTGTGTTGGGGATTGGAGAGGGTGAGTCTGTGTTCGGGATTGGAGAGGGTGAGTGTGTGTTGGGAGATTGGAGAGGGTGAGTCTGTGATGGTGATTGGAGGGGGTGAGTCTGTGTTGGGGATTGGAGAGGGTGCGTATGTGTTGGGGGTTGGAGAGGGTGAGTGTGTGTTGGGGATTGGAGAGGGTGAGTCTGTGATGGTGATTGGAGAGGGTGAGTCTGTGTTGGGGATTGGAGAGGGTGAGTGTGTGTTGGGGGTTGGAGAGGGTGAGTGTGTGTTGGGGATTGGAGAGGGTGAGTGTGTGTTGGGGATTGGAGAGGGTGAGTGTGTGTTGGGAATTGGAGAGGCTGAGTGTGTGTTGGGGATTGGAGAGGGTGAGTGTGTGTTGGGAATTGGAGAGGGTGAGTGTGTGTTGGGGATTGGAGAGGGTGAGTGTGTGTTGGGGATTGGAGAGGGTGAATGTGTGTTGGGGATTGGAGAGGGTGAGTGTGTGTTGGGGATTGGAGAGGGTGGGTGTGTGTTGGGGATTGGAGAGGGTGAGTGTGTGTTGGGGATTGGAGAGTGTGAGTGTGTGTTGGGAATTGGAGAGGGTGAGTGTGTGTTGGGGATTGGAGAATGTGAGTGTGTGTTGTGGATTGGAGAGGGCGAGTGTGTGTTGGGAATTGGAGAGGGTGAGTCTGTGTTAGGGATTGGAGAGGGTGAGTGTGTGTTGGGAGGTTGGAGAGGGTGTGTGGGCATTGGGGATTGGAGAGGGTGAGTGTGTGTTGGGGGTTGGAGTGGGTGAGTGTGTGTTGGGGATTGGAGAGGGTGAGTGTGTGTTGGGGATTGGAGAGGGTGAGTCTGTGATGGTGATTGGAGAGGGTGAGTCTGTGTTGGGGATTGGAGAGGGTGAGTGTGTGTTGGGGGTTGGAGAGGGTGAGTGTGTGTTGGGAATTGGAGAGGCTGAGTGTGTGTTGGGGATTGGAGAGGGTGAGTGTGTGTTGGGAATTGGAGAGGGTGAGTGTGTGTTGGGGATTGGAGAGGGTGAGTGTGTGTTGGGGATTGGAGAGGGTGAATGTGTGTTGGGGATTGGAGAGGGTGAGTGTGTGTTCGGGATTGGAGAGGGTGGGTGTGTGTTGGGGATTGGAGAGGGTGAGTGTGTGTTGGGGATTGGAGAGTGTGAGTGTGTGTTGGGAATTGGAGAGGGTGAGTGTGTGTTGGGGATTGGAGAAGGTGAGTGTGTGTTGTGGATTGGAGAGGGCGAGTGTGTGTTGGGAATTGGAGAGGGTGAGTCTGTGTTAGGGATTGGAGAGGGTGAGTGTGTGTTGGGAGGTTGGAGAGGGTGTGTGGGCATTGGGGATTGGAGAGGGTGAGTGTGCGTTGGGGGTTGGAGTGGGTGAGTGTGTGTTGGGGATTGGAGAGGGTGAGTGTGCGTTGGGGATTGGAGAGGGTGAGTGTGTGTTGGGGATTGGAGGGGTGAGTCTGTGATGGTGATTGGAGAGGGTGAGTGTGTGTTGGGGATTGGAGAGGGTGAGTGTGTGTTGGGGATTGGAGAGGGTGAGTTTGTGTTGGGGATTGGAGAGGGTGAGTGTGTGTTGGGAATTGGAGAGGGTGAGTGTGTGTTGGGGATTGGAGAGGGTGAGTGTGCGTTGTGGATTGGAGAGGGTGAGTGTGTGTTGGGGATTGGAGAGGGTTAGTGTGTGTTGGGGATTGGAGAGGGTGAGTCTGTGTTCGGGATTGGAGAGGGTGAGTGTGTGTTGGGAGATTGGAGAGGGTGAGTCTGTGATGGTGATTGGAGAGGGTGAGTCTGTGTTGGGGATTGGAGAGGGTGAGTGTGTGTTGGGGGTTGGAGAGGGTGAGTGTGTGTTGGGGATTGGAGAGGGTGAGTCTGTGATGGTGATTGGAGAGGGTGAGTCTGTGTTGGGGATTGGAGAGGGTGAGTGTGTGTTGGGGGTTGGAGAGGGTGAGTGTGTGTTGGGGATTGGAGAGGGTGAGTGTGTGTTGGGGATTGGAGAGGGTGAGTGTGTGTTGGGAATTGGAGAGGCTGAGTGTGTGTTGGGGATTGGAGAGGGTGAGTGTGTGTTGGGAATTGGAGAGGGTGAGTGTGTGTTGGGGATTGGAGAGGGTGAGTGTGTGTTGGGGATTGGAGAGGGTGAATGTGTGTTGGGGATTGGAGAGGGTGAGTGTGTGTTGGGGATTGGAGTGGGTGGGTGTGTGTTGGGGATTGGAGAGGGTGAGTGTGTGTTGGGGATTGGAGAGTGTGAGTGTGTGTTGGGAATTGGAGAGGGTGAGTGTGTGTTGGGGATTGGAGAAGGTGAGTGTGTGTTGTGGATTGGAGAGGGCGAGTGTGTGTTGGGAATTGGAGAGGGTGAGTCTGTGTTAGGGATTGGAGAGGGTGAGTGTGTGTTGGGAGGTTGGAGAGGGTGTGTGGGCATTGGGGATTGGAGAGGGTGAGTGTGCGTTGGGGGTTGGAGTGGGTGAGTGTGTGTTGGGGATTGGAGAGGGTGAGTGTGTGTTGGGGATTGGAGATGGTGATTGAGTGGTGTTGGGGAGTGGAGAGAGTGAGTGTGCATTGGGGATTGGAGAGGGTGAGCGTGTGTTGGGAATTGGAGAGAGTGAGTGTGTGTTGGGGATTGGAGAGGGTGAGTGTGTGTTGGGGATTGGAGATGTTGAGTGTGTGTTGGGGATTGGAGAGGGTGAGTGTGTTGGGGATTGGAGAGGGTGAGTGTGTGTTGGGGGTTGGAGAGGGTGAGTGTGTGTTGGGGGTTGGAGAGGGTGAGTCTGTGTTGGGGATTGGAGAGGGTGAGTGTGTGTTGGGGGTTGGAGAGGGTGAGTGTGTGTTGGGGTTTGGAGAGGGTGAGTCTGTGTTGGGGCTTGGAGAGGGTGAGTGTGTGTTAGGGGTTGGAGCGGGTGAGTGTGTGTTGGGAATTGGAGAGGCTGAGTGTGTGTTGGGGATTGGAGAGGGTGAGTGTGTGTTGGGGATTGGAGAGGGTGAGTGTGTGTTGGGGATTGGAGAGGGTGAGTGTGTTGGGGATTGGAGAGGGTGAGTGTGTTGGGGATTGGAGAGGGTGAGTGTGTGTTGGGGATTGGAGAGGGTGAGTATGTGTTGTGGATTGGAGAGGGTGAGTGTGTTTTGGGGATTGGAGAGGGTGAGTGTGTGTTGGGAATTGGAGAGGGTGACTGTGTTTTGGGGATTGGAGAGGGTGAGTGTTTGTTGGGGGTTGGAGAGGGTGAGTGTGTGTTGGGGATTGGAGAGGGTGAGTGTGTGTTGGGGATTGGAGAGGGTGAGCGTGTGTTGGGAATTGGAGAGGGTGAGTCAGTGTTCGGGATTGGAGAGGGTGAGTGTGTGTTGGGAGGTTGGAGAGGGTGTGTGGGCGTTGGGGATTGGAGAGGGTGAGTGTGCGTTGGGGGTTGGAGTGGGTGAGTGTGTGTTGGGGATTGGAGAGGGTGAGTGTGCGTTGGGGATTGGAGAGGGTGAGTGTGTGTTGGGGATTGGAGGGGTGAGTCTGTGATGGTGATTGGAGAGGGTGAGTGTGTGTTGGGGATTGGAGAGGGTGAGTGTGTGTTGGGGATTGGAGAGGGTGAGTGTGTGTTGGGGATTGGAGAGGGTGAGTGTGCGTTGTGGATTGGAGAGGGTGAGTGTGTGTTGGGGATTGGAGAGGGTGAGTGTGTGTTGGGGATTGGAGAGTGTGAGTGTGTGTTGGGAATTGGAGAGGGTGAGTGTGTGTTGGGGATTGGAGAAGGTGAGTGTGTGTTGTGGATTGGAGAGGGCGAGTGTGTGTTGGGAATTGGAGAGGGTGAGTGTGTGTTGGGGATTGGAGAATGTGAGTGTGTGTTGTGGATTGGAGAGGGCGAGTGTGTGTTGGGAATTGGAGAGGGTGAGTCTGTGTTAGGGATTGGAGAGGGTGAGTGTGTGTTGGGAGGTTGGAGAGGGTGTGTGGGCATTGGGGATTGGAGAGGGTGAGTGTGTGTTGGGGGTTGGAGTGGGTGAGTGTGTGTTGGGGATTGGAGAGGGTGAGTGTGTGTTGGGGATTGGAGAGGGTGAGTCTGTGATGGTGATTGGAGAGGGTGAGTCTGTGTTGGGGATTGGAGAGGGTGAGTGTGTGTTGGGGGTTGGAGAGGGTGAGTGTGTGTTGGGAATTGGAGAGGCTGAGTGTGTGTTGGGGATTGGAGAGGGTGAGTGTGTGTTGGGAATTGGAGAGGGTGAGTGTGTGTTGGGGATTGGAGAGGGTGAGTGTGTGTTGGGGATTGGAGAGGGTGAATGTGTGTTGGGGATTGGAGAGGGTGAGTGTGTGTTCGGGATTGGAGAGGGTGGGTGTGTGTTGGGGATTGGAGAGGGTGAGTGTGTGTTGGGGATTGGAGAGTGTGAGTGTGTGTTGGGAATTGGAGAGGGTGAGTGTGTGTTGGGGATTGGAGAAGGTGAGTGTGTGTTGTGGATTGGAGAGGGCGAGTGTGTGTTGGGAATTGGAGAGGGTGAGTCTGTGTTAGGGATTGGAGAGGGTGAGTGTGTGTTGGGAGGTTGGAGAGGGTGTGTGGGCATTGGGGATTGGAGAGGGTGAGTGTGCGTTGGGGGTTGGAGTGGGTGAGTGTGTGTTGGGGATTGGAGAGGGTGAGTGTGCGTTGGGGATTGGAGAGGGTGAGTGTGTGTTGGGGATTGGAGGGGTGAGTCTGTGATGGTGATTGGAGAGGGTGAGTGTGTGTTGGGGATTGGAGAGGGTGAGTGTGTGTTGGGGATTGGAGAGGGTGAGTTTGTGTTGGGGATTGGAGAGGGTGAGTGTGTGTTGGGAATTGGAGAGGGTGAGTGTGTGTTGGGGATTGGAGAGGGTGAGTGTGCGTTGTGGATTGGAGAGGGTGAGTGTGTGTTGGGGATTGGAGAGGGTTAGTGTGTGTTGGGGATTGGAGAGGGTGAGTCTGTGTTCGGGATTGGAGAGGGTGAGTGTGTGTTGGGAGATTGGAGAGGGTGAGTCTGTGATGGTGATTGGAGAGGGTGAGTCTGTGTTGGGGATTGGAGAGGGTGAGTGTGTGTTGGGGGTTGGAGAGGGTGAGTGTGTGTTGGGGATTGGAGAGGGTGAGTCTGTGATGGTGATTGGAGAGGGTGAGTCTGTGTTGGGGATTGGAGAGGGTGAGTGTGTGTTGGGGGTTGGAGAGGGTGAGTGTGTGTTGGGGATTGGAGAGGGTGAGTGTGTGTTGGGGATTGGAGAGGGTGAGTGTGTGTTGGGAATTGGAGAGGCTGAGTGTGTGTTGGGGATTGGAGAGGGTGAGTGTGTGTTGGGAATTGGAGAGGGTGAGTGTGTGTTGGGGATTGGAGAGGGTGAGTGTGTGTTGGGGATTGGAGAGGGTGAATGTGTGTTGGGGATTGGAGAGGGTGAGTGTGTGTTGGGGATTGGAGTGGGTGGGTGTGTGTTGGGGATTGGAGAGGGTGAGTGTGTGTTGGGGATTGGAGAGTGTGAGTGTGTGTTGGGAATTGGAGAGGGTGAGTGTGTGTTGGGGATTGGAGAAGGTGAGTGTGTGTTGTGGATTGGAGAGGGCGAGTGTGTGTTGGGAATTGGAGAGGGTGAGTCTGTGTTAGGGATTGGAGAGGGTGAGTGTGTGTTGGGAGGTTGGAGAGGGTGTGTGGGCATTGGGGATTGGAGAGGGTGAGTGTGCGTTGGGGGTTGGAGTGGGTGAGTGTGTGTTGGGGATTGGAGAGGGTGAGTGTGTGTTGGGGATTGGAGATGGTGATTGAGTGGTGTTGGGGAGTGGAGAGAGTGAGTGTGCATTGGGGATTGGAGAGGGTGAGCGTGTGTTGGGAATTGGAGAGAGTGAGTGTGTGTTGGGGATTGGAGAGGGTGAGTGTGTGTTGGGGATTGGAGATGGTGAGTGTGTGTTGGGGATTGGAGAGGGTGAGTGTGTTGGGGATTGGAGAGGGTGAGTGTGTGTTGGGGGTTGGAGAGGGTGAGTGTGTGTTGGGGGTTGGAGAGGGTGAGTCTGTGTTGGGGATTGGAGAGGGTGAGTGTGTGTTGGGGGTTGGAGAGGGTGAGTGTGTGTTGGGGGTTGGAGAGGGTGAGTCTGTGTTGGGGCTTGGAGAGGGTGAGTGTGTGTTAGGGGTTGGAGCGGGTGAGTGTGTGTTGGGAATTGGAGAGGCTGAGTGTGTGTTGGGGATTGGAGAGGGTGAGTGTGTGTTGGGGATTGGAGAGGGTGAGTGTGTGTTGGGGATTGGAGAGGGTGAGTGTGTTGGGGATTGGAGAGGGTGAGTGTGTTGGGGATTGGAGAGGGTGAGTGTGTGTTGGGGATTGGAGAGGGTGAGTATGTGTTGTGGATTGGAGAGGGTGAGTGTGTTTTGGGGATTGGAGAGGGTGAGTGTGTGTTGGGAATTGGAGAGGGTGACTGTGTTTTGGGGATTGGAGAGGGTGAGTGTTTGTTGGGGGTTGGAGAGGGTGAGTGTGTGTTGGGGATTGGAGAGGGTGAGTGTGTGTTGGGGATTGGAGAGGGTGAGCGTGTGTTGGGAATTGGAGAGGGTGAGTCAGTGTTCGGGATTGGAGAGGGTGAGTGTGTGTTGGGAGGTTGGAGAGGGTGTGTGGGCGTTGGGGATTGGAGAGGGTGAGTGTGCGTTGGGGGTTGGAGTGGGTGAGTGTGTGTTGGGGATTGGAGAGGGTGAGTGTGCGTTGGGGATTGGAGAGGGTGAGTGTGTGTTGGGGATTGGAGGGGTGAGTCTGTGATGGTGATTGGAGAGGGTGAGTGTGTGTTGGGGATTGGAGAGGGTGAGTGTGTGTTGGGGATTGGAGAGGGTGAGTGTGTGTTGGGGATTGGAGAGGGTGAGTGTGCGTTGTGGATTGGAGAGGGTGAGTGTGTGTTGGGGATTGGAGAGGGTGAGTGTGTGTTGGGGATTGGAGAGTGTGAGTGTGTGTTGGGAATTGGAGAGGGTGAGTGTGTGTTGGGGATTGGAGAAGGTGAGTGTGTGTTGTGGATTGGAGAGGGCGAGTGTGTGTTGGGAATTGGAGAGGGTGAGTCTGTGTTAGGGATTGGAGAGGGTGAGTGTGTGTTGGGAGGTTGGAGAGGGTGTGTGGGCATTGGGGATTGGAGAGGGTGAGTGTGCGTTGGGGGTTGGAGTGGGTGAGTGTGTGTTGGGGATTGGAGAGGGTGAGTGTGTGTTGGGGATTGGAGATGGTGATTGAGTGGTGTTGGGGAGTGGAGAGAGTGAGTGTGCGTTGGGGATTGGAGAGGGTGAGCGTGTGTTGGGAATTGGAGAGGGTGAGTGTGTGTTGGGGATTGGAGAGGGTGAGTGTGTGTTGGGGATTGGAGATGGTGAGTGTGTGTTGGGGATTGGAGAGGGTGAGTGTGTTGGGGATTGGAGAGGGTGAGTGTGTGTTGGGGGTTGGAGAGGGTGAGTGTGTGTTGGTGGTTGGAGAGGGTGAGTCTGTGTTGGGGATTGGAGAGGGTGAGTGTGTGTTGGGGGATGGAGAGGGTGAGTGTGTGTTGGGGGTTGGAGAGGGTGAGTCTGTGTTGGGGATTGGAGAGGGTGAGTGTGTGTTAGGGGTTGGAGCGGGTGAGTGTGTGTTGGGAATTGGAGAGGCTGAGTGTGTGTTGGGGATTGGAGAGGGTGAGTGTGTGTTGGGGATTGGAGAGGGTGAGTGTGTGTTGGGGATTGGAGAGGGTGAGTGTGTGTTGGGGGTTGGAGAGGGTGAGTCTGTGTTGGGGATTGGAGAGGGTGAGTGTGTGTTAGGGGTTGGAGCGGGTGAGTGTGTGTTGGGAATTGGAGAGGCTGAGTGTGTGTTGGGGATTGGAGAGGGTGAGTGTGTGTTGGGGATTGGAGAGGGTGAGTGTGTGTTGGGGATTGGAGAGGGTGAGTGTGTTGGGGATTGGAGAGGGTGAGTGTGTTGGGGATTGGAGAGGGTGAGTGTGTGTTGGGGATTGGAGAGGGTGAGTATGTGTTGTGGATTGGAGAGGGTGAGTGTGTTTTGGGGATTGGAGAGGGTGAGTGTGTGTTGGGAATTGGAGAGGGTGACTGTGTTTTGGGGATTGGAGAGGGTGAGTGTTTGTTGGGGGTTGGAGAGGGTGAGTGTGTGTTGGGGATTGGAGAGGGTGAGTGTGTGTTGGGGATTGGAGAGGGTGAGCGTGTGTTGGGAATTGGAGAGGGTGAGTCAGTGTTCGGGATTGGAGAGGGTGAGTGTGTGTTGGGAGGTTGGAGAGGGTGTGTGGGCGTTGTGGATTGGAGAGGGTGAGTGTGCGTTGGGGGTTGGAGTGGGTGAGTGTGTGTTGGGGATTGGAGAGGGTGAGTGTGCGTTGGGGATTGGAGAGGGTGAGTGTGTGTTGGGGATTGGAGGGGTGAGTCTGTGATGGTGATTGGAGAGGGTGAGTGTGTGTTGGGGATTGGAGAGGGTGAGTGTGTGTTGGGGATTGGAGAGGGTGAGTGTGTGTTGGGGATTGGAGAGGGTGAGTGTGCGTTGTGGATTGGAGAGGGTGAGTGTGTGTTGGGGATTGGAGAGGGTGAGTGTGTGTTGGGGATTGGAGAGTGTGAGTGTGTGTTGGGAATTGGAGAGGGTGAGTGTGTGTTGGGGATTGGAGAAGGTGAGTGTGTGTTGTGGATTGGAGAGGGCGAGTGTGTGTTGGGAATTGGAGAGGGTGAGTCTGTGTTAGGGATTGGAGAGGGTGAGTGTGTGTTGGGAGGTTGGAGAGGGTGTGTGGGCATTGGGGATTGGAGAGGGTGAGTGTGCGTTGGGGGTTGGAGTGGGTGAGTGTGTGTTGGGGATTGGAGAGGGTGAGTGTGTGTTGGGGATTGGAGATGGTGATTGAGTGGTGTTGGGGAGTGGAGAGAGTGAGTGTGCGTTGGGGATTGGAGAGGGTGAGCGTGTGTTGGGAATTGGAGAGGGTGAGTGTGTGTTGGGGATTGGAGAGGGTGAGTGTGTGTTGGGGATTGGAGATGGTGAGTTTGTGTTGGGGATTGGAGAGGGTGAGTATGTGTTGTGGATTGGAGAGGGTGAGTGTGTTTTGGGGATTGGAGAGGGTGAGTGTGTGTTGGGAATTGGAGAGGGTGACTGTGTTTTGGGGATTGGAGAGGGTGAGTGTTTGTTGGGGGTTGGAGAGGGTGAGTGTGTGTTGGGGATTGGAGAGGGTGAGTGTGTGTTGGGGATTGGAGAGGGTGAGCGTGTGTTGGGAATTGGAGAGGGTGAGTCAGTGTTCGGGATTGGAGAGGGTGAGTGTGTGTTGGGAGGTTGGAGAGGGTGTGTGGGCGTTGGGGATTGGAGAGGGTGAGTGTGCGTTGGGGGTTGGAGTGGGTGAGTGTGTGTTGGGGATTGGAGAGGGTGAGTGTGCGTTGGGGATTGGAGAGGGTGAGTGTGTGTTGGGGATTGGAGGGGTGAGTCTGTGATGGTGATTGGAGAGGGTGAGTGTGTGTTGGGGATTGGAGAGGGTGAGTGTGTGTTGGGGATTGGAGAGGGTGAGTGTGTGTTGGGGATTGGAGAGGGTGAGTGTGCATTGTGGATTGGAGAGGGTGAGTGTGTGTTGGGGATTGGAGAGGGTGAGTGTGGGTTGGGGATTGGAGAGTGTGAGTGTGTGTTGGGAATTGGAGAGGGTGAGTGTGTCTTGGGGATTGGAGAAGGTGAGTGTGTGTTGTGGATTGGAGAGGGCGAGTGTGTGTTGGGAATTGGTTAGGGTGAGTCTGTGTTAGGGATTGGAGAGGGTGAGTGTGTGTTGGGAGGTTGGAGAGGGTGTGTGGGCATTGGGGATTGGAGAGGGTGAGTGTGCGTTGGGGGTTGGAGTGGGTGAGTGTGTGTTGGGGATTGGAGAGGGTGAGTGTGTGTTGGGGATTGGAGATGGTGATTGAGTGGTGTTGGGGAGTGGAGAGAGTGAGTGTGCGTTGGGGATTGGAGAGGGTGAGCGTGTGTTGGGAATTGGAGAGGGTGAGTGTGTGTTGGGGATTGGAGAGGGTGAGTGTGTGTTGGGGATTGGAGATGGTGAGTGTGTGTTGGGGATTGGAGAGGGTGAGTGTGTTGGGGATTGGAGAGGGTGAGTGTGTGTTGGGGGTTGGAGAGGGTGAGTGTGTGTTGGGGGTTGAAGAGGGTGAGTCTGTGTTGGGGATTGGAGAGGGTGAGTGTGTGTTGGGGGTTGGAGAGGGTGAGTGTGTGTTGGGGGTTGGAGAGGGTGAGTCTGTGTTGGGGATTGGAGAGGGTGAGTGTGTGTTAGGGGTTGGAGCGGGTGAGTGTGTGTTGGGAATTGGAGAGGCTGAGTGTGTGTTGGGGATTGGAGAGGGTGAGTGTGTGTTGGGGATTGGAGAGGGTGAGTGTGTGTTGGGGATTGGAGAGGGTGAGTGTGTTGGGGATTGGAGAGGGTGAGTGTGTTGGGGATTGGAGAGGGTGAGTGTGTGTTGGGGATTGGAGAGGGTGAGTATGTGTTGTGGATTGGAGAGGGTGAGTGTGTTTTGGGGATTGGAGAGGGTGAGTGTGTGTTGGGAATTGGAGAGGGTGACTGTGTTTTGGGGATTGGAGAGGGTGAGTGTTTGTTGGGGGTTGGAGAGGGTGAGTGTGTGTTGGGGATTGGAGAGGGTGAGTGTGTGTTGGGGATTGGAGAGGGTGAGCGTGTGTTGGGAATTGGAGAGGGTGAGTCAGTGTTCGGGATTGGAGAGGGTGAGTGTGTGTTGGGAGGTTGGAGAGGGTGTGTGGGCGTTGGGGATTGGAGAGGGTGAGTGTGCGTTGGGGGTTGGAGTGGGTGAGTGTGTGTTGGGGATTGGAGAGGGTGAGTGTGCGTTGGGGATTGGAGAGGGTGAGTGTGTGTTGGGGATTGCAGGGGTGAGTCTGTGATGGTGATTGGAGAGGGTGAGTGTGTGTTGGGGATTGGAGAGGGTGAGTGTGTGTTGGGGATTGGAGAGGGTGAGTTTGTGTTGGGGATTGGAGAGGGTGAGTGTGTGTTGGGAATTGGAGAGGGTGAGTGTGTGTTGGGGATTGGAGAGGGTGAGTGTGCGTTGTGGATTGGAGAGGGTGAGTGTGTGTTGGGGATTGGAGAGGGTGAGTGTGTGTTGGGGTTTGGAGAGGGTGAGTCTGTGTTCGGGATTGGAGAGGGTGATTGTGTGGTGTTGGGGAGTGGAGAGAGTGAGTGTGCATTGGGGATTGGAGAGGGTGAGTGTGTGTTGGGGATTGGAGGGGTGAGTCTGTGATGGTGTTTGGAGAGGGTGAGTGTGTGTTGGGGATTGGAGAGGGTGAGTGTGTGTTGGGGATTGGAGAGGGTGAGTGTGTGTTGGGGATTGAAGAGGGTGAGTGTGTGTTGGGGATTGGAGAGGGTGAGTGTGTGTTGTGGATTGGAGAGGGTGAGTTTGTTTTGGGGATTGGAGAGGGTGAGTGTGTGTTGGGAATTGGAGAGGGTGAGTGTGTTTTGGGGATTGGAGAGGGTGAGTGTGTGTTGGGGGTTGGAGAGGGTGAGTGTGTGTTGGGGATTGGAGAGGGTGAGTTTGTGTTGGGGATTGGAGAGGGTGAGCGTGTGTTGGGAATTGGAGAGGATGAGTCTGTGTTCGGGATTGGAGAGGGTGAGTGTGTGTTGGGAGGTTGGAGAGGGTGAGAGTGTGTTGGGGATTGGAGAGGGTGCGTGTGTGTTGGGGATTGGAGAGGGTGAGCGTGTTTTGGGGATTGGAGAGGGTGAGCGTGTGTTGGGAATTGGAGAGGGTGTGTGTGTGTTGGGGATTGGAGAGGGTGAGTGTGTGTTGGGAATTTGGAGAGGGTGAGTGTGTGTTGGGGATTGGAGAGGGTGAGCGTGTGTTGGGGATTGGAGAGGGTGAGTGTGTGTTGGGGATTGGAGAGGGTGAGTGTGTGATGGGAATTGGAGAGGGTGAGTGTGTGTTGGGGATTGGAGAGGGTGAGTGTGTGTTGGGGATTGGAGAGGGTGAGTGTGCGTTGGGGATTGGAGTGGGTGAGTGTGCGTTGGGGATTGGAGTGGATGAGTGTGTGTTGGGGATTGGAGAGGGTGAGTGTGTGTTGGGGATTGGAGAGGGTGAGTTTGTGTTGGGGATTGGAGAGGGTGAGTGTGTGTTGGGAATTGGAGAGGGTGAGTGTGTGTTGGGGATTGGAGAGGGTGAGTGTGCGTTGTGGATTGGAGAGGGTGAGTGTGTGTTGGGGATTGGAGAGGGTGAGTGTGTGTTGGGGTTTGGAGAGGGTGAGTCTGTGTTCGGGATTGGAGAGGGTGAGTGTGTGTTGGGAGATTGGAGAGGGTGTGTGGGCGTTGGGGATTGGAGAGGGTGAGTGTGCGTTGGGGGTTGGAGTGGGTGAGTGTGTGTTGTGGATTGGAGAGGGTGATTGTGTGGTGTTGGGGAGTGGAGAGAGTGAGTGTGCATTGGGGATTGGAGAGGGTGAGTGTGTGTTGGGGATTGGAGGGGTGAGTCTGTGATGGTGTTTGGAGAGGGTGAGTGTGTGTTGGGGATTGGAGAGGGTGAGTGTGTGTTGGGGATTGGAGAGGGTGAGTGTGTGTTGGGGATTGAAGAGGGTGAGTGTGTGTTGGGGATTGGAGAGGGTGAGTGTGTGTTGGGGATTGAAGAGGGTGAGTGTGTGTTGGGAATTGGAGAGGGTGAGTGTGTTTTGGGGATTGGAGAGGGTGAGTGTGTGTTGGGGGTTGGAGAGGGTGAGTGTGTGTTGGGGATTGGAGAGGGTGAGCGTGTTTTGGGGATTGGAGAGGGTGAGCGTGTGTTGGGAATTGGGGAGGGTGTGTGTGTGTTGGGGATTGGAGAGGGTGAGTGTGTGTTGGGAATTTGGAGAGGGTGAGTGTGTGTTGGGGATTGGAGAGGGTGAGCGTGTGTTGGGGATTGGAGAGGGTGAGTGTGTGTTGGGGATTGGAGAGGGTGAGTGTGTGATGGGAATTGGAGAGGGTGAGTGTGTGTTGGGGATTGGAGAGGGTGAGTGTGTGTTGGGGATTGGAGAGGGTGAGTGTGCGTTGGGGATTGGAGTGGGTGAGTGTGCGTTGGGGATTGGAGTGGGTGAGTGTGTGTTGGGGATTGGAGAGGGTGAGTGTGTGTTGGGGATTGGAGAGGGTGAGTTTGTGTTGGGGATTGGAGAGGGTGAGTGTGTGTTGGGAATTGGAGAGGGTGAGTGTGTGTTGGGGATTGGAGAGGGTGAGTGTGCGTTGTGGATTGGAGAGGGTGAGTGTGTGTTGGGGATTGGAGAGGGTGAGTGTGTGTTGGGGTTTGGAGAGGGTGAGTCTGTGTTCGGGATTGGAGAGGGTGAGTGTGTGTTGGGAGATTGGAGAGGGTGTGTGGGCGTTGGGGATTGGAGAGGGTGAGTGTGCGTTGGGGGTTGGAGTGGGTGAGTGTGTGTTGTGGATTGGAGAGGGTGATTGTGTGGTGTTGGGGAGTGGAGAGAGTGAGTGTGCATTGGGGATTGGAGAGGGTGAGTGTGTGTTGGGGATTGGAGGGGTGAGTCTGTGATGGTGTTTGGAGAGGGTGAGTGTGTGTTGGGGATTGGAGAGGGTGAGTGTGTGTTGGGGATTGGAGAGGGTGAGTGTGTGTTGGGGATTGAAGAGGGTGAGTGTGTGTTGGGGATTGGAGAGGGTGAGTGTGTGTTGGGGATTGAAGAGGGTGAGTGTGGGTTGGGAATTGGAGAGGGTGAGTGTGTTTTGGGGATTGGAGAGGGTGAGTGTGTGTTGGGGGTTGGAGAGGGTGAGTGTGTGTTGGGGATTGGAGAGGGTGAGTTTGTGTTGGGGATTGGAGAGGGTGAGCGTGTGTTGGGAATTGGAGAGGATGAGTCTGTGTTCGGGATTGGAGAGGGTGAGTGTGTGTTGGGAGGTTGGAGAGGGTGAGAGTGTGTTGGGGATTGGAGAGGGTGCGTGTGTGTTGGGGATTGGAGAGGGTGAGCGTGTTTTGGGGATTGGAGAGGGTAAGCGTGTGTTGGGAATTGGAGAGTGTGTGTGTGTGTTGGGGATTGGAGAGGGTGAGTGTGTGTTGGGAATTTGGAGAGGGTGAGTGTGTGTTGGGGATTGGAGAGGGTGAGCGTGTGTTGGGGATTGGAGAGGGTGAGTGTGTGTTGGGGATTGGAGAGGGTGAGTGTGTGATGGGAATTGGAGAGGGTGAGTGTGTGTTGGGGATTGGAGAGGGTGAGTGTGTGTTGGGGATTGGAGAGGGTGAGTGTGCGTTGGGGATTGGAGTGGGTGAGTGTGCGTTGGGGATTGGAGTGGGTGAGTGTGTGTTGGGGATTGGAGACGGTGAGTGTGTGTTGGGGAATGGAGAGGGTGAGTGTGTGTTGGGGATTGGAGAGGGTGAGTGTTTGTTGGGGAATGGAGAGGGTGAGTGTGTGTTGGGGGTTGGAGAGGGTGAGTGTGTGTTGGGGATTGGAGAGGGTGAGTGTGTGTTGGGGTTTGGAGAGAGTGAGTGTGTGTTGGGGATTGGAGAGGGTGAGTGTGTGTTGGGGATTGAAGAGGGTGAGTGTGTGTTGGGAATTGGAGAGGGTGAGTGTGTTTTGGGGATTGGAGAGGGTGAGTGTGTGTTGGGGGTTGGAGAGGGTGAGTGTGTGTTGGGGATTGGAGAGGGTGAGTTTGTGTTGGGGATTGGAGAGGGTGAGCGTGTGTTGGGAATTGGAGAGGATGAGTCTGTGTTCGGGATTGGAGAGGGTGAGTGTGTGTTGGGAGGTTGGAGAGGGTGAGAGTGTGTTGGGGATTGGAGAGGGTGCGTGTGTGTTGGGGATTGGAGAGGGTGAGCGTGTTTTGGGGATTGGAGAGGGTGAGCGTGTGTTGGGAATTGGAGAGGGTGTGTGTGTGTTGGGGATTGGAGAGGGTGAGTGTGTGTTGGGAATTTGGAGAGGGTGAGTGTGTGTTGGGGATTGGAGAGGGTGAGCGTGTGTTGGGGATTGGAGAGGGTGAGTGTGTGTTGGGGATTGGAGAGGGTGAGTGTGTGATGGGAATTGGAGAGGGTGAGTGTGTGTTGGGGATTGGAGAGGGTGAGTGTGTGTTGGGGATTGGAGAGGGTGAGTGTGCGTTGGGGATTGGAGTGGGTGAGTGTGCGTTGGGGATTGGAGTGGGTGAGTGTGTGTTGGGGATTGGAGAGGGTGAGTGTGTGTTGGGGAATGGAGAGGGTGAGTGTGTGTTGGGGATTGGAGAGGGTGAGTGTTTGTTGGGGAATGGAGAGGGTGAGTGTGTGTTGGGGGTTGGAGAGGGTGAGTGTGTGTTGGGGATTGGAGAGGGTGAGTGTGTGTTGGGGATTGGAGAGGGTGAGTGTGTGTTGGGGATTGGAGAGTGTGAATGTGTGTTAGGGATTGGAGAGGGTGAGTGTGTGTTGGGGATTGGAGACGGTGAGTGTGTGCTGAGAGTGGAGAGGGTGAGTGTGTGCTGGGAGTGGAGAGGGTGAGTGTGTGTTGGGGATTGGAGAGGGTGTGTATGTTGGGGACTGGAGAGTGTTAGTGTTTATTGGGGATTGGAGAGGGTGTGTGTGTGTTGGGGATTGGAGAGGGTGAGCGTGTGTTGGGAATTGGAGAGGGTGAGAGTGTGTTGGGGATTGGAGAGGGTGCGTGTGTGTTGGGGATTGGAGAGGGTGAGCGTGTTTTGGGGATTGGAGATGGTGAGCGTGTGTTGGGAATTGGAAGGGTGTGTGTGTGTTGGGGATTGGAGAGGGTGAGTGTGTGTTGGGAATTTGTAGAGGGTGAGTGTGTGTTCGGGATTGGAGAGGGTGAGCGTGTGTTGGGGATTGGAGAGGGTGAGTGTGTGTTGGGGATTGGAGAGGGTGAGTGTGTGATGGGAATTGGAGAGGGTGAGTGTGTGTTGGGGATTGGAGAGGGTGAGTGTGTGTTGGGGATTGGAGAGGGTGAGTGAGCGTTGGGGATTGGAGAGGGTGAATGTGTGTTGGGGATTGGAGAGGGTGAGTGTGTGTTGGGGATTGGAGAGGGTGGCTGTGTGTTGGGGATTGGAGAGGGTGAGTGTGTGTTGGGGATTGGAGAGTGTGAGTGTGTGTTGGGAATTGGAGAGGGTGAGTGTGTGTTGGGGATTGGAGAAGGTGAGTGTGTGTTGTGGATTGGAGAGGGCGAGTGTGTGTTGGGAATTGGAGAGGGTGAGTGTGTGTTGGGGTTTGGAGAGGGTGAGTCTGTGTTCGGGATTGGAGAGGGTGAGTGTGTGTTGGGAGATTGGAGAGGGTGTGTGGGCGTTGGGGATTGGAGAGGGTGAGTGTGCGTTGGGGGTTGGAGTGGGTGAGTGTGTGTTGTGGATTGGAGAGGGTGATTGTGTGGTGTTGGGGAGTGGAGAGAGTGAGTGTGCATTGGGGATTGGAGAGGGTGAGTGTGTGTTGGGGATTGGAGGGGTGAGTCTGTGATGGTGTTTGGAGAGGGTAAGTGTGTGTTGGGGATTGGAGAGGGTGAGTGTGTGTTGGGGATTGGAGAGGGTGAGCGTGTTTTGGGGATTGGAGAGGGTGAGTGTGTGTTGGGGATTGGAGAGGGTGAGTTTGTGTTGGGGATTGGAGAGGGTGAGCTTGTGTTGGGAATTGGAGAGGATGAGTCTGTGTTCGGGATTGGAGAGGGTGAGTGTGTGTTGGGAGGTTGGAGAGGGTGAGAGTGTGTTGGGGATTGGAGAGGGTGCGTGTGTGTTGGGGATTGGAGAGGGTGAGCGTGTTTTGGGGATTGGAGAGGGTGAGCGTGTGTTGGGAATTGGAGAGGGTGTGTGTGTGTTGGGGATTGGAGAGGGTGAGTGTGTGTTGGGAATTTGGAGAGGGTGAGTGTGTGTTGGGGATTGGAGAGGGTGAGCGTGTGTTGGGGATTGGAGAGGGTGAGTGTGTGTTGGGGATTGGAGAGGGTGAGTGTGTGATGGGAATTGGAGAGGGTGAGTGTGTGTTGGGGATTGGAGAGGGTGAGTGTGTGTTGGGGATTGGAGAGGGTGAGTGTGCGTTGGGGATTGGAGTGGGTGAGTGTGCGTTGGGGATTGGAGTGGGTGAGTGTGTGTTGGGGATTGGAGACGGTGAGTGTGTGTTGGGGAATGGAGAGGGTGAGTGTGTGTTGGGGATTGGAGAGGGTGAGTGTTTGTTGGGGAATGGAGAGGGTGAGTGTGTGTTGGGGGTTGGAGAGGGTGAGTGTGTGTTGGGGATTGGAGAGGGTGAGTGTGTGTTGGGGTTTGGAGAGAGTGAGTGTGTGTTGGGGATTGGAGAGGGTGAGTGTGTGTTGGGGATTGAAGAGGGTGAGTGTGTGTTGGGAATTGGAGAGGGTGAGTGTGTTTTGGGGATTGGAGAGGGTGAGTGTGTGTTGGGGGTTGGAGAGGGTGAGTGTGTGTTGGGGATTGGAGAGGGTGAGTTTGTGTTGGGGATTGGAGAGGGTGAGCGTGTGTTGGGAATTGGAGAGGATGAGTCTGTGTTCGGGATTGGAGAGGGTGAGTGTGTGTTGGGAGGTTGGAGAGGGTGAGAGTGTGTTGGGGATTGGAGAGGGTGCGTGTGTGTTGGGGATTGGAGAGGGTGAGCGTGTTTTGGGGATTGGAGAGGGTGAGCGTGTGTTGGGAATTGGAGAGGGTGTGTGTGTGTTGGGGATTGGAGAGGGTGAGTGTGTGTTGGGAATTTGGAGAGGGTGAGTGTGTGTTGGGGATTGGAGAGGGTGAGCGTGTGTTGGGGATTGGAGAGGGTGAGTGTGTGTTGGGGATTGGAGAGGGTGAGTGTGTGATGGGAATTGGAGAGGGTGAGTGTGTGTTGGGGATTGGAGAGGGTGAGTGTGTGTTGGGGATTGGAGAGGGTGAGTGTGCGTTGGGGATTGGAGTGGGTGAGTGTGCGTTGGGGATTGGAGTGGGTGAGTGTGTGTTGGGGATTGGAGAGGGTGAGTGTGTGTTGGGGAATGGAGAGGGTGAGTGTGTGTTGGGGATTGGAGAGGGTGAGTGTTTGTTGGGGAATGGAGAGGGTGAGTGTGTGTTGGGGGTTGGAGAGGGTGAGTGTGTGTTGGGGATTGGAGAGGGTGAGTGTGTGTTGGGGATTGGAGAGGGTGAGTGTGTGTTGGGGATTGGAGAGTGTGAATGTGTGTTAGGGATTGGAGAGGGTGAGTGTGTGTTGGGGATTGGAGACGGTGAGTGTGTGCTGAGAGTGGAGAGGGTGAGTGTGTGCTGGGAGTGGAGAGGGTGAGTGTGTGTTGGGGATTGGAGAGGGTGTGTATGTTGGGGACTGGAGAGTGTTAGTGTTTATTGGGGATTGGAGAGGGTGTGTGTGTGTTGGGGATTGGAGAGGGTGAGCGTGTGTTGGGAATTGGAGAGGGTGAGAGTGTGTTGGGGATTGGAGAGGGTGCGTGTGTGTTGGGGATTGGAGAGGGTGAGCGTGTTTTGGGGATTGGAGATGGTGAGCGTGTGTTGGGAATTGGAAGGGTGTGTGTGTGTTGGGGATTGGAGAGGGTGAGTGTGTGTTGGGAATTTGTAGAGGGTGAGTGTGTGTTCGGGATTGGAGAGGGTGAGCGTGTGTTGGGGATTGGAGAGGGTGAGTGTGTGTTGGGGATTGGAGAGGGTGAGTGTGTGATGGGAATTGGAGAGGGTGAGTGTGTGTTGGGGATTGGAGAGGGTGAGTGTGTGTTGGGGATTGGAGAGGGTGAGTGAGCGTTGGGGATTGGAGAGGGTGAATGTGTGTTGGGGATTGGAGAGGGTGAGTGTGTGTTGGGGATTGGAGAGGGTGGCTGTGTGTTGGGGATTGGAGAGGGTGAGTGTGTGTTGGGGATTGGAGAGTGTGAGTGTGTGTTGGGAATTGGAGAGGGTGAGTGTGTGTTGGGGATTGGAGAAGGTGAGTGTGTGTTGTGGATTGGAGAGGGCGAGTGTGTGTTGGGAATTGGAGAGGGTGAGTGTGTGTTGGGGTTTGGAGAGGGTGAGTCTGTGTTCGGGATTGGAGAGGGTGAGTGTGTGTTGGGAGATTGGAGAGGGTGTGTGGGCGTTGGGGATTGGAGAGGGTGAGTGTGCGTTGGGGGTTGGAGTGGGTGAGTGTGTGTTGTGGATTGGAGAGGGTGATTGTGTGGTGTTGGGGAGTGGAGAGAGTGAGTGTGCATTGGGGATTGGAGAGGGTGAGTGTGTGTTGGGGATTGGAGGGGTGAGTCTGTGATGGTGTTTGGAGAGGGTAAGTGTGTGTTGGGGATTGGAGAGGGTGAGTGTGTGTTGGGGATTGGAGAGGGTGAGCGTGTTTTGGGGATTGGAGAGGGTGAGTGTGTGTTGGGGATTGGAGAGGGTGAGTTTGTGTTGGGGATTGGAGAGGGTGAGCTTGTGTTGGGAATTGGAGAGGATGAGTCTGTGTTCGGGATTGGAGAGGGTGAGTGTGTGTTGGGAGGTTGGAGAGGGTGAGAGTGTGTTGGGGATTGGAGAGGGTGCGTGTGTGTTGGGGATTGGAGAGGGTGAGCGTGTTTTGGGGATTGGAGAGGGTGAGCGTGTGTTGGGAATTGGAGAGGGTGTGTGTGTGTTGGGGATTGGAGAGGGTGAGTGTGTGTTGGGAATTTGGAGAGGGTGAGTGTGTGTTGGGGATTGGAGAGGGTGAGCGTGTGTTGGGGATTGGAGAGGGTGAGTGTGTGTTGGGGATTGGAGAGGGTGAGTGTGTGATGGGAATTGGAGAGGGTGAGTGTGTGTTGGGGATTGGAGAGGGTGAGTGTGTGTTGGGGATTGGAGAGGGTGAGTGTGCGTTGGGGATTGGAGTGGGTGAGTGTGCGTTGGGGATTGGAGTGGGTGAGTGTGTGTTGGGGATTGGAGAGGGTGAGTGTGTGTTGGGGAATGGAGAGGGTGAGTGTGTGTTGGGGATTGGAGAGGGTGAGTGTTTGTTGGGGAATGGAGAGGGTGAGTGTGTGTTGGGGGTTGGAGAGGGTGAGTGTGTGTTGGGGATTGGAGAGGGTGAGTGTGTGTTGGGGTTTGGAGAGAGTGAGTGTGTGTTGGGGATTGGAGAGGGTGAGTGTGTGTTGGGGATTGAAGAGGGTGAGTGTGTGTTGGGAATTGGAGAGGGTGAGTGTGTTTTGGGGATTGGAGAGGGTGAGTGTGTGTTGGGGGTTGGAGAGGGTGAGTGTGTGTTGGGGATTGGAGAGTGTGAGTTTGTGTTGGGGATTGGAGAGGGTGAGCGTGTGTTGGGAATTGGAGAGGATGAGTCTGTGTTCGGGATTGGAGAGGGTGAGTGTGTGTTGGGAGGTTGGAGAGGGTGAGAGTGTGTTGGGGATTGGAGAGGGTGCGTGTGTGTTGGGGATTGGAGAGGGTGAGCGTGTTTTGGGGATTGGAGAGGGTGAGCGTGTGTTGGGAATTGGAGAGGGTGTGTGTGTGTTGGGGATTGGAGAGGGTGAGTGTGTGTTGGGAATTTGGAGAGGGTGAGTGTGTGTTGGGGATTGGAGAGGGTGAGCGTGTGTTGGGGATTGGAGAGGGTGAGTGTGTGTTGGGGATTGGAGAGGGTGAGTGTGTGATGGGAATTGGAGAGGGTGAGTGTGTGTTGGGGATTGGAGAGGGTGAGTGTGTGTTGGGGATTGGAGAGGGTGAGTGTGCGTTGGGGATTGGAGTGGGTGAGTGTGCGTTGGGGATTGGAGTGGGTGAGTGTGTGTTGGGGATTGGAGAGGGTGAGTGTGTGTTGGGGAATGGAGAGGGTGAGTGTGTGTTGGGGATTGGAGAGGGTGAGTGTTTGTTGGGGAATGGAGAGGGTGAGTGTGTGTTGGGGGTTGGAGAGGGTGAGTGTGTGTTGGGGATTGGAGAGGGTGAGTGTGTGTTGGGGTTTGGAGAGAGTGAGTGTGTGTTGGGGATTGGAGAGGGTGAGTGTGTGTTGGGGATTGGAGAGTGTGAATGTGTGTTAGGGATTGGAGAGGGTGAGTGTGTGTTGGGGATTGGAGACGGTGAGTGTGTGCTGAGAGTGGAGAGGGTGAGTGTGTGCTGGGAGTGGAGAGGGTGAGTGTGTGTTGGGGATTGGAGAGGGTGTGTATGTTGGGGACTGGAGAGTGTTAGTGTTTATTGGGGATTGGAGAGGGTGTGTGTGTGTTGGGGATTGGAGAGGGTGAGCGTGTGTTGGGAATTGGAGAGGGTGAGAGTGTGTTGGGGATTGGAGAGGGTGCGTGTGTGTTGGGGATTGGAGAGGGTGAGCGTGTTTTGGGGATTGGAGATGGTGAGCGTGTGTTGGGAATTGGAAGGGTGTGTGTGTGTTGGGGATTGGAGAGGGTGAGTGTGTGTTGGGAATTTGTAGAGGGTGAGTGTGTGTTCGGGATTGGAGAGGGTGAGCGTGTGTTGGGGATTGGAGAGGGTGAGTGTGTGTTGGGGATTGGAGAGGGTGAGTGTGTGATGGGAATTGGAGAGGGTGAGTGTGTGTTGGGGATTGGAGAGGGTGAGTGTGTGTTGGGGATTGGAGAGGGTGAGTGAGCGTTGGGGATTGGAGAGGGTGAATGTGTGTTGGGGATTGGAGAGGGTGAGTGTGTGTTGGGGATTGGAGAGGGTGGCTGTGTGTTGGGGATTGGAGAGGGTGAGTGTGTGTTGGGGATTGGAGAGTGTGAGTGTGCGTTGGGAATTGGAGAGGGTGAGTGTGTGTTGGGGATTGGAGAAGGTGAGTGTGTGTTGTGGATTGGAGAGGGCGAGTGTGTGTTGGGAATTGGAGAGGGTGAGTGTGTGTTGGGGTTTGGAGAGGGTGAGTCTGTGTTCGGGATTGGAGAGGGTGAGTGTGTGTTGGGAGATTGGAGAGGGTGTGTGGGCGTTGGGGATTGGAGAGGGTGAGTGTGCGTTGGGGGTTGGAGTGGGTGAGTGTGTGTTGTGGATTGGAGAGGGTGATTGTGTGGTGTTGGGGAGTGGAGAGAGTGAGTGTGCATTGGGGATTGGAGAGGGTGAGTGTGTGTTGGGGATTGGAGGGGTGAGTCTGTGATGGTGTTTGGAGAGGGTGAGTGTGTGTTGGGGATTGGAGAGGGTGCGTGTGTGTTGGGGATTGGAGAGGGTGAGCGTGTTTTGGGGATTGGAGAGGGTGAGCGTGTGTTGGGAATTGGAGAGGGTGTGTGTGTGTTGGGGATTGGAGAGGGTGAGTGTGTGTTGGGAATTTGGAGAGGGTGAGTGTGTGTTGGGGATTGGAGAGGGTGAGCGTGTGTTGGGGATTGGAGAGGGTGAGTGTGTGTTGGGGATTGGAGAGGGTGAGTGTGTGATGGGAATTGGAGAGGGTGAGTGTGTGTTGGGGATTGGAGAGGGTGAGTGTGTGTTGGGGATTGGAGAGGGTGAGTGTGCGTTGGGGATTGGAGTGGGTGAGTGTGCGTTGGGGATTGGAGTGGGTGAGTGTGTGTTGGGGATTGGAGAGGGTGAGCGTGTGTTGGGAATTGGAGAGGGTGAGAGTGTGTTGGGGATTGGAGAGGGTGCGTGTGTGTTGGGGATTGGAGAGGGTGAGCGTGTTTTGGGGATTGGAGATGGTGAGCGTGTGTTGGGAATTGGAAGGGTGTGTGTGTGTTGGGGATTGGAGAGGGTGAGTGTTTGTTGGGAATTTGTAGAGGGTGAGTGTGTGTTCGGGATTGGAGAGGGTGAGCGTGTGTTGGGGATTGGAGAGGGTGAGTGTGTGTTGGGGATTGGAGAGGGTGAGTGTGTGATGGGAATTGGAGAGGGTGAGTGTGTGTTGGGGATTGGAGAGGGTGAGTGTGTGTTGGGGATTGGAGAGGGTGAGTGAGCGTTGGGGATTGGAGAGGGTGAATGTGTGTTGGGGATTGGAGAGGGTGAGTGTGTGTTGGGGATTGGAGAGGGTGGCTGTGTGTTGGGCATTGGAGAGGGTGAGTGTGTGTTGGGGATTGGAGAGTGTGAGTGTGTGTTGGGAATTGGAGAGGGTGAGTGTGTGTTGGGGATTGGAGAAGGTGAGTGTGTGTTGTGGATTGGAGAGGGCGAGTGTGTGTTGGGAATTGGAGAGGGTGAGTGTGTGTTGGGGTTTGGAGAGGGTGAGTCTGTGTTCGGGATTGGAGAGGGTGAGTGTGTGTTGGGAGATTGGAGAGGGTGTGTGGGCGTTGGGGATTGGAGAGGGTGAGTGTGCGTTGGGGGTTGGAGTGGGTGAGTGTGTGTTGTGGATTGGAGAGGGTGATTGTGTGGAGTTGGAGAGTGGAGAGAGTGAGTGTGCATTGGGGATTGGAGAGGGTGAGTGTGTGTTGGGGATTGGAGGGGTGAGTCTGTGATGGTGTTTGGAGAGGGTGAGTGTGTGTTGGGGATTGGAGAGGGTGCGTGTGTGTTGGGGATTGGAGAGGGTGAGCGTGTTTTGGGGATTGGAGAGGGTGAGCGTGTGTTGGGAATTGGAGAGGGTGTGTGTGTGTTGGGGATTAGAGAGAGTGAGTGTGTGTTGGGAATTTGGAGAGGGTGAGTGTGTGTTGGGGATTGGAGAGGGTGAGCGTGTGTTGGGGATTGGAGAGGGTGAGTGTGTGTTGGGGATTGGAGAGGGTGAGTGTGTGATGGGAATTGGAGAGGGTGAGTGTGTGTTGGGGATTGGAGAGGGTGAGTGTGTGTTGGGGATTGGAGAGGGTGAGTGTGCGTTGGGGATTGGAGTGGGTGAGTGTGCGTTGGGGATTGGAGTGGGTGAGTGTGTGTTGGGGATTGGAGAGGGTGAGTGTGTGTTGGGGATTGGAGAGGGTGAGTTTGTGTTGGGGATTGGAGAGGGTGAGTGTGTGTTGGGAATTGGAGAGGGTGAGTGTGTGTTGGGGATTGGAGAGGGTGAGTGTGCGTTGTGGATTGGAGAGGGTGAGTGTGTGTTGGGGATTGGAGAGGGTGAGTGTGTGTTGGGGTTTGGAGAGGGTGAGTCTGTGTTCGGGATTGGAGAGGGTGAGTGTGTGTTGGGAGATTGGAGAGGGTGTGTGGGCGTTGGGGATTGGAGAGGGTGAGTGTGCGTTGGGGGTTGGAGTGGGTGAGTGTGTGTTGTGGATTGGAGAGGGTGATTGTGTGGTGTTGGGGAGTGGAGAGAGTGAGTGTGCATTGGGGATTGGAGAGGGTGAGTGTGTGTTGGGGATTGGAGGGGTGAGTCTGTGATGGTGTTTGGAGAGGGTGAGTGTGTGTTGGGGATTGGAGAGGGTGAGTGTGTGTTGGGGATTGGAGAGGGTGAGTGTGTGTTGGGGATTGAAGAGGGTGAGTGTGTGTTGGGGATTGGAGAGGGTGAGTGTGTGTTGGGGATTGAAGAGGGTGAGTGTGTGTTGGGAATTGGAGAGGGTGAGTGTGTTTTGGGGATTGGAGAGGGTGAGTGTGTGTTGGGGGTTGGAGAGGGTGAGTGTGTGTTGAGGATTGGAGAGGGTGAGTTTGTGTTGGGGATTGGAGAGGGTGAGCGTGTGTTGGGAATTGGAGAGGATGAGTCTGTGTTCGGGATTGGAGAGGGTGAGTGTGTGTTGGGAGGTTGGAGAGGGTGAGAGTGTGTTGGGGATTGGAGAGGGTGCGTGTGTGTTGGGGATTGGAGAGGGTGTGTGTGTGTTGGGGATTGGAGAGGGTGAGTGTGTGTTGGGAATTTGGAGAGGGTGAGTGTGTGTTCGGGATTGGAGAGGGTGAGCGTGTGTTGGGGATTGGAGAGGGTGAGTGTGTGTTTGGGATTGGAGAGGGTGAGTGTGTGATGGGAATTGGAGAGGGTGAGTGTGTGTTGGGGATTGGAGAGGGTGAGTGTGTGTTGGGGATTGGAGAGGGTGAGTGTGCGTTGGGGATTGGAGTGGGTGAGTGTGCGTTGGGGATTGGAGTGGGTGAGTGTGTGTTGGGGATTGGAGAGGGTGAGTGTGTGTTGGGGAATGGAGAGGGTGAGTGTGTGTTGGGGATTGGAGAGGGTGAGTGTTTGTTGGGGAATGGAGAGGGTGAGTGTGTGTTGGGGGTTGGAGAGGGTGAGTGTGTGTTGGGGATTGGAGAGGGTGAGTGTGTGTTGGGGTTTGGAGAGAGTGAGTGTGTGTTGGGGATTGGAGAGGGTGAGTGTGTGTTGGGGATTGAAGAGGGTGAGTGTGTGTTGGGAATTGGAGAGGGTGAGTGTGTTTTGGGGATTGGAGAGGGTGAGTGTGTGTTGGGGGTTGGAGAGGGTGAGTGTGTGTTGGGGATTGGAGAGGGTGAGTTTGTGTTGGGGATTGGAGAGGGTGAGCGTGTGTTGGGAATTGGAGAGGATGAGTCTGTGTTCGGGATTGGAGAGGGTGAGTGTGTGTTGGGAGGTTGGAGAGGGTGAGAGTGTGTTGGGGATTGGAGAGGGTGAGCGTGTGTTGGGAATTGGAGAGGGTGTGTGTGTGTTGGGGATTGGAGAGGGTGAGTGTGTGTTAGGAATTTGGAGAGGGTGAGTGTGTGTTGGGGATTGGAGAGGGTGAGCGTGTGTTGGGGATTGGAGAGGGTGAGTGAGCGTTGGGGATTGGAGAGGGTGAATGTGTGTTGGGGATTGGAGAGGGTGAGTGTGTGTTGGGGATTGGAGAGGGTGGCTGTGTGTTGGGGATTGGAGAGGGTGAGTGTGTGTTGGGGATTGGAGAGTGTGAGTGTGTGTTGGGAATTGGAGAGGGTGAGTGTGTGTTGGGGATTGGAGAAGGTGAGTGTGTGTTGTGGATTGGAGAGGGCGAGTGTGTGTTGGGAATTGGAGAGGGTGAGTGTGTGTTGGGGTTTGGAGAGGGTGAGTCTGTGTTCGGGATTGGAGAGGGTGAGTGTGTGTTGGGAGATTGGAGAGGGTGTGTGGGCGTTGGGGATTGGAGAGGGTGAGTGTGCGTTGGGGGTTGGAGTGGGTGAGTGTGTGTTGTGGATTGGAGAGGGTGATTGTGTGGTGTTGGGGAGTGGAGAGAGTGAGTGTGCATTGGGGATTGGAGAGGGTGAGTGTGTGTTGGGGATTGGAGGGGTGAGTCTGTGATGGTGTTTGGAGAGGGTGAGTGTGTGTTGGGGATTGGAGAGGGTGAGTGTGTGTTGGGGATTGGAGAGGGTGAGTGTGTGTTGGGGATTGAAGAGGGTGAGTGTGTGTTGGGGATTGGAGAGGGTGAGTGTGTGTTGTGGATTGGAGAGGGTGAGTTTGTTTTGGGGATTGGAGAGGGTGAGTGTGTGTTGGGAATTGGAGAGGGTGAGTGTGTTTTGGGGATTGGAGAGGGTGAGTGTGTGTTGGGGGTTGGAGAGGGTGAGTGTGTGTTGGGGATTGGAGATGGTGAGTTTGTGTTGGGGATTGGAGAGGGTGAGCGTGTGTTGGGAATTGGAGAGGATGAGTCTGTGTTCGGGATTGGAGAGGGTGAGTGTGTGTTGGGAGGTTGGAGAGGGTGAGAGTGTGTTGGGGATTGGAGAGGGTGCGTGTGTGTTGGGGATTGGAGAGGGTGAGCGTGTTTTGGGGATTGGAGAGGGTGAGCGTGTGTTGGGAGTTGGAGAGGGTGTGTGTGTGTTGGGATTGGAGAGGGTGAGTGTGTGTTGGGAATTTGGAGAGGGTGAGTGTGTGTTGGGGATTGGAGAGGGTGAGCGTGTGTTGGGGATTGGAGAGGGTGAGTGTGTGTTGGGGATTGGAGAGGGTGAGTGTGTGATGGGAATTGGAGAGGGTGAGTGTGTGTTGGGGATTGGAGAGGGTGAGTGTGTGTTGGGAATTGGAGAGGGTGAGTGTGCGTTGGGGATTGGAGTGGGTGAGTGTGCGTTGGGGATTGGAGTGGGTGAGTGTGTGTTGGGGATTGGAGAGGGTGAGTGTGTGTTGGGGAATGGAGAGGGTGAGTGTGTGTTGGGGATTGGAGAGGGTGAGTGTTTGTTGGGGAATGGAGAGGGTGAGTGTGTGTTGGGGGTTGGAGAGGGTGAGTGTGTGTTGGGGATTGGAGAGGGTGAGTGTGTGTTGGGGATTGGAGAGAGTGAGTGTGTGTTGGGGATTGGAGAGGGTGAGTGTGTGTTGGGGATTGGAGAGTGTGAATGTGTGTTAGGGATTGGAGAGGGTGAGTGTGTGTTGGGGATTGGAGACGGTGAGTGTGTGCTGAGAGTGGAGAGGGTGAGTGTGTGCTGGGAGTGGAGAGGGTGAGTGTGTGTTGGGGATTGGAGAGGGTGTGTATGTTGGGGACTGGAGAGTGTTAGTGTTTATTGGGGATTGGAGAGGGTGTGTGTGTGTTGGGGATTGGAGAGGGTGAGCGTGTGTTGGGAATTGGAGAGGGTGAGAGTGTGTTGGGGATTGGAGAGGGTGCGTGTGTGTTGGGGATTGGAGAGGGTGAGCGTGTTTTGGGGATTGGAGATGGTGAGCGTGTGTTGGGAATTGGAAGGGTGTGTGTGTGTTTGGGATTGGAGAGGGTGAGTGTGTGTTGGGAATTTGTAGAGGGTGAGTGTGTGTTCGGGATTGGAGAGGGTGAGCGTGTGTTGGGGATTGGAGAGGGTGAGTGTGTGTTGGGAATTGGAGAGGGTGAGTGTGTGTTGGGGTTTGGAGAGGGTGAGTCTGTGTTCGGGATTGGAGAGGGTGAGTGTGTGTTGGGAGATTGGAGAGGGTGTGTGGGCGTTGGGGATTGGAGAGGGTGAGTGTGCGTTGGGGGTTGGAGTGGGTGAGTGTGTGTTGTGGATTGGAGAGGGTGATTGTGTGGTGTTGGGGAGTGGAGAGAGTGAGTGTGCATTGGGGATTGGAGAGGGTGAGTGTGTGTTGGGGATTGGAGGGGTGAGTCTGTGATGGTGTTTGGAGAGGGTGAGTGTGTGTTGGGGATTGGAGAGGGTGAGTGTGTGTTGGGGATTGGAGAGGGTGAGTGTGTGTTGGGGATTGAAGAGGGTGAGTGTGTGTTGGGGATTGGAGAGGGTGAGTGTGTGTTGTGGATTGGAGAGGGTGAGTTTGTTTTGGGGATTGGAGAGGGTGAGTGTGTGTTGGGAATTGGAGAGGGTGAGTGTGTTTTGGGGATTGGAGAGGGTGAGTGTGTGTTGGGGGTTGGAGAGGGTGAGTGTGTGTTGGGGATTGGAGATGGTGAGTTTGTGTTGGGGATTGGAGAGGGTGAGCGTGTGTTGGGAATTGGAGAGGATGAGTCTGTGTTCGGGATTGGAGAGGGTGAGTGTGTGTTGGGAGGTTGGAGAGGGTGAGAGTGTGTTGGGGATTGGAGAGGGTGCGTGTGTGTTGGGGATTGGAGAGGGTGAGCGTGTTTTGGGGATTGGAGAGGGTGAGCGTGTGTTGGGAGTTGGAGAGGGTGTGTGTGTGTTGGGATTGGAGAGGGTGAGTGTGTGTTGGGAATTTGGAGAGGGTGAGTGTGTGTTGGGGATTGGAGAGGGTGAGCGTGTGTTGGGGATTGGAGAGGGTGAGTGTGTGTTGGGGATTGGAGAGGGTGAGTGTGTGATGGGAATTGGAGAGTGTGAGTGTGTGTTGGGGATTGGAGAGGGTGAGTGTGTGTTGGGGATTGGAGAGGGTGAGTGTGCGTTGGGGATTGGAGTGGGTGAGTGTGCGTTGGGGATTGGAGTGGGTGAGTGTGTGTTGGGGATTGGAGAGGGTGAGTGTGTGTTGGGGAATGGAGAGGGTGAGTGTGTGTTGGGGATTGGAGAGGGTGAGTGTTTGTTGGGGAATGGAGAGGGTGAGTGTGTGTTGGGGGTTGGAGAGGGTGAGTGTGTGTTGGGGATTGGAGAGGGTGAGTGTGTGTTGGGGATTGGAAGAGTGAGTGTGTGTTGGGGATTGGAGAGGGTGAGTGTGTGTTGGGGATTGGAGAGTGTGAATGTGTGTTAGGGATTGGAGAGGGTGAGTGTGTGTTGGGGATTGGAGACGGTGAGTGTGTGCTGAGAGTGGAGAGGGTGAGTGTGTGCTGGGAGTGGAGAGGGTGAGTGTGTGTTGGGGATTGGAGAGGGTGTGTATGTTGGGGACTGGAGGGTGTTAGTGTTTATTGGGGATTGGAGAGGGTGTGTGTGTGTTGGGGATTGGAGAGGGTGAGCGTGTGTTGGGAATTGGAGAGGGTGAGAGTGTGTTGGGGATTGGAGAGGGTGCGTGTGTGTTGGGGATTGGAGAGGGTGAGCGTGTTTTGGGGATTGGAGATGGTGAGCGTGTGTTGGGAATTGGAAGGGTGTGTGTGTGTTTGGGATTGGAGAGGGTGAGTGTGTGTTGGGAATTGGAGAGGGTGAGTGTGTGTTGGGGTTTGGAGAGGGTGAGTCTGTGTTCGGGATTGGAGAGGGTGAGTGTGTGTTGGGAGATTGGAGAGGGTGTGTGGGCGTTGGGGATTGGAGAGGGTGAGTGTGCGTTGGGGGTTGGAGTGGGTGAGTGTGTGTTGTGGATTGGAGAGGGTGATTGTGTGGTGTTGGGGAGTGGAGAGAGTGAGTGTGCATTGGGGATTGGAGAGGGTGAGCGTGTGTTGGGGATTGGAGGGGTGAGTCTGTGATGGTGTTTGGAGAGGGTGAGTGTGTGTTGGGGATTGGAGAGGGTGAGTGTGTGTTGGGGATTGGAGAGGGTGAGTGTGTGTTGGGGATTGAAGAGGGTGAGTGTGTGTTGGGGATTGGAGAGGGTGAGTGTGTGTTGTGGATTGGAGAGGGTGAGTTTGTTTTGGGGATTGGAGAGGGTGAGTGTGTGTTGGGAATTGGAGAGGGTGAGTGTGTGTTGGGGATTGGAGAGGGTGAGTGTGTGTTGGGAATTTGGAGAGGGTGAGTGTGTGTTGGGGATTGGAGAGGGTGAGCGTGTGTTGGGGATTGGAGAGGGTGAGTGTGTGTTGGGGATTGGAGAGGGTGAGTGTGTGATGGGAATTGGAGAGGGTGAGTGTGTGTTGGGGATTGGAGAGGGTGAGTGTGTGTTGGGGATTGGAGAGGGTGAGTGTGCGTTGGGGATTGGAGTGGGTGAGTGTGCGTTGGGGATTGGAGTGGGTGAGTGTGTGTTGGGGATTGGAGAGGGTGAGTGTGTGTTGGGGATTGGAGAGGGTGAGTTTGTGTTGGGGATTGGAGAGGGTGAGTGTGTGTTGGGAATTGGAGAGGGTGAGTGTGTGTTGGGGATTGGAGAGGGTGAGTGTGCGTTGTGGATTGGAGAGGGTGAGTGTGTGTTGGGGATTGGAGAGGGTGAGTGTGTGTTGGGGTTTGGAGAGGGTGAGTCTGTGTTCGGGATTGGAGAGGGTGAGTGTGTGTTGGGAGATTGGAGAGGGTGTGTGGGCGTTGGGGATTGGAGAGGGTGAGTGTGCGTTGGGGTTTGGAGTGGGTGAGTGTGTGTTGTGGATTGGAGAGGGTGATTGTGTGGTGTTGGGGAGTGGAGAGAGTGAGTGTGCATTGGGGATTGGTGAGGGTGAGTGTGTGTTGGGGATTGGAGGGGTGAGTCTGTGATGGTGTTTGGAGAGGGTGAGTGTGTGTTGGGGATTGGAGAGGGTGAGTGTGTGTTGGGGATTGGAGAGGGTGAGTGTGTGTTGGGGATTGAAGAGGGTGAGTGTGTGTTGGGGATTGGAGAGGGTGAGTGTGTGTTGTGGATTGGAGAGGGTGAGTTTGTTTTGGGGATTGGAGAGGGTGAGTGTGTGTTGGGAATTGGAGGGGGTGAGTGTGTTTTGGGGATTGGAGAGGGTGAGTGTGTGTTGGGGGTTGGAGAGGGTGAGTGTGTGTTGGGGATTGGAGAGGGTGAGTTTGTGTTGGGGATTGGAGAGGGTGAGCGTGTGTTG
The DNA here is from genome assembly GCF_047496885.1 of Scyliorhinus torazame. Taxonomy (NCBI): domain Eukaryota; kingdom Metazoa; phylum Chordata; class Chondrichthyes; order Carcharhiniformes; family Scyliorhinidae; genus Scyliorhinus; species Scyliorhinus torazame. The sequence continues at coordinate 4,504,612 of NC_092713.1, forward strand.
GGAATTGGAGAGGATGAGTCTGTGTTCGGGATTGGAGAGGGTGAGTGTGTGTTGGGAGGTTGGAGAGGGTGAGAGTGTGTTGGGGATTGGAGAGGGTGCGTGTGTGTTGGGGATTGGAGAGGGTGAGCGTGTTTTGGGGATTGGAGAGGGTGAGCGTGTGTTGGGAATTGGAGAGGGTGTGTGTGTGTTGGGGATTGGAGAGGGTGAGTGTGTGTTGGGAATTTGGAGAGGGTGAGTGTGTGTTCGGGATTGGAGAGGGTGAGCGTGTGTTGGCGATTGGAGAGGGTGAGTGTGTGTTGGGGATTGGAGAGGGTGAGTGTGTGATGGGAATTGGAGAGGGTGAGTGTGTGTTGGGGATTGGAGAGGGTGAGTGTGTGTTGGGGATTGGAGAGGGTGAGTGTGCGTTGGGGATTGGAGTGGGTGAGTGTGCGTTGGGGATTGGAGTGGGTGAGTGTGTGTTGGGGATTGGAGAGGGTGAGTGTGTGTTGGGGAATGGAGAGGGTGAGTGTGTGTTGGGGATTGGAGAGGGTGAGTGTTTGTTGGGGAATGGAGAGGGTGAGTGTGTGTTGGGGGTTGGAGAGGGTGAGTGTGTGTTGGGGATTGGAGAGGGTGAGTGTGTGTTGGGGATTGGAGCGAGTGAGTGTGTGTTGGGGATTGGAGAGGGTGAGTGTGTGTTGGGGATTGGAGAGGGTGAGTGTGCGTTGTGGATTGGAGAGGGTGAGTGTGTGTTGGGGATTGGAGAGGGTGAGTGTGTGTTGGGGTTTGGAGAGGGTGAGTCTGTGTTCGGGATTGGAGAGGGTGAGTGTGTGTTGGGAGATTGGAGAGGGTGTGTGGGCGTTGGGGATTGGAGAGGGTGAGTGTGCGTTGGGGGTTGGAGTGGGTGAGTGTGTGTTGTGGATTGGAGAGGGTGATTGTGTGGTGTTGGGGAGTGGAGAGAGTGAGTGTGCATTGGGGATTGGAGAGGGTGAGTGTGTGTTGGGGATTGGAGGGGTGAGTCTGTGATGGTGTTTGGAGAGGGTGAGTGTGTGTTGGGGATTGGAGAGGGTGAGTGTGTGTTGGGGATTGGAGAGGGTGAGTGTGTGTTGGGGATTGAAGAGGGTGAGTGTGTGTTGGGGATTGGAGAGGGTGAGTGTGTGTTGTGGATTGGAGAGGGTGAGTGTGTTTTGGGGATTGGAGAGGGTGAGTGTGTGTTGGGGGTTGGAGAGGGTGAGTGTGTGTTGGGGATTGGAGAGGGTGAGTTTGTGTTGGGGATTGGAGAGGGTGAGCGTGTGTTGGGAATTGGAGAGGATGAGTCTGTGTTCGGGATTGGAGAGGGTGAGTGTGTGTTGGGAGGTTGGAGAGGGTGAGAGTGTGTTGGGGATTGGAGAGGGTGCGTGTGTGTTGGGGATTGGAGAGGGTGAGCGTGTTTTGGGGATTGGAGAGGGTGAGCGTGTGTTGGGAATTGGAGAGGGTGTGTGTGTGTTGGGGATTGGAGAGGGTGAGTGTGTGTTGGGAATTTGGAGAGGGTGAGTGTGTGTTGGGGATTGGAGAGGGTGAGCGTGTGTTGGGGATTGGAGAGGGTGAGTGTGTGTTGGGGATTGGAGAGGGTGAGTGTGTGATGGGAATTGGAGAGGGTGAGTGTGTGTTGGGGATTGGAGAGGGTGAGTGTGTGTTGGGGATTGGAGAGGGTGAGTGTGCGTTGGGGATTGGAGTGGGTGAGTGTGCGTTGGGGATTGGAGTGGGTGAGTGTGTGTTGGGGATTGGAGAGGGTGAGTGTGTGTTGGGGAATGGAGAGGGTGAGTGTTTGTTGGGGAATGGAGAGGGTGAGTGTGTGTTGGGGGTTGGAGAGGGTGAGTGTGTGTTGGGGATTGGAGAGAGTGAGTGTGCGTTGGGGATTGGAGTGGGTGAGTGTGCGTTGGGGATTGGAGTGGGTGAGTGTGTGTTGGGGATTGGAGAGGGTGAGTGTGTGTTGGGGATTGGAGAGGGTGAGTTTGTGTTGGGGATTGGAGAGGGTGAGTGTGTGTTGGGAATTGGAGAGGGTGAGTGTGTGTTGGGGATTGGAGAGGGTGAGTGTGCGTTGTGGATTGGAGAGGGTGAGTGTGTGTTGGGGATTGGAGAGGGTGAGTGTGTGTTGGGGTTTGGAGAGGGTGAGTCTGTGTTCGGGATTGGAGAGGGTGAGTGTGTGTTGGGAGATTGGAGAGGGTGTGTGGGCGTTGGGGATTGGAGAGGGTGAGTGTGCGTTGGGGGTTGGAGTGGGTGAGTGTGTGTTGTGGATTGGAGAGGGTGATTGTGTGGTGTTGGGGAGTGGAGAGAGTGAGTGTGCATTGGGGATTGGAGAGGGTGAGTGTGTGTTGGGGATTGGAGGGGTGAGTCTGTGATGGTGTTTGGAGAGGGTGAGTGTGTGTTGGGGATTGGAGAGGGTGAGTGTGTGTTGGGGATTGGAGAGGGTGAGTGTGTGTTGGGGATTGAAGAGGGTGAGTGTGTGTTGGGGATTGGAGAGGGTGAGTGTGTGTTGTGGATTGGAGAGGGTGAGTTTGTTTTGGGGATTGGAGAGGGTGAGTGTGTGTTGGGAATTGGAGAGGGTGAGTGTGTTTTGGGGATTGGAGAGGGTGAGTGTGTGTTGGGGGTTGGAGAGGGTGAGTGTGTGTTGGGGATTGGAGAGGGTGAGTTTGTGTTGGGGATTGGAGAGGGTGAGCGTGTGTTGGGAATTGGAGAGGATGAGTCTGTGTTCGGGATTGGAGAGGGTGAGTGTGTGTTGGGAGGTTGGAGAGGGTGAGAGTGTGTTGGGGATTGGAGAGGGTGCGTGTGTGTTGGGGATTGGAGAGGGTGAGCGTGTTTTGGGGATTGGAGAGGGTGAGCGTGTGTTGGGAATTGGAGAGGGTGTGTGTGTGTTGGGGATTGGAGAGGGTGAGTGTGTGTTGGGAATTTGGAGAGGGTGAGTGTGTGTTGGGGATTGGAGAGGGTGAGCGTGTGTTGGCGATTGGAGAGGGTGAGTGTGTGTTGGGGATTGGAGAGGGTGAGTGTGTGATGGGAATTGGAGAGGGTGAGTGTGTGTTGGGGATTGGAGAGGGTGAGTGTGTGTTGGGGATTGGAGAGGGTGAGTGTGCGTTGGGGATTGGAGTGGGTGAGTGTGTGTTGGGGATTGGAGAGGGTGAGTGTGTGTTGGGGATTGGAGAGGGTGAGTGTTTGTTGGGGAATGGAGAGGGTGAGTGTGTGTTGGGGGTTGGAGAGGGTGAGTGTGTGTTGGGGATTGGAGAGGGTGAGTGTGTGTTGGGGATTGGAGAGAGTGAGTGTGTGTTGGGGATTGGAGAGGGTGAGTGTGTGTTGGGGATTGGAGAGGGTGAGTGTGCGTTGTGGATTGGAGAGGGTGAGTGTGTGTTGGGGATTGGAGAGGGTGAGTGTGTGTTGGGGTTTGGAGAGGGTGAGTCTGTGTTCGGGATTGGAGAGGGTGAGTGTGTGTTGGGAGATTGGAGAGGGTGTGTGGGCGTTGGGGATTGGAGAGGGTGAGTGTGCGTTGGGGGTTGGAGTGGGTGAGTGTGTGTTGTGGATTGGAGAGGGTGATTGTGTGGTGTTGGGGAGTGGAGAGAGTGAGTGTGCATTGGGGATTGGAGAGGGTGAGTGTGTGTTGGGGATTGGAGGGGTGAGTCTGTGATGGTGTTTGGAGAGGGTGAGTGTGTGTTGGGGATTGGAGAGGGTGAGTGTGTGTTGGGGATTGGAGAGGGTGAGTGTGTGTTGGGGATTGAAGAGGGTGAGTGTGTATTGGGGGTTGGAGAGGGTGAGTGTGTGTTGGGGATTGGAGAGGGTGAGTTTGTGTTGGGGATTGGAGAGGGTGAGTGTGTTTTGGGGATTGGAGAGGGTGAGTGTGTATTGGGGGTTGGAGAGGGTGAGTGTGTGTTGGGGATTGGAGAGGGTGAGTTTGTGTTGGGGATTGGAGAGGGTGAGCGTGTGTTGGGAATTGGAGAGGATGAGTCTGTGTTCGGGATTGGAGAGGGTGAGTGTGTGTTGGGAGGTTGGAGAGGGTGAGAGTGTGTTGGGGATTGGAGAGGGTGCGTGTGTGTTGGGGATTGGAGAGGGTGAGCGTGTTTTGGGGATTGGAGAGGGTGAGCGTGTGTTGGGAATTGGAGAGGGTGTGTGTGTGTTGGGGATTGGAGAGGGTGAGTGTGTGTTGGGAATTTGGAGAGGGTGAGTGTGTGTTGGGGATTGGAGAGGGTGAGCGTGTGTTGGGGATTGGAGAGGGTGAGTGTGTGTTGGGGATTGGAGAGGGTAAGTGTGTGATGGGAATTGGAGAGGGTGAGTGTGTGTTGGGGATTGGAGAGGGTGAGTGTGTGTTGGGGATTGGAGAGGGTGAGTGTGCGTTGGGGATTGGAGTGGGTGAGTGTGCGTTGGGGATTGGAGTGGGTGAGTGTGTGTTGGGGATTGGAGAGGGTGAGTGTGTGTTGGGGAATGGAGAGGGTGAGTGTTTGTTGGGGAATGGAGAGGGTGAGTGTGTGTTGGGGGTTGGAGAGGGTGAGTGTGTGTTGGGGATTGGAGAGAGTGAGTGTGTGTTGGGGATTGGAGAGGGTGAGTGGGTGTTGGGGATTGGAGAGTGTGAATGTGTGTTAGGGATTGGAGAGGGTGAGTGTGTGTTGGGGATTGGAGACGGTGAGTGTGTGCTGAGAGTGGAGAGGGTGAATGTGTGCTGGGAGTGGAGAGGGTGAGTGTGTGTTGGGGATTGGAGAGGGTGTGTATGTTGGGGACTGGAGAGTGTTAGTGTTTATTGGGGATTGGAGAGGGTGTGTGTGTGTTGGGGATTGGAGAGGGTGAGTGTGTGTTGTGGATTGGAGAGGGTGATTGTGTGGTGTTGGGGAGTGGAGAGAGTGAGTGTGCATTGGGGATTGGAGAGGGTGAGTGTGTGTTGGGGATTGGAGGGGTGAGTCTGTGATGGTGTTTGGAGAGGGTGAGTGTGTGTTGGGAATTGGAGAGGGTGAGAGTGTGTTGGGGATTGGAGAGGGTGCGTGTGTGTTGGGGATTGGAGAGGGTGAGTGTGTGTTGGGAATTTGTAGAGGGTGAGTGTGTGTTCGGGATTGGAGAGGGTGAGCGTGTGTTGGGGATTGGAGAGGGTGAGTGTGTGTTGGGGATTGGAGAGGGTGAGTGTGTGATGGGAATTGGAGAGGGTGAGTGTGTGTTGGGGATTTGAGAGGGTGAGTGTGTGTTGGGGATTGGAGAGGGTGAGTGTGTGATGGGAATTGGAGAGGGTGAGTGTGTGTTGGGGATTGGAGAGGGTGAGTGTGTGTTGGGGACTGGAGAGGGTGAGTGAGCGTTGGGGATTGGAGAGGGTGAATGTGTGTTGGGGATTGGAGAGGGTGAGTGTGTGTTGGGGATTGGAGAGGGTGGCTGTGTGTTGGGGATTGGAGAGGGTGAGTGTGTGTTGGGGATTGGAGAGTGTGAGTGTGTGTTGGGAATTGGAGAGGGTGAGTGTGTGTTGGGGATTGGAGAAGGTGAGTGTGTGTTGTGGATTGGAGAGGGCGAGTGTGTGTTGGGAATTGGAGAGGGTGAGTGTGTGTTGGGGTTTGGAGAGGGTGAGTCTGTGTTCGGGATTGGAGAGGGTGAGTGTGTGTTGGGAGATTGGAGAGGGTGTGTGGGCGTTGGGGATTGGAGAGGGTGAGTGTGCGTTGGGGGTTGGAGTGGGTGAGTGTGTGTTGTGGATTGGAGAGGGTGATTGTGTGGTGTTGGGGAGTGGAGAGAGTGAGTGTGCATTGGGGATTGGAGAGGGTGAGTGTGTGTTGGGGATTGGAGGGGTGAGTCTGTGATGGTGTTTGGAGAGGGTGAGTATGTGTTGGGGATTGGAGAGGGTGAGTGTGTGTTGGGGATTGGAGAGGGTGAGTGTGTGTTGGGGATTGAAGAGGGTGAGTGTGTGTTGGGGATTGGAGAGGGTGAGTGTGTGTTGTGGATTGGAGAGGGTGAGTTTGTTTTGGGGATTGGAGAGGGTGAGTGTGTGTTGGGAATTGGAGAGGGTGAGTGTGTTTTGGGGATTGGAGAGGGTGAGTGTGTGTTGGGGGTTGTAGAGGGTGAGTGTGTGTTGGGTATTGGAGAGGGTGAGTTTGTGTTGGGGATTGGAGTGGGTGAGTGTGCGTTGGGGATTGGAGTGGGTGAGTGTGTGTTGGTGATTGGAGAGGGTGAGTGTGTGTTGGGGAATGGAGAGGGTGAGTGTGTGTTGGGGATTGGAGAGGGTGAGTGTTTGTTGGGGAATGGAGAGGGTGAGTGTGTGTTGGGGGTTGGAGAGGGTGAGTGTGTGTTGGGGATTGGAGAGAGTGAGTGTGTGTTGGGGATTGGAGAGGGTGAGTGGGTGTTGGGGATTGGAGAGTGTGAATGTGTGTTAGGGATTGGAGAGGGTGAGTGTGTGTTGGGGATTGGAGACGGTGAGTGTGTGCTGAGAGTGGAGAGGGTGAATGTGTGCTGGGAGTGGAGAGGGTGAGTGTGTGTTGGGGATTGGAGAGGGTGTGTATGTTGGGGACTGGAGAGTGTTCGTGTTTATTGGGGATTGGAGAGGGTGTGTGTGTGTTGGGGATTGGAGAGGGTGAGTGTGTGTTGTGGATTGGAGAGGGTGATTGTGTGGTGTTGGGGAGTGGAGAGAGTGAGTGTGCATTGGGGATTGGAGAGGGTGAGTGTGTGTTGGGGATTGGAGGGGTGAGTCTGTGATGGTGTTTGGAGAGGGTGAGTGTGTGTTGGGAATTGGAGAGGGTGAGAGTGTGTTGGGGATTGGAGAGGGTGCGTGTGTGTTGGGGATTGGAGAGGGTGAGTGTGTGTTGGGAATTTGTAGAGGGTGAGTGTGTGTTCGGGATTGGAGAGGGTGAGCGTGTGTTGGGGATTGGAGAGGGTGAGTGTGTGTTGGGGATTGGAGAGGGTGAGTGTGTGATGGGAATTGGAGAGGGTGAGTGTGTGTTGGGGATTGGAGAGGGTGAGCGTGTGTTGGGGATTGGAGAGGGTGAGTGTGTGATGGGAATTGGAGAGGGTGAGTGTGTGTTTGGGATTGGAGAGGGTGAGTGTGTGTTGGGGATTGGAGAGGGTGAGTGAGCGTTGGGGATTGGAGAGGGTGAATGTGTGTTGGGGATTGGAGAGGGTGAGTGTGTGTTGGGGATTGGAGAGGGTGGCTGTGTGTTGGGGATTGGAGAGGGTGAGTGTGTGTTGGGGATTGGAGAGTGTGAGTGTGTGTTGCGAATTGGAGAGGGTGAGTGTGTGTTGGGGATTGGAGAAGGTGAGTGTGTGTTGTGGATTGGAGAGGGCGAGTGTGTGTTGGGAATTGGAGAGGGTGAGTGTGTGTTGGGGTTTGGAGAGGGTGAGTCTGTGTTCGGGATTGGAGAGGGTGAGTGTGTGTTGGGAGATTGGAGAGGGTGTGTGGGCGTTGGGGATTGGAGAGGGTGAGTGTGCGTTGGGGGTTGGAGTGGGTGAGTGTGTGTTGTGGATTGGAGAGGGTGATTGTGTGGTGTTGGGGAGTGGAGAGAGTGAGTGTGCATTGGGGATTGGAGAGGGTGAGTGTGTGTTGGGGATTGGAGGGGTGAGTCTGTGATGGTGTTTGGAGAGGGTGAGTGTGTGTTGGGGATTGGAGAGGGTGAGTGTGTGTTGGGGATTGGAGAGGGTGAGTGTGTGTTGGGGATTGAAGAGGGTGAGTGTGTGTTGGGGGTTGGAGAGGGTGAGTGTGTGTTGGGGATTGGAGAGGGTGAGTTTGTGTTGGGGATTGGAGAGGGTGAGCGTGTGTTGGGAATTGGAGAGGATGAGTCTGTGTTCGGGATTGGAGAGGGTGAGTGTGTGTTGGGAGGTTGGAGAGGGTGAGAGTGTGTTGGGGATTGGAGAGGGTGCGTGTGTGTTGGGGATTGGAGAGGGTGAGCGTGTTTTGGGGATTGGAGAGGGTGAGCGTGTGTTGGGAATTGGAGAGGGTGTGTGTGTGTTGGGGATTGGAGAGGGTGAGTGTGTGTTGGGAATTTGGAGACGGTGAGTGTGTGTTGGGGATTGGAGAGGGTGAGCGTGTGTTGGGGATTGGAGAGGGTGAGTGTGTGTTGGGGATTGGAGAGGGTGAGTGTGTGATGGGAATTGGAGAGGGTGAGTGTGTGTTGGGGATTGGAGAGGGTGAGTGTGTGTTGGGGATTGGAGAGGGTGAGTGTGCGTTGGGGATTGGAGTGGGTGAGTGTGCGTTGGGGATTGGAGTGGGTGAGTGTGTGTTGGGGATTGGAGAGGGTGAGTGTGTGTTGGGGAATGGAGAGGGTGAGTGTGTGTTGGGGATTGGAGAGGGTGAGTGTTTGTTGGGGAATGGAGAGGGTGAGTGTGTGTTGGGGGTTGGAGAGGGTGAGTGTGTGTTGGGGATTGGAGAGGGTGAGTGTGTGTTGGGGATTGGAGAGAGTGAGTGTGTGTTGGGGATTGGAGAGGGTGGGTGTGTGTTGGGGATTGGAGAGTGTGAATGTGTGTTAGGGATTGGAGAGGGTGAGTGTGTGTTGGGGATTGGAGACGGTGAGTGTGTGCTGAGAGTGGAGAGGGTGAGTGTGTGCTGGGAGTGGAGAGGGTGAGTGTGTGTTGGGGATTGGAGAGGGTGTGTATGTTGGGGACTGGAGAGTGTTAGTGTTTATTGGGGATTGGAGAGGGTGTGTGTGTGTTGGGGATTGGAGAGGGTGAGCGTGTGTTGGGAATTGGAGTATGGTGAGAGTGTGTTGGGGATTGGAGAGGGTGAGCGTGTTTTGGGGATTGGAGATGGTGAGCGTGTGTTGGGAATTGGAAGGGTGTGTGTGTGTTGGGGATTGGAGAGGGTGAGTGTGTGTTGGGAATTTGTAGAGGGTGAGTGTGTGTTCGGGATTGGAGAGGGTGAGCGTGTGTTGGGGATTGGAGAGGGTGAGTGTGCGTTGTGGATTGGAGAGGGTGAGTGTGTGTTGGGGATTGGAGAGGGTGAGTGTGTGTTGGGGTTTGGAGAGGGTGAGTCTGTGTTCGGGATTGGAGAGGGTGAGTGTGTGTTGGGAGATTGGAGAGGGTGTGTGGGCGTTGGGGATTGGAGAGGGTGAGTGTGCGTTGGGGGTTGGAGTGGGTGAGTGTGTGTTGTGGATTGGAGAGGGTGATTGTGTGGTGTTGGGGAGTGGAGAGAGTGAGTGTGCATTGGGGATTGGAGAGGGTGAGTGTGTGTTGGGGATTGGAGGGGTGAGTCTGTGATGGTGTTTGGAGAGGGTGAGTGTGTGTTGGGGATTGGAGAGGGTGAGTGTGTGTTGGGGATTGGAGAGGGTGAGTGTGTGTTGGGGATTGAAGAGGGTGAGTGTGTGTTGGGGATTGGAGAGGGTGAGTGTGTGTTGTGGATTGGAGAGGGTGAGTTTGTTTTGGGGATTGGAGAGGGTGAGTGTGTGTTGGGAATTGGAGAGGGTGAGTGTGTTTTGGGGATTGGAGAGGGTGAGTGTGTGTTGGGGGTTGGAGAGGGCGGGTGTGTGTTGGGGATTGGAGAGGGTGAGTTTGTGTTGGGGATTGGAGAGGGTGAGCGTGTGTTGGGAATTGGAGAGGATGAGTCTGTGTTCGGGATTGGAGAGGGTGAGTGTGTGTTGGGAGGTTGGAGAGGGTGAGAGTGTGTTGGGGATTGGAGAGGGTGCGTGTGTGTTGGGGATTGGAGAGGGTGAGCGTGTTTTGGGGATTGGAGAGGGTGAGCGTGTGTTGGGAATTGGAGAGGGAGTGTGTGTGTTGGGGATTGGAGAGGGTGAGTGTGTGTTGGGAATTTGGAGAGGGTGAGTGTGTGTTGGGGATTGGAGAGGGTGAGCGTGTGTTGGGGATTGGAGAGGGTGAGTGTGTGTTGGGGATTGGAGAGGGTGAGTGTGTGATGGGAATTGGAGAGGGTGAGTGTGTGTTGGGGATTGGAGAGGGTGAGTGTGTGTTGGGGATTGGAGAGGGTGAGTGTGCGTTGGGGATTGGAGTGGGTGAGTGTGCGTTGGGGATTGGAGTGGGTGAGTGTGTGTTGGGGATTGGAGAGGGTGAGTGTGTGTTGGGGATTGGAGAGGGTGAGTTTGTGTTGGGGATTGGAGAGGGTGAGTGTGTGTTGGGAATTGGAGAGGGTGAGTGTGTGTTGGGGATTGGAGAGGGTGAGTGTGCGTTGTGGATTGGAGAGGGTGAGTGTGTGTTGGGGATTGGAGAGGGTGAGTGTGTGTTGGGGTTTGGAGAGGGTGAGTCTGTGTTCGGGATTGGAGAGGGTGAGTGTGTGTTGGGAGATTGGAGAGGGTGTGTGGGCGTTGGGGATTGGAGAGGGTGAGTGTGCGTTGGGGGTTGGAGTGGGTGAGTGTGTGTTGTGGAATGGAGAGGGTGATTGTGTGGTGTTGGGGAGTGGAGAGAGTGAGTGTGCATTGGGGATTGGAGAGGGTGAGTGTGTGTTGGGGATTGGAGGGGTAAGTCTGTGATGGTGTTTGGAGAGGGTGAGTGTGTGTTGGGGATTGGAGAGGGTGAGTGTGTGTTGGGGATTGGAGAGGGTGAGTGTGTGTTGGGGATTGAAGAGGGTGAGTGTGTGTTGGGGATTGGAGAGGGTGAGTGTGTGTTGTGGATTGGAGAGGGTGAGTGTGCGTTGTGGATTGGAGAGGGTGAGTGTGTGTTGGGGATTGGAGAGGGTGAGTGTGTGTTGGGGTTTGGAGAGGGTGAGTCTGTGTTCGGGATTGGAGAGGGTGAGTGTGTGTTGGGAGATTGGAGAGGGTGTGTGGGCGTTGGGGATTGGAGAGGGTGAGTGTGCGTTGGGGGTTGGAGTGGGTGAGTGTGTGTTGTGGATTGGAGAGGGTGATTGTGTGGTGTTGGGGAGTGGAGAGAGTGAGTGTGCATTGGGGATTGGAGAGGGTGAGTGTGTGTTGGGGATTGGAGGGGTGAGTCTGTGATGGTGTTTGGAGAGGGTGAGTGTGTGTTGGGGATTGGAGAGGGTGAGTGTGTGTTGGGGATTGGAGAGGGTGAGTGTGTGTTGGGGATTGAAGAGGGTGAGTGTGTGTTGGGGATTGGAGAGGGTGAGTGTGTGTTGTGGATTGGAGAGGGTGAGTTTGTTTTGGGGATTGGAGAGGGTGAGTGTGTGTTGGGAATTGGAGAGGGTGAGTGTGTTTTGGGGATTGGAGAGGGTGAGTGTGTGTTGGGGGTTGGAGAGGGTGAGTGTGTGTTGGGGATTGGAGAGGGTGAGTTTGTGTTGGGGATTGGAGAGGGTGAGCGTGTGTTGGGAATTGGAGAGGATGAGTCTGTGTTCGGGATTGGAGAGGGTGAGTGTGTGTTGGGAGGTTGGAGAGGGTGAGAGTGTGTTGGGGATTGGAGAGGGTGCGTGTGTGTTGGGGATTGGAGAGGGTGAGCGTGTTTTGGGGATTGGAGAGGGTGAGCGTGTGTTGGGAATTGGAGAGGGTGTGTGTGTGTTGGGGATTGGAGAGGGTGAGTGTGTGTTGGGAATTTGGAGAGGGTGAGTGTGTGTTGGGGATTGGAGAGGGTGAGCGTGTGTTGGGGATTGGAGAGGGTGAGTGTGTGTTGGGGATTGGAGAGGGTGAGTGTGTGATGGGAATTGGAGAGGGTGAGTGTGTGTTGGGGATTGGAGAGGGTGAGTGTGTGTTGGGGATTGGAGAGGGTGAGTGTGCGTTGGGGATTGGAGTGGGTGAGTGTGCGTTGGGGATTGGAGTGGGTGAGTGTGTGTTGGGGATTGGAGAGGGTGAGTGTGTGTTGGGGATTGGAGAGGGTGAGTGTGTGTTGGGGATTGGAGAGGGTGAGTGTTTGTTGGGGAATGGAGAGGGTGAGTGTGTGTTGGGGGTTGGAGAGGGTGAGTGTGTGTTGGGGATTGGAGAGGGTGAGTGTGTGTTGGGGATTGGAGAGAGTGAGTGTGTGTTGGGGATTGGAGAGGGTGAGTGTGTGTTGGGGATTGGAGAGTGTGAATGTGTGTTAGGGATTGGAGAGGGTGAGTGTGTGTTGGGGTTTGGAGACGGTGAGTGTGTGCTGAGAGTGGAGAGGGTGAGTGTGTGCTGGGAGTGGAGAGGGTGAGTGTGTGTTGGGGATTGGAGAGGGTGTGTATGTTGGGGACTGGAGAGTTAGTGTTTATTGGGGATTGGAGAGGGTGTGTGTGTGTTGGGGATTGGAGAGGGTGAGCGTGTGTTGGGAATTGGAGAGGGTGAGAGTGTGTTGGGGATTGGAGAGGGTGCGTGTGTGTTGGGGATTGGAGAGGGTGAGCGTGTTTTGGGGATTGGAGATGGTGAGCGTGTGTTGGGAATTGGAAGGGTGTGTGTGTGTTGGGGATTGGAGAGGGTGAGTGTGTGTTGGGAATTTGTAGAGGGTGAGTGTGTGTTCGGGATTGGAGAGGGTGAGCGTGTGTTGGGGATTGGAGAGGGTGAGTGTGTGTTGGGGATTGGAGAGGGTGAGTGTGTGATGGGAATTGGAGAGGGTGAGTGTGTGTTGGGGATTGGAGAGGGTGAGTGTGTGCTGGGGATTGGAGAGGGTGAGTGAGCGTTGGGGATTGGAGAGGGTGAATGTGTGTTGGGGATTGGAGAGGGTGAGTGTGTGTTGGGGATTGGAGAGGGTGGCTGTGTGTTGGGGATTGGAGAGGGTGAGTGTGTGTTGGGGATTGGAGAGTGTGAGTGTGTGTTGGGAATTGGAGAGGGTGAGTGTGTGTTGGGGATTGGAGAAGGTGAGTGTGTCTTGTGGATTGGAGAGGGCGAGTGTGTGTTGGGAATTGGAGAGGGTGAGTCTGTGTTAGGGATTGGAGAGGGTGAGTGTGTGTTGGGAGGTTGGAGAGGGTGTGTGGGCATTGGGGATTGGAGAGGGTGAGTGTGCGTTGGGGGTTGGAGTGGGTGAGTGTGTGTTGGGGATTGGAGAGGGTGAGTGTGTGTTGGGGATTGGAGATGGTGATTGAGTGGTGTTGGGGAGTGGAGAGAGTGAGTGTGCGTTGGGGATTGGAGAGGATGAGTGTGTGTTGGGAATTGGAGAGGGTGAGTGTGTGTTGGGGATTGGAGAGGGTGAGTGTGTGTTGGGGATTGGAGAGGGTGAGTGTGTGTTGGGGATTGGCGAGGGTGAGTGTGTTGGGGATTGGAGAGGGTGAGTGTGTGTTGGGGGTTGGAGAGGGTGAGTGTGTGTTGGGGGTTGGAGAGGGTGAGTCTGTGTTGGGGATTGGAGAGGGTGAGTGTGTGTTGGGGGTTGGAGAGGGTGAGTGTGTGTTGGGGGTTGGGGAGGGTGAGTCTGTGTTGGGGATTGGAGAGGGTGAGTGTGTGTTAGGGGTTGGAGCGGGTGAGTGTGTGTTGGGAATTGGAGAGGCTGAGTGCGTGTTGGGGATTGGAGAGGGTGAGTGTGTGTTGGGGATTGGAGAGGGTGAGCGTGTGTTGGGAATTGGAGAGGGTGAGTGTGTGTTGGGGATTGGAGAGGGTGAGCGCGTGTTGGGAATTGGAGAGGGTGAGTCTGTGTTGGGGATTGGAGAGGGTGAGCGCGTGTTGGGAATTGGAGAGGGTGAGTCTGTGTTAGGGATTGGAGAGGGTGAGTGTGTGTTGGGAGGTTGGAGAGGGTGTGTGGGCATTGGGGATTTGAGAGGGTGAGTGTGCGTTGGGGGTTGGAGTGGGTGAGTGTGTGTTGGGGATTGGAGAGGGTGAGTGTGTGTTGGGGATTGGAGATGGTGATTGAGTGGTGTTGGGGAGTGGAGAGAGTGAGTGTGCGTTGGGGATTGGAGAGGGTGAGCGTGTGTTGGGAATTGGAGAGGGTGAGTGTGTGTTGGGGATTGGAGAGGGTGAGTGTGTGTTGGGGATTGGAGAGGGTGAGTGTGTGTTGGGGATTGGAGAGGGTGAGTGTGTTGGGGATTGGAGAGGGTGAGTGTGTGTTGGGGGTTGGAGAGGGTGAGTGTGTGTTGGGGGTTGGAGAGGGTGAGTCTGTGTTGGGGATTGGAGAGGGTGAGTGTGTGTTGGGGGTTGGAGAGGGTGAGTGTGTGTTGGGGGTTGGAGAGGGTGAGTCTGTGTTGGGGATTGGAGAGGGTGAGTGTGTGTTAGGGGTTGGAGCGGGTGAGTGTGTGTTGGGAATTGGAGAGGCTGAGTGTGTGTTGGGGATTGGAGAGGGTGAGTGTGTGTTGGGAATTGGAGAGGGTGAGTGTGTGTTGGGGATTGGAGAAGGTGAGTGTGTGTTGTGGATTGGAGAGGGCGAGTGTGTGTTGGGAATTGGAGAGGGTGAGTCTGTGTTAGGGATTGGAGAGGGTGAGTGTGTGTTGGGAGGTTGGAGAGGGTGTGTGGGCATTGGGGATTGGAGAGGGTGAGTGTGCGTTGGGGGTTGGAGTGGGTGAGTGTGTGTTGGGGATTGGAGAGGGTGAGTGTGTGTTGGGGATTGGAGAGGGTGAGTGTGTGTTGGGGATTGGAGAGGGTGAGTGAGCGTTGGGGATTGGAGAGGGTGAATGTGTGTTGGGGATTGGAGAGGGTGAGTGTGTGTTGGGGGTTGGAGAGGGTGAGTCTGTGTTGGGGATTGGAGAGGGTGAGTGTGTGTTGGGGGTTGGAGAGGGTGAGTGTGTGTTGGGGGTTGGGGAGGGTGAGTCTGTGTTGGGGATTGGAGAGGGTGAGTGTGTGTTAGGGATTGGAGCGGGTGAGTGTGTGTTGGGAATTGGAGAGGCTGAGTGCGTGTTGGGGATTGGAGAGGGTGAGTGTGTGTTGGGGATTGGAGAGGGTGAGCGTGTGTTGGGAATTGGAGAGGGTGATTGTGTGTTGGGGATTGGAGAGGGTGAGTGTGTGTTGGGGATTGGAGAGGGTGAGTGTGTGTTGGGGAATGGAGAGGGTGAGTGTGTGTTGGGGATTGGAGAGGGTGAGTGTGTGTTGGGGATTGGAGAGGGTGAGTGTTTTGGGGATTGGAGAGGGTGAGTGTGTTGGGGATTGGAGAGGGTGAGTGTGTGTTGGGGATTGGAGAGGGTGAGTATGTGTTGTGGATTGGAGAGGGTGAGTGTGTTTTGGGGATTGGAGAGGGTGAGTGTGTGTTGGGAATTGGAGAGGGTGAGTGTGTTTTGGGGATTGGAGAGGGTGAGTGTTTGTTGGGGGTTGGAGAGGGTGAGTGTGTGTTGGGGATTGGAGAGGGTGAGTGTGTGTTGGGGATTGGAGAGTGTGAGCGCGTGTTGGGAATTGGAGAGGGTGAGTCTGTGTTAGGGATTGGAGAGGGTGAGTGTGTGTTGGGAGGTTGGAGAGGGTGTGTGGGCATTGGGGATTTGAGAGGGTGAGTGTGCGTTGGGGGTTGGAGTGGGTGAGTGTGTGTTGGGGATTGGAGAGGGTGAGTGTGTGTTGGGGATTGGAGATGGTGATTGAGTGGTGTTGGGGAGTGGAGACAGTGAGTGTGCGTTGGGGATTGGAGAGGGTGAGCGTGTGTTGGGAATTGGAGAGGGTGAGTGTGTGTTGGGGATTGGAGAGGGTGAGTGTGTGTTGGGGATTGGAGAGGGTGAGTGTGTGTTGGGGATTGGAGAGGGTGAGTGTGTTGGGGATTGGAGAGGGTGAGTGTGTGTTGGGGGTTGGAGAGGGTGAGTGTGTGTTGGGGGTTGGAGAGGGTGAGTCTGTGTTGGGGATTGGAGAGGGTGAGTGTGTGTTGGGGGTTGGAGAGGGTGAGTGTGTGTTGGGGGTTGGAGAGGGTGAGTCTGTGTTGGGGATTGGAGAGGGTGAGTGTGTGTTAGGGGTTGGAGCGGGTGAGTGTGTGTTGGGAATTGGAGAGGCTGAGTGTGTGTTGGGGATTGGAGAGGGTGAGTGTGTGTTGGGAATTGGAGAGGGTGAGTGTGTGTTGGGGATTGGAGAAGGTGAGTGTGTGTTGTGGATTGGAGAGGGCGAGTGTGTGTTGGGAATTGGAGAGGGTGAGTCTGTGTTAGGGATTGGAGAGGGTGAGTGTGTGTTGGGAGGTTGGAGAGGGTGTGTGGGCATTGGGGATTGGAGAGGGTGAGTGTGCGTTGGGGGTTGGAGTGGGTGAGTGTGTGTTGGGGATTGGAGAGGGTGAGTGTGTGTTGGGGATTGGAGAGGGTGAGTGTGTGTTGGGGATTGGAGAGGGTGAGTGAGCGTTGGGGATTGGAGAGGGTGAATGTGTGTTGGGGATTGGAGAGGGTGAGTGTGTGTTGGGGATTGGAGAGGGTGGCTGTGTGTTGGGGATTGGAGAGGGTGAGTGTGTGTTGGGGATTGGAGAGTGTGAGTGTGTGTTGGGAATTGGAGAGGGTGAGTGTGTGTTGGGGATTGGAGAAGGTGAGTGTGTGTTGTGGATTGGAGAGGGCGAGTGTGTGTTGGAAATTAGAGAGGGTGAGTCTGTGTTAGGGATTGGAGAGGGTGAGTGTGTGTTGGGAGGTTGGAGAGGGTGTGTGGGCATTGGGGATTGGAGAGGGTGAGTGTGCGTTGGGGGTTGGAGTGGGTGAGTGTGTGTTGGGGATTGGAGAGGGTGAGTGTGTGTTGGGGATTGGAGATGGTGATTGTGTGGTGTTGGGGAGTGGAGAGAGTGAGTGTGCGTTGGGGATTGGAGAGGATGAGCGTGTGTTGGGAATTGGAGAGGGTGAGTGTGTGTTGGGGATTGGAGAGGGTGAGTGTGTGTTGGGGATTGGAGAGGGTGAGTGTGTGTTGGGGATTGGCGAGGGTGAGTGTGTTGGGGATTGGAGAGGGTGAGTGTGTGTTGGCGGTTGGAGAGGGTGAGTGTGTGTTGGGGGTTGGAGAGGGTGAGTCTGTGTTGGGGATTGTAGAGGGTGAGTGTGTGTTGGGGGTTGGAGAGGGTGAGTGTGTGTTGGGGGTTGGGGAGGGTGAGTCTGTGTTGGGGATCGGAGAGGGTGAGTGTGTGTTAGGGGTTGGAGCGGGTGAGTGTGTGTTGGGGATTGGAGAGGGTGAGTGTGTGTTGGGGAATGGAGAGGGTGAGTGTGTGTTGGGGATTGGAGAGGGTGAGTGTGTGTTGGGGATTGGAGAGGGTGAGTGTTTTGGGGATTGGAGAGGGTGAGTGTGTTGGGATTTGGAGAGGGTGAGTGTGTGTTGGGGATTGGAGAGGGTGAGTATGTGTTGTGGATTGGAGAGGGTGAGTGTGTTTTGGGGATTGGAGAGGGTGAGTGTGTGTTGGGAATTGGAGAGGGTGAGTGTGTTTTGGGGATTGGAGAGGGTGAGTGTTTGTTGGGGGTTGGAGAGGGTGAGTGTGTGTTGGGGATTGGAGAGGGTGAGTGTGTGTTGGGGATTGGAGAGTGTGAGCGCGTGTTGGGAATTGGAGAGGGTGAGTCTGTGTTAGGGATTGGAGAGGGTGAGTGTGTGTTGGGGATTGGAGAGGGTGAGCGTGTGTTGGGGATTGGAGAGGGTGAGTGTGTGTTGGGGATTGGAGAGGGTGAGTGTGTGATGGGAATTGGAGAGGGTGAGTGTGTGTTGGGGATTGGAGAGGGTGAGTGTGTGTTGGGGATTGGAGAGGGTGAGTGTGCGTTGGGGATTGGAGTGGGTGAGTGTGCGTTGGGGATTGGAGTGGGTGAGTGTGTGTTGGGGATTGGAGAGGGTGAGTGTGTGTTGGGGAATGGAGAGGGTGAGTGTGTGTTGGGGATTGGAGAGGGTGAGTGTTTGTTGGGGAATGGAGAGTGTGAGTGTGTGTTGGGGGTTGGAGAGGGTGAGTGTGTGTTGGGGATTGGAGAGGGTGAGTGTGTGTTGGGGATTGGAGAGAGTGAGTGTGTGTTGGGGATTGGAGAGGGTGAGTGTGTGTTGGGGATTGGAGAGTGTGAATGTGTGTTAGGGATTGGAGAGGGTGAGTGTGTGTTGGGGTTTGGAGACGGTGAGTGTGTGCTGAGAGTGGAGAGGGTGAGTGTGTGCTGGGAGTGGAGAGGGTGAGTGTGTGTTGGGGATTGGAGAGGGTGTGTATGTTGGGGACTGGAGAGTGTTAGTGTTTATTGGGGATTGGAGAGGGTGTGTGTGTGTTGGGGATTGGAGAGGGTGAGCGTGTGTTGGGAATTGGAGAGGGTGAGAGTGTGTTGGGGATTGGAGAGGGTGCGTGTGTGTTGGGGATTGGAGAGGGTGAGCGTGTTTTGGGGATTGGAGATGGTGAGCGTGTGTTGGGAATTGGAAGGGTGTGTGTGTGTTGGGGATTGGAGAGGGTGAGTGTGTGTTGGGAATTTGTAGAGGGTGAGTGTGTGTTCGGGATTGGAGAGGGTGAGCGTGTGTTGGGGATTGGAGAGGGTGAGTGTGTGTTGGGGATTGGAGAGGGTGAGTGTGTGATGGGAATTGGAGAGGGTGAGTGTGTGTTGGGGATTGGAGAGGGTGAGTGTGTGCTGGGGATTGGAGAGGGTGAGTGAGCGTTGGGGATTGGAGAGGGTGAATGTGTGTTGGGGATTGGAGAGGGTGAGTGTGTGTTGGGGATTGGAGAGGGTGGCTGTGTGTTGGGGATTGGAGAGGGTGAGTGTGTGTTGGGGATTCGAGAGTGTGAGTGTGTGTTGGGAATTGGAGAGGGTGAGTGTGTGTTGGGGATTGGAGAAGGTGAGTGTGTGTTGTGGATTGGAGAGGGCGAGTGTGTGTTGGGAATTGGAGAGGGTGAGTCTGTGTTAGGGATTGGAGAGGGTGAGTGTGTGTTGGGAGGTTGGAGAGGGTGTGTGGGCATTGGGGATTGGAGAGGGTGAGTGTGCGTTGGGGGTTGGAGTGGGTGAGTGTGTGTTGGGGATTGGAGAGGGTGAGTGTGTGTTGGGGATTGGAGATGGTGATTGAGTGGTGTTGGGGAGTGGAGAGAGTGAGTCTGCGTTGGGGATTGGAGAGGATGAGCGTGTGTTGGGAATTGGAGAGGGTGAGTGTGTGTTGGGGATTGGAGAGGGTGAGTGTGTGTTGGGGATTGGAGAGGGTGAGTGTGTGTTGGGGGTTGGAGAGGGTGAGTGTGTGTTGGGGGTTGGAGAGGGTGAGTCTGTGTTGGGGATTGGAGAGGGTGAGTGTGTGTTGGGGGTTGGAGAGGGTGAGTGTGTGTTGGGGGTTGGGGAGGGTGAGTCTGTGTTGGGGATTGGAGAGGGTGAGTGTGTGTTAGGGGTTGGAGCGGGTGAGTGTGTGTTGGGAATTGGAGAGGCTGAGTGCGTGTTGGGGATTGGAGAGGGTGAGTGTGTGTTGGGGATTGGAGAGGGTGAGCGTGTGTTGGGAATTGGAGAGGGTGATTGTGTGTTGGGGATTGGAGAGGGTGAGTGTGTGTTGGGGATTGGAGAGGGTGAGTGTGTGTTGGGGAATGGAGAGGGTGAGTGTGTGTTGGGGATTGGAGAGGGTGAGTGTGTGTTGGGGATTGGAGAGGGTGAGTATTTTGGGGATTGGAGAGGGTGAGTGTGTTGGGGATTGGAGAGGGTGAGTGTGTGTTGGGGATTGGAGAGGGTGAGTATGTGTTGTGGATTGGAGAGGGTGAGTGTGTTTTGGGGATTGGAGAGGGTGAGTGTGTGTTGGGAATTGGAGAGGGTGAGTGTGTTTTGGGGATTGGAGAGGGTGAGTGTTTGTTGGGGGTTGGAGAGGGTGAGTGTGTGTTGGGGATTGGAGAGGGTGAGTGTGTGTTGGGGATTGGAGAGGGTGAGCGCGTGTTGGGAATTGGAGAGGGTGAGTCTGTGTTAGGAATTGGAGAGGGTGAGTGTGTGTTGGGAGGTTGGAGAGGGTGTGTGGGCATTGGGGATTTGAGAGGGTGAGTGTGCGTTGGGGGTTGGAGTGGGTGAGTGTGTGTTGGGGATTGGAGAGGGTGAGTGTGTGTTGGGGATTGGAGATGGTGATTGAGTGGTGTTGGGGAGTGGAGAGAGTGAGTGTGCGTTGGGGATTGGAGAGGGTGAGCGTGTGTTGGGAATTGGAGAGGGTGAGTGTGTGTTGGGGATTGGAGAGGGTGAGTGTGTGTTGGGGATTGGAGAGGGTGAGTGTGTGTTGGGGATTGGAGAGGGTGAGTGTGTTGGGGATTGGAGAGGGTGAGTGTGTGTTGGGGGTTGGAGAGGGTGAGTGTGTGTTGGGGGTTGGAGAGGGTGAGTCTGTGTTGGGGATTGGAGAGGGTGAGTGTGTGTTGGGGGTTGGAGAGGGTGAGTGTGTGTTGGGGGTTGGAGAGGGTGAGTCTGTGTTGGGGATTGGAGAGGGTGAGTGTGTGTTAGGGGTTGGAGCGGGTGAGTGTGTGTTGGGAATTGGAGAGGCTGAGTGTGTGTTGGGGATTGGAGAGGGTGAGTGTGTGTTGGGAATTGGAGAGGGTGAGTGTGTGTTGGGGATTGGAGAAGGTGAGTGTGTGTTGTGGATTGGAGAGGGCGAGTGTGTGTTGGGAATTGGAGAGGGTGAGTCTGTGTTAGGGATTGGAGAGGGTGAGTGTGTGTTGGGAGGTTGGAGAGGGTGTGTGGGCATTGGGGATTGGAGAGGGTGAGTGTGCGTTGGGGGTTGGAGTGGGTGAGTGTGTGTTGGGGATTGGAGAGGGTGAGTGTGTGTTGGGGATTGGAGAGGGTGAGTGTGTGTTGGGGATTGGAGAGGGTGAGTGAGCGTTGGGGATTGGAGAGGGTGAATGTGTGTTGGGGATTGGAGAGGGTGAGTGTGTGTTGGGGGTTGGAGAGGGTGAGTCTGTGTTGGGGATTGGAGAGGGTGAGTGTGTGTTGGGGGTTGGAGAGGGTGAGTGTGTGTTGGGGGTTGGGGAGGGTGAGTCTGTGTTGGGGATTGGAGAGGGTGAGTGTGTGTTAGGGGTTGGAGCGGGTGAGTGTGTGTTGGGAATTGGAGAGGCTGAGTGCGTGTTGGGGATTGGAGAGGGTGAGTGTGTGTTGGGGATTGGAGAGGGTGAGCGTGTGTTGGGAATTGGAGAGGGTGATTGTGTGTTGGGGATTGGAGAGGGTGAGTGTGTGTTGGGGATTGGAGAGGGTGAGTGTGTGTTGGGGAATGGAGAGGGTGAGTGTGTGTTGGGGATTGGAGAGGGTGAGTGTGTGTTGGGGATTGGAGAGGGTGAGTGTTTTGGGGATTGGAGAGGGTGAGTGTGCGTTGGGGGTTGGAGTGGGTGAGTGTGTGTTGGGGATTGGAGAGGGTGAGTGTGTGTTGGGGATTGGAGATGGTGATTGAGTGGTGTTGGGGAGTGGAGAGAGTGAGTGTGCGTTGGGGATTGGAGAGGATGAGCGTGTGTTGGGAATTGGAGAGGGTGAGTGTGTGTTGGGGATTGGAGAGGGTGAGTGTGTGTTGGGGATTGGAGAGGGTGAGTGTGTGTTGGGGATTGGCGAGGGTGAGTGTGTTGGGGATTGGAGAGGGTGAGTGTGTGTTGGGGGTTGGAGAGGGTGAGTGTGTGTTGGGGGTTGGAGAGGGTGAGTCTGTGTTGGGGATTGGAGAGGGTGAGTGTGTGTTGGGGGTTGGAGAGGGTGAGTGTGTGTTGGGGGTTGGGGAGGGTGAGTCTGTGTTGGGGATTGGAGAGGGTGAGTGTGTGTTAGGGGTTGGAGCGGGTGAGTGTGTGTTGGGAATTGGAGAGGCTGAGTGCGTGTTGGGGATTGGAGAGGGTGAGTGTGTGTTGGGGATTGGAGAGGGTGAGCGTGTGTTGGGAATTGGAGAGGGTGATTGTGTGTTGGGGATTGGAGAGGGTGAGTGTGTGTTGGGGATTGGAGAGGGTGAGTGTGTGTTGGGGAATGGAGAGGGTGAGTGTGTGTTGGGGATTGGAGAGGGTGAGTGTGTGTTGGGGATTGGAGAGGGTGAGTGTTTTGGGGATTGGAGAGGGTGAGTGTGTTGGGGATTGGAGAGGGTGAGTGTGTGTTGGGGATTGGAGAGGGTGAGTATGTGTTGTGGATTGGAGAGGGTGAGTGTGTTTTGGGGATTGGAGAGGGTGAGTGTGTGTTGGGAATTGGAGAGGGTGAGTGTGTTTTGGGGATTGGAGAGGGTGAGTGTTTGTTGGGGGTTGGAGAGGGTGAGTGTGTGTTGGGGATTGGAGAGGGTGAGTGTGTGTTGGGGATTGGAGAGGGTGAGCGCGTGTTGGGAATTGGAGAGGGTGAGTCTGTGTTAGGGATTGGAGAGGGTGAGTGTGTGTTGGGAGGTTGGAGAGGGTGTGTGGGCATTGGGGATTTGAGAGGGTGAGTGTGCGTTGGGGGTTGGAGTGGGTGAGTGTGTGTTGGGGATTGGAGAGGGTGAGTGTGTGTTGGGGATTGGAGATGGTGATTGAGTGGTGTTGGGGAGTGGAGAGAGTGAGTGTGCGTTGGGGATTGGAGAGGGTGAGCGTGTGTTGGGAATTGGAGAGGGTGAGTGTGTGTTGGGGATTGGAGAGGGTGAGTGTGTGTTGGGGATTGGAGAGGGTGAGTGTGTGTTGGGGATTGGAGAGGGTGAGTGTGTTGGGGATTGGAGAGGGTGAGTGTGTGTTGGGGGTTGGAGAGGGTGAGTGTGTGTTGGGGGTTGGAGAGGGTGAGTCTGTGTTGGGGATTGGAGAGGGTGAGTGTGTGTTGGGGGTTGGAGAGGGTGAGTGTGTGTTGGGGGTTGGAGAGGGTGAGTCTGTGTTGGGGATTGGAGAGGGTGAGTGTGTGTTAGGGGTTGGAGCGGGTGAGTGTGTGTTGGGAATTGGAGAGGCTGAGTGTGTGTTGGGGATTGGAGAGGGTGAGTGTGTGTTGGGAATTGGAGAGGGTGAGTGTGTGTTGGGGATTGGAGAAGGTGAGTGTGTGTTGTGGATTGGAGAGGGCGAGTGTGTGTTGGGAATTGGAGAGGGTGAGTCTGTGTTAGGGATTGGAGAGGGTGAGTGTGTGTTGGGAGGTTGGAGAGGGTGTGTGGGCATTGGGGATTGGAGAGGGTGAGTGTGCGTTGGGGGTTGGAGTGGGTGAGTGTGTGTTGGGGATTGGAGAGGGTGAGTGTGTGTTGGGGATTGGAGAGGGTGAGTGTGTGTTGGGGATTGGAGAGGGTGAGTGAGCGTTGGGGATTGGAGAGGGTGAATGTGTGTTGGGAATTGGAGAGGGTGAGTGTGTGTTGGGGGTTGGAGAGGGTGAGTCTGTGTTGGGGATTGGAGAGGGTGAGTGTGTGTTGGGGGTTGGAGAGGGTGAGTGTGTGTTGGGGGTTGGGGAGGGTGAGTCTGTGTTGGGGATTGGAGAGGGTGAGTGTGTGTTAGGGGTTGGAGCGGGTGAGTGTGTGTTGGGAATTGGAGAGGCTGAGTGCGTGTTGGGGATTGGAGAGGGTGAGTGTGTGTTGGGGATTGGAGAGGGTGAGCGTGTGTTGGGAATTGGAGAGGGTGATTGTGTGTTGGGGATTGGAGAGGGTGAGTGTGTGTTGGGGATTGGAGAGGGTGAGTGTGTGTTGGGGAATGGAGAGGGTGAGTGTGTGTTGGGGATTGGAGAGGGTGAGTGTGTGTTGGGGATTGGAGAGGGTGAGTGTTTTGGGGATTGGAGAGGGTGAGTGTGTTGGGGATTGGAGAGGGTGAGTGTGTGTTGGGGATTGGAGAGGGTGAGTATGTGTTGTGGATTGGAGAGGGTGAGTGTGTTTTGGGGATTGGAGAGGGTGAGTGTGTGTTGGGAATTGGAGAGGGTGAGTGTGTTTTGGGGATTGGAGAGGGTGAGTGTTTGTTGGGGGTTGGAGAGGGTGAGTGTGTGTTGGGGATTGGAGAGGGTGAGTGTGTTTTGGGGATTGGAGAGGGTGAGTGTGTGTTGGGAATTGGAGAGGGTGAGTGTGTTTTGGGGATTGGAGAGGGTGAGTGTTTGTTGGGGGTTGGAGAGGGTGAGTGTGTGTTGGGGATTGGAGAGGGTGAGTGTGTGTTGGGGATTGGAGAGGGTGAGCGCGTGTTGGGAATTGGAGAGGGTGAGTCTGTGTTAGGGATTGGAGAGGGTGAGTGTGTGTTGGGAGGTTGGAGAGGGTGTGTGGGCATTGGGGATTTGAGAGGGTGAGTGTGCGTTGGGGGTTGGAGTGGGTGAGTGTGTGTTGGGGATTGGAGAGGGTGAGTGTGTGTTGGGGATTGGAGATGGTGATTGAGTGGTGTTGGGGAGTGGAGAGAGTGAGTGTGCGTTGGGGATTGGAGAGGGTGAGCGTGTGTTGGGAATTGGAGAGGGTGAGTGTGTGTTGGGGATTGGAGAGGGTGAGTGTGTGTTGGGGATTGGAGAGGGTGAGTGTGTGTTGGGGATTGGAGAGGGTGAGTGTGTTGGGGATTGGAGAGGGTGAGTGTGTGTTGGGGGTTGGAGAGGGTGAGTGTGTGTTGGGGGTTGGAGAGGGTGAGTCTGTGTTGGGGATTGGAGAGGGTGAGTGTGTGTTGGGGGTTGGAGAGGGTGAGTGTGTGTTGGGGGTTGGAGAGGGTGAGTCTGTGTTGGGGATTGGAGAGGGTGAGTGTGTGTTAGGGGTTGGAGCGGGTGAGTGTGTGTTGGGAATTGGAGAGGCTGAGTGTGTGTTGGGGATTGGAGAGGGTGAGTGTGTGTTGGGAATTGGAGAGGGTGAGTGTGTGTTGGGGATTGGAGAAGGTGAGTGTGTGTTGTGGATTGGAGAGGGCGAGTGTGTGTTGGGAATTGGAGAGGGTGAGTCTGTGTTAGGGATTGGAGAGGGTGAGTGTGTGTTGGGAGGTTGGAGAGGGTGTGTGGGCATTGGGGATTGGAGAGGGTGAGTGTGCGTTGGGGGTTGGAGTGGGTGAGTGTGTGTTGGGGATTGGAGAGGGTGAGTGTGTGTTGGGGATTGGAGAGGGTGAGTGTGTGTTGGGGATTGGAGAGGGTGAGTGAGCGTTGGGGATTGGAGAGGGTGAATGTGTGTTGGGAATTGGAGAGGGTGAGTGTGTGTTGGGGGTTGGAGAGGGTGAGTCTGTGTTGGGGATTGGAGAGGGTGAGTGTGTGTTGGGGGTTGGAGAGGGTGAGTGTGTGTTGGGGGTTGGGGAGGGTGAGTCTGTGTTGGGGATTGGAGAGGGTGAGTGTGTGTTAGGGGTTGGAGCGGGTGAGTGTGTGTTGGGAATTGGAGAGGCTGAGTGCGTGTTGGGGATTGGAGAGGGTGAGTGTGTGTTGGGGATTGGAGAGGGTGAGCGTGTGTTGGGAATTGGAGAGGGTGATTGTGTGTTGGGGATTGGAGAGGGTGAGTGTGTGTTGGGGATTGGAGAGGGTGAGTGTGTGTTGGGGAATGGAGAGGGTGAGTGTGTGTTGGGGATTGGAGAGGGTGAGTGTGTGTTGGGGATTGGAGAGGGTGAGTGTTTTGGGGATTGGAGAGGGTGAGTGTGTTGGGGATTGGAGAGGGTGAGTGTGTGTTGGGGATTGGAGAGGGTGAGTATGTGTTGTGGATTGGAGAGGGTGAGTGTGTTTTGGGGATTGGAGAGGGTGAGTGTGTGTTGGGAATTGGAGAGGGTGAGTGTGTTTTGGGGATTGGAGAGGGTGAGTGTTTGTTGGGGGTTGGAGAGGGTGAGTGTGTGTTGGGGATTGGAGAGGGTGAGTGTGTGTTGGGGATTGGAGAGGGTGAGCGCGTGTTGGGAATTGGAGAGGGTGAGTCTGTGTTAGGGATTGGAGAGGGTGAGTGTGTGTTGGGAGGTTGGAGAGGGTGTGTGGGCATTGGGGATTTGAGAGGGTGAGTGTGCGTTGGGGGTTGGAGTGGGTGAGTGTGTGTTGGGGATTGGAGAGGGTGAGTGTGTGTTGGGGATTGGAGATGGTGATTGAGTGGTGTTGGGGAGTGGAGACAGTGAGTGTGCGTTGGGGATTGGAGAGGGTGAGCGTGTGTTGGGAATTGGAGAGGGTGAGTGTGTGTTGGGGATTGGAGAGGGTGAGTGTGTGTTGGGGATTGGAGAGGGTGAGTGTGTGTTGGGGATTGGAGAGGGTGAGTGTGTTGGGGATTGGAGAGGGTGAGTGTGTGTTGGGGGTTGGAGAGGGTGAGTGTGTGTTGGGGGTTGGAGAGGGTGAGTCTGTGTTGGGGATTGGAGAGGGTGAGTGTGTGTTGGGGGTTGGAGAGGGTGAGTGTGTGTTGGGGGTTGGAGAGGGTGAGTCTGTGTTGGGGATTGGAGAGGGTGAGTGTGTGTTAGGGGTTGGAGCGGGTGAGTGTGTGTTGGGAATTGGAGAGGCTGAGTGTGTGTTGGGGATTGGAGAGGGTGAGTGTGTGTTGGGAATTGGAGAGGGTGAGTGTGTGTTGGGGATTGGAGAAGGTGAGTGTGTGTTGTGGATTGGAGAGGGCGAGTGTGTGTTGGGAATTGGAGAGGGTGAGTCTGTGTTAGGGATTGGAGAGGGTGAGTGTGTGTTGGGAGGTTGGAGAGGGTGTGTGGGCATTGGGGATTGGAGAGTGTGAGTGTGCGTTGGGGGTTGGAGTGGGTGAGTGTGTGTTGGGGATTGGAGAGGGTGAGTGTGTGTTGGGGATTGGAGAGGGTGAGTGTGTGTTGGGGATTGGAGAGGGTGAGTGAGCGTTGGGGATTGGAGAGGGTGAATGTGTGTTGGGGATTGGAGAGGGTGAGTGTGTGTTGGGGATTGGAGAGGGTGGCTGTGTGTTGGGGATTGGAGAGGGTGAGTGTGTGTTGGGGATTGGAGAGTGTGAGTGTGTGTTGGGAATTGGAGAGGGTGAGTGTGTGTTGGGGATTGGAGAAGGTGAGTGTGTGTTGTGGATTGGAGAGGGCGAGTGTGTGTTGGAAATTAGAGAGGGTGAGTCTGTGTTAGGGATTGGAGAGGGTGAGTGTGTGTTGGGAGGTTGGAGAGGGTGTGTGGGCATTGGGGATTGGAGAGGGTGAGTGTGCGTTGGGGGTTGGAGTGGGTGAGTGTGTGTTGGGGATTGGAGAGGGTGAGTGTGTGTTGGGGATTGGAGATGGTGATTGTGTGGTGTTGGGGAGTGGAGAGAGTGAGTGTGCGTTGGGGATTGGAGAGGATGAGCGTGTGTTGGGAATTGGAGAGGGTGAGTGTGTGTTGGGGATTGGAGAGGGTGAGTGTGTGTTGGGGATTGGAGAGGGTGAGTGTGTGTTGGGGATTGGCGAGGGTGAGTGTGTTGGGGATTGGAGAGGGTGAGTGTGTGTTGGGGGTTGGAGAGGGTGAGTGTGTGTTGGGGTTTGGAGAGGGTGAGTCTGTGTTGGGGATTGTAGAGGGTGAGTGTGTGTTGGGGGTTGGAGAGGGTGAGTGTGTGTTGGGGGTTGGGGAGGGTGAGTCTGTGTTGGGGATTGGAGAGGGTGAGTGTGTGTTAGGGGTTGGAGCGGGTGAGTGTGTGTTGGGGATTGGAGAGGGTGAGTGTGTGTTGGGGAATGGAGAGGGTGAGTGTGTGTTGGGGATTGGAGAGGGTGAGTGTGTGTTGGGGATTGGAGAGGGTGAGTGTTTTGGGGATTGGAGAGGGTGAGTGTGTTGGGATTTGGAGAGGGTGAGTGTGTGTTGGGGATTGGAGAGGGTGAGTATGTGTTGTGGATTGGAGAGGGTGAGTGTGTTTTGGGGATTGGAGAGGGTGAGTGTGTGTTGGGAATTGGAGAGGGTGAGTGTGTTTTGGGGATTGGAGAGGGTGAGTGTTTGTTGGGGGTTGGAGAGGGTGAGTGTGTGTTGGGGATTGGAGAGGGTGAGTGTGTTGGGGATTGGAGAGGGTGAGTGTGTGTTGGGGGTTGGAGAGGGTGAGTGTGTGTTGGGGGTTGGAGAGGGTGAGTCTGTGTTGGGGATTGTAGAGGGTGAGTGTGTGTTGGGGGTTGGAGAGGGTGAGTGTGTGTTGGGGGTTGGGGAGGGTGAGTCTGTGTTGGGGATTGGAGAGGGTGAGTGTGTGTTAGGGGTTGGAGCGGGTGAGTGTGTGTTGGGGATTGGAGAGGGTGAGTGTGTGTTGGGGAATGGAGAGGGTGAGTGTGTGTTGGGGATTGGAGAGGGTGAGTGTGTGTTGGGGATTGGAGAGGGTGAGTGTTTTGGGGATTGGAGAGGGTGAGTGTGTTGGGGATTGGAGAGGGTGAGTGTGTGTTGGGGATTGGAGAGGGTGAGTATGTGTTGTGGATTGGAGAGGGTGAGTGTGTTTTGGGGATTGGAGAGGGTGAGTGTGTGTTGGGAATTGGAGAGGGTGAGTGTGTTTTGGGGATTGGAGAGGGTGAGTGTTTGTTGGGGGTTGGAGAGGGTGAGTGTGTGTTGGGGATTGGAGAGGGTGAGTGTGTGTTGGGGATTGGAGAGTGTGAGCGCGTGTTGGGAATTGGAGAGGGTGAGTCTGTGTTAGGGATTGGAGAGGGTGAGTGTGTGTTGGGAGGTTGGAGAGGGTGTGTGGGCATTGGGGATTGGAGAGGGTGAGTGTGCGTTGGGGGTTGGAGTGGGTGAGTGTGTGTTGGGGATTGGAGAGGGTGAGTGTGTGTTGGGGATTGGAGATGGTGATTGAGTGGTGTTGGGGAGTGGAGAGAGTGAGTGTGCGTTGGGGA
This sequence comes from Scyliorhinus torazame, assembly GCF_047496885.1. NCBI lineage: Eukaryota > Metazoa > Chordata > Chondrichthyes > Carcharhiniformes > Scyliorhinidae > Scyliorhinus > Scyliorhinus torazame. The sequence continues at coordinate 4,532,716 of NC_092713.1, forward strand.
TTGGAGAGGGTGAGCGTGTGCTGGGAATTGGAGAGGGTGAGTGTGTGTTGGGGATTGGAGAGGGTGAGTGTGTGTTGGGGATTGGAGAGGGTGAGTGTGTGTTGGGGATTGGAGAGGGTGAGTGTGTTGGGGATTGAAGAGGGTGAGTGTGTGTTGGGGGTTGGGAGGGTGAGTGTGTGTTGGGGGTTGGAGAGGGTGAGTCTGTGTTGGGGATTGGAGAGGGTGAGTGTGTGTTGGGGGTTGGAGAGGGTGAGTGTGTGTTGGGGGTTGGAGAGGGTGAGTCTGTGTTGGGGATTGGAGAGGGTGAGTGTGTGTTAGGGGTTGGAGCGGGTGAGTGTGTGTTGGGAATTGGAGAGGCTGAGTGTGTGTTGGGGATTGGAGAGGGTGAGTGTGTGTTGGGAATTGGAGAGGGTGAGTGTGTGTTGGGGATTGGAGAAGGTGAGTGTGTGTTGTGGATTGGAGAGGGCGAGTGTGTGTTGGGAATTGGAGAGGGTGAGTCTGTGTTAGGGATTGGAGAGGGTGAGTGTGTGTTGGGAGGTTGGAGAGGGTGTGTGGGCATTGGGGATTGGAGAGGGTGAGTGTGCGTTGGGGGTTGCAGTGGGTGAGTGTGTGTTGGGGATTGGAGAGGGTGAGTGTGTGTTGGGGATTGGAGAGGGTGAGTGTGTGTTGGGGATTGGAGAGGGTGAGTGAGCGTTGGGGATTGGAGAGGGTGAATGTGTGTTGGGGATTGGAGAGGGTGAGTGTGTGTTGGGGATTGGAGAGGGTGGCTGTGTGTTGGGGATTGGAGAGGGTGAGTGTGTGTTGGGGATTGGAGAGTGTGAGTGTGTGTTGGGAATTGGAGAGGGTGAGTGTGTGTTGGGGATTGGAGAAGGTGAGTGTGTGTTGTGGATTGGAGAGGGCGAGTGTGTGTTGGGAATTAGAGAGGGTGAGTCTGTGTTAGGGATTGGAGAGGGTGAGTGTGTGTTGGGAGGTTGGAGAGGGTGAGTGTGTGTTGGGGGTTGGAGAGGGTGAGTGTGTGTTGGGGGTTGGAGAGGGTGAGTCTGTGTTGGGGATTGGAGAGGGTGAGTGTGTGTTAGGGGTTGGAGCGGGTGAGTGTGTGTTGGGAATTGGAGAGGCTGAGTGTGTGTTGGGGATTGGAGAGGGTGAGTGTGTGTTGGGAATTGGAGAGGGTGAGTGTGTGTTGGGGATTGGAGAAGGTGAGTGTGTGTTGTGGATTGGAGAGGGCGAGTGTGTGTTGGGAATTGGAGAGGGTGAGTCTGTGTTAGGGATTGGAGAGGGTGAGTGTGTGTTGGGAGGTTGGAGAGGGTGTGTGGGCATTGGGGATTGGAGAGGGTGAGTGTGCGTTGGGGGTTGGAGTGGGTGAGTGTGTGTTGGGGATTGGAGAGGGTGAGTGTGTGTTGGGGATTGGAGAGGGTGAGTGTGTGTTGGGGATTGGAGAGGGTGAGTGAGCGTTGGGGATTGGAGAGGGTGAATGTGTGTTGGGGATTGGAGAGGGTGAGTGTGTGTTGGGGATTGGAGAGGGTGGCTGTGTGTTGGGGATTGGAGAGGGTGAGTGTGTGTTGGGGATTGGAGAGTGTGAGTGTGTGTTGGGAATTGGAGAGGGTGAGTGTGTGTTGGGGATTGGAGAAGGTGAGTGTGTGTTGTGGATTGGAGAGGGCGAGTGTGTGTTGGAAATTAGAGAGGGTGAGTCTGTGTTAGGGATTGGAGAGGGTGAGTGTGTGTTGGGAGGTTGGAGAGGGTGTGTGGGCATTGGGGATTGGAGAGGGTGAGTGTGCGTTGGGGGTTGGAGTGGGTGAGTGTGTGTTGGGGATTGGAGAGGGTGAGTGTGTGTTGGGGATTGGAGATGGTGATTGTGTGGTGTTGGGGAGTGGAGAGAGTGAGTGTGCGTTGGGGATTGGAGAGGATGAGCGTGTGTTGGGAATTGGAGAGGGTGAGTGTGTGTTGGGGATTGGAGAGGGTGAGTGTGTGTTGGGGATTGGAGAGGGTGAGTGTGTGTTGGGGATTGGCGAGGGTGAGTGTGTTGGGGATTGGAGAGGGTGAGTGTGTGTTGGGGGTTGGAGAGGGTGAGTGTGTGTTGGGGGTTGGAGAGGGTGAGTCTGTGTTGGGGATTGTAGAGGGTGAGTGTGTGTTGGGGGTTGGAGAGGGTGAGTGTGTGTTGGGGGTTGGGGAGGGTGAGTCTGTGTTGGGGATTGGAGAGGGTGAGTGTGTGTTAGGGGTTGGAGCGGGTGAGTGTGTGTTGGGGATTGGAGAGGGTGAGTGTGTGTTGGGGAATGGAGAGGGTGAGTGTGTGTTGGGGTTTGGAGAGGGTGAGTGTGTGTTGGGGATTGGAGAGGGTGAGTGTTTTGGGGATTGGAGAGGGTGAGTGTGTTGGGATTTGGAGAGGGTGAGTGTGTGTTGGGGATTGGAGAGGGTGAGTATGTGTTGTGGATTGGAGAGGGTGAGTGTGTTTTGGGGATTGGAGAGGGTGAGTGTGTGTTGGGAATTGGAGAGGGTGAGTGTGTTTTGGGGATTGGAGAGGGTGAGTGTTTGTTGGGGGTTGGAGAGGGTGAGTGTGTGTTGGGGATTGGAGAGGGTGAGTGTGTTGGGGATTGGAGAGGGTGAGTGTGTGTTGGGGGTTGGAGAGGGTGAGTGTGTGTTGGGGGTTGGAGAGGGTGAGTCTGTGTTGGGGATTGTAGAGGGTGAGTGTGTGTTGGGGTTTGGAGAGGGTGAGTGTGTGTTGGGGGTTGGGGAGGGTGAGTCTGTGTTGGGGATTGGAGAGGGTGAGTGTGTGTTAGGGGTTGGAGCGGGTGAGTGTGTGTTGGGGATTGGAGAGGGTGAGTGTGTGTTGGGGAATGGAGAGGGTGAGTGTGTGTTGGGGATTGGAGAGGGTGAGTGTGTGTTGGGGATTGGAGAGGGTGAGTGTTTTGGGGATTGGAGAGGGTGAGTGTGTTGGGGATTGGAGAGGGTGAGTGTGTGTTGGGGATTGGAGAGGGTGAGTATGTGTTGTGGATTGGAGAGGGTGAGTGTGTTTTGGGGATTGGAGAGGGTGAGTGTGTGTTGGGAATTGGAGAGGGTGAGTGTGTTTTGGGGATTGGAGAGGGTGAGTGTTTGTTGGGGGTTGGAGAGGGTGAGTGTGTGTTGGGGATTGGAGAGGGTGAGTGTGTGTTGGGGATTGGAGAGTGTGAGCGCGTGTTGGGAATTGGAGAGGGTGAGTCTGTGTTAGGGATTGGAGAGGGTGAGTGTGTGTTGGGAGGTTGGAGAGGGTGTGTGGGCATTGGGGATTGGAGAGGGTGAGTGTGCGTTGGGGGTTGGAGTGGGTGAGTGTGTGTTGGGGATTGGAGAGGGTGAGTGTGTGTTGGGGATTGGAGATGGTGATTGAGTGGTGTTGGGGAGTGGAGAGAGTGAGTGTGCGTTGGGGATTGGAGAGGGTGAGCGTGTGTTGGGAATTGGAGAGGGTGAGTGTGTGTTGGGGATTGGAGAGGGTGAGTGTGTGTTGGGGATTGGAGAGGGTGAGTGTGTGTTGGGGATTGGAGAGGGTGAGTGTGTTGGGGATTGAAGAGGGTGAGTGTGTGTTGGGGGTTGGGAGGGTGAGTGTGTGTTGGGGGTTGGAGAGGGTGAGTCTGTGTTGGGGATTGGAGAGGGTGAGTGTGTGTTGGGGGTTGGAGAGGGTGAGTGTGTGTTGGGGGTTGGAGAGGGTGAGTCTGTGTTGGGGATTGGAGAGGGTGAGTGTGTGTTAGGGGTTGGAGCGGGTGAGTGTGTGTTGGGAATTGGAGAGGCTGAGTGTGTGTTGGGGATTGGAGAGGGTGAGTGTGTGTTGGGAATTGGAGAGGGTGAGTGTGTGTTGGGGATTGGAGAAGGTGAGTGTGTGTTGTGGATTGGAGAGGGCGAGTGTGTGTTGGGAATTGGAGAGGGTGAGTCTGTGTTAGGGATTGGAGAGGGTGAGTGTGTGTTGGGAGGTTGGAGAGGGTGTGTGGGCATTGGGGATTGGAGAGGGTGAGTGTGCGTTGGGGGTTGCAGTGGGTGAGTGTATGTTGGGGATTGGAGAGGGTGAGTGTGTGTTGGGGATTGGAGAGGGTGAGTGTGTGTTGGGGATTGGAGAGGGTGAGTGAGCGTTGGGGATTGGAGAGGGTGAATGTGTGTTGGGGATTGGAGAGGGTGAGTGTGTGTTGGGGATTGGAGAGGGTGGCTGTGTGTTGGGGATTGGAGAGGGTGAGTGTGTGTTGGGGATTGGAGAGTGTGAGTGTGTGTTGGGAATTGGAGAGGGTGAGTGTGTGTTGGGGATTGGAGAAGGTGAGTGTGTGTTGTGGATTGGAGAGGGCGAGTGTGTGTTGGGAATTAGAGAGGGTGAGTCTGTGTTAGGGATTGGAGAGGGTGAGTGTGTGTTGGGAGGTTGGAGAGGGTGTGTGGGCATTGGGGATTGGAGAGGGTGAGTGTGTGTTGGGAATTGGAGAGGGTGAGTGTGTGTTGGGGATTGGAGAAGGTGAGTGTGTGTTGTGGATTGGAGAGGGCGAGTGTGTGTTGGGAATTGGAGAAGGTGAGTCTGTGTTAGGGATTGGAGAGGGTGAGTGTGTGTTGGGAGGTTGGAGAGGGTGTGTGGGCATTGGGGATTGGAGAGGGTGAGTGTGCGTTGGGGGTTGGAGTGGGTGAGTGTGTGTTGGGGATTGGAGAGGGTGAGTGTGTGTTGGGGATTGGAGAGGGTGAGTGTGTGTTGGGGATTGGAGAGGGTGAGTGAGCGTTGGGGATTGGAGAGGGTGAATGTGTGTTGGGGATTGGAGAGGGTGAGTGTGTGTTGGGGATTGGAGAGGGTGGCTGTGTGTTGGGGATTGGAGAGGGTGAGTGTGTGTTGGGGATTGGAGAGTGTGAGTGTGTGTTGGGAATTGGAGAGGGTGAGTGTGTGTTGGGGATTGGAGAAGGTGAGTGTGTGTTGTGGATTGGAGAGGGCGAGTGTGTGTTGGGAATTAGAGAGGGTGAGTCTGTGTTAGGGATTGGAGAGGGTGAGTGTGTGTTGGGAGGTTGGAGAGGGTGTGTGGGCATTGGGGATTGGAGAGGGTGAGTGTGCGTTGGGGGTTGGAGTGGGTGAGTGTGTGTTGGGGATTGGAGAGGGTGAGTGTGTTTTGGGGATTGGAGAGGGTGAGCGTTTGTTGGTGGTTGGAGAGGGTGAGTGTGTGTTGGGGATTGGAGAGGGTGAGTGTGTGTTGGGGATTGGAGAGTGTGAGCGCGTGTTGGGAATTGGAGAGGGTGAGTCTGTGTTAGGGATTGGAGAGGGTGAGTGTGTGTTGGGAGGTTGGAGAGGGTGTGTGGGCATTGGGGATTGGAGAGGGTGAGTGTGCGTTGGGGGTTGGAGTGGGTGAGTGTGTGTTGGGGATTGCAGAGGGTGAGTGTGTGTTGGGGATTGGAGATGGTGATTGAGTGGTGTTGGGGAGTGGAGAGAGTGAGTGTGCGTTGGGGATTGGAGAGGGTGAGCGTGTGTTGGGAATTGGAGAGGGTGAGTGTGTGTTGGGGATTGGAGAGGGTGAGTGTGTGTTGGGGATTGGAGAGGGTGAGTGTGTGTTGGGGATTGGAGAGGGTGAGTGTGTTGGGGATTGAAGAGGGTGAGTGTGTGTTGGGGGTTGGAGAGGGTGAGTGTGTGTTGGGGGTTGGAGAGGGTGAGTCTGTGTTGGGGATTGGAGAGGGTGAGTGTGTGTTGGGGGTTGGAGAGGGTGAGTGTGTGTTGGGGGTTGGAGAGGGTGAGTCTGTGTTGGGGATTGGAGAGGGTGAGTGTGTGTTAGGGGTTGGAGCGGGTGAGTGTGTGTTGGGAATTGGAGAGGCTGAGTGTGTGTTGGGGATTGGAGAGGGTGAGTGTGTGTTGGGAATTGGAGAGGGTGAGTGTGTGTTGGGGATTGGAGAAGGTGAGTGTGTGTTGTGGATTGGAGAGGGCGAGTGTGTGTTGGGAATTGGAGAGGGTGAGTCTGTGTTAGGGATTGGAGAGGGTGAGTGTGTGTTGGGAGGTTGGAGAGGGTGTGTGGGCATTGGGGATTGGAGAGGGTGAGTGTGCGTTGGGGGTTGGAGTGGGTGAGTGTGTGTTGGGGATTGGAGAGGGTGAGTGTGTGTTGGGGATTGGAGAGGGTGAGTGTGTGTTGGGGATTGGAGAGGGTGAGTGAGCGTTGGGGATTGGAGAGGGTGAATGTGTGTTGGGGATTGGAGAGGGTGAGTGTGTGTTGGGGATTGGAGAGGGTGGCTGTGTGTTGGGGATTGGAGAGGGTGAGTGTGTGTTGGGGATTGGAGAGTGTGAGTGTGTGTTGGGAATTGGAGAGGGTGAGTGTGTGTTGGGGATTGGAGAAGGTGAGTGTGTGTTGTGGATTGGAGAGGGCGAGTGTGTGTTGGGAATTAGAGAGGGTGAGTCTGTGTTAGGGATTGGAGAGGGTGAGTGTGTGTTGGGAGGTTGGAGAGGGTGTGTGGGCATTGGGGATTGGAGAGGGTGAGTGTGTGTTGGGAATTGGAGAGGGTGAGTGTGTGTTGGGGATTGGAGAAGGTGAGTGTGTGTTGTGGATTGGAGAGGGCGAGTGTGTGTTGGGAATTGGAGAAGGTGAGTCTGTGTTAGGGATTGGAGAGGGTGAGTGTGTGTTGGGAGGTTGGAGAGGGTGTGTGGGCATTGGGGATTGGAGAGGGTGAGTGTGCGTTGGGGGTTGGAGTGGGTGAGTGTGTGTTGGGGATTGGAGAGGGTGAGTGTGTGTTGGGGATTGGAGAGGGTGAGTGTGTGTTGGGGATTGGAGAGGGTGAGTGAGCGTTGGGGATTGGAGAGGGTGAATGTGTGTTGGGGATAGGAGAGGGTGAGTGTGTGTTGGGGATTGGAGAGGGTGGCTGTGTGTTGTGGATTGGAGAGGGCGAGTGTGTGTTGGGAATTAGAGAGGGTGAGTCTGTGTTAGGGATTGGAGAGGGTGAGTGTGTGTTGGGAGGTTGGAGAGGGTGTGTGGGCATTGGGGATTGGAGAGGGTGAGTGTGCGTTGGGGGTTGGAGTGGGTGAGTGTGTGTTGGGGATTGGAGAGGGTGAGTGTGTGTTGGGGATTGGAGATGGTGATTGTGTGGTGTTGGGGAGTGGAGAGAGTGAGTGTGCGTTGGGGATTGGAGAGGATGAGCGTGTGTTGGGAATTGGAGAGGGTGAGTGTGTGTTGGGGATTGGAGAGGGTGAGTGTGTGTTGGGGATTGGAGAGGGTGAGTGTGTGTTGGGGATTGGCGAGGGTGAGTGTGTTGGGGATTGGAGAGGGTGAGTGTGTGTTGGGGGTTGGAGAGGGTGAGTGTGTGTTGGGGGTTGGAGAGGGTGAGTCTGTGTTGGGGATTGTAGAGGGTGAGTGTGTGTTGGGGATTGGAGAGGGTGAGTGTGTGTTGGGGGTTGGGGAGGGTGAGTCTGTGTTGGGGATTGGAGAGGCTGAGTGTGTGTTAGGGGTTGGAGCGGGTGAATGTGTGTTGGGGATTGGAGAGGGTGAGTGTGTGTTGGGGAATGGAGAGGGTGAGTGTGTGTTGGGGATTGGAGAGGGTGAGTGTGTGTTGGGGATTGGAGAGGGTGAGTGTTTTGGGGATTGGAGAGGGTGAGTGTGTTGGGGATTGGAGAGGGTGAGTGTGTGTTGGGGATTGGAGAGGGTGAGTATGTGTTGTGGATTGGAGAGGGTGAGTGTGTTTTGGGGATTGGAGAGGGTGAGTGTGTGTTGGGAATTGGAGAGGGTGAGTGTGTTTTGGGGATTGGAGAGGGTGAGGGTTTGTTGGGGGTTGGAGAGGGTGAGTGTGTGTTGGGGATTGGAGAGGGTGAGTGTGTGTTGGGGATTGGAGAGTGTGAGCGCGTGTTGGGAATTGGAGAGGGTGAGTCTGTGTTAGGGATTGGAGAGGGTGAGTGTGTGTTGGGAGGTTGGAGAGGGTGTGTGGGCATTGGGGATTGGAGAGGGTGAGTGTGCGTTGGGGGTTGGAGTGGGTGAGTGTGTGTTGGGGATTGGAGAGGGTGAGTGTGTGTTGGGGATTGGAGATGGTGATTGAGTGGTGTTGGGGAGTGGAGAGAGTGAGTGTGCGTTGGGGATTGGAGAGGGTGAGCGTGTGTTGGGAATTGGAGAGGGTGAGTGTGTGTTGGGGATTGGAGAGGGTGAGTGTGTGTTGGGCATTGGAGAGGGTGAGTGTGTGTTGGGGATTGGAGAGGGTGAGTGTGTTGGGGATTGAAGAGGGTGAGTGTGTGTTGGGGGTTGGAGAGGGTGAGTGTGTGTTGGGGGTTGGAGAGGGTGAGTCTGTGTTGGGGATTGGAGAGGGTGAGTGTGTGTTGGGGGTTGGAGAGGGTGAGTGTGTGTTGGGGGTTGGAGAGGGTGAGTCTGTGTTGGGGATTGGAGAGGGTGAGTGTGTGTTAGGGGTTGGAGCGGGTGAGTGTGTGTTGGGAATTGGAGAGGCTGAGTGTGTATTGGGGATTGGAGAGGGTGAGTGTGTGTTGGGAATTGGAGAGGGTGAGTGTGTGTTGGGGATTGGAGAAGGTGAGTGTGTGTTGTGGATTGGAGAGGGCGAGTGTGTGTTGGGGGTTGGAGAGGGTGAGTCTGTGTTGGGGATTGTAGAGGGTGAGTGTGTGTTGGGGGTTGGAGAGGGTGAGTGTGTGTTGGGGGTTGGGGAGGGTGAGTCTGTGTTGGGGATTGGAGAGGGTGAGTGTGTGTTAGGGGTTGGAGCGGGTGAGTGTGTGTTGGGAATTGGAGAGGCTGAGTGCGTGTTGGGGATTGGAGAGGGTGAGTGTGTGTTGGGGATTGGAGAGGGTGAGTGTGTGTTGGGAATTGGAGAGGGTGATTGTGTGTTGGGGATTGGAGAGGGTGAGTGTGTGTTGGGGATTGGAGAGGGTGAGTGTGTGTTGGGGAATGGAGAGGGTGAGTGTGTGTTGGGGATTGGAGAGGGTGAGTGTGTGTTGGGGATTGGAGAGGGTGAGTGTTTTGGGGATTGGAGAGGGTGAGTGTGTTGGGGATTGGAGAGGGTGAGTGTGTGTTGGGGATTGGAGAGGGTGAGTATGTGTTGTGGATTGGAGAGGGTGAGTGTGTTTTGGGAATTGGAGAGGGTGAGTGTGTGTTGGGGATTGGAGAGGGTGAGTGTGCGTTGTGGATTGGAGAGGGTGAGTGTGTTTTGGGGATTGGAGAGGGTGAGTGTGTGTTGGGAATTGGAGAGGGTGAGTGTGTTTTGGGGATTGGAGAGGGTGAGTGTGTGTTGGGGGTTGGAGAGGGTGAGTGTGTTTTGGGGATTGGAGAGGGTGAGTCTGTGTTGGGGATTGGAGAGGGTGAGTGTGTGTTGGGGGTTGGAGAGTGTGAGTGTGTTTTGGGGATTGGAGAGGGTGAGTGTTTGTTGGGGGTTGGAGAGGGTGAGTGTGTGTTGGGGATTGGAGAGGGTGAGTGTGTGTTGGGGATTGGAGAGGGTGAGCGCGTGTTGGGAATTGGAGAGGGTGAGTCAGTGTTCGGGATTGGAGAGGGTGAGTGTGTGTTGGGAGGTTGGAGAGGTTGTGTGGGCGTTGGGGATTGGAGAGGGTGAGTGTGCGTTGGGGGTTGGAGTGGGTGAGTGTGTGTTGGGGATTTGAGAGGGTGAGTGTGTGTTGGGAATTGGAGGGGTGGGTCTGTGATGGTGATTGGAGAGGGTGAGTGTGTGTTGGGGATTGGAGAGGGTGAGTGTGTGTTGGGGATTGGAGAGGGTGAGTTTGTGTTGGGGATTGGAGAGGGTGAGTGTGTGTTGGTAATTGGAGAGGGTGAGTGTGTGTTGGGGATTGGAGAGGGTGAGTGTGCGTTGTGGATTGGAGAGGGTGAGTGTGTTTTGGGGATTGGAGAGGGTGAGTGTGTGTTGGGAATTGGAGAGGGTGAGTGTGTTTTGGGGATTGGAGAGGGTGAGTGTGTGTTGGGGTTTGGAGAGGGTGAGTGTGTTTTGGGGATTGGAGAGGGTGAGTCTGTGTTGGGGATTGGAGAGGGTGAGTGTGTGTTGGGGGTTGGAGAGTGTGAGTGTGTGTTGGGGATTGGAGAGGGTGAGTGTGTGTTGGGGATTGAAGAGGGTGAGTCTGTGTTCGGGATTGGAGAGGGTGAGTGTGTGTTGGGAGATTGGAGAGGGTGTGTGGGCGTTGGGGATTGGAGAGGGTGAGTGTGCGTTGATAGTTGTTGTGGGTGAGTGTGTGTTGTGGATTGGAGAGGGTGATTGTGTGGTGTTGGGGAGTGGAGAGAGTGAGTGTGCATTGGGGATTGGAGAGGGTGAGTGTGTGTTGGGGATTGGAGGGGTGAGTCTGTGATGGTGTTTGGAGAGGGTGAGTGTGTGTTGGGGATTGGAGAGGGTGAGTGTGTGTTGGGAATTGGAGGGGTGGGTCTGTGATGGTGATTGGAGAGGGTGAGTGTGTGTTGGGGATTGGAGAGGGTGAGTGTGTGTTGGGGATTGGAGAGGGTGAGTTTGTGTTGGGGATTGGAGAGGGTGAGTGTGTGTTGGGAATTGGAGAGGGTGAGTGTGTGTTGGGGATTGGAGAGGGTGAGTGTGCGTTGTGGATTGGAGAGGGTGAGTGTGTTTTGGGGATTGGAGAGGGTGAGTGTGTGTTGGGAATTGGAGAGGGTGAGTGTGTTTTGGGGATTGGAGAGGGTGAGTGTGTGTTGGGGATTGGAGAGGGTGAGTTTGTGTTGGGGATTGGAGAGGGTGAGTGTGTGTTGGGAATTGGAGAGGGTGAGTGTGCGTTGTGGATTGGAGAGGGTGAGTGTGTTTTGGGGATTGGAGAGGGTGAGTGTGTGTTGGGAATTGGAGAGGGTGAGTGTGTTTTGGGGATTGGAGAGGGTGAGTGTGTGTTGGGGGTTGGAGAGGGTGAGTGTGTTTTGGGGATTGGAGAGGGTGAGTCTGTGTTGGGGATTGGAGAGGGTGAGTGTGCGTTGTGGATTGGAGAGGGTGAGTGTGTTTTGGGGATTGGAGAGGGTGAGTGTGTGTTGGGAATTGGAGAGGGTGAGTGTGTTTTGGGGATTGGAGAGGGTGAGTGTGTGTTGGGGTTTGGAGAGGGTGAGTGTGTTTTGGGGATTGGAGAGGGTGAGTCTGTGTTGGGGATTGGAGAGGGTGAGTGTGTGTTGGGGGTTGGAGAGTGTGAGTGTGTGTTGGGGATTGGAGAGGGTGAGTGTGTGTTGGGGATTGAAGAGGGTGAGTCTGTGTTCGGGATTGGAGAGGGTGAGTGTGTGTTGGGAGATTGGAGAGGGTGTGTGGGCGTTGGGGATTGGAGAGGGTGAGTGTGCGTTGATAGTTGTTGTGGGTGAGTGTGTGTTGTGGATTGGAGAGGGTGATTGTGTGGTGTTGGGGAGTGGAGAGAGTGAGTGTGCATTGGGGATTGGAGAGGGTGAGTGTGTGTTGGGGATTGGAGGGGTGAGTCTGTGATGGTGTTTGGAGAGGGTGAGTGTGTGTTGGGGATTGGAGAGGGTGAGTGTGTGTTGGGAATTGGAGGGGTGGGTCTGTGATGGTGATTGGAGAGGGTGAGTGTGTGTTGGGGATTGGAGAGGGTGAGTGTGTGTTGGGGATTGGAGAGGGTGAGTTTGTGTTGGGGATTGGAGAGGGTGAGTGTGTGTTGGGAATTGGAGAGGGTGAGTGTGTGTTGGGGATTGGAGAGGGTGAGTGTGCGTTGTGGATTGGAGAGGGTGAGTGTGTTTTGGGGATTGGAGAGGGTGAGTGTGTGTTGGGAATTGGAGAGGGTGAGTGTGTTTTGGGGATTGGAGAGGGTGAGTGTGTGTTGGGGATTGGAGAGGGTGAGTTTGTGTTGGGGATTGGAGAGGGTGAGTGTGTGTTGGGAATTGGAGAGGGTGAGTGTGCGTTGTGGATTGGAGAGGGTGAGTGTGTTTTGGGGATTGGAGAGGGTGAGTGTGTGTTGGGAATTGGAGAGGGTGAGTGTGTTTTGGGGATTGGAGAGGGTGAGTGTGTGTTGGGGGTTGGAGAGGGTGAGTGTGTTTTGGGGATTGGAGAGGGTGAGTCTGTGTTGGGGATTGGAGAGGGTGAGTGTGTGTTGGGGGTTGGAGAGTGTGAGTGTGTGTTGGGGATTGGAGAGGGTGAGTGTGTGTTGGGGATTGAAGAGGGTGAGTCTGTGTTCGGGATTGGAGAGGGTGAGTGTGTGTTGGGAGATTGGAGAGGGTGTGTGGGCGTTGGGGATTGGAGAGGGTGAGTGTGCGTTGGGAGTTGTTGTGGGTGTGTGTGTTGTGGATTGGAGAGGGTGATTGTGTGGTGTTGGGGAGTGGAGAGAGTGAGTGTGCATTGGGGATTGGAGAGGGTGAGTGTGTGTTGGGGATTGGAGGGGTGAGTCTGTGATGGTGTTTGGAGAGGGTGAGTGTGTGTTGGGGATTGGAGAGGGTGAGTGTGTGTTGGGGATTGGAGAGGGTGAGTGTGTGTTGGGGATTGAAGAGGGTGAGTGTGTGTTGGGGATTGGAGAGGGTGAGTGTGTGTTGTGGATTGGAGAGGGTGAGTTTGTTTTGGGGATTGGAGAGGGTGAGTGTGTGTTGGGAATTGGAGAGGGTGAGTGTGTTTTGGGGATTGGAGAGGGTGAGTGTGTGTTGGGGGTTGGAGAGGGTGAGTGTGTGTTGGGGATTGGAGAGGGTGAGTTTGTGTTGGGGATTGGAGAGGGTGAGCGTGTGTTGGGAATTGGAGAGGATGAGTCTGTGTTCGGGATTGGAGAGGGTGAGTGTGTGTTGGGAGGTTGGAGAGGGTGTGTAGGCGTTGGGGATTGGAGAGGGTGAGTGTGCGTTGGGGGTTGGAGTGGGTGAGTGTGTGTTGGGGATTGGAGAGGGTGAGTGTGTGTTGGGGATTGGAGAGGGTGAGTGTGTGTTGGGGATTGGAGAGGGTGAGTGTGTGTTGGGGATTGGAGGGGTGAGTCTGTGATGGTGATTGGAGAGGGTGAGTGTGTGTTGGGGATTGGAGAGGGTGAGTGTGTTGGGGATTGGAGAGGGTGAGTCTGTGTTGGGGATTGGAGAGGGTGAGTGTGTGTTGGGGGTTGGAGAGGGTGAGTCTGTGTTGTGGATTGGAGAGGGTGAGTGTGTGTTGGGGATTGGAGAGGGTGAGTGTGTGTTGGGAATTGGAGAGGGTGAGTGTGTGTTGGGGATTGGAGAGGGTGAGTGTTTGTTGGGAGGTTGGAGAGGGTGTGTGGGCGTTGGGGATTGGAGAGGGTGAGTGTGCGTTGGGGGTTTGAGTGGGTGAGTGTGTGTAGTGGATTGGAGAGGGTGATTGTGTGGTGTTGGCGAGTGGAGAGAGTGAGTGTGCATTGGGGATTGGAGAGGGTGAGTGTGCGTTGGGGATTGGAGGGGTGAGTCTGTGATGGTGTTTGGAGAGGGTGAGTGTGTGTTGGGGATTGAAGAGGGTGAGTGTGTGTTGGGGATTGGAGAGGGTGAGTGTGTGTTGTGGATTGGAGAGGGTGAGTTTGTTTTGGGGATTGGAGAGGGTGAGTGTGTGTTGGGAATTGGAGAGGGTGAGTGTGTTTTGGGGATTGGAGAGGGTGAGTGTGTGTTGGGGATTGGAGAGGGTGAGTGTGTGTTGGGGAATGGAGAGGGTGAGTGTGTGTTGGGGATTGGAGAGAGTGAGTGTTTGTTGGGGATTGGAGAGGGTGAGTGTGTGTTGGGGATTGGAGGGGTGAGTCTGTGATGGTGATTGGAGAGGGTGAGTGTGTGTTGGGGATTGGAGAGGGTGAGTGTGTTGGGGATTGGAGAGGGTGAGTCTGTGTTGGGGATTGGAGAGGGTGAGTGTGTGTTGGGGGTTGGAGAGGGTGAGTCTGTGTTGTGGATTGGAGAGGGTGAGTGTGTGTTGGGGATTGGAGAGGGTGAGTGTGTGTTGGGAATTGGAGAGGGTGAGTGTGTGTTGGGGATTGGAGAGGGTGAGTGTTTGTTGGGAGGTTGGAGAGGGTGTGTGTGTTTTGGGGATTGGAGAGGGTGAGTCTGTGTTGGGGATTGGAGAGGGTGAGTGTGTGTTGGGGGTTGGAGAGTGTGAGTGTGTGTTGGGGATTGGAGAGGGTGAGTGTGTGTTGGGGATTGAAGAGGGTGAGTCTGTGTTCGGGATTGGAGAGGGTGTGGGCGTTGGGGATTGGAGAGGGTGAGTGTGCGTTGGGAGTTGTTGTGGGTGTGTGTGTTGTGGATTGGAGAGGGTGATTGTGTGGTGTTGGGGAGTGGAGAGAGTGAGTGTGCATTGGGGATTGGAGAGGGTGAGTGTGTGTTGGGGATTGGAGGGGTGAGTCTGTGATGGTGTTTGGAGAGGGTGAGTGTGTGTTGGGGATTGGAGAGGGTGAGTGTGTGTTGGGGATTGGAGAGGGTGAGTGTGTGTTGGGGATTGAAGAGGGTGAGTGTGTGTTGGGGATTGGAGAGGGTGAGTGTGTGTTGTGGATTGGAGAGGGTGAGTTTGTTTTGGGGATTGGAGAGGGTGAGTGTGTGTTGGGAATTGGAGAGGGTGAGTGTGTTTTGGGGATTGGAGAGGGTGAGTGTGTGTTGGGGGTTGGAGAGGGTGAGTGTGTGTTGGGGATTGGAGAGGGTGAGTTTGTGTTGGGGATTGGAGAGGGTGAGCGTGTGTTGGGAATTGGAGAGGATGAGTCTGTGTTCGGGATTGGAGAGGGTGAGTGTGTGTTGGGAGGTTGGAGAGGGTGTGTAGGCGTTGGGGATTGGAGAGGGTGAGTGTGCGTTGGGGGTTGGAGTGGGTGAGTGTGTGTTGGGGATTGGAGAGGGTGAGTGTGTGTTGGGGATTGGAGAGGGTGAGTGTGTGTTGGGGATTGGAGAGGGTGAGTGTGTGTTGGGGATTGGAGGGGTGAGTCTGTGATGGTGATTGGAGAGGGTGAGTGTGTGTTGGGGATTGGAGAGGGTGAGTGTGTTGGGGATTGGAGAGGGTGAGTCTGTGTTGGGGATTGGAGAGGGTGAGTGTGTGTTGGGGGTTGGAGAGGGTGAGTCTGTGTTGTGGATTGGAGAGGGTGAGTGTGTGTTGGGGATTGGAGAGAGTGAGTGTGTGTTGGGAATTGGAGAGGGTGAGTGTGTGTTGGGGATTGGAGAGGGTGAGTGTTTGTTGGGAGGTTGGAGAGGGTGTGTGGGCGTTGGGGATTGGAGAGGGTGAGTGTGCGTTGGGGGTTTGAGTGGGTGAGTGTGTGTAGTGGATTGGAGAGGGTGATTGTGTGGTGTTGGCGAGTGGAGAGAGTGAGTGTGCATTGGGGATTGGAGAGGGTGAGTGTGCGTTGGGGATTGGAGGGGTGAGTCTGTGATGGTGTTTGGAGAGGGTGAGTGTGTGTTCGGGATTGGAGAGGGTGAGTGTGTGTTGGGGATTGGAGAGGGTGAGTGTGTGTTGGGGATTGAAGAGGGTGAGTGTGTGTTGGGGATTGGAGAGGGTGAGTGTGTGTTGTGGATTGGAGAGGGTGAGTTTGTTTTGGGGATTGGAGAGGGTGAGTGTGTGTTGGGAATTGGAGAGGGTGAGTGTGTTTTGGGGATTGGAGAGGGTGAGTGTGTGTTGGGGATTGGAGAGGGTGAGTGTGTGTTGGGGAATGGAGAGGGTGAGTGTGTGTTGGGGATTGGAGAGAGTGAGTGTGTGTTGAGGATTGGAGAGGGTGAGTGTGTTTTGGGGATTGGAGAGGGTGAGTGTGTGTTGGGGGTTGGAGTGGGTGAGTGTGTGTTGGGGATTGGAGAGGGTGAGTGTGTGTTGGGGATTGGAGAGGGTGAGTGTGTGTTGGGGATTGGAGAGGGTGAGTGTGTGTTGGGGATTGGAGGGGTGAGTCTGTGATGGTGATTGGAGAGGGTGAGTGTGTGTTGGGGATTGGAGAGGGTGAGTGTGTTGGGGATTGGAGAGGGTGAGTGTGTGTTGGGGATTGGAGGGGTGAGTCTGTGATGGTGATTGGAGAGGGTGAGTGTGTGTTGGGGATTGGAGAGGGTGAGTGTGTTGGGGATTGGAGAGGGTGAGTCTGTGTTGGGGATTGGAGAGGGTGAGTGTGTGTTGGGGGTTGGAGAGGGTGAGTCTGTGTTGTGGATTGGAGAGGGTGAGTGTGTGTTGGGGATTGGAGAGGGTGAGTGTGTGTTGGGAATTGGAGAGGGTGAGTGTGTGTTGGGGATTGGAGAGGGTGAGTGTTTGTTGGGAGGTTGGAGAGGGTGTGTGTGTTTTGGGGGTTGGAGAGTGTGAGTGTGTGTTGGGGATTGGAGAGGGTGAGTGTGTGTTGGGGATTGAAGAGGGTGAGTCTGTGTTCGGGATTGGAGAGGGTGTGGGCGTTGGGGATTGGAGAGGGTGAGTGTGCGTTGGGAGTTGTTGTGGGTGTGTGTGTTGTGGATTGGAGAGGGTGATTGTGTGGTGTTGGGGAGTGGAGAGAGTGAGTGTGCATTGGGGATTGGAGAGGGTGAGTGTGTGTTGGGGATTGGAGGGGTGAGTCTGTGATGGTGTTTGGAGAGGGTGAGTGTGTGTTGGGGATTGGAGAGGGTGAGTGTGTGTTGGGGATTGGAGAGGGTGAGTGTGTGTTGGGGATTGAAGAGGGTGAGTGTGTGTTGGGGATTGGAGAGGGTGAGTGTGTGTTGTGGATTGGAGAGGGTGAGTTTGTTTTGGGGATTGGAGAGGGTGAGTGTGTGTTGGGAATTGGAGAGGGTGAGTGTGTTTTGGGGATTGGAGAGGGTGAGTGTGTGTTGGGGGTTGGAGAGGGTGAGTGTGTGTTGGGGATTGGAGAGGGTGAGTTTGTGTTGGGGATTGGAGAGGGTGAGCGTGTGTTGGGAATTGGAGAGGATGAGTCTGTGTTCGGGATTGGAGAGGGTGAGTGTGTGTTGGGAGGTTGGAGAGGGTGTGTAGGCGTTGGGGATTGGAGAGGGTGAGTGTGCGTTGGGGGTTGGAGTGGGTGAGTGTGTGTTGGGGATTGGAGAGGGTGAGTGTGTGTTGGGGATTGGAGAGGGTGAGTGTGTGTTGGGGATTGGAGAGGGTGAGTGTGTGTTGGGGATTGGAGGGGTGAGTCTGTGATGGTGATTGGAGAGGGTGAGTGTGTGTTGGGGATTGGAGAGGGTGAGTGTGTTGGGGATTGGAGAGGGTGAGTCTGTGTTGGGGATTGGAGAGGGTGAGTGTGTGTTGGGGGTTGGAGAGGGTGAGTCTGTGTTGTGGATTGGAGAGGGTGAGTGTGTGTTGGGGATTGGAGAGGGTGAGTGTGTGTTGGGAATTGGAGAGGGTGAGTGTGTGTTGGGGATTGGAGAGGGTGAGTGTTTGTTGGGAGGTTGGAGAGGGTGTGTGGGCGTTGGGGATTGGAGAGGGTGAGTGTGCGTTGGGGGTTTGAGTGGGTGAGTGTGTGTAGTGGATTGGAGAGGGTGATTGTGTGGTGTTGGCGAGTGGAGAGAGTGAGTGTGCATTGGGGATTGGAGAGGGTGAGTGTGCGTTGGGGATTGGAGGGGTGAGTCTGTGATGGTGTTTGGAGAGGGTGAGTGTGTGTTCGGGATTGGAGAGGGTGAGTGTGTGTTGGGGATTGGAGAGGGTGAGTGTGTGTTGGGGATTGAAGAGGGTGAGTGTGTGTTGGGGATTGGAGAGGGTGAGTGTGTGTTGTGGATTGGAGAGGGTGAGTTTGTTTTGGGGATTGGAGAGGGTGAGTGTGTGTTGGGAATTGGAGAGGGTGAGTGTGTTTTGGGGATTGGAGAGGGTGAGTGTGTGTTGGGGATTGGAGAGGGTGAGTGTGTGTTGGGGAATGGAGAGGGTGAGTGTGTGTTGGGGATTGGAGAGAGTGAGTGTGTGTTGAGGATTGGAGAGGGTGAGTGTGTTTTGGGGATTGGAGAGGGTGAGTGTGTGTTGGGGGTTGGAGTGGGTGAGTGTGTGTTGGGGATTGGAGAGGGTGAGTGTGTGTTGGGGATTGGAGAGGGTGAGTGTGTGTTGGGGATTGGAGAGGGTGAGTGTGTGTTGGGGATTGGAGGGGTGAGTCTGTGATGGTGATTGGAGAGGGTGAGTGTGTGTTGGGGATTGGAGAGGGTGAGTGTGTTGGGGATTGGAGAGGGTGAGTCTGTGTTGGGGATTGGAGAGGGTGAGTGTGTGTTGGGGGTTGGAGAGGGTGAGTCTGTGTTGTGGATTGGAGAGGGTGAGTGTGTGTTGGGGATTGGAGAGGGTGAGTGTGTGTTGGGAATTGGAGAGGGTGAGTGTGTGTTGGGGATTGGAGAGGGTGAGTGTTTGTTGGGAGGTTGGAGAGGGTGTGTGGGCGTTGGGGATTGGAGAGGGTGAGTGTGCGTTGGGGGTTTGAGTGGGTGAGTGTGTGTAGTGGATTGGAGAGGGTGATTGTGTGGTGTTGGCGAGTGGAGAGAGTGAGTGTGCATTGGGGATTGGAGAGGGTGAGTGTGTGTTGGGGATTGGAGGGGTGAGTCTGTGATGGTGTTTGGAGAGGGTGAGTGTGTGTTCGGGATTGGAGAGGGTGAGTGTGTGTTGGGGATTGGAGAGGGTGAGTGTGTGTTGGGGATTGAAGAGGGTGAGTGTGTGTTGGGGATTGGAGAGGGTGAGTGTGTGTTGTGGATTGGAGAGGGTGAGTTTGTTTTGGGGATTGGAGAGGGTGAGTGTGTGTTGGGAATTGGAGAGGGTGAGTGTGTTTTGGGGATTGGAGAGGGTGAGTGTGTGTTGGGGATTGGAGAGGGTGAGTGTGTGTTGGGGAATGGAGAGGGTGAGTGTGTGTTGGGGATTGGAGAGGGTGAGTGTGTGTTGGGGATTGGAGAGGGTGAGTGTGTGTTGGGGATTAGAGAGGGTGAGTGTGTGTTGGGGATTGGAGGGGTGAGTCTGTGATGGTGATTGGAGAGTGTGAGTGTGCGTTGGGGATTGGAGAGGGGCAGTGTATGTTGGGGATTGGAGAGAGTGAGTGTGCGTTAGGATTGGAGAGGTTGAGTGTGTGTTGGGGATTGGAGAGGGTGAGTGTGTGTTGGGGATAGGAGAGGGTGAATATTTGTTGGGGATTGGAGAGGGTGAGTGTGAGTTGGGTGGTTGGAGAGGGTGAGTGTGTGTTGGGGAATGGAGAGGGTGAGTGTGCGTTGGGGATTGGATAGGGTGAGGGTGTGTTGGGGATTGGAGAAGGTGAGTGTGTGTTGGGGATTGGAGAGGGTGATTGTGTGTTGGGGATTGGAGAGGGTGAGTGTGTGTTGGGGATTGGAGAGGGTGAGTGTGTGTTGGAGAGTGAGAGTGTGTGTTGGGGATTGGAGAGGGTGAGTGTTTATTGGGGATTGGAGAGGGTGAGTGTGTGTTGGGGATTGGAGAGGGTGAGCTTGTGTTGGGAATTGGAGAGTGTGAGCGTGTGTTGGGAATTGGAGAGGGTGAGCGTGTGTTGGGAATTGGAGAGGGTGAGTGTGTTGGGGATTGGAGTGGGTGCGTGTGTGTTGGGGATTGGAGAGGGTGTGTGTGTGTTGGGGATAGGAGAGGGTGAGTGTGTGTTGGGGATTGGAGAGGGTGAGCGTGTGTTGGGAACTGGAGAGGGTGAGCTTGTGTTGGGAATTGGAGAGGGTGAGTGTGTTGGGGATTGGAGAGGGTGCGTGTGTGTTGGGGATTGGAGAGGGTGTGTGTGTGTTGGGGATTGGAGAGTGTGAGTGTGTGTTGGGGATTGGAGAGGGTGAGTGTGTGTTGGGGATTGGAGATGTTGAGTGTGTGTTGGGGATTGGAGAGTGTGAGCGTGTGTTGGGAGTTGGAGAGGGTGAATGTGTGTTTAGGATTGTAGAGGGTGAGTGTGTGTTGTGGATTGGAGAGGGTGAGTGTGTGTTGTGGATTGGAGAGGGTGAGTGTGTGTTGGGGATTTGAGAGTGTGAGTGTGTGTTGGGGATTGGAGAGGGTGAGTGTGTGTTGGGGATTGGAGAGGGAGAGCCTGTTTTGGGGGATTGAGCAGTATAGTACATTGAGCTCCAGAAGGTGTGTGTCGATGGTGACTCTCGGTCTGAAGGGGAACAGCATTCTGGGGGAGAATGTGAGACATTCGGAGACTATTTCTTTTCACAGTGAAGCAGTTTAGAAAATCCTGTAGCATTTATCACAGAAAATGGTTTATAAATATCTCTGTGTTATTCTGTATCTCAGTCACTACCCAGAGTATCACCTTGTGTTGTAAAACAGACTGTGGGTTGAGTCACCAAACTCTGAGTTTGTGTTTCACGGAGAGAGACATTTCTATAAGATTGAGAATTAATGTTTGTATTTTGGGTTTTAGCTGCTGCTGAGTTTGGGGAGATGATGGCGTGAGGAGAATAGTTTTTCTCTCATTTGGGATCTTTACGTGTCTCCTTTATTCCGAGTTCCCAATTGGTCTTCATTGCCCTGTAACGTTGCAGCTGATTGGACGGAGGGACTGAGGGTCAGGTTCGAAGGTCAGGAGCAGCAACTATTCCCAAACCCATTGATTTAATTTCTCTCCTGACAGGGATCTGATGCCGGAAGGAAGAGAAAATTGATGGGAAACCAACTCTGATCAGGAGGTCATCATCTCATTGGCTCCCAATGCTGACTGATTAGCCAATCAGAACGTCTGTCTGATGTAGCCAGGAGCTGGAATTCCCAACACTGGGAACAACCCCACCAACACTGGGAAAACAGCTGGAAATCCCAACACACGGAATATCCCCACCAATACTGGGAAAACAACTGGAATTCCCAACACCCGGAATATCCCCACCAACACCTAGAAAAAAACTGGAATTCCCAACACCGGGAACATCCCACCAACACTGGGAAAACAGCTGGAATTCCCATCACCCGGAATATCCCCACCAACACTTGGAAAACAACTGGAATTCCCAACAGCGGGAACATCCCCACCAACACTGGGAAAACAGCTGGAATTCCCAACACCGGGAACATCCCCACCAACACTGGGAAAACAGCTGGACATCCCAACACCCGGAATATCCCCAACAATACTGGGAAAACAACTGGAATTCCCAACACCGGGAACATCCCACCAACACTGGGAAAACAGCTGGAATTCCCATCACCCGGAATATCCCCACCAACACTTGGAAAACAACTGGAATTCCCAACAGCGGGAACATCCCCACCAACACTGGGAAAACGGCTGGAATTCCCAACACCGGGAACATCCCCACCAACACTGGGAAAACAGCTGGAAATCCCAACACCCGGAATATCCCCAACAATACTGGGAAAACAACTGGAATTCCCAACACCGGGAACATCCCACCAACACTGGGAAAACAGCTGAAATTCCTAACACCTGGAATATCCACGCCAACTCTGGGAAAACAACTGGAATTCACAACACCGAGAACATCCCCACCAACACTGGGAAAAACAGCTGGAATTCCCAACACCGGGGACATCCCCACCAAACCTGGGAAAACAGCTGGAAATCCCAACACCCGGAATATCCCCAACAACACTGGGAAAACAGCTAGAATTCCCAATGCCGAGAACATCCCCACCAACACTGGAAATACAGCTGGGAATCACAACACCGGGAAGATCCCCACCAACACTGGGAAAAATAACTGGAATTCCCAACACCGGGAACATCCCCACCAACACTGGGAAAAACAACTGGAATTCCCAACAGTGGGAACAACCCCACCAACACTGGGAAAACAGCAAGAATCCCCAAAACCCGGAATATCCCCAACAATACTGGGAAAACAGCTGGAATTCCCAACACACGGAATATCCCCACCAACACTGGGAAAACAGCTAGAATTCCCAACAGCAGGAACATCCCCACCAACACTGGAAATACAGCTGGGAATCACAATACCAGGAAAATCCCCACCAACACTGGGAAAAACAACTGGAATTCCCAACACCGGGAACATCCCCACCAACACTGGGAAAAACAACTGGAATTCCCAACACTGGGAACAACCCTACCAACACTGGGAAAACAGCAAGAATTCCCAAAACCCGGAATATCCCCAACAATACTTGGAAAACAGCTGGAATTCCCAACACACGGAATATCCCCTCCAACACTGGGAAAACAGCTTGAATTCCCAACACCCAGAATATCCCCACCAACACTGGGAAAACAGCTAGAATTCCCAACACCGGGAATATTGCCACCAACACTGGGAAAACAGCTGGAATTCCCAACACCCGGAATATCCCCAACAATACTGGGGAAACAACTGGAATTCCCAACACCGGGAACATCCCACCAACACTGGGAAAACAGCTGAAATTCCTAACACCTGGAATATCCACGCCAACTCTGGGAAAACAACTGGAATTCCCAACACCCGGAATATCCCCACCAACACTTGGAAAACAACTGGAATTCCCAACAGCGGGAACATCCCCACCAACACTGGGAAAACAGCTGGAATTCCCAACACCGGGAACATCCCCACCAACACTGGGAAAACAGCTGGAAATCCCAACACCCGGAATATCCCCAACAATACTGGGAAAACAACTGGAATTCCCAACACCGGGAACATCCCACCAACACTGGGAAAACAGCTGAAATTCCTAACACCTGGAATATCCACGCCAACTCTGGGAAAACAACTGGAATTCCCAACACCGAGAACATCCCCACCAAACCTGGGAAAACAGCTGGAAATCCCAACATCCGGAATATCCCCAACAACACTGGGAAAACAGCTAGAATTCCCAACGCCGGGAACATCCCCACCAACACTGGAAATACAGCTGGGAATCACAACACCGGGAAGATCCCCACCAACACTGGGAAAACAGTTGGAATTCCCAACACCCGGAATATCCCCACCAACACTTGGAAAACAACTGGAATTCCCAACAGCGGGAACTTCCCCACCAACACTGGGAAAACAGCTGGAATTCCCAACACCGGGAACATCCCCACCAACACTGGGAAAACAGCTGGAAATCCCAACACCAGGAATATCCCCAACAATACTGGGAAAACAACTGGAATTCCCAACACACGGAATATCCCCTCCAACACTGGGAAAACAGCGTGAATTCCCAACACCCAGAATATCCCCACCAACACTGGGAAAACAGCTAGAATTCCCAACACCGGGAATATTGCCACCAACACTGGGAAAACAGCTGGAATTCCCAACACCCGGAATATCCCCACCAACACTGGGAAAACAGCAAGAATTCCCAACAACCGGAACATCCCACCAACACTGGGAGAACAGCTGGAATTCCAATCACCGGGAACATCACCATCAAAACTGGGAAAACAGCAGCAATTCCCAACACCCGGAACATCCCCAACAACACTGGGAAAACAGCTAGAATTCCCAACACCGGGAACATCCCCACCAACACTGGAAATACAGCTGGGAATCACAACACCGGGAAGATCCCCACCAACACTGGGAAAAACAACTGGAATTCCCAACACCGGGAACATCCCCACCAACACTGGGAAAAACAACTGGAATTCCCAACACTGGGAACAACCCCACCAACACTGGGAAAACAGCAAGAATCCCCAAAACCCAGAATATCCCCAACAATACTGGGAAAACAGCTGGAATTCCCAACACACGGAATATCCCCAACAACACTGGGAAAACAGCTAGAATTCCCAACACCAGGAACATCCCCACCAACACTGGAAATACAGCTGGGAATCACAATACCGGGAAAATCCCCACCAACACTGGGAAAAACAACTGGAATTCCCAACACCGGGAACATCCCCACCAACACTGGGAAAAACAACTGGAATTCCCAACACTGGGAACAACCCCACCAACACTGGGAAAACAGCTAGAATTCCCAACACCAGGAACATCCCCACCAACACTGGAAATACAGCTGGGAATCACAACACCGGGAAAATCCCCACCAACACTGGGAAAAACAACTGGAATTCCCAACACCGGGAACAACCCCACCAACACTGGGAAAACAGCAAGAATTCCCAAAACCCGGAATATTCCCAACAATACTGGGAAAACAGCTGGAATTCCCAACACACGGAATATCCCCACCAACACTGGGAAAACAGCTTGAATTCCCAACACCCAGAATATCCCCACCAACACTGGGAAAACAGCTAGAATTCCCAACACCGGGAATATTGCCACCAACACTGGGAAAACAGCTGGAATTCCCAACACCCGGAATATCCCCACCAATACTGGGAAAACAGCTGGAATTCCCAACAACCGGAACATCCCACCAACACTGGGAAAACAGCTGGAATTCCAATCACTGGGAACATCACCATCAAAACTGGGAAAACAGCAGCAATTCCCAACACCCGGAACACTATAAGCCACAACGATGTTCTTCGTGCCTGAGTGAGAATCCAGTCGGAGTGGAGACACCTGAATCACCCCCAGACGGATTGGGATCCTCCCTCTCTGAGTAAGATCCAATCAAAGTGATGAGCTTGTTCAGCGTGCTGCCTCTTCAGGCCCTCTGGACGACCCTGTCTCTTGCTGCCCAGCATTTCCCATCCTGGGGTCATTATGATCTGTGTAAGACTCAGGTTCACTGGGACCAGGGGCTCAGTTGGGATTATATGGCCTGCCAGCCTGAGGCTGCCCTGCTCACCAGATTCCTGAAGATCAGGCTGGATCCCTCCAACAGTACGTGTAGAGAAATCCCCGAGATGTACTGCACACTGGTGAGTAAAAACTTTTCTGAATCAGTCTCTGTACTGGAATGGACACTCACTGAATGGCTTTTATTCAAATTAATTCCCTTCAAACCCCCACATTGGATTATCATTAACAGAGTTTGTGGAACTGTGTGTCTGACTGTCCAATATTCCTAGTGGGGAATGTGTCCAATTGTGTATCTGACTGTCCGATATCCCCAGTGGGGAATGTGTCGAATTGTGTATCTGACTGTCCGATATCTCCAGTGGGGAATGTGTCCAATTGTGTATCTGACTGTCCAATATCCCCAGTGGGGAATGTGCCCAATTGTGTATCTGACTGTCCGATATCCCCAGTGGGGAATGTGTCCAATTGTGTACCTGACTGTCCAATTTCTCCAGTGGGGAATGTGCCCAATTGTGTATCTGACTGTCCGATATCCCCAGTGGGGAATGTGCCCAATTGTGTATCTGACTGTCCAATATCCCCAGTGAGAAATGTGTCCAATTGTGTATCTGACTGTCCAATATCCCCAGTGGGGAATGTGTCCAATTGTGTATCTGACATGTCCGATATCCCCAGTGGGGAATGTGCCCAATTGTGTATCTGACTGTCCAATATCCCCAGTGAGAAATGTGTCCAATTGTGTATCTGACTGTCCAATATTCCCAGTGGGGAATGTGCCCAATTGTGTATCTGACTGTCCAATATCCCCAGTGGGGAATGTGCCCAATTGTGTATCTGACTGTCCAATATCCCCAGTGGGGAATGTGTCCAATTGTGTATCTGACTGTCCAATATCCCCAGTGGGGAATGTGCCGAATTGTGTATCTGACTGTCCAATATCCCCAGTGGGGAATGTGTCCAATTGTGTATCTGACTGTCCGATATCCCCAGTGGGGAATGTGTCCAATTGTGTATCTGACTGTCCGATATCCCCAGTGAGAAATATTCCCAATTGTGTATCTGACTGTCCGATATCCCCAGTGGGGAATGTGTCCAATTGTGTATCTGACTGTCCAATATCCCCAGTGAGAAATGTGTCCAATTGTGTATCTGACTGTCCAATATCCCCAGTGGGGAATGTGTCCAATTGTGTATCTGACTGTCCGATATTCCCAGTGGGGAATGTGCCCAATTGTGTATCTGACTGTCCGATATCCCCAGTGGGGAATGTGCCCAATTGTGTATCTGACTGTCCAATATCCCCAGTGAGAAATGTGTCCAATTGTGTATCTGACTGTCCAATGTCCCCAGTGGGGAATGTGTCCAATTGTGTATCTGACTGTCCGATATCCCCAGTGGGGAATGTGTCCAATTGTGTTTCTGACTGTCCGATATCCCCAGTGGGGAATGTGTCCAATTGTGTATCTGACTGTCCAATGTCCCCAGTGGGGAATGTGTCCAATTGTGTATCTGACTGTCCGATATCCCCAGTGGGGAATGTGTCCAATTGTGTATCTGACTGTCCGATATCCCCAGTGAGAAATATTCCCAATTGTGTATCTGACTGTCCGATATCCCCAGTGGGGAATGTGCCCAATTGTGTATCTGACTGTCCAATATCCCCAGTGAGAAATGTGTCCAATTGTGTATCTGACTGTCCAATGTCCCCAGTGGGGAATGTGTCCAATTGTGTATCTGACTGTCCGATATCCCCAGTGGGGAATGTGTCCAATTGTGTATCTGACTGTCCGATATCCCCAGTGGGGAATGTCCAATATTTCTAGTGGGATTGTGTTCAGTTTTCATCGATCATAGATTATCATAGAATTTACAGTGCAGAAGGAGGCCATTCGGCCCATCGAGTCTGCACCGGCTCTTGGAAAGAGCACCCTGCCGAAGGTCAACACCTCCACCCTATTCCCATAACTCAGTAACCCCACCCAACACGAAGGACAATTTTGGACACTAAGGGCAATTTATCATGGCCGATCCACCTAACCTGCACATCTTTGGACTGTGGGAGGAAACCGGAGCACCCGGAGGAACCCCACGCAGACACGGGGAGAACGTGCAGACTCCACACAGACAGTGACCCAGCGGATAATCGAACCTGGGACCCTGGCGCTGTGAAGCAATTGTGCTATCCACAATGCTACTGTGCTGCCCGTGTTTGCAGACTCCGATGTTTATAATGTTCAGTCTCTGTGGAGCTGCTGGGAGATGTTTCATTGAACAAAGTTCTGATTTCGCACAAAAAGCACCAGTTTGGATCCAATTCATGTTTTTCTATTTCACCTTCTGTGTCCTGGAATGAAATTGCTGTATTGTAAATCCATGTCTGTTTGGAAATATCGGGTGCGTTTTGGCGGCCTCCACGCGACTGAGTTGGTCAGGACGAGGCCATTGAATTTCACGACATTTGTGACACTGGCTGTGCGTGATCCAGATCTGTATATTTAAAGCAGGCCTTGATTGGCTAATCTAATTTCATTCAAAAAGTGTGGACCATTCAGAATGGCACCTTGCGGGGGTGTCGCAAGGCCGGTGGAGACCCGTGGGGTGGTCGGTGTCAGGGCAGTCTTGGCAGAGAGAAACTCCCCGATACCAAAACAAAGAGCAAAGTGCCGCTGAATAGTGAGATGGTTCTTGGCGCTGTTGGTGCGGACATCCTGCTAAACGCGCCCAAAACCCGACATAGGGTTTCTTCTGGTGAATCTTGTCTGTGAATTATCCTCTCCTCGTGTTCACCATCTCCTCAGGATAACTGGTTCCTACATCATTGCTCGGGGAATACTCCTGATTTAATAATTAAAAATGTAGAATTCATTGGAGAACGTGTAGTTTATCCGAGGGAATTATTCCCTCGGCCGATTAATGAACCGCTCTAAAACAATCGCTGTCTTTGAGGCAAATCCGAGCGCTGTTCCCTATCCCCCTGTTGGAGATGTGTCTGCTGCACAGACTGGGCTCAGTCGGAGCAGATTAGGTGTCACTCTGTCACCTTCCCAGCTCAGGGTGAATTCAGCAACATCCCAGACAGCGGGTACGCGGTCATTGAGGAGACAGATCAGCCACTTTGTACACAGCAAGATCCCACAGACAACACTGTGATAATAACCAGGTAATCTGTGTCTCGTCACCTTGGCTAAGTCAGTCAGTGCCTGAAACTGGCGCCTTTCTCTGCTACTTTTTAAGATGCGTCTGTTTCTTTTACACATTTGCTCGCTCTCTCTTTCCCAATCTGTTGCGTCTCCTGTTCTCTGAGTGTGTGTTCAGTGTGAGTGGGGGAGTGGGCCGGAAAGTGTTCGGGGTGAGAATGTATTCAGACTGTGACTGTAACATTGGTGCAATGAACCCCGTTTCTGCACAGATGCTGGGGTGATATCACCTTCGGGCTGTGGTGCGGGCGGGTTGGTGTTACACCAGCCTCGAATTCAGAGAACAGGAGTTCAAATCCCACCGTCAGGTTTGAGACTGGGCTGAGGGAGAGACGCAGATTCTGCTGTTAGACCAGTCACATGGCTTAATTCCCTCTTACAACCTTCTGTGGGCAGCACGGTAGCACAGTGGTTAGCACTGTGGCTTTACAGCGCCAGTGTCCCAAGTTCGACTCCCCGCTGGGTCACTGTCTGTGCGGAGTCTGCACATCCTCCCCGTGTGTGCGTGGGTTTCCTCCGGGTGCTCCGGTTTCCTCCCACAGTCCAAAGATGTGCAGGTTAGGTGGATTGGCCACGATAAATTGCCCTTAGTGTCCAAAAAAAAGGTTTAAGAGGGGTTATTGGGTGATGGGGATAGGGTGGAAGTGAGGGCTTGAGTGGGTTGGCCAGACAGAGTGGGCCGAATGGCTCTATGTTCTAACAGGCAGCACTTTTCTTTTTAAAAAAATATTTTTAATCAGGGCTTTTTACCGAAATACGTGAAAATATCGGGGGCGAGATTCTCCGACCCCCCGCCGGTTGCCGAAGTCTCCGGCACCGGATATTCGGCGGGGGCGGGAATCGCGCCGCGCCGGTTGGCGAGCCCCCCCGCTCGATTCTCCGACCCGGATGGGCCGAAGTCCCGCCGATAAATTGCCTGTCCCGCCGGCGTAAATTAAACCACCTACCTTACCGGCGGGACAAGGCGGCGCGGGCGCGCTCCGGGGTCCTGGGGGGGGGCGCGGGGCGATCTGGCCCCGGGGGGTGCCCCCACGATGGCCTGGCTCACGCTCGGGGCCCACCGATCCGCGGGCGGGACTGTGCCGTGGGGGCACTCTTTCCCTTCTGCCTCCGCCACGGTCTCCACCACGGCGGAGGTGGAAGAGACTCCCTCCACCGCGCATGCGCGGGAAACTGTCAGCGGCCGCTGACGCTCCCGCACATGCGCCGCCCGGAGATGTCATTTCCGCGCCAGCTGGTGGGGCACCAAAGGCCTTTTCCGCCAGCTGGGGGGGGCGGAAATTCGTCCGGCGCCGACCTAGCCCCTTAAGGTTGGGGCTCGGCCCCCAAAGATGCGGAGCATTTTCGCCGTTTTGGGCGCCAGTCGGCGGACATCACGCCGTTTCCGGAGGATTTCGTCCCAGAAAACCAAAAGATCAACATGAACAGAAAACACTCACCCCCCCAACTTCCCCAGCACCAACACCCCTCCACAGCCCACCTTCCGAACCTTTCCCCCTTATCCCCCCCCCCCAGCCTCCCGACACCCTCCCCCCTCTCCCCCTCACTGATCCCTCAATCCACCTTGGACAAATCAATGACCAGTTTCCATCTCTGGGTGAGCCCGTCCTCCGATCCCTGCAAAGCAAACATGATCTTCTCCAACAGCAGGAATTCAGCCAGGTGGCTAACCCCCACCCCCCGCCTTCGGGGGCTCCCAGACCCTCCGACATAATAAAATCCGTCACCAGGCAATCAGGGAGGCAAAGGCCAAAACATCGGCCTCTCCCCCCCCCGGACTCCCAGATCTCCCGACACTCCGAATATCGCCACCTCCGGACTCGGGGCCACCTCCAAACCCAGAATCCCGGACATAACATGTGAGAACCCCACAGGTTTGGACACGCCCGAAACACGTGGATGTGATTGCCACCCCGCCCACACCTATCCTCTCCCCCCGCGAAGAATCGGCCCATCCTCACCGCCGTCATGCGGGCCCAGTGCACCATCTTCAACTGGATGTGGCTCAACCTCACGCACGATGTGGACGCATTCACTCTCCGCAAGGCCTCGTTCCACTTCCAGCCCTCACACCCCCTCCCTACTCCTCCTCCCATTTGCGCCTAACCTCCTCATCCGGGGCGCCCTCCCTCGCCATCAATTCCCTGTACATATCCAACATCCTCCACTCCCCAATGTCACCCTCGAACAACAACCTGCCCTGCAACACCGGAGGAGCAGCCCCAGGAAGGGCAGCCCCGGGAAGGGCAGCCCCGGGAAGGGCAGCACTGGGAAGGGCAGCCCCGGGAAGGGCAGCCCCGGGAAGGGCAGCACCGGGAAGGGCAGCCCCGGGAAGGGCAGCACTGGGAAGGGCAGCCCCGGGAAGGGCAGCCCCGGGAAGGGCAGCCCCGGGAAGGGCAGCCCCGGGAAGGGCAGCCCCGGGAAGGGCAGCCCCGGGAAGGGCAGCATCGGGAAGAGCAGCCCCAGGAAGGGCAGCCCCGGGAAGGGCAGCATCGGGAAGGGCAGCCCCGGGAAGGGCAGCCCCGGGAAGGGCAGCCCCGGGAAGGGCAGCCCCGGGAAGGGCAGCCCCGGGAAGGGCAGCATCGGGAAGAGCAGCCCCGGGAAGGGCAGCATCGGGAAGGGCAGCCCCGGGAAGGGCAGCATCGGGAAGGGCAGCCCCGGGAAGGGCAGCCCCGGGAAGGGCAGCATCGGGAAGGGCAGCCCCGGGAAGGGCAGCCCCGGGAAGGGCAGCCCCGGGAAGGGCAGCCCCTCTCTCACACAGTCCCTCACCGGCAGATACCTAAGGCCATTCCCCGTTGGGTTACTGACATATTTTCTCCAACTCCTCCAGACCTGCCAACTTGTCCCCTATAAACAAGTCCGTGAAATACTCTATCCCCACCTGTCGTCACCCCCGGGCTCTCGCGTCCAGCCCCATTGGTCAATCCTCGGACTCTCGCATATCGGCGCCCACAACGACATTCCCTCCAACACAAACCTCTGCCTGTACTGGCACCACATTCGGGACCCTGGAAACACCACTGGGTTTATGGAGTACTGGACCGGGGAGAACGGGAGGGGCACCGACAACAGAGCCCTCAAACCTGTCCCCCTACACGATGCTGCCTCCATCCGCCCCCACACAGACTCCTCCCCCTTCACCCACTCCCTCACCGACCCCTCCCCCATCCGCCCCCACACCGACCCCTCCCCCTTCACCCACTCCCACACCCACCCCTCCCCCACCCACCCCTCCCCCATCCGCACCGACCCCTCCCCCATCCACACCGACCCCTCCCCCATCCGCTCCCACACCGACCCCTCCCCCTTCACCCACTCCCACACCCACCCCTCCCCCATCCACACCGACACCTCCCCCTTCACCCCATCCACACCGACCCCTCCCCCTTCACCCACTCCCACACCCACCCCTCCCCCATCCACACCGACCCCTCCCCCTTCACCCACTCCCTCACCGACCCCTCCCCCATCCACACCGACCCCTCCCCCTTCACCCACTCCCTCACCGACCCCTCCCCCATCCACACCGACCCCTCCCCCTTCACCCACTCCCTCACCGACCCCTCCCCCATCCGCTCCCACACCGACCCCTCCCCCATCCACACCGACCCCTCCCCCTTCACCCACTCCCACACCCACCCCTCCCCCATCCGCCCCCACACCCACCCCACCCCCATCCGCTCCCACACCGACCCCTCCCCTTCACCCACTCCCACACCCACCCCTCCCCATCCATCCACCCCACACCGACCCCTCCCCCTTCACCCACTCTCTCACCCACCCCTCCCCCATCCGCTCCCACACCGACCCCTCCCCCTTCACCCACTCCCTCACCCACCCCTCCCCCATCCACACCGACCCCTCCCCCATCCGCTCCCACACCGACCCCTCCCCCTTCACCCACTCCCACACCCACCCCTCCCCATCCACCCACCCCACACCGACCCCTCCCCCTTCACCCACTCCCTCACCCACCCCTCCCCCATCCGCCCCCACACCGACCCCTCCCCCATCCGCTCCCACACCCACCCCTCCCCCATCCGCTCCCACACCCACCCCTCCCCCTTCCGCTCCCACACCCACCCCTCCCCCATCCGCTCCCACACCGACCCCCCCTCCACCACCCGCTCCCTCACCCACCCCTCCCCCATCCGCTCCCACACCGACCCCTCCCCCTTCACCCGCTCCCACACCCCGCCCTCCCCATCCGCTCCCACACCCACCCCGCCCCCATCCGCTCCCACACCCACCCCTCCCCCATCCGCCCCCACACAGACCCCTCCCCCTTCACCCACTCCCACACCGACCCCCCCTCCACCACCCGCTCCCACACCCCCCCCTCCCCCATCCGCTCCCACACCGACCCCGCCCCCTTCACCCACTCCCACACCTCCCCCTCCCCATCCATCCACCCCACACCGACCCCTCCCCCTTCACCCACTCCCACACCGACCCCACCCCCTTCACCCACTCCCACACCTCCCCCTCCCCATCCATCCACTTCCACACCGACCCCTCCCGCATCCATACTGACCCCTCCATCCGCTCCACACCGACCCCTCCCCCTTCACCCACACGCACACCGACCCTCCCCCATCCGCTCCCACACCGACCCCTCCCCCATCCACACCGAACCCTCCCCCATCCGCCCCCACACCAACCCCTCCACCCGCTCCCACACCTCCCCCTCCCCATCCATCCACTCCACACCGACCCCTCCCCCTTCACCCACTCGCACACCGACCCCTCCCCCATCTGCTCCCACACCGACCCCTCCCCTTCACCCACTCCCTCACTGACCCCTCCCCCATCCACACCGACCCCTCCCCCATCCGCTCCCACACCGACCCCTCCCCCTTCACCCACTCCCTCACCGACCCCTCCCCCATCCACACCGACCCCTCCCCCATCCGCTCCCACACCGACCCCTACCCCATCCGCTCCCACACCGACCCCTCCCCATCCGCTCCCGCACTGACACAGTGAGAGAGAGAAATGGGACACTGGGTCCAGTGTGACACAGTGAAAGACAGAGATGGGACACTGGGTACAGTGTGACACAGTGTGAGAGAGAGAGATGGGACACTGGGTACAGTGTGACCCAGTGAGAGAGAGATGGGACACTGGGTACAGTGTGACCCAGTGAGAGAGAGAGATGGGACACTGGGTACAGTGTGACACAGTGAAAGAGAGATGGTACACTGGGTACAGTGTGACACAGTGAAAGACAGATGGGGCACTGCGTACAGTGTGGCACAGTGTGAGAGAGGTGGGACACTGGGTACAGTGTGACACAGTGAGAGAGAGGTGGGACACTGGGTACAGTGTGACACAGTGAGAGAGAGAGATGGGACACTGGGTACAGTGTGACCCAGTGAGAGAGAGAGATGGGACACTGGGTACAGTGTGACCCAGTGAGAGAAAGATGGGACACTGGGTACAGTGTAACACAGTGAGAGAGAGAGAGATGGGACACTGGGTACAGTGTGACACAGTGAGAGAGAGATGGGACACTGGGTACAGTGTGACCCAGTGAGAGAGAGAGATGGGACACTGGGTACAGTGTGACCCAGTGAGAGAAAGATGGGACACTGGGTACAGTGTAACACAGTGAGAGAGAGAGAGATGGGACACTGGGTACAGTGTGACACAGTGAGAGAGAGAGATGGGACACTGGGTACAGGGTGACACAGTGAGAGAGAGAGATGGGACACTGTGTACAGTGTGACACAATGAGAGAGAGAGATGGTACACTGGGTACAATGTGACACAGTGAAAGACAGATGGGACACTGGGTACAGTGTGGCACAGTGTGAGAGAGGTGGGACACTGGGTACAGTGTGACACAGAGAGAGAGGTGGGACACTGGGTACAGTGTGACACAGTGAGAGAGAGAGATGGGACACTGGGTACAGTGTGACACAATGTGAAAGAGAGATGGGACACTGGGTACAGTGTGACACAGTGAGAGAAAGATGGGACACTGGGTACAGTGTAACACAGTGAGAGAGAGAGAGATGGGACACTGGGTACAGGGTGACACAGTGAGAGAGAGAGATGGGACACTGTGTACAGTGTGACACAATGTGAGAGAGAGATGGGACACTGGGTACAGTGTGACACAGTGAAAGACAGATGGGACACTGGGTACAGGGTGACACAGTGAGAGAGAGAGATATGGGACACTGGGTACAGTGTGACACAGTGAGAGAGAGAGATGGGACACTGGGTACAGTGTGACCCAGTGAGAGAGGGAGATGGGACACTGGGTACAGTGTGACACAGTGTGAGAGAGAGAGATGGGACACTGGGTACAGTGTGACACAGTGAGAGAGAGAGATGGGACACTGGGTACAGTGTGACACAGTGAAAGACAGATGGGACACTGGGTACAGTGTGGCACAGTGTGAGAGAGAGATGGGACACTGGGTACAGTGTGACACAGTGAAAGACAGAGATGGGACACTGGGTACAGTGTGACACAGTGAGAGAGAGAGATGGGACACTGGGTACAGTGTGACACAGTGAGAGAGAGAGATGGGACACTGGGTACAGTATGGCACAGTGTGAGAGAGGTGGGACACTGGGTACAGTGTGACACAGTGAGAGAGAGGTGGGACACTGGGTACAGTGTGACACAGTGAGAGAGAGAGATGGGACACTGGGTACAGTGTGACACAATGTGAAAGAGAGATGGGACACTGGGTACAGTGTGACACAGTGAGAGAAATATGGGACACTGGGTACAGTGTAACACAGTGAGAGAGAGAGAGATGGGACACTGGGTACAGGGTGACACATTGAGAGAGAGAGATGGGACACTGTGTACAGTGTGACACAATGTGAGAGAGAGATGGGACACTGGGAACAGTGTGACACAGTGAAAGACAGATGGGACACTGGGTACAGGGTGACACAGTGAGAGAGAGAGATATGGGACACTGGGTACAGTGTGACACAGTGCGAGAGAGAGATGGGACACTGGGTACAGTGTGACCCAGTGAGAGAGCGATGGGACACTGGGTACAGTGTGACACAGTGAGAGAGAGAGATGGGACACTGGGTACAGTGTGACACAGTGAAAGACAGATGGGACACTGGGTACAGTGTGGCACAGTGTGAGAGAGATGGGACACTGGGTACAGTGTGACACAGTGAAAGACAGAGATGGGACACTGGGTACAGTGTGACACAGTGAGAGAGAGAGATGGGACACTGGGTACAGTGTGACCCAGTGAGAGAGCGATGGGACACTGGGTACAGTGTGACACAGTGAGAGAGAGAGATGGGACACTGGGTACAGTGTGACACAGTGAAAGAGAGATGGTACACTGGGTACAGTGTGACACAGTGAGAGAGAGAGATGGGACACTGGGTACAATGTGACACAGTGAAAGACAGATGGGACACTGGGTACAGTGTAACACAGTGAGAGAGAGAGAGATGGGACACTGGGTACAGGGTGACACAGTGAGAGAGAGATGGGACACTGGGTACAGTGTGACCCAGTGAGAGAGAGATGGGACACCGGGTACAGTGTGACCCAGTGAGAGAGAGAGATGGGACACTGGGTACAGTGTGACACAGTGAGAGAGAGAGATGGGACACTGTGTACAGTGTGACACAATGTGAGAGAGAGATGGGACACTGGGTACAGTGTGACACAGTGAAAGACAGATGGGACACTGGGTACAGGGTGACACAGTGAGAGAGAGAGATATGGGACACTGGGTACAGTGTGACACAGTGAGAGAGAGAGATGGGACACTGGGTACAGTGTGACCCAGTGAGAGAGCGATGGGACACTGGGTACAGTGTGACGCAGTGAGAGAGAGAGATGGGACACTGGGTACAGTGTGACACATTGAAAGACAGATTGGACACTGGGTACAGTGTGGCACAGTGTGAGAGAGATGGGACACTGGGTACAGTATGACACAGTGTGAGAGAGAGATGGGATACTGGGTACAGTGTGACACAGTGAGAGAGAGAGAGATGGGACACTGGGTACAGTATGACACAGTGTGAGAGAGAGATGGGACACTGGGTACAGTATGACACAGTGTGAGAGAGAGATGGGACGCTGGGTACAGTGTGACACAGTGAGAGAGAGATGGGGCACTGGGTACAGTGTGACGCAGTGAGAGAGAGAGATGGGACACTGGGTACAGTGTGACACAGTGTGAGAGAGAGATGGGACACTGGGTACAGTGTGACACAGTGTGAGTGAGAGAGATGGGACACTGGGAACAGGGTGACACAGGGAGAGAGAGAGAGATGGGACACTGGGTACAGTGTGACACAGTGAGGGAGAAGATGGGACACCGGGTACAGTGTGACACAATGTGAGAGAGAGATGGGACACTGGGTACAGTGTGACACAGTGAAAGACAGTTGGGACACTGGGTACAGGGTGACACAGTGAGAGAGAGAGAGATGGGACACTGGGTACAGTGTGACACAGTGAGCGAGAGAGATGGGACACTGGGTACAGTGTGACCCAGTGAGAGAGCGATGGGACACTGGGTACAGTGTGACACAGTGAGGGAGAGAGATTGGACACTGGGTACAGTGTGACACATTGAAAGACTGATGGGACACTGGGTACAGTGTGGCACAGTGTGAGAGAGATGGGACACTGGGTACAGTATGACACAGTTTGAAAGAGAGATGGGACGCTGGGTACAGTGTGACACAGTGAGAGAGAGATGGGGCACTGGGTACAGTGTGACACAGTGAGAGAGAGAGATGGGACACTGGGTACAGTGTGACACAATGTTAGGTCGATGGGACACTGGGTACTGTGTGACACAGTGAGATAGAGAAATGGGACACTGGGTACAGTGTGACACAGCGAAAGAGAGAAATGGGGCACTGGGTACAGTGTGACACAGTTTGAGAGAGAGAGATGGGGCACTGGGTACAGTGTGACACAGTGAGAGAGAGAGATGGGACACTGGGTACAGTGTGACACAGTGAGAGAGAGAGATGGGACACTGGGTACAGTGTGACACAATGTGAGAGAGAGATGGGACACTGGGTACAGTGTGACACAGTGAAAGACAGATGGGACACTGGGTACAGGGTGACACAGTGAGAGAGGGAGAGATGGGACACTGGGTACAGTGTGACACAGTGAGAGAGAGAGATGGGACACTGGGTACAGTGTGACCCAGTGAGAGAGCGATGGGACACTGGGTAGAGTGTGACACAGTGAGAGAGAGATGGGACACTGGGTACAGTGTGACACAGTGAAAGACAGATGGGACACTGGGTACAGTGTGACACAGTGTGAGAGAGATGGGACACTGGGTACAGTATGACACAGTGTGAGAGAGATGGGACACTGGGTACAGTGTGGCACAGTGTGAGAGAGATGGGACACTGGGTACAGTATGACACAGTTTGAGAGAGAGATGGGACGCTGGGTACAGTGTGACACAGTGAGAGAGAGATGGGGCACTGGGTACAGTGTCACACAGTGAGAGAGAGAGATGGGACACTATGTACAGTGTGACACAATGTGAGGTCGATGGGACACTGGGTTCTGTGTGACACAGTGAGAGAGAGAGAGATGGGACACTGGGTACAGTGTGACTCAGTGAGAGAGAGAGATGGGACACTGGGTACAGTGTGACACAATGTGAAAGAGAGATGGGACACTGGGTACAGTGTGACACAGTGAGAGAGAGATGGGACACTGGGTACAGTGTAACACAGTGAGAGAGAGAGAGATGGGACACTGGGTACAGGGTCACTCAGTGAGAGAGAGAGATGGGACACTGCGTACAGTGTGACACAATGTGAGAGAGAGATGGGACACTGGGTACAGTGTGACACAGTGAAAGACAGATGGAACATTGGGTACAGTGTGACACAGTGAGAGAGAGAGATGGGACACTGGGTACAGTGTGACCCAGTGAGAGAGCGATGGGACACTGGGTACAGTGTGACACAGTGAGAGAGAGAGATGGGACACGGGGTACAGTGTGACACAGTGAAAGACAGATGGGACACTGGGTACAGTGTGGCACAGTGTGAGAGAGATGGGACACTGGGTACAGTATGACACAGTGTGAGAAAGAGATGGGATACTGGGTACAGTGTGACCCAGTGAGAGAGCGATGGGACACTGGGTACAGTGTGACACAGTGAGAGAGAGAGATGGGACACTGGGTACAGTGTGACCCAGTGAGAGAGAGATGGGACACTGGGTACAGTGTGACACAGTGAGAGAGAGAGATAGGACACTGGGTACAGTGTGACCCAGTGAGAGAGCGATGGGACTCTGGGTACAGTGTGACACAGTGAGAGAGAGATGGGAGACTGGGTACAGTGTGACACATTGAAAGACAGATGGGAGACTGGGTACAGTGTGGCACAGTGTGAGAGAGATGGGACACTGGGTACAATGTGACACAGTGTGAGAGAGATGGGACACTGGGTACAGTATGACACAGTGTGAGAGAGTGATGGGACGCTGGGTACAGTGTGACACAGTGAGAGAGAGATGGGGCACTGGGTACAGTGTGACACAGTGAGAGAGAGAGATGGGACACTGGGTACAGTGTGGCACAGTGTGAGAGAGAGATGGGACACTGGGTACAGTGTGAAACTGTGTGAGTGAGAGAGATGGGACACTGGGAACAGGGTGACACAGGGAGAGAGAGAGAGAGATGGGACACTGGGTACAGTGTGACACAGTGAGAGAGAGAGATGGGACACTGGGTACAGTGTGACACAATGTGAGAGAGAGATGGGACACTGGGTGCAGTGTGTCACAGTGAAAGACAGTTGGGACACTGGGTACAGGGTGACACAGTGAGAGAGAGAGATGGGACACTGGGTACAGTGTGACACAGTGAGCGAGAGAGGTGGGACACTGGGTACAGTGTGACCCAGTGAGAGAGCGATGGGACACTGGGTACAGTGTGACACAGTGAGAGAGAGAGATGGGACACTGGGTACAGTGTGACACATTGAAAGACAGATGGGACACTGGGTACAGTGTGGCACAGTGTGAGAGAGATGGGACACTGGGTACAGTATGACACAGTTTGAGAGAAAGATGGGACGCTGGGTACAGTGTGACACAGTGAGAGAGAGATGGGGCACTGGGTACAGTGTGACACAGTGAGAAAGAGAGATGGGACACTGGGTACAGTGTGACACAATGTTAGATCGATGGGGCACTGGGTACTATGTGACACAGTGAGATAGAGAAATGGGACACTGGGTACAGTGTGACACAGTGAAAGAGAGAGGTGGGGCACTGGGTACAGTGTGACACAGTTTGAGAGAGAGAGATGGGGCACTGGGTACAGTGTGACACAGTGAGAGAGAGAGATGGGACACTGGGTACAGTGTGACACAATGTGAGAGAGAGATGGGACACTGGGTACAGTGTGACGCAGTGAAAGACAGATGGGACACTGGGTACAGGGTGACACAGTGAGAGAGAGAGAGATGGGACACTGGGTACAGTGTGACACAGTGAGAGAGAGAGATGGGACACTGGGTACAGTGTGACACAGTGAGAGAGAGATGGGAGACTGGGTACAGTGTGACACATTGAAAGACAGATGGGAGACTGGGTACAGTGTGAGAGAGATGGGACACTGGGTACAATGTGACACAGGGAAAGACAGATGGGACACTGGGAACAGTGTGGCACAGTGTGAGAGAGATGGGACACTGGGTACAGTGTGACACAGTGTGACACAGTGTGAGAGAGATGGGACACTGGGTACAGTATGACACAGTGTGAAATAGAGATGGGACACTGGGTACAGTGTGGCACAGAGTGAGTGAGATGGGACGCTGGATACAATGTGACACAGTGAAAGACAGATGGGACACTGGGTACAGTCTGGCACAGTGTGAGAGAGATGGGACACTGGATACAATGTGACACAGTGAAAGGCAGATGGGACACTGGGTACAGTGTGGCACAGTGTGAGAGAGATGGGGCACTGGGTACAGTGTGACACAGTGAAAGACAGATGGGACACTGGGTACAGTGTGGCACAGTGTGAGAGAGATGGGACACTGGGTACAGTATGACACAGTGTGAGATAGAGATGGGACACTGGGTACAGTGTGGCACAGTGTGAGTGAGATGGGACGCTGGGTACAGTGTGACACAGTGAGAGAGAGATGGGGCACTGGGTACAGTGTGACACAGTGAGAGAGAGAGATGGGACACTGGGTACAGTGTGACACAGTGTGAGAGAGAGATGGGACACTGGGTACAGTGTGGCACACTGTGAGACAGATGGGACACTGGGTACAGTGTGGCACAGTGTGAGAGAGATGGGACACTGGGTACAGTATGACACAGTTTGAGAGAGAGATGGGACGCTGGGTACAGTGTGACACAGTGAGAGAGAGATGGGGCACTGGGTACAGCGTCACACAGTGAGAGAGAGAGATGGGACATTGGGTACAGTGTGACACAATGTGAGAGAGAGATGGGACGCTGGGTACAGTGTGACACAGTGTGAGTGAGAGAGATGGGACACTGTGTACAGTGTGACACAGTGAGAGAGAGAGAGATGGGACACGGTACAGTGTGACACAGTGAGAGAGAGAGATGGGACACTGGGTACAGTGTGACCCAGTGAGAGAGCGATGGGACACTGGGTA
This sequence comes from Scyliorhinus torazame, assembly GCF_047496885.1. Lineage (NCBI taxonomy): Eukaryota > Metazoa > Chordata > Chondrichthyes > Carcharhiniformes > Scyliorhinidae > Scyliorhinus > Scyliorhinus torazame. The sequence goes on from NC_092713.1 coordinate 4,572,884, forward strand.
CAGTGTGACACAGTGAGAGAGAGAGATGGGACACTGGGTACAGTGTGACACATTGAAAGACAGATGGGACACTGGGTACAGTGTGGCACAGTGTGAGAGAGATGGGACACTGGGTACAGTATGACACAGTTTGAGAGAGAGATGGGGCGCTGGGTACAGTGTGACACAGTGAGAGAGATGGGGCACTGGGTACAGTGTGACACAGTGAGAGAGAGAGATGGGACACTGGGTACAGTGTGACACAATGTGAGAGCGATGGGACACTGGGTACAGTGTGACACAGTGAGAGAGAGAGATGGGACACTGGGTACAGTGTGACACAATGTTAGATCGATGGGGCACTGGGTACAGTGTGACACAGTGAAAGAGAGAGATGGGGCACTTGGTACAGTGTGACACAGTTTGAGAGAGAGAGATGGGGCACTGGGTACAGTGTGACACAGTGAGAGAGAGAGATGGGACACTGGGTACAGTGTGACACAATGTGCGAGAGAGATGGGACACTGGGTACAGTGTGACACAGTGAAAGACAGATGGGACACTGGGTACAGGGTGACACAGTGAGAGAGAGAGAGATGGGACACTGGGTACAGTGTGACACAGTGAGAGAGAGAGATGGGACACTGGGTACTGTGTGACCCAGTGAGAGAGCGATGGGACACTGGGTACAGTGTGACACAGTGTGAGAGAGATGGGACACTGGGTACAATGTGACACAGGGAAAGACAGATGGGACACTGGGAACAGTGTGGCACAGTGTGAGAGAGATGGGACACTGGGTACAGTGTGACACAGTGTGACACAGTGTGACACAGTGTGAGAGAGATGGGACACTGGGTACAGTATGACACTGTGTGAGAGAGAGATGGGACGCTGGGTACAGTGTGACACAGTGAGAGAGAGATTGGGCACTGGGTACAGTGTGACACAGTGAGAGAGAGAGATGGGACACTGGGTACAGTGTGACACAGTGTGAGAGAGAGATGGGACACTGGGTACAGTGTGAAACTGTGTGAGTGAGAGAGATGGGACACTGGGAACAGGGTGACACAGGGAGAGAGAGAGAGATGGGACACTGGGTACAGTGTGACACAGTGAGAGAGAGAGATGGGACACTGGGTACAGTGTGACACAATGTGAGAGAGAGATGGGACACTGGGTACAGTGTGACACAGTGAAAGACAGTTGGGACACTGGGTACAGGGTGACACAGTGAGAGAGAGAGAGATGGGACACTGGGTACAGTGTGACACAGTGAGTGAGAGAGATGGGACACTGGGTACAGTATGACACAGTGTGAGAGAGATGGGACACTGGGTACAGTGTGGCACAGTGTGAGAGAGATGGGACACTGGGTACAGTATGACACAGTTTGAGAGAGAGATGGGACGCTGGGTACAGTGTGACACAGTGAGAGAGAGATGGGGCACTGGGTACAGTGTCACACAGTGAGAGAGAGAGATGGGACACTATGTACAGTGTGACACAATGTGAGGTCGATGGGACACTGGGTTCTGTGTGACACAGTGAGAGAGAGAGAGATGGGACACTGGGTACAGTGTGACTCAGTGAGAGAGAGAGATGGGACACTGGGTACAGTGTGACACAATGTGAAAGAGAGATGGGACACTGGGTACAGTGTGACACAGTGAGAGAGAGATGGGACACTGGGTACAGTGTAACACAGTGAGAGAGAGAGAGATGGGACACTGGGTACAGGGTCACTCAGTGAGAGAGAGAGATGGGACACTGCGTACAGTGTGACACAATGTGAGAGAGAGATGGGACACTGGGTACAGTGTGACACAGTGAAAGACAGATGGAACATTGGGTACAGTGTGACACAGTGAGAGAGAGAGATGGGACACTGGGTACAGTGTGACCCAGTGAGAGAGCGATGGGACACTGGGTACAGTGTGACACAGTGAGAGAGAGAGATGGGACACTGGGTACAGTGTGACACAGTGAAAGACAGATGGGACACTGGGTACAGTGTGGCACAGTGTGAGAGAGATGGGACACTGGGTACAGTATGACACAGTGTGAGAGAGAGATGGGATACTGGGTACAGTGTGACCCAGTGAGAGAGCGATGGGACACTGGGTACAGTGTGACACAGTGAGAGAGAGAGATGGGACACTGGGTACAGTGTGACCCAGTGAGAGAGAGATGGGACACTGGGTACAGTGTGACACAGTGAGAGAGAGAGATAGGACACTGGGTACAGTGTGACCCAGTGAGAGAGCGATGGGACACTGGGTACAGTGTGACACAGTGAGAGAGAGATGGGAGACTGGGTACAGTGTGACACATTGAAAGACAGATGGGAGACTGGGTACAGTGTGGCACAGTGTGAGAGAGATGGGACACTGGGTACAATGTGACACAGTGTGAGAGAGATGGGACACTGGGTACTGTATGACACAGTGTGAGAGAGAGATGGGACGCTGGGTACAGTGTGACACAGTGAGAGAGAGATGGGGCACTGGGTACAGTGTGACACAGTGAGAGAGAGAGATGGGACACTGGGTACAGTGTGGCACAGTGTGAGAGAGAGATGGGACACTGGGTACAGTGTGAAACTGTGTGAGTGAGAGAGATGGGACACTGGGAACAGGGTGACACAGGGAGAGAGAGAGAGAGATGGGACACTGGGTACAGTGTGACACAGTGAGAGAGAGAGATGGGACACTGGGTACAGTGTGACACAATGTGAGAGAGAGATGGGACACTGGGTGCAGTGTGTCACAGTGAAAGACAGTTGGGACACTGGGTACAGGGTGACACAGTGAGAGAGAGAGATGGGACACTGGGTACAGTGTGACACAGTGAGCGAGAGAGGTGGGACACTGGGTACAGTGTGACCCAGTGAGAGAGCGATGGGACACTGGGTACAGTGTGACACAGTGAGAGAGAGAGATGGGACACTGGGTACAGTGTGACACATTGAAAGACAGATGGGACACTGGGTACAGTGTGGCACAGTGTGAGAGAGATGGGACACTGGGTACAGTATGCCACAGTTTGAGAGAAAGATGGGACGCTGGGTACAGTGTGACACAGTGAGAGAGAGATGGGGCACTGGGTACAGTGTGACACAGTGAGAAAGAGAGATGGGACACTGGGTACAGTGTGACACAATGTGAGAGCGATGGGACACTGGGTACAGTGTGACACAGTGAGAGAGAGAGATGGGACACTGGGTACAGTGTGACACAATGTTAGATCGATGGGGCACTGGGTACTATGTGACACAGTGAGATAGAGAAATGGGACACTGGGTACAGTGTGACACAGTGAAAGAGAGAGGTGGGGCACTGGGTACAGTGTGACACAGTTTGAGAGAGAGAGATGGGGCACTGGGTACAGTGTGACACAGTGAGAGAGAGAGATGGGACACTGGGTACAGTGTGACACAATGTGAGAGAGAGATGGGACACTGGGTACAGTGTGACGCAGTGAAAGACAGATGGGACACTGGGTACAGGGTGACACAGTGAGAGAGAGAGAGATGGGACACTGGGTACAGTGTGACACAGTGAGAGAGAGAGATGGGACACTGGGTACAGTGTGACACAGTGAGAGAGAGATGGGAGATTGGGTACAGTGTGACACATTGAAAGACAGATGGGAGACTGGGTACAGTGTGAGAGAGATGGGACACTGGGTACAATGTGACACAGGGAAAGACAGATGGGACACTGGGAACAGTGTGGCACAGTGTGAGAGAGATGGGACACTGGGTACAGTATGACACAGTGTGAAATAGAGATGGGACACTGGGTACAGTGTGGCACAGTGTGAGTGAGATGGGACGCTGGATACAATGTGACACAGTGAAAGACAGATGGGACACTGGGTACAGTGTGGCACAGTGTGAGAGAGATGGGACACTGGATACAATGTGACACAGTTAAAGGCAGATGGGACACTGGGTACAATGTGGCACAGTGTGAGAGAGATGGGGCACTGGGTACAGTGTGACACAGTGAAAGACAGATGGGACACTGGGTACAGTGTGGCACAGTGTGAGAGAGATGGGACACTGGGTACAGTATGACACAGTGTGAGATAGAGATGGGACACTGGGTACAGTGTGGCACAGTGTGAGTGAGATGGGACGCTGGGTACAGTGTGACACAGTGAGAGAGAGATGGGGCACTGGGTACAGTGTGACACAGTGAGAGAGAGAGATGGGACACTGGGTACAGTGTGACACAGTGTGAGAGAGAGATGGGACACTGGGTACAGTGTGGCACACTGTGAGACAGATGGGACACTGGGTACAATGTGACACAGGGAAAGACAGATGGGACACTGGGAACAGTGTGGCACAGTGTGAGAGAGATGGGACACTGGGTACAGTGTGACACAGTGTGACACAGTGTGAGAGAGATGGGACACTGGGTACAGTATGACACAGTGTGAAATAGAGATGGGACACTGGGTACAGTGTGGCACAGAGTGAGTGAGATGGGACGCTGGATACAATGTGACACAGTGAAAGACAGATGGGACACTGGGTACAGTCTGGCACAGTGTGAGAGAGATGGGACACTGGATACAATGTGACACAGTGAAAGGCAGATGGGACACTGGGTACAGTGTGGCACAGTGTGAGAGAGATGGGGCACTGGGTACAGTGTGACACAGTGAAAGACAGATGGGACACTGGGTACAGTGTGGCACAGTGTGAGAGAGATGGGACACTGGGTACAGTATGACACAGTGTGAGATAGAGATGGGACACTGGGTACAGTGTGGCACAGTGTGAGTGAGATGGGACGCTGGGTACAGTGTGACACAGTGAGAGAGAGATGGGGCACTGGGTACAGTGTGACACAGTGAGAGAGAGAGATGGGACACTGGGTACAGTGTGACACAGTGTGAGAGAGAGATGGGACACTGGGTACAGTGTGGCACACTGTGAGACAGATGGGACACTGGGTACAGTGTGGCACAGTGTGAGAGAGATGGGACACTGGGTACAGTATGACACAGTTTGAGAGAGAGATGGGACGCTGGGTACAGTGTGACACAGTGAGAGAGAGATGGGGCACTGGGTACAGCGTCACACAGTGAGAGAGAGAGATGGGACATTGGGTACAGTGTGACACAATGTGAGAGAGAGATGGGACGCTGGGTACAGTGTGACACAGTGTGAGTGAGAGAGATGGGACACTGTGTACAGTGTGACACAGTGAGAGAGAGAGAGATGGGACACGGTACAGTGTGACACAGTGAGAGAGAGAGATGGGACACTGGGTACAGTGTGACCCAGTGAGAGAGCGATGGGACACTGGGTACAGTGTGACACAGTGAGAGAGAGAGATGGGACACTGGGTACAGTGTGACACATTGAAAGACAGATGGGACACTGGGTACAGTGTGGCACAGTGTGAGAGAGATGGGACACTGGGTACAGTATGACACAGTTTGAGAGAGAGATGGGGCGCTGGGTACAGTGTGACACAGTGAGAGAGATGGGGCACTGGGTACAGTGTGACACAGTGAGAGAGAGAGATGGGACACTGGGTACAGTGTGACACAATGTGAGAGCGATGGGACACTGGGTACAGTGTGACACAGTGAGAGAGAGAGATGGGACACTGGGTACAGTGTGACACAATGTTAGATCGATGGGGCACTGGGTACAGTGTGACACAGTGAAAGAGAGAGATGGGGCACTTGGTACAGTGTGACACAGTTTGAGAGAGAGAGATGGGGCACTGGGTACAGTGTGACACAGTGAGAGAGAGAGATGGGACACTGGGTACAGTGTGACACAATGTGCGAGAGAGATGGGACACTGGGTACAGTGTGACACAGTGAAAGACAGATGGGACACTGGGTACAGGGTGACACAGTGAGAGAGAGAGAGATGGGACACTGGGTACAGTGTGACACAGTGAGAGAGAGAGATGGGACACTGGGTACTGTGTGACCCAGTGAGAGAGCGATGGGACACTGGGTACAGTGTGACACAGTGTGAGAGAGATGGGACACTGGGTACAATGTGACACAGGGAAAGACAGATGGGACACTGGGAACAGTGTGGCACAGTGTGAGAGAGATGGGACACTGGGTACAGTGTGACACAGTGTGACACAGTGTGACACAGTGTGAGAGAGATGGTACACTGGGTACAGTATGACACTGTGTGAGAGAGAGATGGGACGCTGGGTACAGTGTGACACAGTGAGAGAGAGATTGGGCACTGGGTACAGTGTGACACAGTGAGAGAGAGAGATGGGACACTGGGTACAGTGTGACACAGTGTGAGAGAGAGATGGGACACTGGGTACAGTGTGAAACTGTGTGAGTGAGAGAGATGGGACACTGGGAACAGGGTGACACAGGGAGAGAGAGAGAGATGGGACACTGGGTACAGTGTGACACAGTGAGAGAGAGAGATGGGACACTGGGTACAGTGTGACACAATGTGAGAGAGAGATGGGACACTGGGTACAGTGTGACACAGTGAAAGACAGTTGGGACACTGGGTACAGGGTGACACAGTGAGAGAGAGAGAGATGGGACACTGGGTACAGTGTGACACAGTGAGTGAGAGAGATGGGACACTGGGTACAGTATGACACAGTGTGAGAGAGATGGGACACTGGGTACAGTGTGGCACAGTGTGAGAGAGATGGGACACTGGGTACAGTATGACACAGTTTGAGAGAGAGATGGGACGCTGGGTACAGTGTGACACAGTGAGAGAGAGATGGGGCACTGGGTACAGTGTCACACAGTGAGAGAGAGAGATGGGACACTATGTACAGTGTGACACAATGTGAGGTCGATGGGACACTGGGTTCTGTGTGACACAGTGAGAGAGAGAGAGATGGGACACTGGGTACAGTGTGACTCAGTGAGAGAGAGAGATGGGACACTGGGTACAGTGTGACACAATGTGAAAGAGAGATGGGACACTGGGTACAGTGTGACACAGTGAGAGAGAGATGGGACACTGGGTACAGTGTAACACAGTGAGAGAGAGAGAGATGGGACACTGGGTACAGGGTCACTCAGTGAGAGAGAGAGATGGGACACTGCGTACAGTGTGACACAATGTGAGAGAGAGATGGGACACTGGGTACAGTGTGACACAGTGAAAGACAGATGGAACATTGGGTACAGTGTGACACAGTGAGAGAGAGAGATGGGACACTGGGTACAGTGTGACCCAGTGAGAGAGCGATGGGACACTGGGTACAGTGTGACACAGTGAGAGAGAGAGATGGGACACTGGGTACAGTGTGACACAGTGAAAGACAGATGGGACACTGGGTACAGTGTGGCACAGTGTGAGAGAGATGGGACACTGGGTACAGTATGACACAGTGTGAGAGAGAGATGGGATACTGGGTACAGTGTGACCCAGTGAGAGAGCGATGGGACACTGGGTACAGTGTGACACAGTGAGAGAGAGAGATGGGACACTGGGTACAGTGTGACCCAGTGAGAGAGAGATGGGACACTGGGTACAGTGTGACACAGTGAGAGAGAGAGATAGGACACTGGGTACAGTGTGACCCAGTGAGAGAGCGATGGGACACTGGGTACAGTGTGACACAGTGAGAGAGAGATGGGAGACTGGGTACAGTGTGACACATTGAAAGACAGATGGGAGACTGGGTACAGTGTGGCACAGTGTGAGAGAGATGGGACACTGGGTACAATGTGACACAGTGTGAGAGAGATGGGACACTGGGTACTGTATGACACAGTGTGAGAGAGAGATGGGACGCTGGGTACAGTGTGACACAGTGAGAGAGAGATGGGGCACTGGGTACAGTGTGACACAGTGAGAGAGAGAGATGGGACACTGGGTACAGTGTGGCACAGTGTGAGAGAGAGATGGGACACTGGGTACAGTGTGAAACTGTGTGAGTGAGAGAGATGGGACACTGGGAACAGGGTGACACAGGGAGAGAGAGAGAGAGATGGGACACTGGGTACAGTGTGACACAGTGAGAGAGAGAGATGGGACACTGGGTACAGTGTGACACAATGTGAGAGAGAGATGGGACACTGGGTGCAGTGTGTCACAGTGAAAGACAGTTGGGACACTGGGTACAGGGTGACACAGTGAGAGAGAGAGATGGGACACTGGGTACAGTGTGACACAGTGAGCGAGAGAGGTGGGACACTGGGTACAGTGTGACCCAGTGAGAGAGCGATGGGACACTGGGTACAGTGTGACACAGTGAGAGAGAGAGATGGGACACTGGGTACAGTGTGACACATTGAAAGACAGATGGGACACTGGGTACAGTGTGGCACAGTGTGAGAGAGATGGGACACTGGGTACAGTATGCCACAGTTTGAGAGAAAGATGGGACGCTGGGTACAGTGTGACACAGTGAGAGAGAGATGGGGCACTGGGTACAGTGTGACACAGTGAGAAAGAGAGATGGGACACTGGGTACAGTGTGACACAATGTGAGAGCGATGGGACACTGGGTACAGTGTGACACAGTGAGAGAGAGAGATGGGACACTGGGTACAGTGTGACACAATGTTAGATCGATGGGGCACTGGGTACTATGTGACACAGTGAGATAGAGAAATGGGACACTGGGTACAGTGTGACACAGTGAAAGAGAGAGGTGGGGCACTGGGTACAGTGTGACACAGTTTGAGAGAGAGAGATGGGGCACTGGGTACAGTGTGACACAGTGAGAGAGAGAGATGGGACACTGGGTACAGTGTGACACAATGTGAGAGAGAGATGGGACACTGGGTACAGTGTGACGCAGTGAAAGACAGATGGGACACTGGGTACAGGGTGACACAGTGAGAGAGAGAGAGATGGGACACTGGGTACAGTGTGACACAGTGAGAGAGAGAGATGGGACACTGGGTACAGTGTGACACAGTGAGAGAGAGATGGGAGATTGGGTACAGTGTGACACATTGAAAGACAGATGGGAGACTGGGTACAGTGTGAGAGAGATGGGACACTGGGTACAATGTGACACAGGGAAAGACAGATGGGACACTGGGAACAGTGTGGCACAGTGTGAGAGAGATGGGACACTGGGTACAGTATGACACAGTGTGAAATAGAGATGGGACACTGGGTACAGTGTGGCACAGTGTGAGTGAGATGGGACGCTGGATACAATGTGACACAGTGAAAGACAGATGGGACACTGGGTACAGTGTGGCACAGTGTGAGAGAGATGGGACACTGGATACAATGTGACACAGTTAAAGGCAGATGGGACACTGGGTACAATGTGGCACAGTGTGAGAGAGATGGGGCACTGGGTACAGTGTGACACAGTGAAAGACAGATGGGACACTGGGTACAGTGTGGCACAGTGTGAGAGAGATGGGACACTGGGTACAGTATGACACAGTGTGAGATAGAGATGGGACACTGGGTAAAGTGTGGCACAGTGTGAGTGAGATGGGACGCTGGGTACAGTGTGACACAGTGAGAGAGAGATGGGGCACTGGGTACAGTGTGACACAGTGAGAGAGAGAGATGGGACACTGGGTACAGTGTGACACAGTGTGAGAGAGAGATGGGACACTGGGTACAGTGTGGCACACTGTGAGACAGATGGGACACTGGGTACAGTGTGGCACAGTGTGAGAGAGATGGGACACTGGGTACAGTATGACACAGTTTGAGAGAGAGATGGGACGCTGGGTACAGTGTGACACAGTGAGAGAGAGATGGGGCACTGGGTACAGCGTCACACAGTGAGAGAGAGAGATGGGACATTGGGTA